>NC_143557.1:43789642-44433214 GCF_054136105.1 Typopeltis vanoorti | reverse complement strand
CTGGACAGAGAGATGAATTCCAGATGACTGGAGCAGAGCTCTCATAGTAACCATACAAAAAAAGGAAATAAAACGGAATGTGAGAATTAGACATATTCCCCTACTAAGTGTTCCTTGTAAAATTTATGCAAGTATACATGATAAGGATTGTGGAAGAGAAGCTTGGTGAAGAACAAGCTGGATTCAGGCCAAATAGAGGCTGTCAGGATCAGATTTTCACTTTACAACAAATAGTTGAGAAACCATGGGAATATAACAAAGATCTGTATTTAAGTTTTGTAGATCTGGAAAACGCATATGACAAGATGCCAAGAGTAAAGTTATTCAAGCCACTACACCTGTATGATGTCAATGGGACATTATATCAAGCAATACTTAGTCTTTATTTGAGGTTGTAAGTCAGCAGTTAGAATTGAAGTAGAAGACGGTTTGATGTTTAATCTGGTGTCAGACAAAGATAAACATTACCTCCTCTGTTATTCATTATGTATATCAAGGCTGTCAAAAACATGGCCCATGGGCCACAAATGCGGCCTGCCATGCGATTTTTTGCAGCCCGCCTGAGGGTTTAGATTTTCATGAGTGAAAAATAAAATAACATTTTGAATCGCATGCGTATTAGATATTTCAATTCTATCACTAATCAATTATCTCGATGTTGGTTATTTATTTATTTTTTATTTTTTGGTGTTTTTACATCATTATATACCCATGTGTTTTTCAAATATTACATGTGCCAAAGAAGCGTTCTCACATTATTTTGTTCTAATGTGCATGCTCCAGGCGCTCACAGGAAATGTGAGCGCCTGATTAGTACGCAATTAATGTTCTTTGTTTGTTTGTTTGTTCAGGCATCGAAGTTGTGTCGCTGCTCTCACTAAATTCCTACATACGCACTGGATGCGGCCTTCGGATAAATCTTTTTTTTGCAATGCTGCTCTCGGATTACCTAAGGTTGGACAGCCTTAATCTACATGGATCACATTATGAAGGAAAGTGATATTAAACCTGATATTAATCCAGTACAAGTCTGTAAGATTCCATGACTAAATTGAATTACTGTTGTAATAGATATGGTATGAAGAAAGCAATAACAAGACAAAGACAATGAAAATAGGCAGTTGAAAATATCAACTGCATTGTGAATGGAGAATCTACAGAACAAGTAAAACATTTCAGCTATAGTATGCCCACCGTTTGTAGGTCTCTCCTTGGCATTTTGCAAAGAATAGTAGATTCATACTGAAGGGGAAAGAAATGAAGGATGTACGAATTGGTCACCAACATGCGAAATCACGTGCTTTCTTGTCTGTCGCTGTACTAGTAGTAGATTGATTTTTGTTGTCGCTTTTTTGCATTTTTTTTTTTGTTATTAATTTGTATGATGGATCTAGTACAGTCAACAAGTTCTGTTAAACGTTTCAGTAGCTCTTGCAAAAGAATATTGAATAATGTGCTGACATTCTGCGAAAAAGAATCGTCAGAAGGCCGTCTCCTTGTTCCCCTTTCTCAAGTCATAAAACATCCAAGTGCAATTGCAGGCGTATTGGGGTCATCTGTTAAAAGAATTGGTAGGGAATCAAAAGGTGAAGGTAAGCCAAAATTTAAATCTCCTAAAAAAAGTGCCAGAGAAAGAAAACCATCAAAACAGTAGCTTTGAATGATTTTGATGTAGACGTTATAAGAACTATTCACGAATTTTACGTGGTCGAGAAAAGAGTGCCTACTGTTCCGAAATTGATTCCTGTGCTTAAAGAAAAAATTAATTTTCCTTGGAAAAGAGAAACTTTAAGGAAAATAATTCATGAAATCGGATTTTGTTTTAAAAAGTCCCAGAATAAAAGGAAACTTATCATGGAGCGAAGTAACATTGTTTTATCTAGAATGGAGTATTTGAGAGCAATAAGACATTTCAGGGAGGAGAAAAGACCGACTGTATATCTAGATGAAACTTGGATTGATAGTAATTTAACTCATGGAAAATGTTGGCAGTCTAAAGAAGAAGAGTGCTCCAAACAGGAAATGGCTCGCAGCGCATAATAATTTTATGTGCAGGTGGAGAAATGGGTTTTTTACCGAATTCAAACTTACTATACAAAGCCAATTCAACTACTGGAGATTACCAGGGGCAAATGAATTCTACGATCTTCAAAAAGTGGCCAGAAGAAAAATTGATTCCAAACCTTCCTAAAAATGCTGTTGTTATAATTGATAATGCTTCATATCACTCTATTCGATTAAACAAAGTTCCAAATTGGTCTAATAAGAAGCAAGTTCTTATGGATTGGCTCTCTGCAAATAACATTTCTCATTCCCCATGTGATATGCGAAAAATTGAATTGCTTAATTTGGTCAAAAGAAACTCGCCCACAACTAAACTATTTGAATTCGACACAATGCTCAAAGAGCATGGATGGCAGGAAAAAGATTCAGAGGAAGATCAAGATATAGCTGGATTGATATGGTAAAAAGTGCCTTAGAAGACAGAAATATAAGATCTGATAATGTTGGAGTCTTGACAGGTAACAGACTGATTTGGAGGAAAATTGTAGACAGGAAGTTAGTAATGATGTAAATTTTTCATGTAGTACTATCATATCCTGTACACTCCTTGAGGGTACATGGTAGGACTTTGAGGTTGATGATGATGATACTATAGCTACTCCTTTTCCTTGATTGTCATTGCCTGACTATAACATTTTGTATTTATTGCTCAGAAAGATCTGACTGGTTTTTGTCTTTTTGTTTCAGTCAACCAGTACTTATCTAATTCCTCAGCAAGCTCCATTTCTTTGCCATTCAGGCTTCTTATGTTAATAGTACTGATCTTGAACTCTGCTGATATTGAGTTGGGGTGTGTTTCAGGGTTTGTTCCAGTAGCTGACTTTTTGCTGTTCGCCCTGGCGAAAACAACAGGGGTCTTGTTTAACTGGATAACGTCCCAGCTGGCATGAAATTCTTCAATGTTGTACCATCATTTTATATTGCGATTTAAGCCAATAAGAATACAATTTGGTAAGCTAAATCCTGAATTGCCAGCCCATTCTTGTTCGTTCGGAATCCAGGTAGATAACTAACAAGGCGCACCACGTGAAGGTGAAGACTGACATTAGGTCAGAAGCCCTGGTCAGTTCTGTGCATTCCTTTAAAGGACATGTGGCGGTCTCCTCTCAGTTATACAGGTTTGATCCTTAGAAACCCCCTCACCCCCACCCTAATGACATAACTATAATATCTGATAATGTTGAAGTCTTGACAGGTAACGGATTGATTTGGAGGAAAACTGTAGATAGAAAGTTAGTAATGAAGTAAGTTTTTTATGTAGTACTATCATATCCTGTACACCCCTTGAGAGTACATGTCAATGATGATGATGAAATTTTTTTTAACACCATCAAATTGCTGCCATGTACCCTCAAGGGGTGTACAGGATATGACAGTTCTACATGAAAAAAATTACATCATTATTAATTTCCTATCTACAATTTTCCTCCAAATCAGTCTGTTACTTGTCAAGACTCCAACATTATCAGATCTTATATTTCTATCGTCTAAGGCACTTTGTACCGTATCAATCCACCTATATCTTGGTCTTCCTCTGGGTCGTTTTGCTGCCAACCTGGCTCAGAACACTTCTTTTGCTAATCTTTCCTCACCCATTCTGTTTAAGTGACCATACCACCTGAGATTAGCTCTGCTAACGCATTCCTGGATGCTGACAATGTCAAGTTCTTTCCTAATTTCCTCGTTTTTAATATGATACTGCCATTGATGCCATCTGTTCATGCCTATAATCTTTCTCAGGACTCTCATATCTGTGGTCTCTAGTCTTTGGTCAAGTGTTTTACTTCTGACCCACCTCTCAGATCCATAAGTTAAAACTGGTTTCAACACTGTCTTGTATGCAGCTAATTTAGTGTTCCAACTAATTTCTCTCTTATTCCATATGAATTTATTCAATTGACTTCCCACCATACCAGCTTTGCTGATGCTGTTGTCTATTACTATATTTAATTTACCATCTTCAGTAAAAATCGTGCCTAAATAGATGAAATGTTTTACTTGTTCCACAGGTTCTCCATTCACAACACAGTTGACATTTTCAATGATTCTGCCTATTTTCATTGTCTTTGTCTTTTTATTGCTGACCTTCATACCATATCATATATATTAGTGGATTTATTTAGAAGTATAACATCATCAGCATAAAGCAAAGAGCTGATATTAACATCTCCAATTTTGATATCATGTTTAATACCACTTTCCTTCATAATGTGATCCATATAGATAATGAATAACAGAGGGGATAATGTACATCCTTGTCTCACACCAGATTTAACATTAAACCATCTTCCTTCAATTCTAACTGCTGACTTACAACTCAAATAAAGACTAAGTATTGCTTGATATAATGCCCCATTGACACCATATAACTGCAGCGTATTGAATAGCTTCTCTCTTGGCACCTTGTGATATGCCTTTTCCAGATCAACAAAACTCAAATACAGATCTTTGTTATATTCCCATGCCTTCTCGACTATTTGTTGTAAAGTGAAGATCTGATCCCGACAGCCTCTATTTGGCCTGAATCCAGCTTGTTCTTCACCAAGATTTTCTTCCACAATTCTTCCCAACCGTTTCTCAAGTATACTTTCATAGATCTTGCCAGGAACACTCAGTAGGGAAATACCTCTGTAATTCTCACATGCATTTTTATTTTTTTATATATGGGTACTATGAGAGCTCTACTCCAATCATTGGGAATTCGTCCCTCTGTCCAGGCCTTCTGAACTATGTAGTGCAGCCACTGTAAGACTCTCACACCACCATTCAGCATTTCTGGTCGAATATCATCTACTCCTGCTGCCTTTCCACATTTCAAGCCTTTGATGGCTTTTTCTACTTCAAGTATGGATATGTATTCCTGACTGCATGCCTGGTCAGTGTTTTTTACCACTGTGCTGTCATCACTGCTTGTTTCATTTAGCAGTTTTTCAAAGTAATTACTCCATACTTCAAGGATATCTTTTTCTCCCGTTTTCATATCACCTTTATCATCTCTAATTCCTTTTACAGCACTCTTTCCTCCATTCTTAAGCTTCTTCAACAACCTCCAGAATAATATTTTGCCACCTTCTTGATATTTATTTTCTATATTCTTGCCAAAGTCCTCCCATGACTTTTGTTTAGCTAGTTTTACACAGTGTTTAGCATTCTTGCATTTGTCTCTATATTCTCTAAGAGCACAAGCTGACTTATTTGACAGGAACTTTTGGTATGCTTTCTTCTTTTCCTTCACTGCCTCTTTAACTTCCTGTGTCCACCAGGGAGTTCTGATTTTTTTATCCTTACAGACAACCTCACCACATGCCTCTCTGGCAGAATCAATGTTTTCTTCAGAGTTTGCCACTGAATCTCCAAGGTTTGATTCCTGTTCTCAAACTCTTTCATTTTTTCTTCAATAATCTTTGTGTATTTTAGTCTACAGCTCACATCTGAGAGCTGCTCAACTTTTATTCGCTTTAAAACTTTCTTACATGTTATTCTTTTCAATATGAAATTCAATTTTATCCTGCTCAAGACTAAATAGTGATCACTTCCAATTTCAAATCCTCTGTACACTCTGGTGTCCTGCACCAGGAAGAAAACATCACTATCAACAATAACATAGTCAATGAGAATTTTCTTAATCCTAGCCTCTTCTCTCCATGTGAATTTGTGCACATTTTTATGTTGGAACATGGTGTTAGTAATAACTAGTCCATGTCCTGAGCAGAAATCCAACAGATATTTGCCATTATTATTGGCTTTGCTCTTTTCTCCAAATTTTCCCAAAATATTTTTGTATGTCTCACAATCATTTCCTACTCTGCTATTTAGATCCCCGACAAGGACCAACTTTTCATTTTTCATTGTGTCAGTTGCTTTTTCTAAAGCCTCAAAAAATTGCTCCACTTCTACCCTTAGTAGAACCTTCTGTGGGACCATAGGCACAAATAAGTCTCATTGTCCAGTTCCCCATTCTCATATTTTCCCACATTACTCTACTTGAGACTGACTGCTATTCAAGAAGATTAGCCTCGTATTTTGTGTTGAATACTATGGCTACTCCTTCTTTTCCTTGCTTGTCATTGCCTGAATATAACATTTTGTATTTATTGCTCAGAAAAATCTCACCAGTTTTGGTCTTTTTTGTTTCAGTCACCCCTATTATGTCGATCTGGTACTTATCTAATTAATAAGCTAGCTTTATTTCTTTGCCATTCAGGCTTCTTACGTTGATAGTACCGATCTTTAACTCTGGTGATGTTGAGTTGTAGTTTATTTTCAAATTTGTTCCAGTAGCTGACTTTTCGCTGTTTGCACTGGTTCCCTGGCAAAAACAACGGGGACCTTGTTTAACTGGGTGACGCCCCAGCCGGCATGAAATTTTGTCATGTTGTACCATCAGTCATTATTTTGGTTTAACCAATAAGAATACAATTTGGTCGGCTAAATCCCAAATTGCCAGCCCATCCTCGTCCGTTCAGTATCCAAGTAGATACCCAACAGGGTGCACCACGAGAAGGTGAGGATTGGACATTAGGTCAGAAGCCCTGGTCGGTTCTCTGTATTCCTTTAAAGGCTATGTGGAGGTCTACTCTCAGTTATACAGCTTTGACCCTTAAGCACCCCTATTTTTTTTATATATATATATATAATACAGAACACATATGCTGCACTTGTACATAGTGTTCCTGATAAGTAATGACATTGATTTTTTACAGGATAGCCCTTTCAATAAAAGTGACAAATGTTTATAGTTTTAACTGCTAGTGTGTTATAATCACAGGTGCAACTTTCAAGTGCGGTGGCCCAACAGTTTTCGTGTGCTGACTGTCGAAATAAGAGTATGTGAGTGGACATTAGGTTAGAAGCCCTGGTTGGTTCTCCGCATTCCTTTGAAGGCAATGTGGTAGTCTCCTCTCGGTTATACAGGTTTGATCCTTAGGCACCCTCCCCTCTAAAGACAGAAATATAATATCTGATAATGTTTAAGTCTTGACAGGTAACAGATTGATTTGGAGGAAAATTGTAGATATTAAGTTAGTAATGAAGTAAGTTTTACGTCTAGGAGAAAAGAGATGTTTTCTTCAGGGAAGAAATTCAAGTACCTCGGGTCGGTCGTTGAGAGGAATGGTGACCTGGATGAGGAAATACAGCTCCAAATAACATGCGGCTGGATGAACTGGAGGAAGAGAGATCCTGTGGAATAAGAGAGCGAGTTGTAAGATGAAAGGAAAGCTGTATAAGATGGTTGTGAGGCTGGCGATGCTCCATGGCACGGAGACATGGCCTATAACAGGCACAGGAGAGGAAGATGGAGGTGGCAGAGATGCGGATGTTGAGATGGATGAGTGGTGTGACAAAGGAGGACAGGATAAGGAATGATTACATCAGAGGGACGATCAAGGTGGGACTGATTGGTAAGAAGGCGCAAGAAAGCAGGCTAAGGTGGTTCGGTTATGTAGAGAGAAGGAGTGAGGAGTATGTTGGTAAACGAGTAGAGCGTACGGAGGTGGAAGGAAGGAGGAAAAGCGGCAAGCCCAAACTCAGATGGAGGGATAAGGTGGCAGAGGATCTTAGGGAGAAAGGATGGAGTCGGGAAGATGCGCTGGGCCAGAGAATCTGGAAGAAGATAAAAGATGGGAATGCCGATCCCATTTAACACGGGATAAGGCATAGAGAAAGAAGAAGAAAAGAGCTGTCAAAAAATTTTATTGTAAATTAGGAAAAACTGCTACATAAGTGTACCAAGACCTAAAAAAAAGTTTGCCATGATGACTGAGAAGTGCACAGGTGTTCTGCTGGTTTTCAACATTTAAAGAGGGGAGGAAGTCCCTGGAGAATGAACTACACTGTGGACGGCCAATTTCTGCACGGACAAATGAAAATGTGGTGAAAGCTAGGGAAATTGTTGTCCATAACAGGCAAATAACCACTAGATTTGTTCAAGGTTTGTGCAGAGAGAGAGAGAGCACTGGGTTGCATACCATCAAAATTTCGTCCATGCAGTTGATCAAGATCGTGATGTGTTGCAAAGAATTGTTGATGGTGATGAATGTTAGTGTTTTCAGTTTGATCTGGAAACGAAACGCCAGAGCATGGAATGGCATTGAACATCTCTCTGGAAGAAGAGAGTGAGGTTGAAGCAGTTTCTGGCTTCAAAATCAATGTGTGTGATTGAACGTAATAATATAATATTATTATCATAATACAATAACAGATTTGGCTCCTGCAACTTTTTCCTCTCACCAAAGATGAAGTGTGCCTCTTGAAAGTGGAGCATTTCAGTGACATTGAGGACATCCATAATGGTGTGACCTAGACAATGAAGGAGGTTCCTGTTCAGAACTTCCACTGTGCCTTCGAACACCTGCATGACAGATGTAAACATTCTGTGGAGTTGGAGGAAGATTATTTTGAATCTGTAATTGACAATTCCAAATATAGTTCTTTGTTTTGATAAAATAATTGTTATCTGTCTCATTACTTAACAGGAACAATGTGTATGTTTATATACCTTCAGCTTATTAAAACTGATTAATAAGACACAAATACAGTTGCGTACCTCTTTCAATTTCTTATATCTCTCTTCTGGGGTATCAAAAGCATTGATATTTCGCAGTACATTTAGACCTATTATAAAAATATCAAAAATATAAATGTCATCATGATCTAAGTAGGAAAGGCTGCAAAGTAAACAGATTAGTAAAAATTTTAATTCCACTGATATCAACAAGGGGCCCTATGTATTAAGTTCAATATTTTGCAAATAGTTATAAATTTGGAAAGATGCTCACAGTGATACTTCTATTATTTTATGTAATTATTAAGTTAAGTGAAATATGCAAATTTACAAATTTGCATCTTTCATAGAAAAACAAAGAAACTATTGCCAATGAATCTCATACACTCAAAGACCAATATTACCCTCTTTTTGCTCAAATCATTCCATAAGGTAATTTCCCATTTAAACAACAACAACAACAAAAAAGACTGTCACATGTCCAGGACTATGTTAACTGTTCAAAAAATGCTATGAAACAAACAAATAAAAATAAATAAAATAAAATAAAAAAACAGCAACAACACGTTTGTAATAACTTTACACCCTGTATACAGTATGCATTTCTTCATTATGGTAATGACAACCTAACATTAATTTTGTTTACGATGACATGTACCAAAAATGCACCAAAATCAGGAAAAAATATCTTTAGAAAAAATGATCTAAGTTATTTGAATATTTCTCTCCCACCTCATCAAAGATAACCAATTCAGAATCACACCACTTCATACATATAAACGAAAAAAGCAATATTATGCTTAATGCTGGTGTAAGAAAAATAATTCCAATATGTTGTAATTGTTGTTATTAAGATAGTGGAACTATTTTTCTTACACCAGCATTATATGATATCTGTTCAAAGTTTTAGGACAATTATTATAAATTGGACATGCTGTATATAGACATACTGTAACATAATGAAACAAGCCTAAAGTCATTGAGTCACCTCAGTCATTGGCAGTCTTTGATAAATGAAAAAGAGTTTTTTCCTTTGAGTGCCCCAATGTCAATTTTTTTCTTTGAGTGTCCCTTTGCATTAAACTTAGCTTTTGGGGATAATGCCTTAAACAATTCAGTGTTCAAGTGGCTCAAAGTTTTAAAAACAGTTGAACTTCGATTGAAGATGACCTTCAATCTGTATGACAATTGGCATCCCACATCCATAATTTGATAGTTCATGTTTGCAGAAAGGTCATCAATGATCAGCAATTACTATTTGAGAACTAGCCTGTGAAAGGAATCATAGTTGGATCCTGCCACCAAATTCTATGGAAAGATTTGAAAATGAGGATTGCTGAAAAGTTTGTTCTGAGACTTTAGCTCTTTCAACTCACGAATTTCTGGCTCTAAAGAACATCACAGTTGTGCTTCATCCACCTATTCACCAGATTTGGTCCCCTGTGATTTCTTTTTATTCCCTAAGCTAAAATATGTACTTAAAGAACAAAGGTTTCAAGAGGTAAATAAAATTAAACTAAAATAAAACAGACCAACTCAGAACCATTCCTTTGGAACAGTTCCAGAGATGCTTCCAAAAGTGGGAAAAAACACTGGTAACACTGTATGGAGGTAGGAGGAGAATATTTCAAAGAGAATATGTTCTTATAGCTCATAAGCTTTTGAACATGTGTTAAATCAGGCATGTCAAACTCTTTTACCTCCAAGAGCCAAATTAAGAATTATACATCAAGCCACAGTACATTTAGAAAAAAAACAGACAAAAAATCTCAAAATAAAGAGGAAACAGATTTTTTAATATTAACATTAGAGTATATAAGTACAATATACAACCATGTTACAAAAATACATATAAAATATAAAGATTAGATATTTAAATAAAAGTATACATATCATTTTTTTGAAGAAACTTGACGTTTTTCATTAACGAAAATTTGGTTGAATTTGTTGAGCTGTAGTTATTTTCAATATTATGCTGGTCTGTTAATCTTGATCTTTCTGCAGTTTTATTATTCTTTAAAGTTGAAAATAGTTGTTTGCATAAATATGTGCTACTGAACATAGATAGAATACGCCTAATTGCACATAATACATTGGGGTATCGATCGACTGATAAATAATTATAGAACTTGGAATTCCAACATCCATATATTTTTGTTTCAATATGGAATGGCACTAAATTTCAATTAATTCCAACTGTAAATTGTCATCAACAGTTTCAATATCAATCGATAGAAGTAAATGGATAAAACTGATTTTCATATTTCTTAAAATCTAAAAATCTTCTTTCGAATTAATTTTCTAATAACTTCATTTGATTGGCATATTCTGAAAATTTCAATTTCAGTGATTTTTGTAATAATGATTGACAACATTCAAAATGGGATAAATTTTCTTTTTGAATTTGTTTTTGCCAAAGTAATAATTTCTGTTTGAAAATGTTAATATCAAATAACATGGTAACTACTTGTAAATTGACTTATAATGTCAACTGAAAAAGCCAGGTCCTTTATCCATTGATACTTTAATATTTCACATACATAATTTTTCAATTCTAAAAAAATGGTAATTTCGTCCAGCAATTTGAAGAATCACTTTAAAACTTTATAACTAGAAAGTGTTCAAGTGGCTCAAAGGGTTTAAAAACAGTTGCACTTCGATTGAAGAAGACCCTCAAACTGTATGACAACTGGCATCCCACACCCATAATTTGATGGTTCATGTATATTTCTATATAATAAGATAGATCGCTATATTCACTTTCTATATCTTCTAGAAAGTTACTAAATTGGCGATGATTAAATCCACGTGCACGAATATAATTTACAATTTTACACATTTTTTAGGACATGTCCAATATTTAAAACTTTGGGGCCTAGTGTTTCCTGATGAATAATGCAATGAAAATCTTGAAAGTTATTACTACCTTGTTCTTTGCATTTTTCTTTTAAATTTATAGCTTTTTTAACGGTAAATTGTATTCATTCAAAACTTCCATAAGGGTGTCAAAAATATCAACTCCAGTGGTTGTATCGTACATAGGAATAATTTCTAGAAGTTCACTTACTTTTAAGTTCATATCACATCCACGAATAAAAACAGCCAGCTGAGTGATATCCCGTACATCTGTACTTTCGTCAATAATTCCAACATTTGAGACCATAATAGGTCTCAAATGTTGGAATTATTGATTTTAGTTGATTCCTTAAGTTCCCAGCTATATCATCAATTCTGCTAGCAATGGTATTTCGAGATAAGCTTATATTGTATTTTTACATTTCTTTAATTGATCAGGACACAACACTTCAACTGCTTTAATAATACATTCATGAATAAATTCCCCTTCAGTGAATGGTTCTGATTTGCTTGCAATTAAATGTGATAACAAATAACTGGTTCTTACCGTAGCTATATTATCTTCAATAGGTTTGGTAAATACACTGTTGATTTTGAAGTGTCAACTTTAATTCTGACAATTCATCTTCATGAAGTTTCGCAACACATTTGTCATAGTTTTCTTTATGATTTTATCATAATGCCTTTTAATATTATATTCTTTGCAAACTGCAATAGAGTTTCTACATATAGGGCATCATTTTATTTTTTCCCCCGTTGAATATAAAAATTTTGTAACTCCCATTTTTCTTGAAAACTACGTTCTTCTTCAATTAATAATTTTTTACTCATACTGGTTGAAGGTTTCGACATTATTTTTGGAAGTTTATTTTCCACTTGGTTAGACTATAATGAATTCAGTTTAATCCTTTATCCAAGTGTAATCAAACAAAGTTTGCGCCTGAAGTATCTCCAGGACTGAGACAACTCATAGTAAATGTGGACCAAGCTCTCGTCACTCCTCGTCTCAGTATCACCACTTCTGGGTGTGGCTCCCACTGGCGAGACCTCAATAAAGGTCAAAACCAGTCTGGATAGTGGCCCTTCCCTTAATACATAGCATTATACATCTCCACAAGGAGATGTGCTTTGCATTATGGGAGATACCGAGACAAGGAGTGATGAGAGCTTGGTCCACCTTTACTACGAGTTGCCTCAGTCCTGAAGATACTTCAGGCGCAAACTTTGTTTGCTTACACTTGGATAAAGGATTAAACTAAATTTATTATAGTCTAACCAAGTGGAAAATAAACTTCTAATATCTTTCTCTAAATCCAGAGTAATTTAATAATAAGGTGGTACACCTTTTGGCAACTCGTATAAGTAAATATGACCTCTCCATTGCTTCTGCCTTAGTATCACCACTTCTGGGTCTGGCTCCCACTGATGAGACCTCAATAAAGGTTGAAACCGGTCTATGTAGTGGCCCTTCCCTTAATGCATAGCATTATACATGTCCGCAAGGAGATGTGCTTTGCATTATGGAAGATACTGAGACAAGGAGTGACGAGAGCTTGGTCCACCTTTGCTACGAGTTGCCTCAGTCCTGATGATACTTCAGGCACAAACTTTATTTGCTTACACTTGGATAAAGGATTAAACTAAATTTATTATGACATTATTTTTATAAATTCTTTATTATTTATAAATAAAACACTACACTTTCTTATGACTTGAAAATTGCTAATGGCTAGCTTCCAATTGTTGTGGTCAGCGGATGTAGCCACGTACGTAGACTTGCTCGTTAAAATTCGGTATTTATGCAGTGGTGTAACAAGATTTTTTGAAATGACAAATAGAACATTATTTCCTTTAGAAATAGCAGAGTAGTTTGGCATATAAAATAGTCTTAAGTGGAAATGTCAATTTTTTTTAAATATGTTTATTTAAATCGGTGTTGTCAAAAGTTAAATAACCATACTGGTTACAAAGTTTGGCAGGCCGTATGTTACTTGTCAGCGGACCTCATGTGGCCCACGTGTTTGACATGCCTGTTTTAAATAAACGAAGTCGCAGAACTTTCTGAATAGACACCATGTTGTTTATCATTATTAAAATCCTTATATTACACCAGCACTAAATTAATTACTTTCATTTCAAATCCTTAACCCAGCCTTTCTATCTTGTATCTTCTGACATTACAAAGATACCAAATGGGAAAATCTTCATGACTTCTATTTTTTTCCTATATGTGATCTGACTTATACTTTCCATTCTCCATGACTCTGAACACTTACTCAGATCATATAACAAACAATTTTTACCAGAATGCAAGCTTTCATATCCCCATTCCTACACAAAAAATTTCACTACTATCCAAGCCAGTGTTCTTCAAGTGTGTCAAAGGGCCATGCAAGAAAAAAAATTCAGTGTATCACAAGAGGCGCTTAAGACCCAAACTCCATCACTGCAGTCGACCTATGCTGAAGTGTCTAATAACTCCAAAAAAAATCTAAATTCAGTTTTGAAATGGCCAAAAGCTGCTGAGCCTACTGGTTGTGGACCAAAGGTTATGCCCAAGTGGGACTAACCTTTAGTGCATGTTTCTGCTGCACGCTTTATGCAATATCCTTGATTATTTCCATCAGAAAAGTCAAATTTAGTCAATGCCCAGTCACTAACTTGTAGGGACTGCATAAAGTTCTTGTTATAATGAATTTCATTTATAATAGCCTGTGTCTAAAAGACAATCTGTGGAACATTTCAGTAGTTTGTTATAATGAAAAAACAGTGTTTGCTATATCGAGTCAACTGTATTTCTCTACTTTGATAAATAAGTACATGCTATCTCTTTGCTGCCTAACTTTCTGATTGCTCAAGGATCTTGGATAATATCAGGATCTTCTAAAACATAAATAAAATAAAATCTATTTTATTGATTTATTTTTTGAAAAGTGCTATTCCTGATGGGCACAATACTATGCTAAAAGAGGTTCAGTGTAGCAGATATCTAGGTATCTGCTGAAGTGAGAGATGACTGTTATTAATTTTATATATATATATATATATTTATTTATTTTAGTTGGTTGATAAGAATATTTCACCTGAATAGACACTGATACTCTGTTTAAACTAATAGTTCAAGAATATATTGTGGCCTAATTCTTAAAACATAAAACAGAATTTGTATAACTGCACCCCCTCCCCTGAAGTTTCTGAATTAAAATACTTATATGCAGGGATTATTTTTTGTCTCATGTTTCATCTTGTGCTTTGCTGTCAATTAGAAAAACTTTTTACTGTTTTTTTTTTTTTTTTTTATTATTAACTAGTATGTCAATGAAAGGTGAGTTAGGTGATCTCATACGGAGGTAGGTTTTTTTTTATCCCACCTGGAAACTCGGGTTCTTCGTCCCCCAGAACAGGCAAACCGGCCCAATAAACACACGCATATACAGACATAGGACACACCAGGAGGTACAGGGCTAACCACCTTATCCTCGAGTTGTGGTTGGGGTTGCAAAGTACAAGAAACCTCGACACCGTAAAAAAGGTAGAAGAGGAAAAGATTAAGTAAAGTAAGTTTAACTAGTATGCAGACTTAACTTGTATACTGATAAAAATTTAAATTATGTGGTATGAATGTTAATTCAACTATATATCTATATATGTGTGTGTGTGTGTGTGTGTGTGGATGTATATTATTGCTCGACACCTCCAGGAAGTCAAAAGACCCATCGAGGGAGGGTACCTACTTTAAATCTCCCTGTCTTCGCTACTCAATTCGCTAACTACAACGAACCACAACTACACCAACGCCATCTACCGCCCACCAACAGTATTTCACAGACAATCACAAACATCCATACGCACGGCGGGATTCGAACCCACAGCCTAACCACTTGACCAACCAGGCCGGCAAGATCTACAAGCATACATATATATATATATATATGTTTGTAGACTTTGCTGGTTCATGAGTAGGTAACTAAGAACTTATGAGGAAGAACACTGGAATAAGATTAATTTATTACAGAGTAATCAAAATTAAAGTATCTCTAAGGCCTTGTAGAACATCATCCGGTGATCCAAATACTCCATAAGGTCTTAAACAGAAATAGTTTAATTTTAATTACTCTGTATGTGTGTACACACACACACACACACACACAATTCTCCATTTACACAGAAAAAACCATGTAAGAAAGAATACATTGCATATGAAAAAAATAGAATGGTTGCAGACGGGAAAATCCAATACGAGCAATAAGTTATTTTCAAACAAAACATTTGAATAAAACTATTTAATTTTAATGGAATATTTTTTATTTTAAATACTTATTTAAACTATATACATATGTTTCTTGCTTAAAAAAAATGGTGTGTCACTAATAAAAAGAAATTCGAAAAGGCCCAAATACACCCGTGCATATGGTTATTGGTTAAATTTTATTCACCATCACTTTCTGACAGTAGCCACATTCCTTTGTGTGAGACTGGAATTAAATCACTTCCACTACTTGAAACACTTTGGCCACTAATTTCCAATAATTCTGAAGGTTGATTTTTTTTACCAAGAATTCTGTCATTAATTGTTGAGATCCTGTTTTTACTAGATCTTTGTATAATTCTTCATATCGCTTCATATCGTATCAATTCTGATAACACCAACTTAACGAGCTGGATGCAATCCAAAGTAGAAAATTTCTTCCACACATCAATAACTGTCACTAAATTATCCTTATCTAGTTTATCCAAAATGTATTGGAATGGTCTTCTTGTAGCAATCACACCCTGGTCTAGTAGTTGTATTAAGTAGCAGAATACAAAATTCCACATTCATGTGTTCTAAAACAGGATGGCCAGGTGCATTGACTATAATCAATAAAACTTAAAAGTCCGGATTTTTTCGATCAAACAGTGTTTAACTTATGGAGCAAAACATTGATGGAACCATTCATTAAAAATTTCTTTTGTAACTAAACCTTTTTTGTTTGCCTTCCAGTATACTGGTAACGTGTGCTAAAATCCACACCTTTTATTGCCCGCAGTCTTAGGAATTGATTAATGAGTAATGGTTTCATGATCTATTGAAGCATTGCTGCAAAATAATAGTATCACAAGATCCTTAGTGCTTTAAAGCCACCAACACTTTTTTGCAATTTCGCTATATTAGTTCTATACAGTTCAATAATTTTGGATAGTTTTGAAAGAAATTCCCTAGCTGCTGGCTCATCTGCAGCTTTTTCTTTTACATTATGAAGCTACATTATTATCTTTTGAGAAATTTTGTAAGCCAACCTCTGCTTACAGAAAAATCACAACTGTTGTTTCATGTTGTTGGCTCCTTTTCCCGAACCTGTTTGTACAACCGTAAAGCTTTCTGTTTGATGACATTTCCCTCTAAAGGTATTCCTTTTCATGAGCAATTTTCCATCCACATCACTAGGGCCTTTTCCGCCTTCACTTTTATAATGTCTCTCATATACGATGATGACTTACACCTAATTTTGTTCCATAAAGAACAGATTTTCTAATGGCCTCTTCATTTTTCTTAATCTTTCTCAACTTTTGTTCAATCCAAAATATTTCCCTAAGGATGCTGAACCCTCTCCAGCTGCTAAATGATCTAAAATTTGGATCTTAGTTTCTAAAGAAATAGCTTCTTTTCTTCTTCTGCCTAACTGAATTATCTGACATTGTGATTAATGGGGTAATGTTATGAAAATATCTGAAAATAATCAATAATTAATTTTACTAATCTGATATTACACATACAAAACTTCAAAATTTAATACATACTTGTATAACTCTTGCACAAACAAAACACAAGACATGTAAACATTTCGAACTGTAAACAAGAAATGATTGTTTAGCAAACATCTTAACTCCTTCCGAGCAGCTTTATATAGGCAGGTCTCCCATAACAGACCAACTTAACTTCAAGGAATCAGCATAGCACCCTTCTGCTTCCAGGAACCAACAGCAAGTGAATATAATGGATCATTTGTCAGCTTAATTTCGGGGAAATCATAATTACAAAAACTGATATTTTTGTTGTCGCCACAATTGTCTACATTCTGTAGCATAGAATAATCCTTGATATTTAAAACATTGCAGGGGTCCCCAAAATTCAAGTACATATACTTATGTACCATTCTAGGAAACGATAATTATAATGGAAATACCCTTTTTAACAGAACTGAATTCAAACAGAAATTTTAAAAATAAGCACCATTTGAACTGTGTTAAATCAAAATATACCATGTAAAAATAAAATCGCTTTTGTTTTCTAAATCGTGTTATTTTGAAATCATTTAAAAGAGAATTAGCTGTGTGTAGGCCTCCGTAGCTCAGTCAGTATAGATGAAGCTCTTCAGTCGGAAAGAGCTGGGTTTGATTTCCATCCATGACATGAGGAACCTTTATCTGGTCTTCTTTCGACTAAAGGCGAGTTTTTTTTCAACCAGAAACTCAGGTTTTTCGTCCCCAAGAACAGGCAAACCGGCTCCATGAACACACATGGATTTACAGCCATGAATACTTATGACCCAGCCAAAGGTCTGATTTGTCTGCTATATGCTGATCCTAAGCCCAGATAAATATGCAGGGGGTTGGGGAAAGCAATAGTGAACTATCCTGTAAAAATCTCATCAGAAACACTTTATAGCAAGAACACTTGCCTACAAAAGTTATCAAGAATCAGACATGACTGAAGGGTTAAATCATCACTCACACACTTCATATAATAGGTTTTCACAGCTATTGGACATGTTTTAAGGAAAATCACTTATATGACTATACAGCCAAATGTTCAATTAGAAATTTCTAGAAGACTTCATCATGTGCATAGTACACAGAAGAAAAAAGAGATACACAAAAAAAAACATTACTTTGGTACATCACTAAAGTTCTAAATTATTAATGGATTGTTCGCATCAGAATGGATTTACAGACTAGCTGAGTTGTTGTTCTTGTGCACAAGGACGTGGTCTTGAAACCACCATAGCTGAATAGCAGAGGTCGAGATTAAGGTGAACAGGATTTAGTGCAATTCTGTTGATTCTAAGATTTTTCTTTCAAGTTCATCATAGCATTTGTAAATAATTTCAGATCTATCCCAGTTTACTGAGTGTATAGTGGAATTGTTATTTATTATTCATTTCTGTAATCAGCTGCGCCATTTGTGCTATATCTCTGTTAAAGAGAATTTTACTCCAAGTGTTTACTAATTACACAAGGATTTAATTCTGATGGTGCAATGACTTAACTATTTCTTTTAGAATCTGGAAAATCACTGACTCAAGGTTAAATAAAAAAAATACACATTTAATGAAACTAAAACATTATACATTTAAATAAAATTACATAACTACAAAATTAACTGGATCCAAGGCCTTCTATAGAAAATAAATCAACACTTGAGATTTTCTTAGCCAAAAATATTAAAATGATTCATTCTCTGATTCATTCTATTACTGGATTGTTTGACATATACTTAATCATATCTACCAGACTAAACACCTAGTTTTCACAACAACAATAATGTTCAGAGTCAGTTTCTTTGTTAGGCCCTTTCCGAAAATGTAAAATTTTCTTCTTTTCATTGGGATCCATTTTATATCTCCCTTATGTAACATACAATATTATACCTCCTGTCTTACTGAAGTATAAATATTCTCACCTCTTGCAGTTCTATTTGATGATTTGATGAATAATTTACTAATCTTTGTAGTAGAGAAAGAAGTTTCTTCTACTACTTCATAAATAACATATCTAAGTTGAGTTCTTCATGTTAAGCCACTTTACAGCTTCAAATTTCACCAATTGCTTTTTCAATAGTAATCCGGTGTCCTTAAGACAGAAGATGAAACTTTCCATTCAGCATTTCCTTGAACATTCAATTAGAATATCAACTACAATATCTTCTTTTATTTACTAAATAGTTGTTAACATTCTCAACTCTTCCAGTTTAAAGACTCACAGTTCGACGATTCCTTTTTAGAATCTTCTATTAATGTTCTCCCAACTGTCACGTAAAACTTAAAAACTTCCTAAGAACAATATTCTCCGGCTGCCGTTCTCAAATTTCCCTAGCTCTCTACTTGTTTTCCTCATTCCCCCCAATACTGAACGCACTCTCTCTGTCATCTGTCAATCACCCATCAAACTCCTCGGCGAGAATGCGCACTCCATGTAAATGCAAGCAAGAAGTTACGTTAATAGCTGACAAGTCTCGTTAGTGCAAACAGAATGTCTTCATTTGAAAGTTGTGTTAATTTGAAATTAACACAACTATCGAGATCCAGTAAGTATGTCAATTTTCAAATCGTTTATATTTCATTTTGACAATAATAATATCAATAATGGGCACAATCGCAAGTGCCGATATATGTGTTACAAAACAAAAACTAATGATATATTAGAATATAGAAACATTTGTAAAGATTCATAATTGTAAATTATGATTATTTTTACAGAATGATGGTCATTGGATCAGAAATATTAAGCACGTGACTGAATAAACTCGCCCATCCTGCCTCCTTCATTTCGGATTCCATCATTCTTCTCCAAGTTAATTTTGGACGACCTCTAGAACGTCTTCCTTCTGGAGCCCAACTCAGTGGTACTTGGGGAATTCTGTTTATCCCCATGTGAAGAACATGTCCGGTCCATTTCCATCTTCTTATGCAAATCTCCTCATCTATTGACTTGGAGAAGGTTTTCTTTAAAAGTTCCTCATTAATAATTGTATTTGGCCAGAAGATATTTAAAATTCTTCTTAAACACTTGTTTTAAAAAATGTCCAATTTATTACTATGTGCTTTCATAAGTTTTCAAGTTTCAGAGATATATACATATATATAGCAGTATTGCTCGCACAACAGATTTATAGACATTAATTTTCACTTTAACTGTAATATTTGATGCTTTCCATAATTTGTTTAGTGACCTGAAACAATTTTGTGCTTTAGTAATTCTTTATAAAACGTCTTTGTCAGTGCCACCTTGTTTATTTATTACTGATCCAAGGTATGTAAAAATACCAACATCTTCAATTGTTTCATTTTTTAACTTAATTTCTTATTTATTCGCATGACCTTGGTTTTCTTCTTGTTTATATGTAGACCCACAGTTTCTGTGCAGCGAGCAAAGACATCAGTTTTTAGCTGTGAGTCATTTAACTTGGAGGACATAAGCACTATGTCATCAGCAAAATCAAAGTCTTCCAGTGTGGATGTAAAGTCCCAACGTATTCCTCTCTTTTGATGATTAATTGAGTTTTTCATAATCCAATCAATTAATATTATAAATAATAGACCAGATAACACACAACCCTGCCTAACTCCAGTTTCAATGATAAAGAAGTCTAAGTTTTCCATCTACTTCCACACAAGACTTGCTGCCATCATACATATTCTTAATAATGTTGATAAATTTATAAGGTATTCCGCATTCTTCTAATATTTTCCAAAGTTTCTCTCTATTTACTGAGTCAAATACTTTACTGAAATCAATGAAGTTTAGGTAAAGTGGGGCTTGAAATTCTATACATTGTTCGATTATAATATTTCTAAGAGTAAATATTTGTTGAATGGTTCTGCAACCAGTTCAAAAACCTGCCTGTTCTTCTCTTAGTAAATTTTCGATTTCCTTTTTTAATCTATTAATTAAAAATTTTGGTAAAAACTTTTGTGGGAATTGACAGCAAACTTATTCCTCTCCAATTTACACATTTAGTCAGATTTCCTTTTTTAGGGATTTTTATAATTACCGTATATTATCGCATACAATGCGATCCACGTATAATGCAAACTAGAAATTTTGTTTGAAAACTAGCCCTAAAATGACATGTCCACGTATAATGCGATCTGGTAATCTTGTTCCATAACATTATAAATAATACAATACAAATTAACGAAAGAAATATTTATTTTAAAACAAAATGTCAAAATACAATACAAATTAACAAAAGAAACATTTATTTTAAAACAAAATATCAAAATCCTTTAAATTCTTCATCTTTTGAGTCATCAAACATTTCATTTATAAATTCATCTGTAGTGATCGTGTCATCAGTGTAGCAGTTGTCGTCATTGTCTTCATGCTCTCCATTTTGTTGTGTATCATCCTCGCTTTCGTATATGATGTCAACTGTGGATCCATCCATTGAATTAATTATTCCACATTTAAGAAATGAGCGTTGAATCATTTCAGATGGTATCGAATCCCAAGCTTCTTTAACCTAGCTGGTGACTAGCGTGATCTCAGGCTTCTGAAAATTCCCACCCTTTGTCATCTTCACCAAACCAGATGACATCCATTCTCTCCATTTTTCACGTAAGTGATCTTTAAATGGCTTATTCAAGCAGACATCAAGCAGCTGCAAAACGGAAGTTAGACCACCTGGTGTGACTGCTAGATCTGTACATAGCTCACATGCTTTCTCTTTGCTTGCCTCTGATAAATGCGCCCGGAACATATCCCAGACTAGCATGCTTTGTTGACGTATCAAGCTACCTGGACGTATGTTCCATACTTGATCCAGCCACAATTGTACACCTTCTTCATCCATCCAATCTTTCTGATTGGCGCGAACAATTACACCTGGTGGAAATTTCATATGCTTCAGAATTTTCTTCCTTTTAAATATCACTGTTGGCTTTAATTTGGTTCCATCTGCCATGCATGCTAGAACAACGATAAAACGCGTTTTTTCATGTCTCGTTGTTTTTATGAAGACACCCTTTTCATCAACTGAGTTTACTGTTCAATTCCCAGGCATATCAAAGTACATGGGCATCTCATCCATATTGCCAATTTGGGAAAGTTCATATCCGTGACACTTCCGTAATTTTATGATAATTTTATGGAAGGACTGCACTTTTTCTTCAAGCTGCTTTGGTAACTTCTGCGCAATTTTTGTTCGGTGTTGTAATATTAATGCTTTGCGTTGCATAAATCTGTTGCACCGCCCAGGCGAAGCAAGAAAAGATGAAATACCTGGTGTGTCCTTGAATTTACCATTCTTGAGTTGTAGAGCTCGAAAACGAATTACATTTCTTGTTACTATAATGCCATCTTGTCGTTGCATCAAAATCCATTCATTTAGCTCTTCTTCGAGTTCTGGAAAGGATGCTACATCTCCATGACAGGCACGTTTCGTTTTGGGGATTTTTTTCAAGACTGTCTTTTTGCTTACGCCAAAAGTCTAACATTACTCTCTGCTACACCAAATTCTCTCATAGCAACACTGTTATTATGTTCTTCTGCAAACTGCACGACACGCAATTTAAATCCTGCTTCAAAAGATGAACGTTTACGTGTCTGCTGGCTCATTTTCAGGCTAGGTTTGTTTAACGAATAATATTTAAAATGAACTGTGGTTAAACTGATATACCTAACTGTGCTCTATCTATCTCACTGTGTTCTATCATTCGGCGGCGGAGCGCGCATCGTATCTGCGCATAAAGCCAGTAATGTAAGTAGCTTTATGTGCAGATACGATGCACGCTCAGTCGCCAAATGTGAGTGGGTGAAGGAGATTTGGTTGCATTGGCATTAGGTAGTATATATTGTGTGTGCAAGTCTAATAAGATGTTATATTTTTTAGGATCCACATATAAAGCGAACCCCAAACTTTAAGTAGTATTTTTTATTCACATAAATTTTTCGCATTATAAGCGATAATATACGGCACTGCTTCTTTCCATTATTCAGGAATTTTTTCTGTCTTCCATATTTCATTGTATAACCTTTGTAATTTAGCAGTAGTTGTGTTGAGATCAGCTTTTAACATTTCGGCATTGATATTATCATTTCCACATGCTTTGTTAGATTTTAATGCTTCAGGGCATCTTTGGCTTCGCCCAACGAAATCTCGTCTTCGGAAATGTTCTAAGTGAGTATTACACTAGTTGTAATATTTTGTGCCTGTTGAGATCCTATATCTACCTTTACATTTAAAGTTTCTTCAAAATAGTCTCTCCATCTTGCTTCGATTTTGGAGTCAATCGTCAATAACTTTCCTTGTTTGTCTCTAATGGAGGAAGGGATTGCTTTTTTGTTAACACCGATTTGTTTTATAATCTGAAAAAATTGTCTAATTTGTCCATTTTCTGCAGCATGTTGTGCTTCTTTTGCTAATTCATCAATATATTTTCTCTTGTCAGCTCTTGCAGCTCTCTTTACGCTTTTATTTAGTTCATTATAGCGATTGCTATGCACCTTATATAATCATTCTGAATTTGCATTGTTCATTAATGATTTAATCTTTTTTCTCTCTTTAATTATCTCTAAGTTTCTGCAGTTAACCATTCTTTATTTTCCTTTATTCTTCGTTTACCAATTACATCTTCAAAAACTTCATTATATATATTCCTGAAGTTTTTCCAATATTCTTCCACTTTGTTTTCTACTGTTAGATCTTGATTTTCCTCTATTTCTAATATATTGAATCTGTTCTTTATCTCCAAAGCAAACTTTTCTCTTGTTTCTTTAATTTTTAATTTTTCAATATCAAATGTAGTTCTTGAACTTCTTTTCTTTCTTAATACACTTTGAAGTATTAATTTCAACTTTGTCACTAATAAGAAGTGGTCAGAACCAACATCTCACATTAAGCATGGATCTTACGAATTTACTATTGAAAGCAACATGAAATCCAAGTCAATTTATGTATTTCTTTATGCTTGAATTTGCTTCCTCCAATGACAAAGTTGTTCATTTCACAAAAGGATACAAACATCATGCCATTTTCATTTCGGTCTCCACAAGCCTCGAAACCTAAGGATTTTTCTTCTACACGACCTTTTACCCACTTTTGCATCAAGATCGCCAATGAGTATTATCACATCGTGTTTTGGAATAGAATTTATTACTTTTTATAATCAGATAATTTTCCTAGGGAGGGGGTGATTAGCCCTTTGCCGAAACCCCAAAGGGGACCAGGCTATGCCCCTGGGGACTAGGTCTCCATTTATTGCCTCTTACGATACACAGGAGTGTGGTTGGGGTATTCTACTACCCGCCCCAACATGGGGAGCTTAATGCATTGCCAAAAGTTATTTCTACAATTTGTTCTAAAGAGGCATATAAAAGCCTTATAGGTATTCAAGTTGAGCTATAGACCATTCGGTGTCAACAATTTGTTCTTGAAGAAGTTCTCATTTAGCTTTATCATAAATCACTTTTGTGAGTTCAGTCTTGTTGAAAGGAAGATGATCCTTTGGTTTAGATAACTTTTTTGTTCCACTTTTAACATATCAAATTTTCTAATTAATTTGAATTTATTTCTGTTTTGGATGTTAGTGACTTGAAAGGTAAGCATAAGTTTAATGCATTGTGAAGAGTTATTGTCTACAATTTGTTCTAAAGAGGAGGATAAATAAGACTTATGGGTATTCAGTTTAGCTGCAGACCGTTTGGTGTCAACAATTTGTTGTTGGAAGTTCTCATTTAGCTTTATCATAAATTCATTTTGTGAGTTCAGTCTTTCTTCAAAACAAACTTTGGGAATATGTCACAGAACTATGTTTTAACAACACTAACCTGTTTATAAGAAAAGCAATCCTCTGTAAATTTCTGACACTTTTGTAGGTAATTATTAAATAACTTAAGGAATTCACAACATATACTGGAATATAAATTAAAATAAACTTTAATATATACTCCCTATATTTCGGTAACGTCACGTTGCCATCTTCATGGGAACATAAGATAAAGACATGTGCACGCAGGCACTAAAAACAGCAAATGAGGTCGAAGAGAGGAACCCGCAAGCCTGATGGAACCTTTTCTCAGTTTATAGAAAACCCACACATACAGGAAGGTACATTCACCAACAATCCCCCCCCCCAACAACAATATGGAGTTATTAAGACACTATACAACAGGGCTAAACTAATCTGTTCAAATGACGATGCCCTAACCACTGAACTAAATCACATCCTTAACACTTTCTCAGCCAATGGCTACAATCCCCCAAAAAATACTAAAACCAGTAAACCACAATCCCTCTTCCCCACCTTCACAATAAAGATTACTCTAAATCCATCACCATTCCTACATCCGGGGCACCTCGGAAAAAATTACCAAAATCCTAAAAAAACATGACCTGACCTCTTGTTACAGACCATATAGAAAATTGGCATCCCTTATCATCATAATCACAAACCATGGGCTCAAAGCCCGTTGATGTCTGATGCCTGTTTCACTATCTTCTTCCACCTTTCTTTGTCCAGTGCACAGTGTCGCAGTTTTTGTACACCCATTCCACACCAGTCATTTATATTGTCTAACCATTCTCTGTATAATCTACCTCTTCTTTTTAAACCATCCAAAATACCAAACATAAATGTCTTTATCTTCCAGTCCTCACTCATTCTGCAGATGTGTCCAAATAATTGCAGCTTCCATTTTATAATCTTCTGCATTAGATTCTGTTTTGGTTGTATCTTCTGATAGAGCTGTTCACTGGTGATTTTCTGTACCCATCCTATTCTTAGAATCTTCCTATAACAAGTTCCTTCAAATGCCAAAATTCTTTTTCTTGATTCCTTATTTATTACCAACGTTTCAGATCCGTACAGTACACCACTGAAGATGCATGTTTCCAGTACTCTTAGTTTTGTTTGCAAACAGATCACTTTACTTTTCCATATGTTATCCATGGCCTTCAGATTTGTTCTTCCCTTTGCAATCCTGATCTTTATTTCTTTTTTACAATCCAAGTCATATGTCAGTTTACTTCCAAAATATGTGAATTGGTTTACATTTTCTATATCAGTTTCATCCACTTGTATCTTTTGTTTCATGTTCTTCTCACCAAATACCATTGTCTTTGTGTTTTCAAAGTTCATAACAAGTCCAAATCTCTTCCCTTCCCTTCCTCATTTAACAGTTTCAGTGTTTTTTATAGTTCTCTTTCATCTTCTTCAATAATAACAATGTCATCTGCAAATCTCAGATGAATTCTCATTCCGTGTACAGACATTCGTTTGGCATCTTCCTTCAATTTGTCCATTGCTCTTTGTAAATGTGCGATGAAAATGCTTGATGATATTGGGTCTCCTGTCTAATACCTCTGCTTGTTTTAAACCATTTCCCCAAATCATTAACTATTCTAACTGCTGCAATTGCATTCTGATAAACATATTTTAATATAGCTATTAGTTTTTTTTTTATCAATTCCATAGGATTCCAGAACTGCTAATGTCACTTTCTGGTCAATACAGTCAAATGCTTTCTGAAAATCAACAAAGCAAGTATATATGTTTTTATTTTTTCTCCCAGCTTTCTCTGCTATTAACCTCATTGTCAAAATCTGTTGAATTGTAGTTCTATCCTTCCTAAATCCTGCTTGCTCGTCAGCAAGGTATGCTTCCAACTGTGTTCTCAATCTTTCTGTCAATATGATCATCATCACTTTACCAAGATTACTTATCAAGGCAATTGTTCTATAATTTTTACATTCTAGCTTATTTCCTTTCTTGTATAATGTTACTAATATTGATTTCACCCACTCCTCTGGCATTTTCCCTTCTTTCCATACCATATTACATAGTTGGTGCATTTCTGTAACCATGCTTTCACCACCATATTTAATCATTTCTCCAGTAATGTTATCGTTACCAGGACTCTTGTTGTGTTTTAGCCGTCCTATTGCTTTTTCTACCTCTCCTCTTAAAATGTCCATATCATGCTCATTACCACGGTGGTGATATCTGCTTTCTTCAGTCAGTTTCCCAACACTATCTGAATCTAGTTTTTCTTCATATAACTCACTACAGTATCTTGTCCACCGCTGTACAATTTTTTCTTTATTCATCAATACTTTGCCTTTTTCATCTTTAATTGTGGTCTGTTTTGGTTGCCACTTTCTATTAATGGTTCTGATCGTTTTGTATACCTCTCTTGTTTTATGCTCTCCATAGTACTGTTCTATATTGTTGCATTGGGCTACTAACCATTTCATCTTATCCATTCTGACTGCTTTTTTCACCTCATTACATTTTCTTCTATATTGCTCTTCTATTTGTTCTGATGTATCCCTTCTTATCTTCAACACTCTTTTATCCTGTACTAACTTCAGTGTTTCTTGTGTAATCCATTTCTTCTTGATCTTTTCTTCTTCTGGTACTGTTTCTTCAACTGCATCTTCTATCGCCTTCATTACTCTTTTCACTCTTAAATTCGAGTTTTTTCTTTCTCCACACTTTTAAGTTTCTCTTCTAACACTGTTCTGTACCTTCTTCCTATTTCTGCTTCACTTATTCGTGCTGTATCTCTTCTATTCTGATGTTGGAGTTTATATTTCTTTTTTAATTTCAACTTGATGTTTGCAATCACTAAACTATGGTCCGAGTCTATATCTGCTCCTTGAAAAGTTCGACATTGCTGTACTAATGTTATCCATCTTCTTTTAATCATATCAATCATGTTTTTAGTTTTCCCATCAT
This sequence comes from Typopeltis vanoorti, assembly GCF_054136105.1. NCBI lineage: Eukaryota > Metazoa > Arthropoda > Arachnida > Uropygi > Thelyphonidae > Typopeltis > Typopeltis vanoorti. Next base: position 44,405,350 of record NC_143557.1, on the reverse strand, counting down.
TTGATCACCACATCCATTTTCTACACTCCTTTTGTTAGAATCTTGTGTTACAGATCATCATCTCATGGTCCACAGCAAATTCTAACAATTTTTTACCTCGTTCATTTCTTTCTCTGAAACCATATTTTCCCATGACTCTTTCCCAGCTATCATCATCTATTCCAACTTTGGCATTCCAATCTCCTTCAATAATTAGCACATCTTGCTTTGGTATTGTTTCTATTGTCTCTGTGAGATCTTTGTAGAATAAGTCAATATCCTCATCTGTGCATCCCTTATCTGCTCCACTAAAGACCAACCACTTCCCCTAGACCTATCTGGTGTATACCAGGTCCCTTGCAGCGGTAAGCTCCTACTTTGGCCAAACAGGCAGGACAGCAAATATCAGATTTCGGAACACAAGGACTACATCCGGTTTCGCCAGTACAGCCACTCTGGGCCTGCAGATCATGCTCTGGATACACGCCACAGAATACGATGGAAGAAAGCCACAGTAATACACCACAACAAGTTTAAATTTGAAAGACTATTCATAGAATCAGCCTCAGTCCTAAGAAACATGCCAAACCTCAACAAATCTGGATGCATGAGACTGCCCCAAATTTAGGAGACGTACATCATGAGAACTTCAACCCAACGGCCAAGAATACTTAATACAGCTGACTAGGGGGCACCATCAGGACTTTAGGAAAACAGTAGTTTTCTCTCTTCGACCTCATTTGCTGTTTTTAGTGCCTGCATGCACATGTCTTTATTTTATGTTCCCATGAAGATGGCAATGTGACATTGCCAAAATATCATCATCATCATTAAATTCCTGCAAAGTACCCTCAAGGGGTGTACAGGATATGACAGTACTACATGAAAAAATTACATCATTACCAACTTCCTATCTACAATTTTACTCCAAATCAGTCTGTTACTTGTCAAGACTCCAACATTATCAGATCTTATATTTCTATCGTCTAAGGCACATTGTACCATATCAATCCACCTATATATTGGTCTTCCTCTGGGTCGTTTTCCTGCCAACCTGGCAGTGAACATTTGTTTTGCTAATCTTTCCTCTCCTATTCTATTTAAGTGACCATACCACCTGAGATTAGCTCTGCTAACGCATTCCTGGATGCTGACAATGTCAAGTTCTTTCCTAATATCCTCATTTTTAATATGATATTGCCATTGATGCCATCTGTTCATGCCTATAATCTTTCTCAGGACTCTCATATCTGCGGTCTCTAGTCTTTGGTCAAGTGTTTTACTTCTGACCCAGCTCTCAGATCCATAAGTTAAAACTGGTTTGAACACTGTCTTGTATACAGCTAATTTAGTGTTCCTACTAATTTCTCTATCTTATTCCATATGAATTTATTCAATTGACTTCCCACCATACCAGCTTTGCTGATTCTGTTGTCTATTTCTATATTTAATTTACCATCTTCAGTAAAAATCATGCCTAAGTAGCTGAAATGTTTTACTTGTTCCACAGGTTCTCCATTCACAACACAGTTGACATTTTCAATGATTCTGCCTATTTTCATAGTCTTTGTCTTTTTATTGCTGACCTTCATACCATATCTATTACAACAGCTATTCAATTTAGTCAGAGAATCTTGCAGACTTGTAGCGGATTTATTTAGAAGTATAACATCATCCACATAAAGCAAAGAGCTGACATTAACATCTCCAATTTTGATATCCGGTTTAATGCCACTTTCCTTCATAATGTGATCCATATAGATAATGAATAACAGAGGGGATAATGTACATCCTTGTCTCACACCAGATTTAACATTAAACCATCTTCCAGTACTTCCTTCAATTCTAACTGCTGACTTACAACTCAAATAAAGACGAAGTACTGCTTGATATAATGCCCCATTGACACCATATAACTGCAGCGTATTGAATAGCTTCTCTCTTGGCACCTTGTCATATGCCTTTTCCAAATCGACAAAACTTAAATACAGATCGTTGTTATATTCCCATGCTTTCTCGACTATTTGTCGTAAAGTGAAGATCTGATCCTGACAGCCTCTATTTGGCCTGAATCCAGCTTGTTCTTCACCAAGCTTTTCTTCCACAATTCTTCTCAACCGTTTCTCAAGTATACTTGCATAGATCTTGCCAGGAACACTCAGTAGGGAAATACCTCTGTAATTCTCACATTCAGTTTTATTTCCCTTTTTATATATGGGTACTATGAGAGCTCTACTCCAATCATCGGGAATTCGTCCCTCTGTCCAGGCTTTCTGAACAGTGCAGCCACTGTAAGACTTTTATACCACCATACTTCAGAATTTCTGCTCGAATATCATCTACACCTGCTGCCTTTCCACATTTCAAGCGTTTGATGGCTTTTTCTACTTCAAGTATGGATATGTATTCCTGATTGCATGCCTGGTCAGTGTTTTTTTATCACTATGCTGTCATCACTGCTTGTTTCATTTAGCAGTTTTTCAAAGTAATTACTCCATACTTCAAGGATATCTTTTTCTCCTGTTTTCATGTCACCTCTATCATCTCTAACTCCTTTTACAGCACTCTTTCCTCCATTCCTAAGCTTCTTCAACAACCTCCAGAATATTTTGCCACCTTCTTGATATTTATTTTCTATATTCTTGCCAAAGTCCTCCCATGACTTTTGTTTAGCTAGTTTTACACACTGTTTAGCTTTCTTACATTTGTCTCTGTATTCTGTAAGAGTAAAAGCTGACTTATTTGCCAGGAACTTTTGATATGCTTTCTTCTTTTCCTTCACTGCCTCTTTAACTTCCTGTGTCCATCAGGGAGTTCTGATTTTTTTATCCTTGCAGACAACCTCACCACGTGCCTCTCTGGCAGAATCAGTCAATGTTTTCTTCAGAGTTTGACACTGAATCTCCAAGGTTTGATTCCTGTTCTCAAACTCTTTCATTTTCTTTTCAATAATCTTTCTGTATTTTAGTCTACAGTTCACATCTGAGAGCTGCTCAACTTTTATTTGCTTTAAAACTTTCTTACATGTTATTCTTTTCAATATGAAATTCAATTTTATCCTGCTCAAGACTAAATAGTGATCACTTCCAATTTCAAATCCTCTGTACACTCTGGTGTCCTGCACCAGGGAGAAAACATTACTATCAACAATAACATAGTCAATGAGAATTTTCTTATTCCTAGCCTCTTCTCTCCATGTGAATTTGTGCACATTTTTATTCTGGAACATGGTGTTAGTAATAACCAGTCCATGTCCTGAGCAGAAATCCAATAGATATTTGCCATTATTATTAGCTTTGCTCTTTTCTCCAAAATTTCTCAAAATATTTTTGTATGTCTCACAATCATTTCCTACTCTGCTATTTAGATCCCCAGCAAGGACCAACTTTTCATTTTTCATTGTGTCAGTTGCTTTTTCTAAAGCCTCAAAAAATTCTTCCACTTCTACCTTAGTGGAATCTTCTGTGGGACCATAGGCACAAATAAGTCTCATTGTCCAGTTCCCCATTCTCATATTTTCCCACATTACTCTACTTGAGACTGACTGCCATTCAAGAATATTAGCCTCATATTATGTGTTGAATACTATGGCTACTCCTTCTTTTCCTTGATTGTCATTGCCTGAATATAACATTTTGTATTTATTGCTCAGAAAGATCTCACCAGTTTTGGTCTTTTTTGTTTCAGTCACCACTATTATGTTGATCTGGTACTTATCTAATTCCTCAGCTAGCTCCATTTCTTTGCCATTCAAGCTTTTTACGTTGATAGTACTGATCTTTAACTCTGGTGATGTTGAGTTGAGGTTTGTTTTCAGATTTGTTCCAGTAGCTGACTTTTCGCTGTTCGCCCTGGTTCCCTGGCGAAAACAACGGGGGCCTTGTTTAACCGGGTGACGCCCCAGCCAGCATGAAATTTTATCATGTTGTACCATCATTTTTTATTTTGGTTTAACCAATAAGAATACAATTTGGTCGGCTAAATCCCAAATTGTCAGCCCATCCTCGTTCGTTCAGTATCAAAGTAGATACCCAACAGGGTGCACCACGAGAAGGTGAGGATTGAACATTAGGTCAGAAGGCCTGGTCGGTTCTCCGCATTCCTTTAAAGACTATGTGGAGGTCTCCTCTCAGTTATACAGCTTTGACCCTTAAGCACCCCTTGCCAAAATATAGGAAGTATATATTAAAGTTTATTTTAATTTATATTCCAGTATACGTTGTGACTTCCTTAAATTATTTAGTAATCATGTGCAACCAACGTATAAGCATTTCTACAAGAACTTCTGTAGGTAGCCTCATCATAAAGGCTAGAGATTTCATATAATAGTTTTCATGGCTATTATACATGTTTTAAGGAAAATCACTTATGATTATATAGCTGAATGTTAAATTACATTATAATTAATTTATTGTTAAATTCACTACAAGTTTAGTCTTTCTAGAAGACTTCATCGGATGCATGGTACATAGAAGAAGAAAAAGATACACAAAAAAAACATCACTTTGTATGTATGTACACACACATTGAATCAATATATATATATATATATATATATCTATATATATATATCTACTTCTACTCTATAATATAAAATGATAAGCTTTTTGGTAACATTTTTGTGTCACGTTTTTTGTCTTATGTCTAGACATATCCACAAGGAGATGTGTTTTGCATTATGGGAGATACTGAGATAGGAGTGTTGGTAGCTTGCTCCACCTTTGCAAGGAGTCGACTGGTGTTGTACCACCTTACCCCAGTCCTGAAGATACTTTTAGGCGCAAACTTTGTTTGCTCACACTTGGATAAAGGATTAAACTAAATTTATTATATTCTAACCAAGTGAAAAATAAACGTTCATCATTTTTGAAATATCAAGAAATGATAAGACATCTGTAATCTGAGAGGATGTTTCTTCCCAAATATGTTTTACTTCTCTCACTTTCATTTCCTCTTCCAAACTCCTCAGTTCTGGCTTACATGAACTGAGTCTTTATTTCTCCAACTTCTTTCTATCAACAACTAATAACCATTCCAGATGGATAAAACCTCAATGTAGTAGAGACCGTTTCTGGTTGTACTTACAGAAGCTGGTATGTAACATCAATTACTGTCTACTTTCCAGATGGTCTGTTTTACTGAATAACAAAGTTTCCTTCTGGAAAATCCTGCCAACTCTCCACCAGACCAGCCAACTTCAACTTTATCATCATTATTATTAAGAGAGACTTCCAGGGAGTTAGGAACTCATGAAGGGAGGTCATACAATTCACACCAGGCTGTCATACCTGCTCTTTAATTCATTCACGCTACTTGAGTACACACAACATCCAATAGCAATCCATTCCAATCACACACTACTCCATGAGAGAAAAATCTAGCCTTTGTTCTCAACTTCCAAGGATGCCCCTGCATCCTTTCCCCACCAACCATAAAATAAAATATTCCATTTACTGAAATTTTGTATGAGCCTTTCAGAAGTTTCTAAGTCTCAATCATATCATCCAGTCTTTCTCCCATTTTGCTAGTGTCTGCACTCTATAAATTCTCAATGTCTTCAAATCAGTGTTCCACAATCCTAATATCATTTTTGACACTCTCTTTTGCATTCACTCCACTGTATCTGAATCACCACAGAAACTAGGAGATCAGATCTGTGTGCAATAGTCCAAGTGAGATCTTATCAAGGCCTTGTAAAGAGGTAAAATGACTTCTTTATCTTTACATGTCAAAGTTCATTTCAGCATTGCAGTTATTCTCTGAGTTGTATTTACAGTCTTTGTTACATGATCCTTGAACTTCTTATCTTCTGAAATTCCAAGATACCTAACCTGATCAGTTTTTTCTAGCATAATCCTACCAATATAATACAACATTGAATATCTAATCACACCAAAGTGCATAACCTTACATTTATTAACACTGAATTGACAGCCATTTTCACATGCCCACAATTCCAGCCTATTCAAATCATTGTGCAACTACTGCATATCATTAGCACTACTGATTACCCCACCTATCTTTGAATCATTAGCAAATAGCTGTATGTCGTATATCAAATCCTTCCTAATGTCTTCAACTGAAAAATTCCTATATAGAGATTTTTTCAGTTAGTTTGTATATCCTAGCTTAGAATAATAAAAAAAAAAGGACTCAAACCCAGATCATTCTTTCACAACAGCATTCAGAAGCAAATGCAATACGGAGGGGAGCACTTTTTTATTTATCAAAAACTAATGCTACTATATTATCATAATTGATGTGATTCAGTTAAGCTTTTTTAAAAGTTCTTTTAAAAATGACGCTATAATTAGGATATAATTAATTTTAATGTATATAACAGCAATAATTTTTTGTTACCAACTACACTGAGAAATTAACATAGAAATTAAAAATTAATATGTGCTAATACCTGTAAGTTCAGCATCAATGGCAATGAAATCTGCTTCATTAATAGCATCTTTTACAATGATTAGCGCTTCTTTGAAATCTGTCAAATATAAAGAAAGAAATCAGCAAGTTTAAAAGATATCACATTTGTTTCAAAATGAACTGTCAAGTATTTGGCAATAACTTTATAGAATTCACAACAACAGTGATTTATGACTACAGATTCTTGCTTATTCTTTTGTTTCAACTAAAATATATACTTGGAACAAAAGAATAAGCAAGAATCTGTAGTCAAAAGTCTCAGTGGAAGGTATCATTAACTATTACTGTCCATCACATACTGAACTCTAAATTCACATAATGTTTTTGTGCTTATCAAACCTTCCACAGGAATTCCACCCTCATACTATTATCCTCAGGTTAAAAAAAAAAAAGTTACTTCTCTCTTCTTCACCCTTTTATGACTTTCCATTTCTTCCATTCTCTGATATGCTCTATAAACTTCTTATACCAACTTACATATTGATATCACTTATCTTCTTTTATATGCCAAGTTCCTCTGAAACTCTCGTTCTGTAACCTTAAGTTTACTCATAAAACTTTTTTCAATGCTTCTGCATCTGTGTTTGCCCTTACCTTTAAAATACATATATCCAAATTTGTTAGTGGTCCAGATATAGTCTAATCATATCTTTGTACATGAAGCAAAGGTTGGTCGATTGTTAGAGCCTCTGCTACTAATGGCTCAGCAAAAGGTTAAGCAAGTTTGAGCGTGGTTAGTAGTTGGAACACTCTCCCTCGATGAGTCTTTGAACTCTCTGGAGGTGTCACATAATAATAATAATAATACATCCACTTATCTCAACTTTTCAACAGTCCATATAACGGAAATCTTGTCATCTTCTCAACTTTAATAATGTCCCTGAAACTTCCATTCCTTTATTATCCATAAATCTTGTACTTCCTCCTCTCCTTTCTTGGATTTGTACAGCTCCACTAAGCAACCTGCTATCTCCATTACAAAGTTCAGTGGCTATTACACTGTAGAGCTATAAAATCTGCTTTTAGGCCAAAGTGGATTTTAACAAAATTGTGCATACAGAAGAGCTTTGTATTCTGCACCTATATCTTTCATCATTTATAGTTTGCTTAAGGAACTCTCTTTTGTTTGGTAGAAGTCAACAGCTTTGGGTATCTGAGTCCATTCAAAATGCACATTCAAGGGTATGCAAGTGTCCAAGGATTGTCACATCACCAATGTTTCCAAAATTACAAAAACCTAGTTTGTATGCAATAATTGCACTACCATGAGGAAGGAGAGTAGACAGATATATGGCTAAGCACATCTCCATAAGATTTAATACTTGCTTTTTCTTCCCCAGTACTGTACGTTTAAAGTGACTTTGTTTAATGTGCATTTTGGTTTAACTCCTAAGTTGTTGCATAATAGGAAAAATGCATGATTTTGATCACCATCCAAAACTGAATGATGTCTCATGCATACAAAAAGTGCAGCCTCATTTTTATTTCATTTTATTTTATTTATTATTATTATTTTTTGAAGTGTGTGAAAAAGTAACTTCCTGTGAAACAAGCGATTAAGAAACAATATCAATTGTACTTTGAATATAAAGCAGGTGACGAAGACAAGACATGGGATCCCCATATATGTTGCAACTGGTATGCACAGCATTTAAGAGGGTGATTAATGGGTATACACGTTCTTCAATGACATTTACTATCCCAATTAACAAATATCTACAGCTTTCATGTAATGTTGAAACACATAGTATGCCCAAAATTGCCATCAATCATAACATCAGTACCTCATAATAATACAATACCAGTTTCTAAACCACATGGGAGAAAGGCAACTCTCTCAACTGATCCAAAAGTGCAGCATACGATGCTGCACTTTTGGATCAGTTGAGAAGAACAGAACAATCTAATAAAAGATAAACTAAAAGAATGCAAAGGTGGAAAACCTCTTTAAATATGCAGACAAAAAATCTTGTTCCGAACACATTGATAGAATTTCAGAATTTACAATTATTATTATTTCATGTTGGAATATTTACATACATCACTAGGAAAGGATTAAAAACTAATTTTAATGCTTCCAATATTTCATCTCAGTCACTAATATATCTTCAGGGATTACAAATATCTCTTGTAACACACACACACACACAATGATAACACAATACTAAATGAAACATGTGGGTGAACAGATAAGGAAACCCTTATCCATTCTACCAAAGATCAGCTCCCTCTTCTCACAGTGCCTGGAGTATATAAGTACCCTGTTCCTGCAAGTTGGCTTACTTCAGACAGACAGGTAGAGCAGTGACTAGCTGTTTAGAAGAACTCAAATCGTACATCTGCAATCACCACTATGGTCAATCTGGTCTTGCAGACCATGTATTGGATACAACCCCACAGGATCTCCTGTAAGAAAATCACCATGTTCCACAATAATAAAATTTAAAAAGGAATGACTGTTTCTGCAGTGGCACTCAGAAATTAACCGAATTTAAATAAATACAGATGCATAAAACTTCCCAAAATTTGGGAAACAATTATCAGCGGTTCCACTTTACAACCTAGGCACCACCTACAAATGCCCATAGAGGGTGCACCACCTAGATAGGACTTTATAGTTGCACATGTTTCATTTAGTATTGTGTTGTCTGCACGGTTAGCCTAGTGGCTTAGCGCTTCGCAACCGTATGCCTGGGGAAGGAGTGTCCTGGGTTCAATTCCCGTCGCCGACGTGAGGAACTTAAGGATCTTCCTCAGCCATAGCCAGGTTAGCCGGTCTTCGGCATGGACAGCAGGGTTTCCCCCCAATTTATCTGGGGTTTTTTATCCTGCAAGCAGACAAACTGGCCCCATGAACACACACGGATCTACAGCCATAAATACTTAACCCCACCACGAGGGAGCTCAACTTGCCCCAATACGGATGGGGAGAAAAGGGAGGAAACTCCATATGAATAAATAAATAAATTGTGTGTGTTACAAGAGTTATTTGTAATCCTTGATATTGGATTACAAATATTGGAAATATTGGAAGCATTAAAATTAGTTTTTAATCCATTCCTAGTGCTGTATATATATATATATATATATATATATATATATATATATATATCCTATTAAACCTCCAACATGATGTCCTCCCAGCAGTAAAGCCTTAACATGCAAATTATTATTATTTTTTTTTTCTTTTCTAAGAGCAGTGAATGTTTCGAAATGATGTTAACAGATTAATGGAAATCCTGAGCAGAAACTTTAATCTTTATTAATAGCATATTTTTTAATATTTATAAAACTCAAGCTATAAGCCATGCTTCCATACTGGAAATGAATATTCCTCTATTCCAGCAGATACCATCCTTACTATGAACTTTTGGGAATATATTTTTCTTAAATACATTTGATACGATGAATTTAAGTGGAGCATCTATAATGAACTTAATGTAACTGCATTTCCACTGACAAGCAGCCAAACTTCAAGAAATACTATCGCTTTTAATACAAGTAAAATAATTAAATTAAAGATATTGTTATGAGGTTAAAAAATGGCCTAGTAACAGTTTCTGGTAAAAGACATGCTCGAATCATAAGACCAGATTTATTTCTAACTTAGAACATGATATGTATTGGGTTGGCAAATAAGTTTGTTCAGTTTTTCAGAGTGGAATGAAACACATTTTATTTAATATATATAATACACACTAGTCAGTTATATAATGACCCTCTTTATCAATGACCTCTTGCTATCTGTCCACCAACTTCATTATGCCGCATTCATAAAACTCCTGAGGTTTACTGGTGAAAAAACTGATCCAGGTGTCTTTTGACAGCCTCCTTATTAGCGAATGTTTTCCCGTTGAGAGAATTCTGCAATGATCGGAATAAGTGGTAATCGGAAGGTGCCAGGTCTGGTGAATACGGAGGATGCAGCAAAACATCCCAGCCGAGACGTAACAATTTACTCCGGGTTGTTAGCGATGTGTGGGGTCTGGCGTTGTCGTGGTGAAAGACAACTCCTTTCCGATTTGCCAATTCAGGACGTTTTGTGCTAATTGCACAGGCCAGTCGCGTTAACTGTGAGCAATAGACAGTTGAATCAATTGTTCTGCATGATGGTAACACATCGTAATGGATAACACCTTTATAATCCCACCATGCAGAGAGCATGATCGTCTTTGTGTGCAATCCCGCTTTCGAGGTTCCTTGCGGCGGTTCACTCTTGTGCCCCCCCATGATCTTTTACGTACCACGTTATCGTACACGACCCATTTTCATCTTCCGTAATCATCCACTTCAAATATGGGTCGTTTTTATGGCGACATGGCAGCAAATCAATCACAGATGGATATGTGAGCAGTCATATTGGCTTCAGTCAATTCATGTGGCACCCAAACATTGAGTTTTGAAACATATCCCAGCTTGTGCAAATGGTTTTCAATGCTTGTATGGGATATGTTCAGTACTGCTGCAATCTCCCGCACTGTTTGTGACAGATTTTTGTCAACGATATCCTTTGCAACACTCTAATCAACCTCGGTCGGGCAACCACCACGAGGTGCATCACTGACGTCGAAATCTCCAGAACGGAATTTGGCAAACCACTTTTGGCATACGCGTTCTGTTAAGGCACCATCCCCATATACTCTGCATATTTTTTTTATGGGCCTCCGCAGCTCGTTTGCCTTTTTTTGAATTAAAAAGGCAAAATATGGCGGTAATGTAAGTTATTTCCTTCCATTTCTAAAAATATGTTACACACATGCAACTGAAATAGGCTGAATGAAAATTCACTGAAAGGTTATGCAAAATGTTGCCTTTCAACTGCGCAGTAGCGTTGCATGGTAGTGCAACAATAGCGACAGTCAAAGTGGCATTAACTTTTACTAATGCATAAACCGAATGAACTTATTTGCCAACCCAATATAAAATAAGACCCAATACATCAAAAAATTTTTAATGCATCTTAGTTCAGATATTAGAGAAAATGTAAATATATGTTGTGAACTAAAAACAGCAGAATTTCTAAATTTTTATTTGAAATTATGAAACTGTTAATAATTACAAAAAAATACCTGGCTAACTGATAATGAAAATCATCAAGATATAAAATTAAATGAATTAAAAATTAATTTAAAAGAAACAAAAAAATTAAAAAACACTTGGAGAAGATTACCTAAGCTCAGGAAATCCACCAAAAAAAAAATGAAAAAGTGCAAAGGTAATTCCTATTCATAAAAAAGCCCCTGAAAATTATAAAGCACTGTATAAACTTCTGAATTCTTGCTGCAAAATGTATAGCAGAATATTGAATAAACATACAAAATATAATGACTTTATTTTGGAAGCACAAAATGGTTTTAGAAAAGAACATTTCAACATTCACATAGAGATCTGACTTTCTGTCTGAAATTAATAATAGAAAAAAAAAGAAGAGTATAATCAACACATTTATTGATTTTGAAAAAGCATTCAATAATTAGAAACGAAAATGTGCTAAATAAAAAGAAACATTTTATTTAACACATTACAAGAAAATAAGATAGTAAATAGTATATAATATAAGGCTATTATACACATATATGAAGATAATGAAATAAAGATTTATGATTTAACTCTAAACTATCATTTGGAGAAATATAAACAAAAGAATTACACGGAGATTCCCCTTATCTTCATCTCTATTTAATATTTACTTAAATGAAATAATAAAATGGAACCGAAACAACGTCAAAGTATTAAACTATTCTCTGTGAATTTAAACACCATCCTCATTGCTGACAAACTGGTAGTAATTACAGATTCCAAACATAATCTTCTTCAGAAAGCTATTCTTGATCTAAAAGACACAGTTGAAGATTTTAGAATGACAATATCAACAGAAAAATTAATATGTAGCAATTTAGAACAAATTAATTCTTTCACATATTTAGGAATGAAAATATAAACATGAAAATTACAAAATGCCTAAAATAACAGGTGTAACAAATTCTGTTCATAAATGTAACCTAGTACAAAAACAGAATCTACTAAAAGTTTCAAGCACAGCTGGATGAACACTATGTGCAATAGTGTGTATCTCTCACGGCGAGTCCTGACTTCGTGGAGGTCAGATGTTAATAATAATAAGATGACAGAAATAGAATATCTCTGAGATAGTATTATCAATTAACTGGATTATCCTCTTCTGAATAAAAACCAACATTCTACGATATGGCAGATTTGGGTTATCTATAATATTAGAATTTGTACAGGCAAGAAGTAATGACTTAACTTCTGCAGGCACAGGAGGCTATGAATAGGATGTAAAGGTCTGACACACACACACACTCTTTGCTAGTAAAGGCTAAGAATGTACATCAGACAAAGGAGAGAGATCTGATCTTGCACAGAGATATTATCAAGTGGGAGTGAAGTGTAATCATTCTTACATGAAATAAACATGACTATGTTTATGTGGCACTGATGTTGATAGTGTTGTCCTCATTGGTTATTGAAGTTGTTACAGCTTTGGATAACTGAGCACTACAAGGTCTGTAAAATGGAAACGTGGAATGAAATGCAGTCATCAGCACAAGTATGGATAAGAATGCAGAGTAGTGAGAGAAGATTATTCATGACCAGACTGTCAATCCACACACAAAGGACCATACAGTAGAATATAAGATGGTAATTTGGTAGCAAATTGATAGTAAATGAATTCAACTAAGCTGAGAAAGGAAATTTTTAAGACATCAATAAAGAGGAGATTGAAGGTTTGGCACTTGCTAACATGTGATGTAACATATGACAAATGTATAAGATTCCACCATTGCAATAGAAGAAATCATACAAACTATAGTTTTGTACGCTGTGGCTATTGGCCATTATTATTATTATTATTATACCCATGGCATGCCATTGGAAAAGCCATAAATGATAGATAAGATAAATTAAGGGTACAGGGGAAAAACAACTTCAGTCCAATTTTTGTGAATTCAACATAATTGCCATTTGTTTTTTTAATTTTTAAGTACTATTTAAATTAATTATGCTTAATATACATGAAAGTACCATAACTATTAGTTTTTTATTTTGTTATGCTATGTTTACTTGCATTTTGACAACAAGGTTGTCAAAATTGTTTTTCCCCTGCACCCTTCAAATATTAATGGCCTGATGATTTATCTTTAGACTGAGTAATAAAATACAGAAATGAATAAATCAAGTTATCAAATTTAACATTAAAGTGGTATAATATATTAAATTATAAACTGATGACAAAGAATAGAAAACACGTGAATGAAAAGACCATATTCTGAGAAACTATTTCATATCTAGTTATGTAAACTTTCTAGTGTTGCACTTCCATTAATGTGTAGCAAAATCTCTTAAGAAACTCTGCTAGTAAATATGAATCTATTATAAATATAAATGTAAATACCAATCGACCAACCTTTGCCAGCAAAGGTTAGTTGATTGGTAGAGCCTCTGCTACTAAAGGCTCACGCAAAAAGTTAAGCAAGTTTGAGCGCAGTTGGAAGGGGTTCAATCGTTCGATGCTGTTGGCACACTCTCCCCCAGTGAGTCTTTGGACTCCCTGGAGGTGTCACATAATAATAATAATAAATATATTAACTTTATCTCTTCAAAGAACTGATGCTTGATTTTTTTGTTGTTGAAATTACTCTAAACTAGGTTCTTACCTCATGAATTTTCTCTTTGTCTAAACATCGATACAACTAACTATATTTCAGAGTGCTGGTCAATTAGTTACTTGGATTATTTGGATTTACTTCTGAATGAAGCAAATGTAATTAATTGTATGCATTCTTCTAACCAGTTTGCCTAACATGCAAATGAAAACTTCCATCTAAGTGGCTAACTCACATTCAATTGTATGTTTTGCCATTCACTAAAAGTGAGCACAAAGAGAATAAAATAGGTTTCAGGTATAAGGTTGCAAGGATAATTGCAACCTTATACCTTGCACCTTCACCATTCCGGTGTTCACCACCAGATGGGTCATCTGAATACTAATAGGGAAATAAGAGCTAATTTTTGCTTTCCTCTTATTCTACAGCCAATAGAGTGAAGTGTCAAGTTATCCTTATTTCAATATTGGTACCTAAAAGAAATCATATTTACAAACATGCTGGGGACCAAAAACACATTTAAACAAGCAATTTATTACTCCTTTAACTGCTAACATAGCGATGTGATGATGAGTGCAGAAAAAAAGCATCCCTTCTTTTTTTTGTTTGGTAGTGGCACTTATGCCTCAAATGTTAGCATGCCATTAAAAATGCGACACGACGTTGCACGTTTCAGGCATTAAAAGAAAAAAGAGACTTTTTTTTTTAGTGTTTGGATTACGACTATGATAAGAGGTACTGCAGTTCACTGCTAATCTAATACCCGAACCATCTTAGACAAAGCCAATGCACAAAACCATAAAAGTATAAAAACGGAACTTGTTATAACCATGCCATAGAAATTGAAGAAAGAAAATCAAATCACTCCGATCAAAATATAGTCAAATTATCTGCAAATTGATTACTTGAACAATAAGTCTTTGGATGTTTGACCAATGCGACAAGTTCAACATGTTTAATTTTAAGCATTATAATACCGAATTAAAAGCCCACCAGAAGAAATTTTTCACAGGGCCAATTAGGTGCAATCGACAAATAATAATAACTAGTAGTAGGTAATGAACATACTCTCCCTTGTAACGTCCATCCTCTCATAAAACTTTTAAAGCATGTTTAATAATCAATACATATGCCGACATAGAAAAACTACCATTCATTACATTGACACATTTTCCCGCTAGAGGGAGATACTTCAAACCATTATTAACACATTTGGAAATAAAATTACCATTCGTTGGAACCTTCCTGACTAAATAATTTTCGGAGTTCTATTTCAAATAATGATCTTTCATATGCCCTTTAAAATGGTTCACTGTCAGGGCACTCACACTTTCTCAAGAAACTTTTTTATTGATTCATCATGAGAAAATTTTTCTCATAACTCGATTCCAAACCACTCTTTTTCAACGTTCAAGGAAGATTCCTTGTTCCTTCATTTGATAGATTATATAAACAATTATTTTCTGCAAATTATTATTATTATTACTACTACTCCTACATGGGCATCCACAGAAAATTTTCAGGGGTAGGCAAAGCTAAATTTTTCAGGGAGGGAAAGCTTGGAGACAAATAATTACATCAATAAATTTTTATTAAATTATTTAATTTTTGGATTTTGTTTCACAAGTAGATCCAAGGGGGAAAGTGTCCCGTTTTCCCCCCTCTGAAGACGCCCATGGTCCACTAATTAAATCTGCATTCAGTATGATTTCATTAAATTTCTCCAGAATGCCGTTTATAATTTATGAAAAAAATAAACAAATTCACTGACTCAGTTTCCTATGAATTTTTAAGCTGAAGCATGTGAGTTATATAGAGTGTTACTTAGTAAGGTAATCAGTCATATGCAAAGCCCCCATCTTCGAGGACTGAAGTATCCTCTCTTAGTCTGGTACATGCTTTTGAACCTCTCCAGCTAGGGAGGCCCAACCAGTAGCTTTGCTACTGCTGGCACAACTACTGAAGTCATTTATGCCACATCAAGGTGGAGATAGCATTAAGGAGGAATATAGAGAGAAATGGCAAGAGCATTTATACAGAATGAAAAGATATCAGCTACTAAATGAAGTGGATGAATATATACCAAAGAGAAAGAGAGAAGGGGAGACCAGCTTTAAGATGGAAAGACTAGTGAATCGAGAAGTGTCAAATGCTAATTCTTGCTAAGAAGTTTTTTCTCAGATGGAATAGGAAAAACCTATTGAGCCTCCGTATCATATGGAAATTGGAAGGCAGCTTATTTCTGTGCTGGTCATCACCTATAGTCGATTTATACCTAATCATTTTGAAGAACTTATTATTATTATAATTATTATCACCATCGTCATCGTCGTCATCAGACCTCCATGCGAGATCCCGTTGTCACACACACACACACACAAACACGCATGAATTCATCATGCCGTGCCCAAAAATGATCCACCGTCTCTGCACTCACGTTCTCATGCAATGCATCTGAATCAACCATCACTCTCTACTCTGTTATGTGAAAGTAACTGAGCGTCACTTGCTACATAATATGCTTGACTTTAATGCATTTTTTTACTCCTAGAGTTATCGCGATTTTTCTCTTTGTTCCTTAATTTATGGAAAGCAGTATATATACAGGGTGGTTCAAAATTCCACGTACAAACTTTGAGGGGGGGGGAGAGAACATCAAAATCAACAATATTCACATAGGAAAGCATGACCGGGAACATCACCAGAAGGTACTAACAGGGACACAAAGATACAGAAATAACACAAGCCAGTAAGTAGTATAAAAAACTTTATTAGGCGTAACTGAATAATCCAGTTCAATGGATACATAATATGGTTTCACATCACGTGCTCAAAGTTAATACCATTAGCAGTGATGTATGCCTGACAACAACGACGCATTGATTGCTGTACATTTTCGAAAATACATGGAGTTTCCCGGATAGCGATTCTTGCCAAGAGGTCCATATCACAGGCAACAACGTTTTTTACACCATGGCTTTAAGGGTCCCCCACAGAAAGAAATCAATTCTCGATAAATCCGGTGAGCGTGTGGCCATTCGACGGGTCCACCACGCCAAATCCATCGAATCCCAAAGGACCTGTCCAAATACTGACGCACAGAAATGCCAAAATGAGTTGGAACCCATCTCCCGACCTGCAGTCACTGGAACATTGTTCTGGGAGTCCAGTCAAAGTGGTAACAGGTAAGGGTCGACTGAACAGTCAGCGACGATACCTGCCCATATATTAATGGAGAAGCGCTGTTGTGCAGCATGTGATCACATAGCGTGTGGGTTCTCATGGGCCCACATATGAGCATTGTGGGGATTGAAGACCCCTTAGCGGGTAAATAAAGCTTCATCAGTGAAAAAAACACAGGTTGGAAAATTCCCAGTCTTTGGCACTTTTCTGCAGAAATCGCTGTGCGAATTCTACACGTCGAGGATAATCTTCGGACCCGTTGCAGATGAAACGAATGTAAGGATTCAGAATGCAAAACGCGCAATACACTGGATCAAGATACTCCTATAGCAGAGACAACGGCAAATGTGCTTATCTCTGGATTATTGTCCATCGGATGCAACACCTCCTCTTCCATGACTGGATTTCGCGTCGATCGTGACCGCCCACTATCATGCCTGCGATCCCTGAATGATCCATAGTCATAAAAATTCTGATGCAAATGCTCAAACATTTGGTGATGCGGATCACGTCTGTTTGGTTACCTTTCGCGATATATTCGTACAACGGCTCATCTATTACCGTCAGCTAACCCGTAGACGATATCTGCCATCTCAGCATTCGTAAAACGACGCATGTTCTTTGTACGACGTCGAAAACTTGAATGAGGAAGCCCCAATTGCTCACCTGGAGAGAGCTGGCGAACAGCGCTACCTATCACTTTCGGGTTGCGTTTCCGGTCATGCTTTCCTATGTGAATATGGTTGATTTTGATGTTTTCTACCTCCACTCAAAGATTGTACGTGGAATTTTGAACCACCCTGTATGTGTGTGTGTGTGTGTGTGTGTGTGTGTGTGTGTGTGTGTGTGTGTGTGTGTGTGTGTGTGTGTGTGTGTGTGTGTGTGTGTGTGTGTGTGTGTGTGTAGTGAGTAGAGGAAAGGACACAAAGTTAGATAGCAAAAGGGGACAGTAAGTTACCCCTGAAATGATCATGTTGGTCTTTTGCTCTTTAAAGGAAAAGTTCCTCCACCATCCAAAAAAAAAAAAAAAAACGTAATAATATAAGAAACAGACTGAGGAACGAATTGGGCTGGAGACCAGTGGCGGCTCGTAGCTTGAAATCGGTGAGGAGCTGCAACTTTCGAAATATACATATACACTGTAAGTACAGTGTATATGTGTTTGGATAAAATATCAAAACTATGGTAAAAATTTAAAAAGAAATTAAATATGAAAAAATATTGTTTATTATCGATAAAATTATAGTTTAGTATAATTCAAAATTACTTAAAAATTCTGAGGTCATAATTGTCAATAACTCCAATAATGTTCTAAAATAAAAACTATAACATTTGTCTTTAATTGTAATGTCCAAATATTTAAAGAGACAGAGTAAACACGATAAGCAATACGAACACTCTTCTACTGGCGCAAACTGCATATAAATAACAGTGGAACTGCGTGCCGACAGTGCTGCATTACGCAACTCACAATGACGTGCATATGATTGCGCGTGGTTTCCCCGGCAAATACTAGCAATATGACACTGTAGTAAACAAAGCGCTGCTAGCGTCCTTTTCACCCTCCTAAGTGCTACAAGATGAACTTTTATTATTTTTTATACAAAATAAGAGAATATTATAGGATTGTTGATGATAAAATTAAATATTACAAGCGAATATAAATAAATTAATAAATATATTTATATATACATGTATATATCCAGAAAATTGGAGGTGCTGCAGTTCTGCAGTGCCTAGACCCGAGCCGCCCCTGCTGGAGACAGCCGCGGTGATAGCCTTCCTCTGCCCGGTTTATAACATACCTCCCCACCCGTTGCGTCAGTATAAAATCAGATCAAACTAATAAAGATTTTTGATGATGGCAATAAAATTAATAGCATGTCAAGATTTAAGTCTTAGAAAATCCTATAAAAAATTTTAAATTAAAGATGGCAAGAAATTATATTCTTGGTTTCATCCTTTATCCAAGTGTAAGCAAACAAAGATTGCATGCAAAGTCACTTCTCAACTGGATTGCTTATGTATAAAGGCTAATGACTTCCCATCAATTGCCTTGATATCCCATAATGCAACACATATGTCCATACGGACATCTATAATGCTTTGCATTACGGGAAAGGCCACTACCCAGACCGGTTTCTACCTTTATTGAGGTCTCATCAGTGGGAGCCAGACCCAGAAGTGATACCAAGATTGAAGTAATGCAGAAGTCATATTTCGAGTAGCCGAAAACCTTATTACTAAAATACTCTGGATTACGGTCGGAACCGGTTTAGGTAGTGACCCTTCCCATAATGCATAGCATTATACATGTCCGTATGTGTGTTGCATTATAGGATACCAAGGCATGTGATGTGAAGTCACATAAGCAGACCAGTCGTGATCAGACTTCACGCACAAACTTTGTTGGCTTACACTTGGATGAAGAATGAAACCAAGAATATAATTTCTGAGCATCTTTAATTCATAGTATAACCAAATAAAAAAACTTTCACCGATGTTACAAATTGCTGGCCTATGTCATATTCTTGAATACCGTTCTTCGCTTAAAATATGTCTTTCCTGTTCAAAGTAAAGTGGTAAACAGGAAAGAAGCAGTTCTTAATTGGATGGTAGATAACATTTTCGTAGGTGATAAGATGTGGTTTAAATTTAAATATTTATACTTTTTCCTCAGCGTGGGGGGGGAGCAGGACCAGCAAAAAAATAGTTTTGTGATGCTAAGTACTTCACGCAGCCACCGGCAGATGCACAGCACTGGCAGATAATAATAAGATGATAATAACAATAATAAGAAGAAGAAGCAATAACACATTTCATGAAAATTTTCATTTGCAATAATTTTTCATTTCAAGAAATATTTCAAACGTTTAACTGATTCACCAGCAAGCTTGAACCAGAAGTTTGCCTTTGTCATATAGTATGTATTTTCCCCTTCACTTATGGCTGGTGGGGTAGCAAGATACAACTATACCATGGAGATGATTATGAAGCAAAGTGGTTTCATTACCGTAAGTATTTATGACTGTAGCAGTGTGTGTTCACGGGCCTGGCCTGGTTTGCCTGCTTTGAGGGATGAAAAATCCGAGTAACCTGGAGAAAAACTCTTCACCCCTCATATGAGTCTGGTTAACTCCCCCTCATTCGAAGGAGAAAGATGAAGACCAAAGGGCTTAGTCTATAACGACTGAGCTAAGGAGGCTCTTTTGTCATATAGCCATAAGGGATATCAAAGACCCAACCTTATTTTGTAGTCGAATATCCTTAAAAACTTGCGTCTCCGTAGAGCAATTGGAAGAACGACGGTACGTTGCTCCCTTCGATTGGAAAAGGCCTAAGTTTGATTCTCGTCGTGACGGGAGGAATCTTTATATGGACTTTTTTAATCGAAGGTGAGTTAGCCGATCTCATACGGAGGTAACAGGTGTTTTGCACCTGGTAACTCGGATTTTTCATCCCGCATACAGACAAATCGGCCCTTCAGAACACACGCAATTTACAGACAAAAAATACTAGTTGTGGTGGATAGTAGATGGCGTTGATGTAGATGATTGGTTGTACAGTGAAGGGTTGTAGTGGTGAGAGAGTTGTAAAGTAGGTGCCTCTCGCAATGAGTCTTCGGACTCCTTAGAGTTGTCAATAATAATAATAATAAACGTAAGAAATTTTGACCATACAGCTTGTAATAATACATTCCTTGGATTCGTAGATATCTTAGCTTGCACTGCTTAACAAAAACACACAAGCACGGTGTAGGAATCCGTATATTCGCATTTGATTTGTGCATTTCATAAAGGTCTCACATGCATGACAGCTATTTCAAACTAGTTAGTTCTCTTCAAAGACGAAGCAGAAACCACAACTGAGCAAACATTCTTTGCATTTCGACGTATATTCAGCTGTAGTATAAATTAAATATTAAAATAAATCAGCTAACGCCTTTTATTCCCTTATATTGAGTTAGCCAGGCCTTTATACCCTACCTAGCTTTTGGAGACTGGGTGGGCAGTTCAATCTCCACTAGTAGCCAATCCCACCTGGCCCATATTTATCACTAATTATAACAGCCACCGATGAAGAGGCTGGCAAACAAGTGCTGCCATCTCTTGGAACCTAACCCTAACAAGATATGTCACTGTCTGAAATAATGTGGGTACTACGGTCGAATTTCTTGAGTTTACGAGATAAAAAACCCGAGTTTCCGGGAGGAAAAACCCGCTTGTCAGTGCTAGAGATCGACTAACTCGGGACCGGTCGAAGAAAGGCTTAGAAAAGTTCCACCAGTCGGCGACGAGACTTCAACTTAAGTCAAACTTTGAGCGAAAAAGCGTCACTGCATCTTTAAATATCACCTATCTCTATATAATGTACGTCGCCGATATAAAACCGCATGGCTCTTTATTTGAAAATAGCTTTTGCTACTTTTTCTATTAAGCGATTTTTTTAAATATTTTATAAGATATTTTCGATTTATAATGATATCGATAAAAATTATTCAAATACATTGATATCCCCTTAATTTGATCGCGGATAATATTATCCGCGATATTTTTATTGTTATTGTTATTTTTACTGCTATTGTTATCAAAATCAGTTGGTCCCAAAACACACCATTTATTTATTTATATATGCTTATGGCTACATGAAAACTGGTAAGTGAAAAGTACAATCACAATTTCCAGAAACAAATGATAAAAATCTTAACATATAAAAATTCATTACATAAAAGGCACAGCCTGCTTTCTAAGTTCCTTTTTTTTTTTAAATATAAAGCAAAAGTAACTTGTCATAATTAAGCCAGGGACCATTTAAACACACAATTTAAAATGAATTAAAAATAATCTGTCTATTATAATCAAAGTTCCGGTTATTTTTATCAAAATCTTAGAATGTTTAGCCTTTTGCATCTCAGAATTCTAAGAAATAACTGTTAATCAGGGGAAATTTTGACAATGAACATTTGTCGAAATCTGATTTTTTTGTTTAATCTTCCTTTAATCTTATTCTTCAGTAAATCTTATATCTTCTGGGCAAATACAGGTGACTAAGCTTAATCTTTTTTTTAAAATTTTAATCTTCCGTAAATCTTCAATCTTCCAGGTAAATGTAGGGGGGTTATAAATACAATCTAATTGCGATTTTTCGTGTTTATTTTCGTGCTCTCTTTCAGTAAGTGAAATTAACTTTCTTCTTCTTATTGTGCTATCTTCTATCAAAGGTCAGCGACCATCTTGGCAAACAAACTGCGCTCTTGTGCTAATCTGAGCAGTTGTGCACTGCTCTTTCCTGTCCACGTCTTGATATTGTCAAACCATGATATTCTTTTTCTTCCTCTAGTTCCTTTGCCATCAATTCTTCCTATCAAAATAGTTTGTAGAAGTTGGTATTTGCTGTTTCTCATGATGTGGCCAAGATATGATGTTTTTCGATTCTTGATTATTTGTACAACATGTTTAGCTTTGCCTATGGATTTTAAGACATCTTCATTGGTAATTTTTTCTGTCCATGATATCTTTAGCATTCTTCTGTATAGTCACATCTTAAAGGCTTCGATTTTCTTGATGGTTGTCGCCTTCAATGTCCATGTTTCAACTCCATAGAGCAGAATAGACCACACGTAGCATTTCAGCATTTGGCATCTGACTTCCATGTTTAGGTCTTTATTGCAGAATAGTGTTCTCATATTCATGAAGGACTGCCGTGTAACTTCAATCCTTGTCTTTATATCTATTTCTGGATCCCACCGTTCATTAAGCCAGCAACCAAGATATTTATATCTTGACACTTGATCAATATTTTTCCCATTGAGTGTCAGTTTCATTGGTGAGGGTGGATGTTTGCTGATGATCATGTATATTGTCTTGTTGATGTTTATATTGATTCCCATTCTTTGGCTTTCTATGTATACTCTGTCAATGAGTTTTTGGAGATCCATAATATTATCTGCAATTAGCACAGTGTCATCTGCATATTGTAGGTTGTTAACAATCTTTCCATTTATTGTGATTCCCTCTGGACATTCTTCCAATGCTTTTTTAAAGATTACCTCTGCATATATGTTGAACAGGAGTGGTGAGAGCACACATCCTTGTCTCACTCCTCTTTTGATGTTAATATCACTGGTGGTAATGTTGTCTAATTGAACGGTAGCTGACTGATTCCAATACAGATTTGTTATTAGTCTTATGTCTTGTTCGTCTAGCCTTATTTGTTGAAGGACTTCTATTAAGTTAGTGTGTCTGACTTTGTCGAATGCTTTTTCAAAATCTATGAAACACATAAAGACAGATTTCTGTTTTTCTAAGCATTTTTGTATCAATATTTGGATACAGAAATGGGCCTCTCTAGTACCAAAACCATTCCGAAAGCCGAATTGTGTTTCACTTAGAGTTTCTTCACTTTTTCTATGAATACGATTCTGAATTACTTTCAAATATATTATGGCTCATTAGACTAATAAGTCGGAAGTCACCACAGGAATTCGCTCTGGGTTTCTTTGGGACAGTGATAAATGTAGATTTGAGCCTATCTGATAGAAATTCATCACTTTCATATATTTTATTAAATAGTTTTTCAAGAGGTTTGATGTTATCTGGTTCTATTAATTTTAAAAATTCTGTTTGCACACCATCTGGTCCACTGGCTTTTCCTGTTTTACTTGTTCGTATAGCATTCTCTATTTCGCATTTCATGATTGTTGATCCTTGAATGTTATCTTTTATATTTATAGGCTTCTGTCTAGTATCATTGAAAAGTTCTGTTACATATTTTATCCAAATCTGTGCTTTATTCTCTTCTTCTAGAACTATTTTTCCATTTTCGTCTCTTAGAGACACTATTTGCTTTTTCCTCAGTTTTCCAGAAATTTCGTTGATTTTCTTATACAGATTGAAATTATGATGTTTCTTCTGAAGCAGTTCAATTTCAGTACATAAATTTTTCATCCAATTTTCCTTGGCTTCTTTTATTTTTTTCTTGATGATGTTATATGTTTCTGTATACCTGGCAAGTCTCTGTTTTCGTACATTCTTCTTGTATCAATAAGAGAAAGAATCTCATCTGTCATCCATTCCTGTTGTTTTATATTATTCACATAACCTACTTCTTCAATACTTGTTGTTACGATGGCATTCTTTAAGCTATTCCAAAGAGATTCCACACTTTTATTTTCTTCTATGTTAATCTGTTGTAATCGCAGGTTAAGCTGTGTCTTGGCACTTTTATTTATGTTCGGGTCTTTCAGTTTTTCTACATCAATTTTCTTTTTCTTCTTTTGTGATTTTTTAGCTGATTTTAATCTAAGACGTACTTCTGCAACTATGGGATTGTGGTCTGATGAGATATCTGCTCCAGGATAAGTCTTTGCACTCTTTACACTACTGTGGAATCTTTCATTTATCAGTATATAATCACTTTGATTTCTGACAATGTTATGTTGGTTATCTTGAGGCGATTTCTAAGTGTACAGTCTTCTGGGTGGAAGTTTAAACCAGGTATTTGCTATTGTTAGATCTTCTTCCTGACAGATCTGGACTAGGCGATCTCCTCTGTCCTTTCTGGTGCCTAAGCCATGTTCGCCAACAATTTCTCCATCACCCACTCTTCCCACTTTTGCATTGAAGTCATCTATCACTATGTTTATTTCATGTTTCTTTGTTAGGTTTTTAATCTCTTTTAGGTGTTCATAAAACTCTTCAACATCTTCACTTTTGTCAGCTGTGGGTGCATAAGTTTGGATGATATTTATGTTAACGGGGTTTTCCTTAAGTTGTAATAGCATTATCCTTTCAGAAAATGGAATCCAATTTATTAATGACTTATTGATTTCTTCATCTACTATTACAGCTACACCATGTCGATGTTTGTTCTCATCATTCCCAGAGTAATACATTGTCGTATTATCTTGTTGACACTTTCCAGATCCTGGCCATCTTGTCTCGCAAATTCCCAAAATCCGGATGCCCAGCCTCTTCATTTCTCTTGTCGCATTTCTTAATTTGCCAGCTTCATACAGAGTTCTAACATTCCAAGTTGCAATTTTAAAAGTGGACACCATTTTAAGCCTGGAGATTTTTCGCACCCCTGTCCCATTTAAGGGACGCCGGGAACTTGGGGCCAATTGTAAGGGTTTTCTCGCCATGGTGGTTGTTCTGGAGATAAGGTAGAGCAGTAGTTACTCCGTTTGATTTCTACTCTGCAGTATTACAGACGTACACAATTTAATCATATTGCCATCTGCAAATCTCTGATCACAAGCTTTTCCGTCATCATTTGGCTTCAACCTTGTGTCAGTACTGACAATGCTGCTTCCAAATGTCAGGGGCAGTGACCCCAGCAAGTGCTTATTTAATGGCGGCACTACTCGCCATGTCACCGAGTTGTCATTGGGCTTTGTGAGGTTTTAAGTGAAACAGAGTTGCCACTTCTGCTCCCCCACGCACTGATAGCTCAGTCGCTGTTGGCCCACGGCTGCTTATTCGCCAGATTGCTCTGCTTATATCGCAGCTAGCCTCCATATCTGAAGACTGTTTCACGATCCGCCACCTGGGGACGCACCCGGTAGTAGTCAGCTCTGCCCCGGGAAATTAACTTTAAGTGCCGGTTAAAACAGCCCTGAGTGTTATGGCAGAAGCAAGTAAAAAACGTAAAGATTTATCTTATCAAAGAAAAGTAAAGAACTTAGGAGAGTAAAGGAAATTCAAAGTAAAACAGTACGCGTAAAGACATGTGACACAAAGGTCACTCATTACAGTTATTATTATTATTATTATTAGTACTACGGGCAACTCCAGAGAGTCCTAGTTAATCCACTAATGGCTCTAAAATAGTCATAAAAGGATTAACGGCAAAGGAAGGTAATGGCATGATAAAAAGTAGAGTCCATGAAGTTTTGATCCATGCAAAATGCTATGGTGGTCTGGATATTTCATCCCCCTCAGCTGATAGGAAGGTTAAAGCTTATTATCGTAAGGAAGTTCGTACGAGAATTATAACTGAACTTGGTTATATAAAAGACCAATTGAAATTGCAAAAATGATGTCCCTTCTTGATGCATTGCATATGGTAGCAATGTCATGAAAGCAAGTCTTAGAAAAGTATATTAAAAACTGCTTCCAAAAATGTGGATTTTTTAAGAGAAACTCTCCAGCTCCTTCTTCCAAAGAATTTCAATATCTTACAGAGTGGCGGCTCATGGCTTGAAGTCGTGAGGGTGCTACAACATTCGAAATATGTATACACACTGTAAGTACAGTGTAGACGTGTTTGGATAAAATATCAAAATTATAGTAAAAATTAAAAAATAAAAATAAATATGGAAAAATATTGTTTATTATCGATAAAATTATACAGTTTGGTAAAATTCAAAATTACTCAGCTCACCTAACGCCTTTTTATTCCCGTATACGGGAGTAGGCGAGGCCATTTAGCCCTATCTAACTTTTGGAGACTGAGTGGGCAGTTCAAACTCCACTGGTACCCAATCAGAGACAGATGGCCAAAGGCTATCACTAATTAAGCGGTACGCAGTGAAGAGAGACGGCTCAAATGTGCCGCCATCTCGTGGTCCCTAACCCTAACACAATATATTTAATGTCTGAAATAATGTGGGTTCTACGGTCGATTTTCTTGAGTTTACAGGACGAAAAACCCAAGTTTCCGGGAGGAAAAACCTGCTTGCCCCTGCCAGAGATCGACTAACTCGGGAACCGGTCAAAAAAGGCTTAGAAAAATTTCTATTATTGCTATATTTGTATTAATTTATTATTAATAAAATCTCTCATATTTAACTTTCTTATTATTGCTTTACGTACCAAATTAAATAAACCTGCTGAAAGTACATCTCCTTGTTTTACTCCACAGTTTATTTCAAAGAGGACAGTTAATTTCCCTTGTATTTTAACTACTGCTTTGGATCCTCCTAATGTAAATTTTGATTAATCTCTTTCCTCCCGGAAACACGGGTTTTTCGTCCTGTAAACTCAATAAAATCGACCGTAGCACCCACATTATTTCAGACAATAACATGTCTTGTTAGGGTTAGGTACCAAGAGATGGCAGCACTTGTTTGCCAGCATCTTCATCGGCGGCTGCTATA
Organism: Typopeltis vanoorti; assembly: GCF_054136105.1. Taxonomy (NCBI): domain Eukaryota; kingdom Metazoa; phylum Arthropoda; class Arachnida; order Uropygi; family Thelyphonidae; genus Typopeltis; species Typopeltis vanoorti. The sequence continues at coordinate 44,378,029 of NC_143557.1, read as the reverse complement.
TTTAGTGATAGGCATGGACCAGCTATCTCTGATTGGCTACCGATGGAGTTTGAACTGCCCACTCAGTCTCCAAAAGCTAGATAGGGTCTAAAGGCCTCGCCTACTCCCTATTAGGGAATAAAAGGCGTTAGCTGATTTTCTTTATAGTTTTCTTGATGTTATCAGTGTTTTCTTTATGTATCATATATTAGCGTCCTCATGCCATGTAGTAATTGAAATAATTATCGAATTACTGAACGCTTAAGATGCCAGTAACCTATTTCGAATCAATCTGTTTGGCTTGTGAAGATGGGGATTTATTTTTTATTTAGAAATCGTTGTAGATGATGTGGTTCAATTATATTCTCACGAACATTTTTAATAGATTAGTAACTTAATATAGCACTAACCATTTCCTTTCTTGTAAGCATCTGTCCATGTTCGGGATTGTGCCGAACTTCATCCGTATCGATCTTCATCATCTCAGGTCGTCGGATTCAGATAAGTAATATGCTTAAGAAAAGAGAAATAACCAAGCAGTTTATTGAAGAAACTCAAGAAGAAAGTTCAAGACCAGAATCATCAGCACCAGAGATCATCCTTCGAGTGGGTTCTAAACTACCCAAAAGGCTGCAGTGATAGTTTTGTAAGAAAAAGGGGGATGATGGAGGATGCACTGAAGAAAATTCTGCTCCTTCCAAGAACTCACAGACTGGCATTGAACTTCCAAAAGACGCTACATTTCAGTAATTTAAACCGAAGCATTTTATGTTACATACATTCTTAAGAATATTCTGATAAATCATAGAATAGGTGAGTGTGTGTGGATTACTGTTGGAAAGTGATATATACTGTATATATATATATATTAAAAAGTGTCACCCTGTTTAGGGGAAGTAAATTTGCAATTGCTAGAAATTACCCTATATTACTGCGGTAGTGGTCCAAATGACTTAAGTTGTTTTCCTTGCAGACCAAATAAAGAAGATTTAAAGGCCCATCAGAAAGAAATGAAAAGAATTAAGTGTTGCCGCAAAAACTGGAGGACTATGTCTTCAACTGGATGCTTTTTCTCTCAGAACCAGAAAAGTGGATCGTAACGCCAAAGGGATTGAGAAGAGTTGAAAAGAGTGCTTTGTGGGAAAGAATGTGATCCAGCTACTTGCTTAAGAAACTTGCAGCAAGGATAAGTCAAAGGTTATGCTAGAAGCAGGAATAAGCGATTCTACTAACAGCAAGGACAAGTCAAAAGACAAGTAAGTAGCAGGAATAAGCGATTCTACCAGCAATAAGAAAAAGTCAAAGGACAAACAAGGTGGAATAAGCGAATCTCCTTTGAGTGAAGGAGAAAGAAAGTGAAAACGCAAAATGAGTGTTCGTGGAGTTTTTAAAGCAGTGAAAAATCTTATGTAAAAGAATTTTTCACACACGAGTGTGCTTTAGTTTCTGAGAATTAACCATTGAAATTGTCTTAACGGGAAAATGTTTTGCATTTTCCTTTAAAAGGTGATACTGGTGCACCTAAAAGTGTGAGTATGGGAGATTTGATTTAGTGTTATTCGGAGGATTCTGATAAGACTATTTCACATTCGCCAAGACTACTGCAAAAAAGACTAATAGAAGATATATTTAAAAATATTATATTTTATGAACGTAGTTCATGTTAGTGATCTATTCTGGTTGCTTTTTTTGGAGGGGAGGAGAAGCTGTCTCCATCCTGGATTGCTTTGTTTATGGCAGAAAAAAATAAGGGCAGCACGAAAGGAATACATTACGCTTGTAATCTATTCGATAACTGACACAAACGGCATTGCCACTACTACTTATGCAACTGACAAAACTGCATGGTCATATCCTACAGTTTGATTTTGAACCCTAGAGAAGGTGCTATTGTGACTAAAAAAATGTTCGATACTCCAGGACCGTGTGATGCCAGTTTTTCTAAGAAAGGCGAGTCTTGTGCAGGATGACAAAATGATCGGGTACATTACTTTCTACAAAGCGTTCTACAATTGAAAAGAAATTCATATCCTCTTAAAGAAAAGCGAATATCTCTCTCTCTCTACCTATGTGAGCCACGAAACCAAGACAGAAACCCCTTTCCGTTGAATTAAACGAATTTTCCAATATTCTATCTAATAGATTCCCTATGATTTCATCATTCCCCAAAACTTATGTATGGAGTATAACACTTTGTGGCAGCGAAAAATGGACATTGTGAAGAGGAGATATTAGAAAACTGGAGATTTTTCTGGAGATTACAAAAAATTCTAATGAATTGCTTACGTTCATTTAAGTAAATGAACGTAGAACACTTATAAAGATATTAATAAGAAGAGACAAATGAATTGGACATATTTTACGACATGAAAGTCTGACGAGAAGAATAATGGAAAGAAAAATCAGTGGAGAAGATGCTGCTGAGCTACCAATCACAAGACTAATGCTATAGTAGAAGAGATTCTCCATAGGTCTTGCGACTTGCACGCACCGGCATGACTAACCCGGTGTAACAGAGCTAAGTATGATCTATTTAAAAGCAACTTTCTATCTGTCTCTTTTCTTGTTTAGTAACCCCAGGAGGAGGTTCTCCATTCTCCATAAAGCTATTAGAGTATTCGAAGGCTAGGGTGTTTCCTCCTCTTTCAACTAACCACTAAACATTCTTTGCAGAGTATATTGAACATGGAATAGAAGAAATGTATGAACAAATAGAAGTAATCTGGAACAGCCTTAAATCCAGATACAATACAATAAAATCGGAGACTGGAATGCTATAGTGGGAGGACAGGGCAATGATAATGTTTCAGGAACATTTGGTCTTGGACGTAGGAATGAAAGAGGAAAGCAATAAATAAAATTTTGTACACAAAAACAGTTAGCTGTAGCAAATACACCATTTCAAGTTCCAAAAAGAAGAAGATACACCTGGAATGCGCTGGGGATTCAAATAGATATCAAATAGATTATATGTTGGCCAAGAAAAGATACAAAAACCAAATAAAAATTTGTAAAATCTATCCAGGTGTCGACACCAGTAGTTACCATAACCTTGTCTAAATGAAAACAGAACTGAAACATAGGAAACAAATCCAGAGACAAACCAATAAGATGGAACCTTGGAAAATTTAAGAGTAAATAAGTAAAGAGAAGATACCAAGAGGCAACTGATAACAACATTCCAGAAAACATAGTCAAAATATTATTGAAAACCAATGGAATATGATTGAAGAGTCAATTACAAATGTATCAAATCAATTATTAAAAAATACAGAAAAAGAAAAAAGAAAACATTGGATAAGATGAAATACCTGGCCTTATGGATGAAAGAAGAAAATATAAAAATGCTGTTGAAGAAAAAGGTGCGACAAAATACAAATATCTTAAAAATCAAATTACAAAGACAAGAAAAAAGGGAACACCTTGAAGAAAAATGTGTGCGTATAGAGAGATTAACAGATTTATTTAAAATTTAATAAAGATAGCAGAAACAATGCCATCAAAGACGAAAATAGAAAAGTACTCATAGAGAAAGCGTTTGATAAAGTAAATCAGCAAATACTCCTAAATTGTCTAATTAATATAGGCCTAGACTTCAGGGATAAGAAAATAAGTTATCAAATTTATAAAAACCAAAATGGACTCATTAAAATCAATGATAAGGAGAAAATAATAAATACAAGAAGTGGAGTAAGACAAGGATGTATACTTTCACCGCTTTTATTTTATTTATATAGTATATTGAAAATGCTATTCAGGAAACTAAAGATAAAATAAATAACGGCATAAAGATAAATGTTGAGGAAGTCTTGAGTATGACATTTGCTGATGACATAGCCCTTGTAGCAGAAAACAGAAGAACGTTAAAAACAATACTAGAAATACTAAATAATAGCTTCGAAAAATATAAAATGAAAATCAACACAGATAAGACTAAAATCCTTGTTACAGGTAAAACCCCTATCAATACAGAGCATATAGACATCAGCTGGAAACAAATAAAATAAGTAAATAGCTTTAAATATTTAGGAAGCTTAATAACAGAAGATGGCAGAACAAGAGAAGACAAGATCAAGAATAAACAATGCACAAGCCCAATTCTCTAAGATTAAAAGCATTTTAATGGAAACCTCAACCTACAATTGAAAAAAAAGAAAAAAAATTAATAAAGACCTTGATTGAGCATTGCACTGTATGGATGTGAAACCTGGATTCTAGGCAGAGAAGACGTAAGAAAATTGGAGGATTTTGAAATGTGGTGCTGGCGCGTCGCATGAACAGAATAAAATTGACACAAAGAAAGGGGAAAAAAATCAAAATAACAAGTCCTGAGAGAGAGATGAGCAAAACCAAAAGTCTAATTAGATCAATCAAAATTAGAAGGGAGGTGGTATGGATATATATTCCGGCATGATGGACTTATGAAAAGAATCACTGAATGTAAAATAGAGGGGGGAAAAAGAAGAGACAGACCAAGGAAAAGCTTTGTTGATCAAGTCAAAGAAAGCACGGACCTGAGGAGTTATCAGGAGATTAAGAAGAAAGCCAATGACGGAGCGGAATGGAGGAAATTTCTGTTGAGCTACCAGTCCTAAGACTGATGCAACTGATGATATCTAATAGAGAGGGGAGGCAAACTTAATTCCCAAAAGCCTATTTTACCTGATTGACTGATAAACGATTTTTTTATGTAATTATTTTTTATTATTTTATGTAATTTATTTTTATGTAATGAAATACGAATAAAATTCGCTTTTCATGCAATGAATGTTTGTCTTTAATATTCATTCTTGTTCCAGACAGCATTTTTTGAACATGCATGAATATATGATATCCTCAACTGAACTACTCACACATATACATATATACACATATAAATATATACATCACATACACATATCAACTGAACTACTCACACATATACAAATAACTCACTAGACATACACACCAGTGGCGTCACGTGCACATTTTGGTTAGGTGTGCTGTCGTGTGGGTTATGCAACCTGCGCTACAAATTTCATGTCAATTTGACCGTATGCATGGACATGCGTCTGCATAAAACTTTCCGGGGGGGGACTTGGAGACAGGTAATTACATCAATAAAGTTTTGTAATTATTGATTTAATTAAATAATTACATCAATAAACAACTGTTAACTTTTTTTATTTACTTATTTGTCGATGTAAACTGTAAATACATTATTTTCATTTTGCATCGATTTTAACGATCTTTAATTCTTGGGGAAAAAAGTATTCAGAATTAAGGGTTTTTAGCAGAATTTCATATATAAAAAAATTGAGCGGCATATTTTATTAAAAATCAACTAATTAATTAATCCTAAATTAAATTATTTCAGTTTGAAAGCTGAAAAATATCATAAAACTAGCAAGTAAAATAATATTAAATAATATACACTTACCTTTTAAAAATGCATTTTTCTGTTTAAATTTGTTCCACTATAAATTTACAATTCACACTTCACTCAGTAACTCACTAGACACAGATGGCAAACTAACCGGTCACTGTTCACAAATCAGAAAAAGATGAACCAAAAACAGGAACATGTGTTTTATTGCTACAATAAAACGCGTGTTCGGCTGCAATAAAACATGTGTTCTATGGCTACCCTGTCGTGGGCCAAAAGAGGGCAACCCCTAATAAAATTTTAAGGCAGACAAAGTGTCTCTGGATCGAGGGTATATGATTACGTATCTCAATCGATTTTACTCTTATAATTTGTGAAATTTTTTAAATCTATCCTGGGGAGAAGTGCCTTGTTAATCCCCCCCTGAGAACGTCCATGACCGTGTAATTGCATTTTTATCGATATATGAAAGTTTTGAGAGGGCATAGTGCACCAGCGCTCATCTTAATGGTCCAATACAATTAATTGTAGTAAAACTTTGAATACTTCTGCATAGAATGGGTGAACAATCTGTTTTAGGATTTATTAGAAAACAACAATGAAGGAGAATGCTATATTTGGTTGGTATATTTGAAATACTCAAAGATGAAAATATGTGAACCATCATTTATAAGATATGTAAGCATAGGAAAGAAGAAGTGTGAGTAGAAACACTTTCATTAATGGTAAACGAATTATTAATAATTATCATTTGTGATATGTGTGCCCTATAAGTTGCTGGGTAGAGCGAATAGCACGATTTTATAAAGTCTAAACATGAATAAGCGAATTTATGATGGCATAATTTAAAAAAATTAAAAAAAAGTTATGAAGAGAGAGAGTATTGCAAGAATAAATATGGTTTGATGGAGCAGCAAATCATCTCGTAAAATTTGTTGCACGTGTTATGTGCATTTTTCTGGTTTGTGTATATTTCGTTTAATTTTAAAGAATTTTATTTTGTATACTGAGACTCAGTATAGTTGAAATCTGATCATTATCGGAATATCCACACTTTCGGGATTCCTACATTAATTAGTTTTTTTTTTTTTTTATCAGCGGTTCTTCTGTCTTATCAATCTCACATATGCTGGTTGTAGATCAACAGTGTCTTATAATACACAGAATATTCATTTTATTCAAGAATAGATATTTTTTACTGTCTGTTGTTTCTGAAGACTAGAATCGTCAAAACACTTTTCAACTTCAACAGATGCTATACTGCAAAAGCAAAAGAAAAAGCAATTAGCTTTTTTCTCCTAACATCCACTTTCAAATTTTCAATTCCAGAAAATATGTGTAACAGCTGTTTGTAATACAGCCATTGGATACAGAAAAGCACTCAACTCATGACAAGTGACAGCGTTCAAATGGATTGGTTGACACAATAACCAATCACAGATGTTAGGTGCTGGGTGAGCTCAAAATGTTAGCTCACCCAGCAAAGGCTTCTCAGCAGTTGATAAATACTAGGAAGCTAAGAATTTGACCCACTGTGCCCTCGTTGCATCTTTTTGAAGGGCTCAAAAGTGTATACATTTTGAAAGCACACCCGGACTATTAACGCGAATGTGACGCAATGTTTACCCATCGAAAAGTGCCCTCTTCATGAGGCACTAAAACTTTATTATCCTCCTGAAGAGGACAATTAAGCATTAGAATATTATGTTCATTTCTAAGTATTCAAACAGTTGGTGGAGTTTTTAACGGGAATAAATGCAAAAATATAATATCGGTGATACTGATATTTCATGATTGAGCACCGCACACCAGGAATATTCGTCCCTGGTAATTAGCGTGGTAAGAAAAGCTAAAGCAGATTATGAAAGTAAATTAGCAATGCAAGCTAAAGTGAATCCCAAACAGTTCTTTCGGTATGCTGCAAGTAAAAGAAAAAATGTATACGGCAAAATGATTCCAAGGAATGCTGATGGCAGGGAAGTAACTGAATCAGATGAAATAGTAGAATTACTAAGCAAACACTTTGCAAGAGTATATCACCTACGCTGTGATATTGCAGGAATGAGAGAACGAATGGCTGATACAAGAACCGAAGTGAATGAAATGGAGGTGAATAGTATATTACAGAACCTTAATGTAAATACATGTGTGGAATTGGATGTTATACCAGCTCGAGACTTACGTGAAGCGGAAAAGGAATTGTCAGTTCCCTTCACCATGTTGTTAAATTTAAGACTTGGCTCTGGGTTAGTCCCGATGGAGTGCAAGGATGGGGAAACTAATTCCATTACATAAAGGTTCCAAGACTGCTGTTGTTGCAAATTACCGACCGATCAGTATATCAGGAATCGCTGTCAAGGTTTTGGAGATATTGGTCAAGAGCAAAATGCAGGAATGGATAGATGAAAATGGGATACTGTATGGAGAATAGCATGATTTTGTGAAGGGTAGATCATGCCTCAGTAACTTGCTCACGTTCATAATACAGTGACGACTGAATTGGATAAGAGTAATGGATTTAAAATGAGACCACTGGACTTTGTTCTGGCCTTTGACAGGATACCACATGGAATTCTAATCAGTAAACTGCAGCACATAAGGATGGATATAGGGTTGGTGAGATGGATAGGAGGGTGGTAGATGGAGAGATATCAGAGTAGTTTATTCAGGCTTGGAGTCCAAAAGAAGACCTTTAATAAGTGGTGTACCACACGGTTATGTTCTTGGACCACTGCTATTTAATTTGTTCATTAATGATATGGGAAAGGATCTGCCGATGATGCAAAGTTGGGTAGAGCAATAGTGAATGCACACGATTTAAACATTTAACAGGATGATTCGATACATATTTTCAGGAAACAATTAGCAGCAGTATATTACATTGGAGGAACTGTACTCCATGAGATTGACGAATGCAGAGATTTTGGTGTGTTCGGGGAAAAGGGAGTTGAAGTTTAGAGGGCACATAGCAAAAGTGGCTAAATCAGCTCATCAGATCACTCGGTTACTGAAGAATACTTTGATGAGCAGAGAGAAGCAAGTTATTGTCCTCTTTATCGAGCCTTGATAAGACTCCATCTTGACTACTGTGCCCAGATCTGGGCCCTGTGTTTCTTCTTGATGGAGAGGAGGTAGAGAGGATCCAGAGGCGAGTGACCAATATTCTTTCTCTATCAGTGTTTTTACACAATTTCACTTATTACTATTATGGCAAAGCTTCTGAATGAGGTCAAATTTGAGGAGGTATATAAAAAGAATTCCTCAGACTGGGAAAACTGCTGAGTGACAATTGGCCGGGAAAAGTTAAGCTTTTTGATACATCCCCCCCCCCCCCGACACACACACTCAGCAGTCACAGAAGACAAAATTGGATGACATAAATGACAAATCCGTTACACGAACGCTTTGGGGAGTGTACAAAAGACTTTGTACACTCCCCAAATCTAGAAGATGCTTCATTCCAAGACAGCATCTGCCACACCTTGGAAACACATGCAGAATTTCAAACGGTCAAAACGAAAAGGAAAAACTCAACCACATCAGAAGAACCCAAAATAACAGAGATGGAATCAATGAATGTACCTAAAGAAAAGGTACCACCAGTCATCTTAAGGGATAAAGAAAAATGGATTCCTGTCACATCAGCCCTTAGGGAACATAAAATCACATTCTCATGGGCCAAAAACTCCGACAAAGGAGTTAAAATCCAACCTTCCGCAATCACTGACTATAGACAAATGACTAGGAGGTATATGGACAATTCAAATCTTCCATACAACATATTCACTTTACCCAGTGAAAGGAACCTGAAGGTGATTTTTTTCGTGTGTTTGCCGAAGGTATTACCCCTGAATATGTGATCACAGACCTCTCCAGACTTTAACTGGAGCCTGTCCCCAGTTAAAGTAAGCAGGATGCTCAGGTCAGATAAAAGACCAATGCCTTTGGTGCTGGTAGAAATCAGCAATACACAAAAGCAGATCTATGAACTGATAGTTGTATGCAGACTCAAAATATCAACTGAGCCGCTCAGGAAGAAAGCATCAGGAGGTCAGTGTCATAAGTGCCGAAGGTTCGGGCATGCCCAAATATTATGCAACGCAGCCCACAGGTGCTTGAATTGCAGAGAGGGACATCAGACCAACACCTGCACCAAGCCATGATCTACACCTGCCTGCTGTGCTAACTGCAGAGGACCCCACCCTGCCAACTACAAGGGATGCTTTTTCAATCCAAAAAAATCGAAGGTCAGCAAGAGTCAAGCTTATGGCATCATTGCTCCTCCTAGCAATGATGCCATAAGCAACCAAGTAGGTCACCCACCAGTCAGAAACACCTCACCTTCAACCAAATAGGAAGGAACAAGATCTCCAACCACGACCAAAACGTATACCGAGGCTGCACGAACTAAGATTCCTACATCTCTTGAGCTAGCAAGCACCAATCTAACATCAGTTAAAACTGCTTCACTTGCCACCATGCGGCAGGAATTCAGCAAAACAAGCCCTTCACCATCTTCCAGAAAGATTCCTGCAAGGCACTCAAACCATTATAACAGCCATCTGTCATGAGTAAATAAATTCAAACCAAAGTCTCTCACGATAGTAGCATAGAATGCAACTATCGTGAACTTCAAGAATTTGCGACTCGTCTCAGTGCTGATATCTTGATCGTTGAAACACACCTAAGTCCGGCTAATAACCCTAAAATCCGTGGCTTCATTATGTACATAAATGATAGAATTGGTGCAAGAGGTGGAGGCACAGCCATATATATTAAGAGTTACCTGAATCATAATACGATAGCCAACCCCCAAACCGTAAACCTGGAGGTGACTGGTGTGGAGGTGCATACCAGCAACGCTGACAGTCTCAAGATCTATGCTGCTTATAATCCTCCGAGCATTCCTCTGCTGATAAGAGATCTGGACTCCATACTTGGATCAAATGACTCCATAATAAGAGCAGGAGACCTCAATTCAAAACACACAGCTTGGTACAGCTCTTCAATTAACACCAAAGGCTACACACTATTCAACTACACAATGCTCAACTCTGCTGTTGTGGCTGGGCCTACCGAGCCCACCCACTTCAGCCCATCAGATAGCTCGGATGTGCTAGACATCGTCATTTTTAAAAATATAAGATACCGGTACAAATTGGAAACAGTTAACAAATTATACTCTGACCACAGTCCCATAATGCTTAATCTAGGTTCATCAGATCAATTCTCTCCTCTGCACACATTCATACCATGGGAAAAGTTAGCCAAGGTACTTCCAGATTATATCGGTCCAGTGTCCAATATCAATAAAAAGGAAGAGATAGACTCATCAGTAAATAACTTAACCATACAAATTCAGAAAGCAATAGAATCAGTCAGGATCTTCCATACCACTGTCTCTGTCTTCCACCCAACCAACCGTATCCCAGAAAAAATCATGGATCTAATTAGAGCAAAAATAGAGCCAGAAAGAGATACCATAATACTAGGGCCCCACAAGACAAAACAGTATTGAACAACCTAAACAGTCAAATATGTGAAGCTCTTCAAAAACACAGAAACCATCAATTGGAAACCAAATTGGCTAACATCAATACTGAAGATCACTCTGTCTGGAAATTCTTAAGAGCCATCGGCACCAAAAAGCAACTCATACCCCTATACAAACCAAGAAAATGATTATTCACAGAGACGAAGATAAAGCTGAAGCACTAATAGATAACCTTGAATCTCAGTGCAATCCATCTTATGCAAATCTAAATATTAAGCTTGAATAAAAGATTCACCATCATGTTAGGACAACTTTAAGACAGCACACTGTTAATTCAGAACATATCACTCTGACTACTCCGGCTGAAATAATAAAATATCATCACTCACCTTAACAGGAAAAAGGCTCCAGGTCCAGATGGCATAACCAACCGAATAGTAAAACTACTTCCAAGAAAAGCCATAGTCCATGTCGTCAACATTACCAATGCCATTTTTAGATTCCAGCATTTCCTACTGCTTGGAAAATAGCCACCATCATGCCACTGAAGAAGCCAGGGAAAAAACCCTCAACTTCCTGAAAGCTACAGACCTATCTGTAGCTTTCGGGATTTGACAGTGCGGTTGCAATCTCATTTCCCTCATTTCTACCGTGGGTGGGAATTAAGTACATCAGAATACCAAAATTACAGACCTTAAATTTATATAACTGTTTTGGAACCTTGCCAAGCACTGATGTAGAATGTACATAAGAGGTGAGATGGTCCTTTCAGCCTATTGTCCAGCCTCGGAAAGGTGACAGAGAAAGTGATCCTCACAAGATTCCAAGCAGAAACGGATAAGTAGGAATTTTGCCTTACGAGCAGTTTGGCTTCTGCAAGGCCCATAGTACAGTTCAATACACTGGCTAGTGGAAATCAGCTGCCTTCCCCTGCATCGATGAAGATGGCAGCTGATTTCCACTAGCCGGTGTAAAGAAGGCCTTGATGCCATACTTCGTCAAACGCTATCAAGGCCTTCTTTACAAACTCATAAAATTTAATTTGCTAATCAATGCAGATGATACTGCATTAATGGCAAGATCTCTGACCCCAAAACTGGCAATTAGAAGACTTCAAACCAGTATACATGTTCTAGGTAGCTGGTGGATCCAAGTAAACCCCCAAGTAAACCCCTCAGCCATACTGTTTACAAGAAAGAAAATCCATAGTATGGAGGACATTCATCTTTTGGGAGTTAAGATTCCATGGCAGACTGAAGTCAAATATCTCAGAGTGATTCTTGATAGTAAACTCCTATTCAGCAATCATATAAGACACATTGCCTCGAAGACATCCAAAGTAATAGCGCAGCTCTACCCTGTGATCAATAGACAAAGTAAACTGAATACACAAACAAAGTTAACAATTTACAAGATGGTAATAAGACCAGTCATCACTCACGCAACCCGGCAAGGAGCCACACCGTGAATACAAATATTCTAAAACTACAGAGATTACAGAACAAGTGCCTTCTACTAGATCTAGCTGAGAAGTTCTTTAACAAGACAAGCAACCACACAAACTCGTTGATCAAGGAAGCTTCGGAATATAATGAAGCAGAGAGCTACTAAGTCATCTTAAGCTAGAAATGTTATTCGTTTAAGATCATTACAACAATGAAAACAAGTAGAAAAATTAAATATGTTAATATGAATAACACCTTTTATTGATGCTCGGCGTAATTTGAAAAAGATAAATCCAACTGACAATGGTCAATTTTTAGACATACAAAATGCATATCTAGGGGCGTTATGGAAAGCTTGATAGAGAATGGTAACTATTGAAGACTGTAGAAGCATTGAATACAGGTCAAGAATTCATGTTTTTTTTTTGGAATAAAGTTTTTGAAATGAAAAATGCTATAGGAGAATAAATGTTTCCTAATTTAACAACATTGGTTAAAGCTGTACTGTACCCAGAGGCGTAGCTAGGGGAGGGCGGAGGGAGAGGCCCGCCTTGGGCGCCATTTTAAACGTTTTTGAACTTTTGCAGTTGCTTCTAAAATACAGACTCGAGAACTCATTTCCAAATATTTTAATACTACTGCGAAATTATCTCACAATTCCTGTAAGTGTTGCTAGTTGTGAGAGGAGTTTTTCTTAATAAAATTTATTAAGAATTACCTACATTACTATGAAATAGATTTTGCCAATGTCATCGACGATTTCGCTAACAGAATCGCAAGAAAAATAACATTTTAGAATGTTAGAATTGAAGTATTACTTCAAAAATAAACAGTGTTTTCATTTATTTCCCTATACGTCATTTTGACTTTTTGTAGTATTTTTGGTGTGTATTGAGAGGGGCGACAAAAGCTCTAGCTACACCGCCTCCTTCAATCATCAGCAGCAACTGAAAGAATATTTTCAGAAGTGACAATAAATAAGAAATTAACTACAAACTCCCTTGATGAATGGATTCCCTTTGAGAAAGAAAAATTGAAACATTCATCAGCTACAGATTTCTATTTCTGAAGTTAATTAATTTAGCACAATCTGCTTACAAATAATGAATAAAGATTTCCAGTGTTTCTCTTGTGAGTTGGAACCCCCTGTACATATGTAAAGGGGTTTCAACTGTTTTAATATGCAAAAATAGCATATTAAATAACTGAAAATTTAATGCTACATTATTTTAAACACTAAAATGAGACTGAAAATTACATTGTAAATTAATACACACACGTTAAGTGGTAGAGTTACAACTGGGACTTCTGTTATGATGATTGAAAACTGCAGCTCTTGGAGTCATAGATTATACAGTGAAGTGAGTTTTGACTTTTTTTTTTCATATTTGTCGTACATGTGTTAATTTAGCGGTTTTAGATTGAGTTCATATACAATAGTAAGGTAGTAATATCGTAAAATTCCCTAAATCGAGTGAAACGAAAGCAAATAAAAATTTAGCACTTTTTTTTTCAGGTCCAGTACCTTTTTCCTGCATAAGTTGGTACAAAATATTTTTGCTGGGTGCTCACCCTGACTGACAGTCGACCAGAATATGACAAATGGTGAGACGCATGTTGTATTTTATGCACAAGGCGGGTCAGCAGTCTTTTGTAAATACTAATGTGCAAGATGTACGTAACATATGCGGAGCATACCAAGAACAATTTCTCTTTGAAATTAAGTAACTGCCGTTACTTGATTTCAGGCTTAAGCTAATACAATTTATTTGCCAGTGCTCCCTGCCATTGGATAATTAGATTTTATAAACTGATTTTGGCTCTTTATTTTAGAAAATACTTTTACGACCGAGAGTCTGCTTACGAAAAATACACCTCTCCGACATTTCAAGGACTTAGTACTTGTGCGACGCCTATGTTTTCTAAGTGGTCTGCGCTAAGGCAACTCGTAAATGAGAGTGAGTGTATTCCCATAAGCTCCTCTGGTCAATTTACTTTTACAAAACTTTCATAGTTTCTACGTTCGGCTTTGAAATAATGCTGGATCTGATATCCACTTATATAATTTTGCATTGCTGGACTGAAGCCTTTTGGCTCCTTATTTTAGAGAACTTAATTTTTAGTTTGAATATGACTCTCAAACAGCATGTATAAAAATTATCAGCTGATTCGACAGTGTGGTTGCAATCTCATTTCTCTCATTTCTACTGTGGCTGGGAATTAAGTACATCTGAATACCAAAATTACAGATCTTAAATTTATATAACTGTTTTAGAACCTTGCCAAGCACTGATGTAGAATATACACAACAGGTGAGATAGTCCTTATAGAACTCAACATTATATATATATATATATATATATATATATATATATATATATATATATATATATATATATATATATATATATATATATTATATATATATACATACATACATTACATTAGCCAGGCGCTATCAGCCTGGGGGGACTTTTGGCCTCAAGCACCACATGTCGCCACTGGGCACGGTTCTCTGCGTCTGTCCGCCACGTTCTGGTCTCCAGCCCGACAGCCTGCAGGTCTTCCTTCTCCTGATCCGCCCATCTCTTTCTCGATCTCCCTGGCAGCCTCCATGATCGGGGTCGGGCCTCCCATGCTTGTCTCACAGTCCTTTCGGGGCGCATACGGTACAAGTGCCCCAGCCACTGAAGACGCCTGGCTGGCAGTTCCATCAAGACGTCTGCTGAGTTGTATAAAGCGTGTATAGCAGCATTGGACCGCCTCCTCCAGACTCCGTCTGCCATGACCCCTCCATAGATACGTTGTAGCATTTTGTTCTCAAATACTCTCAGGTGATCGGCTTGTCTCGCCGTGAGAGTCCACGCTTCAGCACCATAGAGGAGAACAGGCCTGATCAAAGTCTTGTATAGTCCCACCCTTGTAGTCCAAGACAGCAAACGCGAGGCGAAAAGGGGACGCACCTGATAATAGGCCACATTCGTAGCATTTACCCGGCTCTGGACATCAGCCTCAACTTTGTTGTCTTCAGTCACGAAAAAACCCAAGTACCTAAATACCTTCACCCTCTCAAACTGTGCAGCTCCCTCTGGATCTTGAGCAGCATGGCGACTCATAAAAAGGTATTTTGTCTTCTCGGCATTTATTTTCAAGCCAACTCTTCAATAGCAGTAACCAATGCCATCGCGTCGTCCCGTTGATGCGCCATAATGATCAGGTCGTCAGCGTAACCAAGAATCCTAACTTGCACCCCCATGTCGACTCCACTTGCCACTTGCTGTGTGTTTCTAATTACTTTTTCCAACACTAGATTGAAGAGAATCGGAGAAAGCCCATCACCCTGCTTCACACCGGTCTGTACTTGAAACAGGTCCGAAAGGTCACCTTCTGCTTTCACTTTTGCTCTCGAAACAGCTACGCACACCTGCGCCATTTTTCGGAGTTTTCGAGGAATTCCCAGCTCTTCTAACACCTCCCATATTTTTGGGTGTATCATTGAGTCATAGGCTTTAGAAAAGTCTATGAAAATATTATGAACTTCCCGGTTATATTCCCAGCACTTTTCAAAAACTTGGCGCAGTGTGAAGAGTTGGTCTATTGTAGAACGGTTCCTCCTGAAGCCCATCTGGTAGTCAGCAAGGCACTCTTCTGCATATGGTGTGAGGCGCATTAGCATGATGTTAGACAGCACTTTGTAGCCAGTCGACAGCAGTGAGATGCCTCTATAGTTGCCGCATTGAGTCTTATATTCTTTCTTATATACTGGGGTGATCAGCGACTCCTTCCACTCGTCCGACAGCCATTCTTCTCGCCGGATCATCAAGATGAGTCAGTGCAGCTGTTCCAGCAGGACGTTCCCACCATTCTTCAGGAGCTCCGCCGGTATGCATTCCACTCCTGGGGCCTTATTATTTTTCAGCATGCGGATAGCACGAGTAATCTCACTAAATGTCGGCTCGTCAATAAATGGTTCAGCAGTTTGATAAGAAGTATAATCCTCCGATATTGATGTTCCAGCATTGACATTCAGCAAGTTCGCAAAATATCTACGCCACCAAGCGAGAGCATCTTTTTTTTAGTTTGTTAATAGATTTTCACATCTCATCTCTTATGGTTGTCGCTTGTGTCTGGGCACCTTGCATGGCTTTGATCGTCTGGTACATTTCCCGTCCATTATTCATCACTCTATTTCTCTCTATATTTGCCACTTTCTCATTAAGATACTTCTGCTTTTCCCTGCCTAGACATGTATTCACCACTCTTCTCACCCTCTCATATGCAGCTTTCTTCCTGTTATCCGCTAGGTAGTTCAATAGTGCTTCCCTTCGTTTCGCTACAGCTTCTTCACACTGTCTATTAAACCATGCTTTTCTCCTCCTCTTTCTCTTTCCCACAGTTCTCGAGGCAGCTAACTCGACCATATTTTTGATGGTCTCCCACATCACATCTGGATCATCCTCTTCCTCCTGTAACTCCCCAAAACGATTCTGCAACTCTAACTGGAAAGCCCGCTTGCCTTCCACTGTTTTGTCCAGGTCCCATGCCGATCGTATAGTAGGACACGTGGGCTTCTGAACTGCAATTCTATGCCTGAAATCGTAGGCTACCAGATAGTTGTCGCTATCTCCATCTGCTCTTCTGAAACTTCTCACATCCGAGATGGAGCTGTGGTGACGTCTATACACTAGTACATGGTCTATTTGGTTAGCTGTTCTACCATCCGGCGATCTCCAGGTCTGTTTGTGGACAACTTTATGCGCAAACATAGTGCTCTTTACAAAGCATCCCGTAGAGGCGGCAATACTCGCAAGGCGGATCCCGTTATCATTGCACTCATGTAGACTCTCACTACCCACGAAAGGGCGCCACACACGCTCTCTCCTCAGCTTCGCGTTGAAATCTCCCACCACTAGCTTGAACGTCATAGGACAGTAGATTATTACAAGTACGCTCAAGCACTTCGTAGAAACAATCTTTAGCTTCCTCACAGGGTTTATTCTGTTAAGTAAATCATGTCAAGTTATAAGAGAGCAAATAAATTTGTAGTCCTTTATTTTAGCGCACAATGTTTGTGCTTCATGCTGAGTTGCTTTCTTAAAATTTCAAAAAGTGCATCATAAATTTCTCCTAACTGATATCGTAGAGGGCGGATTGCATTAATTTTACCTTCCCATCGCGTTTCTGATAGCTGTTTCAATGTTAGTTTTTTTTACGAACTTTAAAAGGATTGCCCAACGTTTGTAAGAGAATGAAAAGAAATTTTATATTTCTTGAATAATTGCAAAGAAACTAATTGTATCTGCATCACTAATGATTAAATTTAGAGTATGTGCAGCACATGGCAATAAAAAGCTCGAGGAGTTTTGTTCAAAAGCAAATTTTGGAGCCTATATTTGCCCCATTGTCATACCCTCGACCTAGCATGTCTTCAATGAGAATGTTCCATTTTTCCAGTTGTTCCATTATTGTTGCACATAAACCACGTCCTGCGGAATCTGATATATCTGCAAAACCTAAAACGTTCCCCCTGATCTTGGCAATTCCATTGTCACAGGAAACAAAGCGAATAATAATGTTATTTGTTCTGTTTTACTTGCATCAGGTGTGCAGTCTAAAATTATGGAATAATATTTAGATTTTCGAATTGATACTAAAATTGTATCCCTGATTGCGTTACTTAAAGTTTCCAATATTTCATTTTGACTGTCTTTACTCAAATAGTGTACTCTATTGTTTCGTTGTAGGGCCCTTTCAACATGATTTTCCATAACGAGATCAAACTTCGCAAACAGTTCGACTAATTTTAAAAAATTGCCGTTATTCCTTTCATATAATTTTTCAGGTGATCCGCGAAAAGCTAAATTTTGGCTACCTACCAAGAAATTTCATAATTTCAATCAAGCGTTCTAAAACACTCGTCCAATGTTTCTTTTCCATTTCATGCATGCTTTGAGTCTGGCAATCAACAGTAGTTTTGTTTTTTAAATTTTTATCAAGTTCCTCCCATTTTAAGAAATTTTTCATGTGAGTTAAACTAGTCTCATGTCTATGCAAAATTATACTTACATTTCTCCAATCGCTTGATTCAGTAGGTGCGAAAAGTTTGCAACAAAAGCAAAAAACAGAATTTAAAATTTCGGAATAAATGAGCCATGTTCTTGGCACGAGCTCCCCGTTTTCCATTTTTCTATTATAAAACGTGTTGCCAAATTTACGACCATATGTATCTCTGGGATATATTATATTTTTCTTTTGAACAGGTCCCATTACAATTAAAACAACTCGTAATTTTTCATCAGTATTTCCCCATTCACGTGGATCTTCTAAATTTACAGAGACTAACAATGTGTTAGTTTCGTGGTCAACTACAACTAAATCTCCTGTTTTTCACTTAAAACATGCGTCTTGTTATCTTGTTCAATAGTTGCAATAGTACTTTTATGCAAACGGGATGATGTGCACGGTTCGTCAACTCTGATTTCTGATGTATTGAGTTGGTTACAATCTGCATCAGAATATTTTAATATTTTAACAAATTTATTAAGAGCCCCAGTTTCTTAATATCTGCTTCTTTCGCAGCATGACGGTTACGATTTTGTGCACCGGATAACTTTTTTTTTTAATTTTTGATTACATTTCTATTTTATACCCACAAGAAATTATTACACAACACGACACAGAGAATAAATAATAGTCCGCACTGCGCTATTGTCAGTAGCCTACTGAAATGCGTACCATATGACTGGTTTACCTAGCAATAAATGTTTTGTACGAAAATTCGTTTCTGCACATGTTCACTGTTTCATTTTAGATAGACTGCAGTAGACACAACTTTCTGCAGGCAAGCGTCTGCTCTCGCTGCAAAATTGTAAACAGCCTGCTGTTCAAAGAGGCAGCAATATACAATTTTTTTTAAAATGTTTATTCCGTGTATCCGGCCTTATTTTAATATTGATCATTCTAAGGATTTTTTGTTTTTATGATAAAAATTTTGTTTCTTAAAAATGAACTTATGAACCGTGCCCTGGCGGCGTCTCCCCCTTCGTAGCGCCGCCCACATGCCCGCTTCCGCCGACCCTGTGTGTACCCCTGATTGTGGGTCGAGACTTGTCCCAGCCAACGCGCTTCTTCTACAGCACAAAGTCCAATTTTATACTGTTGTAAGACATTCGTCACATTAAAAAGAGCTTCTTCTTCTTTCACCAAACTACGTATATTCCAGGTCCCAAAACGATTAATAATCATAGTCGCAAAAGTATCCGAAATTCCGAGGCTTCTGTGGTGCTTGTTTCGTAACCAATAGGGTTTTTACAGGAGGGGTGGTTGGCCCCTCGCTAACCCTCCCCTTATATTAGGATTCCTTAACTAAATTGAGCAGCATAGTACTAGCAACAGAAATTCTTAAGCAGTTGCATACAACAAAGTACTATAATAAGCTTCTACTCAAATTAGGTTTAGTTGCTTGCACATTCTCTACCACTACAGTTTCATAAAGTATACTCACTAAAAACCAATAGACAATTTACACAAACCTACATGCAATGTGCTCAACTAAACATCATAATTTTAAAAGATATACTCAACAAAAATATTTCACTAAAACGCATAAACAACTTTATACAACTATATATATACACAGCTTGCAAAGAAGTCAATGAACACCATAGTGAGAGGAGCAAACAACCGTGATGTTGCCTGTCTTAATAAGATGGACCTCCTTTCACTGCAATGACTGTAGCAATCCTATGGGACATACTTTCACAAGTGTACAATAGCGAATAATGGGAATTTTTGACCATTCTTTCTGTAGGAATATAATGAAGTCATGGCCTGTTGTGAGGCAGTTGTCTGCTGACCTCACCCAAAGCTCCAGTTCATCTCACAGATGTTCAGTAGGGTTGAGATCATGACTCTGTGGAGGCCAGTCAAGTATAGTGATGCTCATGTCCACAAACCATAGTTACGGCAGCAGCCTTATGACACTATGCAGTGTCATGCTGAAAGAGACAATGGTCAGTTCCATAGAAACGCTACAAAGTAGGAAGGATTGCACTGTTCAGCATGTTCAGATACCTCTCAGAGTTCAATGTTTGTGGCACTACAAACAGAAGTCCTAGGTTAAATCAGTGCCATACATCACACTACCACCACCACCTCTGAATTTCATAGTTGGGGTTATGCACGCTGATTAAGAGGTGTTTACAGGGCATTACTACACTCACACTCATCTGCTCAGTAGAGGTGTAGCATGATTCGTTGCTCCATAACATTGCTGTTGAAGCTTTCAAATCCCATTGTACATGTTCTTTGTACACCGAAGGCACTGCATATTAGTTCAGGTAATGTGGGGGTTACATATTGCGGTCCTACTACGTAAATCTATGTTGGGAGCCTCAGTTCTGAATGTGTTTGTGCAGATTAATGTTCCAGTCCTGGAACATTACATGCCTGGAACTCTGCATTTAACATGTCGACTGACAAATGGTGTTTCTTATATTATCTTTCATAGCACCCTATGGTCATATTCGTCGAGTATGGTGGATTGTCTACTGTGGGTGGCACTTGTAGTCAACTCCTTGCGTTTTCATCTCAGTATGATATCACTTATTGTTGATCTGGAATAGCCCTATTTGTGAACAATTTGTAGAACAGATAGGCCTGCAACATGGTATCCTATCACACTGGCTTTCAAATTCTATCAATTCCCTTCTCACAGCCATTTCACCCAGACATAGTTGCAATGACTTAGAGCATCATATTCCTCTAATTTATACCAGCTACAAATGCATTGCGACTCATTACACAGCACAATTCAACCTTGTCGAAGGGGGTATCCGTTGACTTTTTTCCAATTTGTGTACATCACACATACTTATGATAGCAGTTTTCTTTTATATGCACAAGTGCAAGCTGAACTGCATGCACCTGTGTTGTATAATTACTGCAATGAATTGGGATCTGATTTGATATGAAAATACAATACAACAGCATAGCCAAAAGAGGTCTCGGATCATCAGTAAATGGAAAAATCAGTGTTCTGCATTAAATGTGCACATTGGTATGAAAACAGTGTGTGCATTAAATAACTGCATGTAGACATAACTGCATAGATGATGGAGTGTCAGACTTCCTTATTTGATACAATGAGAAGATGCAGGATACAGCAAAAATCTCCATAGAGAAATGATATGTTTGCTGCAGTGATATTTTCAACTTTCATGCTAATAAAGCCTGCATAATCACTTCAAAATGCAAAAGCATGTTGTGTAGCTGTGTGATATTGAGTCTCCCAAGTGAGAGAAATGATCCTAGTTCTATAGAATGCTCTGGAAGAGACTTGATTTTTAGGGCATAAAGCAACAACTGTTTCTGTCTAAATGATAGAGCTTGTTCATGTGCTCCAATATAAAGTCTTTGAGTGAGCAATGTGCAAGGGCCACCAGTGGTGTTTGTATACCCTGATGATGTATGAGATCTAATCATCATAGGTTACGCTGCCTTGCAGAATGACAGACTCGAGACCCACAGTCTAGTTTTGAACACATAAGCACTCAATACAAACGAAGATTGATCCACACTTCATTTAGTAGAGGACAAGGTGCAAAGAATCAATGCTGTTCTGCACTTTTCTCTTAGTTGAGGAATGTCTGCAAGGAATGTAAGCTTTCTATCAAAGATGAGTCCTAAGAACTTGGCTTCTGTTGCAACTAGAATTATATTTTGTCCCATTCTTAACTCAGAATTTGGGTGAAGAATGCATTTTTGCACAATCATACAGAAACACATTTTTTTTGCTAAAAACATTACTGTGTATACCCATTGACATACATGATGAATTGCTTGTTGAAACTTTAATTATGATAAATTGTGAAGTCATCAATATGCAGAGCATTGCTTACAGAGGGAGGAAGCTGTTCAGTGATGAATTAATTTTGACAGCAAAGAATGCCATACTTAAGATAGACTTGGGAATAATGACTGAGATAGCATACTTCTAGCTAGGACTTGGAATACAGAAAGTTAGTGATAAATACAAGAAGCTGCCTTCTGAAACCTAGGCTATAAAGGTCATTTAATATGTCATATCTTATCAAGAAATACTGAAACCAGATCTTTTTGTTTCAGGAATGCATCTCATACATATTCTAAACAGACCGAATGATCTAACATTGAGCATTGCCAGATAAGTCTTGCATCAATCATTTTCTCCATTAACTTATAAAGGCAGCTAGTCTCAGTGATAGGTAGATAACTGTTTGATTGTATTCAAATCCTTTGCAGGTTTTGGGATGGCAATAACAATCGACTTATGCCAAGAATCTGGAAACTCTTCTTCTGTTAGTATTCTATGTAAAATAAGAGGAGATCAATAGAAGATGATGGAAGATGCTTTATCATCTCAAAATCAATGTCATTGGATCTACTGCACTAGGGTGTGACAGTAAAAAAGCTATTTTTAGCTCCTCAATAAATGGTTGATTATATGGCTCTAACACACTGGTAAAAGAGTTTATCTGCTGTTTGTCTTGTTCTTTCAATATTAAAAACTCAGGAGGATATAATTTCACTGATATCTATTGCTCAGATACAAGTGAAATTTTGTTTCCTGCTGTAACTTAAGAATCAATGTTTCATTTTCTTGACACATCTCACACAATTTTGCAATGGTTGTTTGATTAATTTATGTAAATTAGATCCAAGTTTGTTTTTGATTCTGATGTTCAAATAATGTGCTTTTGTCTGAACATGTTTAAAAGCTATTAAACTGATGTATTAGGGTATCTATGAAATATACTCATGCTCTGTCTTGATCTTTTTTGGCTGCTTGACAAATTAAGGACTGCCAGGATCTTCTCCACAGGTGTCTACAATACCCTCTGTCAATATGGGATCCAATACTTTTGACAGACAGGGCAAGCTATCATAATAATAAGAACATAAAAAATATATTTTATATGGACAATCCAAAAGTGGACTTGCTCAACATGTCTTAGAAAAGAAGATCATTTCATTAGATGGAAGAAGGCAAAGTTCCTATACAGATCAGGTTTAGATCATAGACTGTTCCTAGAAGTGGCTTACGCTACAGAACCAAGGGAAGTGTAGCAGACATGATGGTATGAATCTACATATATTTTGGAGCACCTCTCTAATCTGCCCACCAGCATTAATCACAGAAAATAACCACAGAGTGCTACCACTGTTGTCCTCCATTCACGACTGGCCTTGATTTGGAGCTCATTTTAATTTTTAGTCTTTGTTGATTGTGTATATTCCATTTGCTTTTGGTATTGCTAGCTTGAGCTGGGAAAACATTAGGCTGTAAATATTTACTTTATTCAGTAAATTATCTATTTCATTCCTGTTTCTAAGTAGTTTTATACTAAAACATTAACATCAATCACAATGAGTAAATTAGAATGTGTAAAGATCACTGCTGCTTAAGTAGAGCCTAAAAAGAACAACTTTTATTTGGGTTCTACATAGATTTAACTGCCAATGCCTAATCTCTGGCTTAAACTCATGACAAACCATTTATTTGTCAGTGCTTCCTGCCATTGATTAATTAGTTTTGCTTCTATAACTTTGTAGTCTGTATAAGGAACAGGGAAACAGTATGAGCCAAGGTTAAAAACTGCATTCCTAGTCATTTCCCTTGATTCCAACATGGCTGGGAATAAAGCAAAATCGAATATTAAAATTAAGGATCTTCCATTAAAAAACAGTAACTGTAATCATAGAGTACAGGGGGTGGATTGTGGATGGAACATGTGCACAAGGAAAATTCTATTGCATGCAGTTTACCAGTATAGTTATTGCACTTGAATGGATTCTGATTCAACATAAATGGGTCAAGAAAAACAGAAAACTAGTGTTGTATCATCGTCTATGGTTATATCGATGATTCTATATGACTTAATATAGTTGTTTACTTAATCTATCCTTCTTAACTAAAACCTTATTTAATCAAGTCCTGTCATTTGCACCAATTGTTATCGTTCGATCTTCTTCTTTATATATTTCTATCGTTATTATTGCTTTTTCCACTGCTCTCTACACTCTACCATAAAGTTATTTCCCTTCCAGCTTCTATAATAGTTTTCCAATAAGTTAAATAAATCAGATATCACTCTCCTTTTCTAAAACAAACTACTATGATTCAAGCCATTCCCAAATTTTGTCACGTGTAATCCTTTCATTCATTAGGGCTTTGTCTATGTATGGGACAAGGCCCTAAATGTTGTCCTCAGAGACAGTCCGGTTGTTAAATATTGACGAATTTATTTTTTGCTGTACCAGCCAATACAGGAGATAGATAAGATTCTTATCCAAGGTGGCTATCTCAGAGTAATACACAGTAATAAAATTTCAAACACTAATCTAACTATTCTCACTTCCTTTAGTTTTACATGCAGTCGTGGCTTGAAAGATCAAGCCTCTCCTGCTAGGTTCGGTAGTAATTTTATGAGTGGCTATTTGAATTCATAAAATCGGCTGGATTCAGACAAATGATATAAAACATTTATTAAAGCTTAAGAGATATATATGAAGAATATAAGGTACATGATTAACTTAATCACCTTCCTGGCAATTTCTGATATCATTACTAACACTATAATACATAAATCATAACTTGGATCATAGAGTTTCTATAAACTTACAAATTTCCAGCTTAAATTATCTTATCATTAATCACTCTAGGGTCACTAATCATATCTCACAACACATCTAAGTTATTTCACACACAGATCCCTTCTAGGGAGACCTTCTTCAAACAGAGAGAGGTTACTGCCAAATGGAATAATCACCAAAGTTCTCTACAACTTGTCCATTCACAAATTAACCTATAAAGTCTCTCATATCTTTAATTGGAAATCAGATACTTTAACATTCTACGTTAACATCCCATGGAATGACCTTCTGTTCTGTCTTCAGCCTTGTCTGGACATCAAGGCACCGTTGTGGGTTACCGTTCTTCGGGTCACATACGATAGTAGCACGATAAGGTTCTCCAGGACGATAAGGCAGTGTGCCGCTCTGGTCTCTCTCTGGAACCGCAAGAACACATCTGTATCGTTGGTCACACAATACAGCTTAGCTAATCTATTATGAAGAGATAGCTAGCCTTGCCTCGCGAACCTCGATAAGCCTTTCATGATCACTTCTATGGCCAACCCGGAATCATCCCGTTTGGCGGAGACGGAGAGCCAACGTCCAAGAGCGCAGGAACCAAAAAAAAAAAAAAAGCCTCGTGTGGGGGAAGCTTGACCCTTATATTTTCCCTCTCTTTCTCGGAGATTCTCGCGCTTAGCTACGTCGTTTACGGCACGACATTCATTCACTTGCGCGTGGCGTTCTTCCGAGAAAGAGTTCTATCTTCGCTTTTCTAATAAATTCTCCTTCCCTTAGGCCATACGTTGTACTGGACGGCTAAAGTGTGACCTTTGGATTATAGCTTACACTCAACTTGCTTTCACACAATACATAGAATGGGATACTCTAATTAAATAAAAACCTTAAATAAATCCCTTTATTTGACTCTATAACAAACTGATTAAGTCTCACATTTCTTAAACTAAACACTTCTTCAGTTCTGCTTTAAATTATAATGTACATTTCAATTTCTATGCCAAAACACAACATTTGTCTTAGTATGAAATATTTGGTATATACAGGGTGTTCGGGATAAATTTGACAGTTTCGTAAGGAAAAAGAAAATCTTCTTTGTATCTATTAAATTTAATGAATTGACAAAAAAACATTACAGGCAGAGTTAATTACAATACTATCAACAAGATTTACTCAAAATAACCACCATTAGCATCGATCACAGCTTCAATTCTGCTTCGGAACCTCGAACAAGCTGATGCTACAGTCTCCCTGGGAAGGGCCGCAAAAACTGTTTTAATTTTATCCATTAACTGGGCTTTTGTATTACTGGAAGTGCGATTGGTGTCTTTTTCAACTGCGCCCCATACAAAATAATCCATGGGGTTAAGGTCTGGGGAGTTTGGAGGCCAAACATTTGGACTGGTGAAGTCGTAGAAATTTTCAGACAACCATTTTTGACTTTTCCCAGAGGTGTGGCAAGGGGCCGAATCCTGCTGCCATACATACGGCCTACCATTGGCTACCCTTGTTATCCAGGGCTTGACTACAGTTAGCAACTCCACGAACAAAGCCCGAATTCCAATGCCAGGGTTCTTCAACACCTGTTCCTGCAGATTTGCGAGGAATTCTGCTGTACGAACGCAATCAGATCGTCTGCTAGGGATCTTTCTTCTTGCTACATCCTCGTAGTCACCATTGCAAGTCTCTAGTTCATGCCTGATTGTTTTTACTGTATTCAGGGAGCATTGGGCAGCAGTCGTAATATCCTTATTTTGATGGCGGGCACGAATCATCATGATACAAGTTATTCTCTTCCATGATTCAGGTGGGTTCCAGCTATCCATCCTTTCTGACATCTTGTATATGAATGAAGAAGGGTCCAAACTTTTAAATGAAGAGAAGTGTGTGTTAATACATGTAACTTACGGAAAAATATAATTAATTATAAATATGTCAAATTTATCCCGAACACCCTGTATATATATATATATATATATATATATGTGTATGGCATTCCTATTTTACCCAGAGGCAAACATATGTGCTTACTTTCCTATTTATTGGGAAACCCATGTCGAACTGTGATAAGATGGGAAACCTTCATTTCATAATCTATCACAATTCAACACTAGGATTGCGAAGTGTGGGTATAGACAGGTGAGAAATCAGAGTACTCTGACAGCACAGTGAGAGGCTGCATGATGCAGTGCAAACTTCCCATAGGGAAACATTATCATACTCAATGCAGGTAATGTCTAAATTAATGCTGAGAGCTTGTATTCTTTCTTTCACACACATAACAAAAGAGAGATTAGCAGTTTCAAGTGTGTGAGATTCTACCCTTCTCAATGTAATTCGGGAAAAAATACTACTCAACACGGCATTGTTAGGCAAAGATTTTACTTTTAGGGTATAGTTAAGCAAAACTACTTTTGTCAAAGAAAGAAATGGCAGGTTCAATTGCCTTCTACATAAAAGCTCTGAATAGGCAATGAACAAAATGCATCAGTAGCTACTTTTATACACTGATAATGGATAAGTTGTAACCTAAGTTCTTGTGACTCATAATAAAGTTTTGCCTGATTATGGGTCACAAGTGTACGATAGTATAGGCAAACCAAGGAACATCAATCAGCACACCCCATTCTGTAGAGGAAAGAGGGCAGAGGATATTTAGTCCTAACCTGCATTTTTCTCTTAGTTGATGAATGTATGCAATCTCTCAAATATGAGTCCTAACAATGGGATAACAGCTTGTTCCATCCATGGTTGCATTTTTGGCAAAAGTGTAAACCAAGACTTTCTTTTGCTGGAAACTTCAAATCATTATTAAGAGTCCATGTACATACATGATCAACTGCTTGTTGATCATGAAAGGTATGTACATAGAAAAGTCCCTTTTCAATGACCTTCATGTTACAAGAAAGGCAAAAACTAACATCATCATGTAAGTTTTTGACAACAGAGAGTATTACTCGTAACGCAAAGTTTCAATAAAAATAGGAAGATATCCCAAACAAAACCCAAATAGAATTATTTTGGTTTTGTGACCACATTTTTATTAAAAAAGACGGTTTTTTAAACTAAAGTACTAAAAAACAAACCCGACAAGTTTCGTTAGTCGTCAGACTAACATCTTCAGGGATAAAGATAACTAACTGTTTAAAGCACAAACTATAAGACATTACAAAAAAAAACCCAAGTTCATTTGTTGGCATTATGAACATCCAAAAAGTTAGTTAAAAAACTGAATAACAGATCTATACAACCATTAATATGTGTTAGCTGGAAACAAAATTTTTGTTAATTGCTGACTAAACTTGATTTAAAATCAAAGCTTGATTTTTCTTGCATTGTGTAGGAATTTTGATCATGTGTGGGCATACTATACTACAATCAAAGAGTGTTAATGAACGTTCATTGTATAATCATCCCTTATTGTGAAAGGCTTCTCAAAGATGATATTTTGAATTTTAAAGAAGCTAAAAAGAGAAAAAGGAGTGTAATATTACACTCCTTTTTCTCTTTTTAAAAGATGCATTCATTCATTTTTTCATATACAGAACAAAGCCAATTTTTAGCTCCTTCCATTTCTCTGGTATGAATCTGTCAAGGAATTCATCCCATAGACTCCAGTCTAATTATTATGGACCGATTTGTCATTCTGTAGAAAATATTCTGGGAAAACCACATGGATCATATGTGATGTCACTATCATATAAAATGTGGATTTGCAGAGCATGTCTTATATCACCGTTTCCCAGATTTTTCCTAAGACAGAACACTTCACAAATCCCAAAATTTTCATGGAACACCTGGGTTATTTTGTAATATATTAATAATTAATTATGGCATGATCATAAAGAGTATTAGTACACTTATGTATACAGCGTGACATGTTGACAAATATAAAATTACATTTAAATCAGTTATCAATCATGCACTAATAAAATCTTGTAGCATATTTTAGTTTCCTCAGGCCAACATCATTAAATTAATTTGTGCTGATTTTCATTGACATATCCCATTCTGATCACCAAAGATTTATAATATTATTATAAGTACTTACGAGTGAATGCAAACCTTTTCTCTCCTGTGTGCTGGTAGCTTTCCCCTTCTTTTGTACATCCTGGAGATCGCTTTGTAGGCTGGAGGTGGATGAATTACTATCTGTTGCATCACAAACACCTTCAATAAGAGATTTCTTAATACCAAAATTAAACAAAGTTCCTTGTCTCTTATTCATATTAAAATTTAAATCTGTAGGCCTATTACTTTTAAAAAATCACGGCACTATGGTTTTGAAACAAGTACTTTCACCGTACAATACGAACTTGAGAAAAAAGTATTCAGTATTACTAGATTTGAGAACCGGATACAGACTACCTTGATCTTCAATTTCAGTGGAAAAATTTTCTTCATACTTCCTTGCTGATTGGTCACTGACATTTGCAACACAGATGTTATTTCGTTCAGTTTTGAGAACATATCCTCTGTTCTCATTGTTGTTGTCGTCTGCCCACTGTTGCAATCGGCTTGCAGACAATTTTTATGACTGGTCATAAACAGCGGTATTCCCTTTCCCAAATTACTTCCATGTTTAAAAATACACGGCTTGGTCACTGACATCATGGAATACTTATTCACTTTCCAGGGAACACAAATTGGGAAACCCTGCCTTATATACAGATTATGTCATCAAGTGAAACATACAAGCCAGTAGCTTGTATGTTTCACTTGAAGAAAAGCCACAATGGCTTTTCTTTTCTTTTCTTTTTTTTTTTTTTTTTTTAATATATATATAAATTTTAATAATCTTATAAAGCCTTTCTGAATTGACCTGTACTCTGGAGATATGCTCATCTCATTTTCTGGCCGCAGGCTTCACTTTGTCAAACAGATGCCTTACTTAATTCTCTATTTTTTAAAAATTAATTCTATGTAGGTTTTAAAATTATATACTTATAAATATTCACTTGTGATTAATTGCATTAAAGAAACACTTATACCTCAATTTTAAAAGTATTTTAAACTTATTTACTCTTATTATTAATGCTCTTGGGATTTGTGTATATGAATATTAAATCGACTGTTGCTCTCTAAAGTTTCAAGTGAATACTGAAACATGCTCATCAGTCTGTCTTTCTTTAGAGTTATAATCACCATCCAAGGCCATCTCTATTTTCACTTGTGACAATGTTATCTCTTTTTCAGTATTATTCTTGTTATCTGTAGACCTCTATGGAATCAAAGCCTCAACATGAGAGGTCCCTTTGTAATCCAGCTTATCATATTATGCCTTCCATACATTCAAATTATCTGCACACACACCACACTCTCAGGCAATGCATTCCAATCATTCGCAACTCTCCACGCAAACAACCTGCTTCTTACACTCCTTACATAGGAGGAAGAGCAATGTGATAAAGACGTACAAGAAAGTACGTCTTTATCACATTGCTCTTCCTCCTATCAAATAGACTGTAAATTTCATCTTCTCAACCTTTCTTCATGCCCAACATTCCAGAGACCAGAAACTACCTAGGTCAAGTGCCTCTGGACCCTTTCCAATATCTCTTCATCCTTTTCAAAACTAGGTGACCAAATATGTGCACAGTAGTCCATATGTGGCCTGATCAAGGTCTTACAAAATGGAACCAGAATCTCCTTACTTCTACAAGTCAGTGTCCATGTTTCTGCCAGAATTAGTTGTGTTGCCCTGACTATTTTGGCAATGTGTCCTCTAAATTTTAGATTCTTATCCACTATTTTATTTACATTCACTTCAGTGCAAAAAAAACAAAAAAAAAACATCTGTGCTTATTCAAATACAAACCGAACATCTACATACTCCAAGCTTTTCTCTTCCTACACATTCAGGCTATCACTCCATGCATAATTTACTCTCTTCTCCTTAAGATGATAAAATTTGGCAAAAATCCTAGCATTTCTCCTGCTCCGTAATTTGTGCCTTTCACTTCATTTATATGCATCATTACTGTCACAATGTCCACATCTGCATCTACTTTATAGGTGGCATAATGCTCTCAATCATACCTCAAAACATGCATTTTGTACAAAGTCTCACCCTGCACATTTCAAAATCATTAAATCACATACTAAACCTACTTTACTAGTACATCTTGCACACAATTAATTACTGTCCTCATTCATTATCTCAGTATTCTCTGTTGCAGTTTCATTACTGACACTTCTTTAATCCTCAACATTCATACACCACTTGCTTCTTCTTTGCTCTTACACTGCTTCCTTCTCAAACTGATAAATTTCATGCTTCTTTAACCACTCTGACTCCTTTATACCATCTGTTTCAAGTATATCTCTAGGTCCAGGTTAGTGCTTTGATAGTTTAACAGAAATGAAGTACAGCATACAGGAATGAAATTAAAGGATAGCTAGAAAGTTATTATATCATAGTCACAAAAGAAATTCTGCTCCCTTAACCTGGTATTAGTAAGATGGGGTGTCACCAGTGGCGGCTGCTGAACTTTTAAGTGGGGGTGCTGCCTATACAAAATTAAAAAAAAAAAAAATCATTTTTTCCTAATTAGTAAACAATTTATTAATAAATAAATCTACAGATTTATTATTTTGTATAGGCAGCACCCCCACTTAAAATTTTACTGGCCGCCACTGGGTGTCACAAACCCCAAAGATTTTAAATTGACTATAACTGTGACACCCCACCTTACTAATGCCAGGATAAAAAAATCAGCTGTTTCTCCTTTCAGTTTGAGATGTATTCCAACTTTCTAGCATCTGAATGTTGGCCTATTAATAGACATACAGGAAGATTTGACAACTGCTCTTAAAAAATGACCTAAACTAAATAAATATGAACGTATGAATCTTCCCAACATATGGAAAGGTTTGCTGCAATAAGACCTTCCATAGAATAATCAAGGATACCCTTCCTATGAATTTAGGCTTTTAGTCTAATCGTTTTTGATTTTGCACTTTAGTTTTAGACTGTATCCCCATATTCTTATTAGACAGTGATGAACAACTGGAGTCATTACAACATTGCTTAATTTCTAGTTTTAAGAGAAACTTGTGCCATAGTCCTATACAATATATACACGAAAGCACAAGGTAAAAGTATTATTTATACTTTTACCTTATAAATAATAAATTCTACCTTGTAACAACTGTTTTTTAACTCACTGACAATGGGTCTGTTAATTTCCGACTGAAACATATGGCAGTATATTTAATAAATAATACTTTTACCTTGTGTTTTTGTGTGTGTGTATATATATATATATATATTGCATATACTGCTTAATTTCATTCCTCCATGCTGCTTCATTTCCATTAAACTGTCAATATAACCCTTCCATTTCATTCTTCCATTTGTTTTCTACAATCTGCATTTGTTCATCCATCCGCAAGCCTTTCCTTTTATTCAAATTTCTAGTCTATTATCCAAACATTTAATGATACCAAGCTATTTCCTCAAGTTCTCTCTAGCATAGATCATGCTTTCATTCTAATATGTTCATACCTACAAACCTGTCTATGCACTACACTAACAACCTATACAGATATCTCTGTGCACAAACATTATGCTTGTATAGTACAAGATATCTAAGTTAACATTATTAATATTCAAATATTTAAGAATATTAACATTTCCTTGTTATCAACAGCAAAAAACTGGACTGAATATGTATGTGTTATACTGGTTATTTTGGAAGGCTGTATAAAAGTTTCAAGTAATTTTTGACATTAAAATTTATTGCAACAGCTGGAAATACATAAATAATGTTTTTAGTAATTACAGGGAGAAAAAAGCATAAAAAGGACCCAATGATTTTTTTAAACATTCCAATGCATTCTCTATAAATACTTTCAAATTAAGCCAATACAATCTCAGATAATTTTCTTACTTAGTATTTCTTTCAGCAACATATATAATTTCTTTAAAACCATTCTTTAAATATTTTCAATACCATACAGTCACAATTCCTACAGATACAAACAAGAATTAAAGATGAAATAGAACACAATAACAGCAAACTGAATACAGCAATAAGGGTAGGATTTAAAAGCATTTAGAAAGTATGAAATAATTCTGTATTCATTACAGATATAATTTAAGTAAGGTGTTAAAAAGTGAAATGAATCATAAGCTTCAAAATTAACTGATACTTCATATACAGGAAATAAAAATCTGTATTTTTCAGTTTTACTCCCCCTTTCCCTCCCATTTTTTAAAAAAAAAATGTAATTGTATTTATAATGTAATTTAATTTATTGTAATTTATAATGCATTTATAATGTAATTTAAACATATCAAGTTAGCTAAGGCATGTCGATTTTGTTAGATATCCTTCTTTCTCTATAGTATGCAAATTGTGTGTGTGTGTGTGTCTGTTTCTGTGTGTGTGTGTGTGTGGGTTGTGCATATGCAATTAGAATATACAAATATTTTTAGACAATCTGTGATTCATGGTTTATTTAATGTAGACAAGTTTAAGATATACCATTCATCATGATATTGTATTTTAAACTGACTGACTTAAGCCTTTATGTGAGCTCTGAAATATTTTTCTAATATGCAGTAGATCTTATACTTCACCAAGACTTAAACTATATTCAACTAGTTTAAGTCATATTTAAAGATTTTATCTCTTAACTAGTGAGAGTACTTATACTTCTGCTTGCAATTATTGCACTTCTTGCAACTTGTTCAATTCTGCTAGTCGGAAGAAATGTTTCCCGCAACTGATTTTCACTCCACTCTAACAGTGAAATAAACAACTAACACAATCTTTATTTTCTCTCCTGACAATTTAATACCTTGTATTTTACATAATGAAATAAAAATCTTATGAAATAAGAATTAGATAAAAGACAATAGAGCAATTTTGTAAGTTAACATAAAAAATACCAAACAATCATTTTCATGCTAATTTGGTTATTGCAAAATAAGTTTTACATAGCACAACAAATTTAAGAGGTATAATGTATACATCATTGATGAGAAAAATAAGTACATTTAGATGACATGAAAAAAAAAAAGAAAAAAACAAAAGAAAGAAGAAAAAAAAAAAAAAAAGAGAGAGAGAAATAAGACGAGGCTCCAAAAGTTTGTTCACAGGAAATAATCATATAAAAAAATTGCCACTATATCATCTCTTAGGCACACCATTAATACCTCAAAGGCATGTATATATTTTCATTTTCTGACATGCAAGTAAAAATTATGTATTTTTAAAATAATAATAAAAAAAATTAACCTCATAAATTAAAAAAAATGTCAGGACTGGAGATATTCATCCTTTCAAGAGCCTCATCTTGAATAACAAGTGGTTGCAGTGTGTGGTGTTCACACTTTACCCCCCATTTCTGCCATGGCTACCCTCAACACTTGGAGTGAGGGTGGGGCGCAGGAGGGTTGCTTGTGTTGTGCAGATGCGCCTGCACCAGTGTGCTCTTCTGTAGATGATAGGCGAGTGGTGGCAAGACAAAATGACGATAACGAGCACCCTCAATCATCAGGGAATGATGGCATACAGATGTGTCTGCCCATCTGCGTAGCTGTTATGTCGAGCAAGCCATCCACTCAATGGGTAGATTAAAGCTGCAGCCTCTCGCAGGAGGCATTTTGAAGACTTCATACCCAGGGTGTCCACCCCTCATACAATACTGCCAAGTTTTCAAGATTTGTTGCCTCCTTAATTACAAAATCAACCTACAAAATGAGAATATATTTATTAGTATGTATGCACATGTAGCTGCAGGTTTGCAGCTACCAGCATCATTGCTCATGACCAGTAGTGCTACCTATGTATGTTTATATATTATATATACATATAATGAGTGTGTGTATATAAAACCATATATATGTAAAAATACAGAGGACACAGGGCTTGAAAAATATGCTTGTTTGCTCAACTAATAATTTAGTCCAGTTTAATTCATTTCACAAATTATGGAGAGTTATGGACTCTCCACAAATTATGGACTGTTAGAAATAATTATTTTAATTTACCGTCATTTTGACATTTATATTACGGTCATCACCTGGAGTATACACATACATAGAGACAAGCTATATTACATTTCACATAGTATGCTAAAGAGACAATGATTTGATCAATACTTATCTACTGGTCTGATCACTAGTGGGGAAAAAAAAAAAATAACTATATCAAAGCTATATTCTTGATAATGTTATTTTCGATCATTGAATATTATACAAGTAAATATATAAAATTGCGTTTAATTGGTCGGAGATACGTACAGAGATATAGCCTACTAGTTTCACTGACTTTACTGTTGGCTTCGTCTGGGCACACAAAAGGTAACAAAAACAGCTTAAAACAGAAATGAGCTAAAGCAGGGGTCGGCAACCGGCGACCCATAAAATGTTGACCATACTTACAGGGCAATGTGGCCCGTATGTTGAATTATTCAGTGATGTATTCGGTATGATGAATTAATCAGTTTTGCAAAGAAGATGGTAGTTGCATTGCGAACAAGCATTTTCTGCCATGAGTTTTGGAAAAAATAAATTTTCTTTTCGAATGACTGATGAACATTTGAATGCTTCGATTCAAATTTGCACCTCAGGTTATAAAGTGGATATAGATAACTTGGGTAAGGGAAAACAATCACAAAAGTCATATTAAGCAGGGAGACACATATTGTGATGCACAAACTATATTACTTTGCTTTTATGCGATAATAATTTTTCATTGAGTTTTATTTTCATGCTTGTTTCATATTTCGTACTTTAAATATTTCTGTATATTTCAAGATTGATATAATAAAAATTGATAACTTAAGTATTTTAACTCATTATTTTCTCTTAATTAAAAGCGTTCACCCCGATTATTAAAAATAAAAGTTGAATGTGGCCTGCAAGTCTGAAAAGGTTGCCGACCCCTGAGCTAAAGTGTCAGGTTAAGACATAACAGAATATTAAATATTATCAAAATCAAAATTCAAATGAAACGTTACATCAGATGCGTTCTGTAATTGGCTGCAAAGTTGAACTCCGATGTGTTGAGTGATCTTACGAGTGTTTTCCAGATGTCACCAAGGCCCATTCCTTGGTTTCTGTTAAAGCTGTCTCTTGAATGGATCACTACTGCAGCTTCTTTGATGTTACGGGTATGAAAGTCTTCTTCTAAGTACAGCATAGTACTTTTATCCCATTCAATGTTGTGATTGGTATTAGAAAAATGGAGAGCTAAACCGGAATTGTCTTCTCAGTTGTTGTTGTTCCCCGATGTGTTCTTTTTTTTTTTTTTTTACCTCTAAACTTCTAGATGTTTGTCGTATGTAATTCAAACTGCAAGAGCTGGGGATGTTGAATTCAAACTCAAATTACTTCAAATGGAATGGAAAATTTTATAAACAACTATCAGGTCTTGTGATGGGTAGTCCTCTATCTCCTCCATGTGCAGACTTATTTATGGAAAAGTTTACGAAAAAGACATCTTGTCACATATGGATCCAAAACCATCAGTATGGTGGAGATACGTTGATGACATTTTCATCATATGCAAACATAGTGAAACAGATCTATCTGATTTCCTAACTACAATAAACTCGTTTCATCGAAAAACCAAGTTTATCTTAGAACTCAAAAGGGAAAGAAAATTAGCATTTCTAGACACATTAATAACAAAGCAAACAAACAGGTGGCAATATTGATTTAAAGTTTTACTGCAAGCCGACCCACACTGGCCATTACCTGCATTTTTCTTCATCGCACCATATTTCATAAAAGTTGAGTACTATACATATGATGAAAAACAGTGCAGTTTGTATCATAAGAGATGACAAAGTTTTAAAAGAAGAATTAGATCTCATCTTCAAAACTTTAACAAACAATGGTTATCCGAAAAAATTGATAAATAAGATACAACTTTCTATAAACATTCTGGAGTATACAACAACCCCTGCTCTTGCAGTTTAAATTACATATAACAAACATCTAGAAGTTTAGATATAAGAAAAAAAAGAACACATCGGGGACGTCATCAACAACAGAGAAGACAATTCCGGTTTAGCTCTCCATTTTTCTAATACCAATCACAACTGAATGGGATAAAAGTACTATGCTGTACTTAGAAGAAGACTTTCATACCCGTAACACCAAAGAAGCTGCAGTAGTGATCTATTCAAGAGGCAGCCTTAACAGAAACCAAAAAAATGGTCACTGGTGACATCTGGAAACCACTCATAAAATCACTCAACACATCGGAGTTCAACTTTGCAGCCAATTACAGAATGCACCTGTATAACAATGACTGCTAACATACACGCTCCATGCGTCTGATGTAACATTTCATTTGAATTTTGATAATATTTAGCATTCGGTTATGTTTTAACCTGATACTTTAGCTTGTTTCTGTTTTAGGCTATTTTTGTTGCTTTTTGTGTGCCCAGACAAAGCCAACAGTAAAGTCGGCAAAACTAGTAGGCTATATATCTCTGTACATATCTCCGACCAATTAAACCCAGTTTTATATGTTTACTTGTATAAAGCTATATTCCGTTTATAACAACATCAGAGAAAAAATGTTTTCACATAGATAGTTTTATTACAGCAAAAGTGATGTCCTAATTTAACTTGAGAATTGTTATATTATATTTAAGATCCTGAATTACCTATAGTTCTGTTTATAATTAACTCTTAGGGAGAAGGGTTATGCGGGTAGAATATGTGCCTTTCATATTCTTGGGATTTTTAGAGCACCGTTATTGTTAAGATTAGAGTGGTTGATAAGAATTTCACAAGCCTCCTTAAATTTAAGTTCATACCACATTTTGGTGTGAGTAAACAACAGATGCTTTTCCAGTCAATTCTATGTAAAGTATTCAGGGCATGATCAGAAAGGCCAGCTTTACCATAGTTATTAAATTTAATGTGCAGTTTATGTTCCTTTTTTCCTGATAGGAATTGTGTGTCTTGTTTCCCCCATATAGGGCAAATTACAGGTGTAATGAATACGGTATACTCCAGGTGGGCCAGCGGAGGAACTGGATCCTTGGATGAAATGAGTAAGTTCTTTAATTTTGCAGGAGGTTTAAAGGTGGCTTTAGGGTTGTATTTCTGTAGTATTCTGTTTATTTTGTCTGATATCCCTTTAATGTATTGAATGGTTACAGTTTTATTGTAGTCTAGTTTATTTTTGTTTATAAGTGAGGTCGTTTATAAGTGAAGAATTTTGTTGACTTTTTTAGGAAGGTATTGCTGATAACTTTTAATTCATCTTTAATTGCTTGTTCATTAGAGCAAATCTTCAAAGCCCTGTTGTTTAGTGTGTTAATGATGTTAATGACACCTAGTTTTTGTGTTGGATTGTGGTAGGAGTTTATATATTGGCCAGTAAGTGTAAGTTTCTGGTAAACAGTGAAGGAAAGACTGCCAGAAGGAAGACATGTGAAAAGTGTATCTAGAAAAGGAAGTGTGTTCTGCTTTTCAATTGTGAATTGTATGAATGTAATTCTAACACAGTTGTAGTCTCCATAATTTGTCTGAAATGAATGCTGATCACCATGTAATGCTAAAGGAAAGGATAGTCCAGTTCAATATCAACTTCGTGTACATAATGCCAATTCTGTTTCATGTTTTAATTTTTTTATATGTTTACCTTACTGCATCTATTGAAAAATGATGGTCATTGCACATGCCTATTTTGTTGATTTCACTACTAATTTTTTCAAAATGAAATATGACCAATGAGAGGAGAGAATAGGCTCATAGCATTTAATCTTTGGAGAGCTCTTAGTTGTACTGCAAGGTAACCAATTTATTGCAATAAAGCAACATAAAATAGATAATACAGCAGAGAGCAGTAATTAGCTTATTTCTTATCCAATGTTGGAAAATGCAGAATATGACTATTAACAGTGGTTATTAAACCTTGGAAAGCTAAGAAAGAAGTATTTATTTTCCCAAAATATTTCCTTATATTCATTCTACCCTAAATGACTTTGATTGTTTTCTGAGTTGCTGCCATAAGACATCATTGGCCCTGTCTCTCTAACATTGTTTCAGAGCCAATCCGAATTCAGAAATGCGCTAACATAGGGTGTAAACTTAAGGGTAATTAAAAGAAACGCATGTATTAACCACAGTGAAAATTATTTAATTGTAAATATTTCATCCATCATCAGTACAGTAGTTTAAAACAATAATAGGAATAACATACAGTTATAGGGTGCATGATTACAATAGAATCTCATTAAATGTGCGTAACATGTTACAGAAGTAAAAAAAAAAAAAAAAAAAAATAAATATTTAACACAGGGGTGCTTAAGAGTCAAAGCTGTATAACTGAGAGGAGACCTCCACATAGCCTTTAAAGGAATGCGGAGAACCGACCAGGGCTTCTGACCTAATGTCCAATCCTCACCTTCTCGTGGTGCACCCTGTTGGGTATCTACTTTGATACTGAACGAACGAGGATGGGCTGGCAATTTGGGATTTAGCCGACCAAATTGTATTCTTATTGGTTAAACCAAAATAAAAAATGATGGTACAACATGACAAAATTTCATGCCGGCTGGGGCGTCGCCCGGTTAAACAAGGCCCCCGTTGTTTTCGCCAGGGAACCAGGGCGAACAGCGAAAAGTCAGCTACTGGAACAAATCTGAAAACAAACCCCAACTCAACATCACCAGAGTTAAAGATCGGTACTATCAACGTAAGAAGCCTGAATGGCAAAGAAATGGAGCTAGCTGAGGAATTAGATAAGTACCAGATCGACATAATAGGGGTGACTGAAACAAAAAAGACCAAAACTGGTGAGATCTTTCTGAGCAATAAATACAAAATGTTATATTCAGGCAATAACAATCAAGGAAAAGAAGGAGTAGCCATAGTATTCAACACAAAATACGAGGCTAATCTTCTTGAATGGCAGTCAGTCTCAAGTAGAGTAATGTGGGCAAATATGAGAATGGGGAACTGGACAATGAGACTTATTTGTGCCTATGGTCCCACAGAAGGTTCTACTAAGGTAGAAGTGGAGGAATTTTTTGAGGCTTTAGAAAAAGCAACTGACACAATGAAAAAGGAAAAGTTGGTCCTTGTTGGGGATCTAAATAGTAGAGTAGGAAATGATTGTGAGACATACAAAAATATTTTGGGAAAATTTGGAGAAAAGAGCAAAGCTAATAATAATGGCAAATATCTGTTGGATTTCTGCTCAGGACACGGACTGGTTATTACTAACACAATGTTCCAACATAAAAATGTGCACAAATTCACATGGAGAGAAGAGGCTAGGAATAAGAAAAGTCTCATTGACTATGTTATTGTTGATAGTGATGTTTTCTCCCTGGTGCAGGACACTAGAGTGTACAGAGGATTTGAAATTGGAAGTGATCACTATTTAGTCTTGAGCAGGATAAAATTGAATTTCATATTGAAAAGAATAACATGTAAGAAAGTTTTAAAGCAAATAAAAGTTGAGCAGCTCTCAGATGTGAACTGTAGACTAAAATACAGAAAGATTATTGAAAAGAAAATGAAAGAGTTTGAGAACAGGAATCAAACCTTGGAGATTCAGTGGCAAACTCTGAAGAAAACATTGACTGATTCTGCCAGAGAGGCACGTGGTGAGGTTGTCTGCAAGGATAAAAAAATCAGAACTCCCTGATGGACACAGGAAGTTAAAGAGGCAGTGAAGGAAAAGAAGAAAGCATATCAAAAGGTCCTGGCAAATAAGTCAACTTTTAGTCTTACAGAATACAGAGACAAATGTAAGAAAGCTAAACAGTGTGTAAAACTAGCTAAACAAAAGTCATGGGAGGACTTTGGCAAGAATATAGAAAATAAATATCAAGAAGGTGGCAAAATATTCTGGAGGTTGTTGAAGAAGCTTAGGAATGGAGGAAAGAGTGCTGTAAAAGGAATTAGAGATGATAGAGGTGACATGAAAACAGGAGAAAAAGATATCCTTGAAGTATGGAGTAATTACTTTGAAAAACTGCTAAATGAAACAAGCAGTGATGACAGCATAGTGATAAAAAACACTGACCAGGCATGCAATCAGGAATACATATCCATACTTGAAGTAGAAAAAGCCATCAAAGGCTTGAAATGTGGAAAGGCAGCAGGAGTAGATGATATTCGACCAGAAATGCTGAAGTATGGTGGTATAAGAGTCTTACAGTGGCTGCACTGCATAGTTCAGAAAGCCTGGACAGAGGGACGAATTCCCAATGATTGGAGTAGAGCTCTCATAGTACCCATATATAAAAAGGGAAATAAAACTGAATGTGAGAATTACAGAGGTATTTCCCTACTGAGTGTTCCTGGCAAGATCTATGCAAGT
This sequence comes from Typopeltis vanoorti, assembly GCF_054136105.1. NCBI lineage: Eukaryota > Metazoa > Arthropoda > Arachnida > Uropygi > Thelyphonidae > Typopeltis > Typopeltis vanoorti. The sequence goes on along the minus strand of NC_143557.1, from coordinate 44,336,809 downwards.
ATACTTGAGAAACGGTTGAGAAGAATTGTGGAAGAAAAGCTTGGTGAAGAACAAGCTGGATTCAGGCCAAATAGAGGCTGTCAGGATCAGATCTTCACTTTACGACAAATAGTCGAGAAAGCATGGGAATATAACAAAGATCTGTATTTAAGTTTTGTCGATTTGGAAAAGGCATATGACAAGGTGCCAAGAGAGAAGCTATTCAATACGCTGCAGTTATATGGTGTCAATGGGGCATTATATCAAGCAATACTTAGTCTTTATTTGAGTTGTGAGTCAGCAGTTAGAATTGAAGGAAGTACAGGAAGATGGTTTAATGTTAAATCTGGTGTGAGACAAGGATGTACATTATCCCCTCTGTTATTCATTATCTATATGGATCACATTATGAAGGAATGTGGTATTAAACCTGATATCAAAATTGGAGATGTTAATGTCAGCTCTTTGCTTTATGCGGATGATGTTATACTTCTAAATAAATCCGCTACAAGTCTGCAAGATTCTCTGACTAAATTGAATAGCTGTTGTAATAGATATGGTATGAAGGTCAGCAATAAAAAGACAAAGACAATGAAAATAGGCAGAATCATTGAAAATGTCAACTGTGTTGTGAATGGAGAACCTGTGGAACAAGTAAAACATTTCAGCTACTTAGGCATGATTTTTACTGAAGATGGTAAATTAAATATAGAAATAGACAACAGAATCAGCAAAGCTGGTATGGTGGGAAGTCAATTGAATAAATTCATATGGAATAAGATAGAGAAATTAGTAGGAACACTAAATTAGCTGTATACAAGACAGTGTTCAAACCAGTTTTAACTTATGGATCTGAGAGCTGGGTCAGAAGTAAAACACTTGACCAAAGACTAGAGACCGCAGATATGAGAGTCCTGAGAAAGATTATAGGCATGAACAGATGGCATCAATGGCAATATCATATTAAAAATGAGGATATTAGGAAAGAACTTGACATTGTCAGCATCCAGGAATGCGTTAGCAGAGCTAATCTCAGATGGTATGGTCACTTAAATAGAATGGGAGAGGAAAGATTAGCAAAACAAGTGTTCTCTGCCAGGTTGGCAGGAAAACGACCCAGAGGAAGACCAAGATATAGGTGGATTGATACGGTACAAAGTGCCTTAGACGATAGAAATATAAGATCTGATAATGTTGGAGTCTTGAAAAGTAACAGACTGATTTGGAGGAAAATTGTAGATAGGAAGTTAGTAATGATGTAATTTTTTCATGTAGTACTGTCATATCCTGTACACCCCTTGAGGGTACATGGCAGGAAATTGATGATGATGATGATGATAATGTTGGAGTCTTGACAAGTAACAGACTTATTTGGAGGAAAATTGTAGATAGGAAGTTAGTAATGATGTAATTTTTTCATGTAGTACTGTCATAACATGTACACCCCTTGAGGGTACATGGCAGGAATTTGATGATGATGATGATGATATTTAACACAATTTTGTATGGCAATTTCCCATACTTTAGGAATAGTAAGAACGTCATTGTGGTTTAAGTTTGGTCTGTGTAGTAGGGCTTCAGAACTTTCTTTGTTCAGGTTTATATAAAGATCTATGTAAAAGTTTAGATTTTTCTCAATAGATCTTATGGTTTGGATTTTTAATTCCGTGTTGAGAGAGGCCAGATTTCTGCAGTTTAAAAAGATGAATGTGGTCTTGATGTTCCGAGATGCGTTTCTGAACAGACTTGCCTGTCTGTCCAAAGTAAGACAATTTGCATGAGCATGGAATCTCATAAACGCCAGGCAACATCAAAGGTGAAAGTTTTTGTCCTTAGGAGAAGGTAACAAGTTGTAAATTTGGTTGATAGGTTTGTAAGTAGTGGCAAAATTGTATTTCTTCATAATTTTAGAAAGACGTTCGGAGATGCCTTTGACGTAAGGTATGGGAATCCTATGGACTTCTTCCTGTCTAGTTTGATGTGTGGAGAAGTGACTGATGCTTTTTTTTAATCGTTTTAGGATTATATCCATTTAGAATGGCTATATTTTTGATTACTTCTAATTCCTGGTTTAAAGATTCTTCAGAGGAGCAGAATTTTGCTCTGGAAAGATCACACAAATATAATTACCAGCTTCAACACTGGTAATTATACAGAGTAAAAATTAGCCATAGCATTAATGTAAGCATATAAACTGTTTAGATATCATATTTAGATCTTTATATAAACGTGAACGTTTATACAAAGGAAGTTCTGAAGCCCTACTACACAGACCAAACTTAAACCGCAACGACATTCTTACTATTTCTAAAGTATGGGAAATTGTCATACAAAATTGTGTTAAATAATTTTTTTATATATATATTTTTTAACTTCTGTAACATGTTACGAATGTTTAATGAGATTCTATTGTAATCATGCGCCCTAACTGTATGTTATTCCTATTATTGCTTAAACTACTGTACTGATGATGTCCTAAGATACTAAGGATGAAATATTTACAATTAAATAATTTTCACTGTGGTTAATATGTGTGTTTCTTTTAATTATGATCGCACCACAGGTTTCGTTATTTAAAAAACTTAAGGGTGTTTTTTTTTTTAATTGAATGTTTATGATACTGATTATTTTCAATATTTATTTACATTAGCAGAGAAGAAATTGTTTTTTTTTACCCCATAAAATTGATTTAAGGCAAGTGTTACAGGTTAAAACAGTGAAAAATAGTATCATTAATAAAAAAATAAATAATAATAAATGGTTTTGTATCATTTATACAATGCATGACGTTTTTCTTCGTGGAATGATAAACACTAACATAAGAATAGTTAACATACCCTGTATAACTACCAGCTTCAACACTGGTAATTATACAGAGTAAAAATTAGCCATAGCATTAACGTAAGCATATAAACTGACCAAATCCAGGATTAAACACATGATTGTGATATATCAGGTGACAATGATGGAGTATACCCATTTGATTAGGGAAATATCTGCTTCATTCGTGAGCAAGCACAAATTTTTCAAGTCCAGTATATACGTGAATGTATATATTATACAGATAAATAGAAATTATCACATAATGTGTGTGTGTGTGTGTGTGTGTGTGTATGTGTGTATATATATATATAATACTTTCTAAAACTTTTATTTATAATCATATATAAATTGTTTATTATAATTTCAAAACTATGCTATTACTTTATAAATTCCAAAGCCATTTAACATCATATCTATATAAAATATACATAAATCTCATTCTTACAAAGAATCTTATTCTTTAATATTGCAAGTTATTCTTGAAGTAAAAATTTCTAGAATGGAATAAGCTGACTAACCATAATTAAAATACTCTCAATCATATCCCCTCCCATGCAAGATCTCTGCAAATGGCATTCCCTCACTCCATCTTCATAACTATATTTCAGATACCTGAAATGATTCAGTTACCTCAGTTAATCGCCTCTGACTGCCCTCCTCCCATTCAAGATATCCTCGTTCCATGAAAACCAGGAAATCAGATCTGTGTACACCAATTCATATACAGTCATACAGAACTGAACCATAATCTCTTTGCTTAATAAAAAGGTAATGGGTCTATTTTATAATACATTGCTAAGTTCACACATGGAGAGAGACCTGAAGTGTAGGTGTCACACTGTTAGGACACAACAATCCAATTATGTCCTCACAATCCTAGCAATGTAATGCAATGACCCCTACACTTCAGGTATCTGTTTGCCACAACTCCTAGATCTCCCATTTCTTCCACTTCCTTCAAAAACTTTCCCACTAATTAACTGTAGACTCTGCAGTCCATTCTGTGACAGATCCCAAATTTCAAACTTTGCTCTTCGCAACACTGAAAGCCAGTTCCACTCATTTGCTGGACTCACAATCTACTGAGATCCTTCTGTAAGGTCACAACATTAGCACTACTCCTAATTCTCTGTAATTTCAATAATTGCAAACAACTTTTGCACATCTCCAGTTAAACCTGTTCCAACATTATTAGCATGCAAGTTAAGCAATAATGATCTTAAAACAGATCCCTGTGACTTTTTTCTTCTGGAATGCCTCCTATGCACAACATGCTGATGCCCGTTTAACAGCCAATCATCTATTCAGCTTACTAATCTCTTAATCTATTATCTAAGTTCATGCATTCCAGTTTAGTGTTACTGATTTCATGTGGCATATCTCAGGATTCAGCAGCAGAGAGAGAGAGTGCTTTGGAAATGGGAGAATACTGATTTGTGGATACCAGTAGTATGTTAGAGGGAGTTGTTTACCTGGTACCATAATTGTGTGTGTGAATGCCAGTTGAAAGCAGGTGAGTGGAGAGAGAAACAGAACTGCTGAGAAAGGAAAAGGAAGGCATGAAGACTGAGTAGAGGAGGAAGAATTAACAGATTAGAAGGCTAACGAGGTTAGTGTGAAACTAATGTGAAAAAAGAATGAGAGCAGGTGTGAGAGAACAAAGAGGAGAATGTGAGAGACAGGAGAAGAGAGAAAATTGGAGAAAGTTGAGAGAGTGTAGAAGTGAGAGAGAGAGAGAGAGAGAGAGAGAAAGAGAGAGATTGGAAATAGAAAGAGTAAGGGATCTCAGTGAGAAAAAGGAATGAATTTGTTTGGAGTGTCCTGTATGGAGATTCAATGATTCAGGGTGAGCAAAGTAGAGTGCAAGATGAGGAATGCTTGCTAGATAAAATGAGTGAAGCAGAGTGGAGGAGAAGAGAAGTAATAATGAATGAGATGATAATAAAAATGTGTAGGAAGAGAGGTCTGGAATATGTGGATGTATGGAATACATTTAAGGAGAGAAGAGAGCAGTACACAGTGTGTGTGTTAAGGAATAAGACAATTAATATTATATCAAAAAAGGAACTATATTTGGAATTGTCAATTACACAGATTCAAAATAATCTCCCTCCAACTCCACACAATGTTTACATCTGTCATACAGGTGTTCAAGGGCATGATGGAAGTCCTGAATTGGAACCTACTTCGGTGGTCACACCATGTTGGATGTCCTCAATGTTACTTAAGCGCTCCTCTTTCAAGGCACCACATCTTTGGGAAGAGAAAAAGTCTGCAGAAGCCAAATCTGGTGAATAGATGAAATGTTTGATCACACAGATTGATTTTGAAGCCAGAAACTGCTTCACAGGCAGTGCACAATGTGCAGGCATGTTGTTCCAATTGTTGTTCTGGAACAGTTCTTTCCTGACACATTGCATACTGGCTTACAGATTTTGCATTGATGCTAAATAATACTGACCATTCAATGTGGTTCTCAGGAATAATTTCATGATGGATAATTTCATGCTCCAGGGACACACTTTTTCCCCTCTTTAAATGTTAAAAACTAGCAGAATACCTGTGCACAGTGCAGACAGTCATTGTCATAAACGTTTTTTAGCTCTTGGTACACTCCTGTAGCAGGTTTTCCTAATTTACAGTAAATTTTTTCACAGATCTTTGCTCCATGATGCAACTTCTGACATGCTCCACTCACATACTCTTACTTCAATGGCAGCCACACAAAAACTGCTGCATCACCTGACTTGAAAGTTGCACCTGTGATTACAACACACTCAAGTAGTCAAAACTAAAAATACATTTGCTACTTTTATTCCAAGAGCTGTCCTGTAAAAAAATCAATCTCATTACTTAATGGGTACCATTGTGTCTGTGTATTTTTTGAATGTGCTGAAGCAAGGAAACTAGAATCACAAGGGAAAAGTAACAGGAGAGCCTCATTTGGGAATAGTGGACTAAGAAGAAATGAGAGAATGTACACTACATTGCAAAGCCAGGTGGAGTATGCAGGGATTAATAATAGTTATAAGAATACTAGTAATGCAGTGGTATATCTGTATACAAATACTAGGTGCATTAATAATAAAGAGAATGAGTTTGCAGCAAAGAATGACTCAGTCTCTCCAAAGATTGTTGGTATCAATGAAACATGATACCAAGAGGATGTTCTAACAGGGATAGAAATCTAAGGATATAGCATATTTTGGCAGGATAGTGAAGATAAATGTGGTGGAGTGTTACTCATAATAAGAGATGTGCCTCCATAGCGCCCTTCGATTGGAATAGGCCTAAGTTCGATTCTCGTCACGACGGGAGGAATCTTTATCTGGACGATTTCAATCGAAGGTAGCAGGGTTTTTTCTCCCAGAATCTCGGGTTTTTCATCCCGCATACAGACAAATCGGCCATTCAGAACACACACAATTTACAGACAAAAAATACTAGTTGTTGTGGTGGTGGGCAGTAGATGGCGTTAATGGAGATGATTCGTAGTAGAGGTTTGGTATAGTGGTTGAGACAGTTGTAGGTGTCCTCCCGCGATGAATCTTTGGACTCCTTGGAGGTATCAGGAATAATAATAATAATAATAATAATAATAAGAGATGAACTGTGATCTTTCAGGGTGGAGAATCACAGTGAAAATAACACTAATGGCTTTGAAAGTATATGGTGAGATAGATGAGAAGATGTTTAGGCAAAATAGTTTGGTACTGATTGTTATGGGAGACCTCAACTACAGCAATATAAGTTGCACAGAAGAGGCAGTATATGGTGGAGGGAACATACTTGCCCCCAGTTGGTGATAATGTAGTTCTCATTTGGAGGATGAATAGGCACGTAGAAGTATCAAGACAGAAGGAATTTATGTAGGATTATAAGAGGCAAGCAACTATCATAGGCTTACAAACCAAGCTAACAGCAGTACAGTGGATGAAAGAATTTAAAGAAAGAGAGATCATTAGTGCATGGGAGATACCTAAGAAAAAATTGCTGACAGCAATGGCATAATTAGCATAAAAGAGAGAGGTGGAGAACAGTTTCATGAGGCATATAAGGCTCAGGTTACAAAGGTAACTAGCATAGTAAGGAAAGAAAAATCATAATATGGAAGAAGACTAGTGATATGATCCAAGGAGAATCCCAAGGAGTAGCTATGTGGTGAATAAGAAGGAAAAAGACTGAATGGATTACCTTGCTAGATGGAGATTAGACTTGACACCCAGATGACATAGTTGAGCTATTTAATAATCACTTTATTTGAGTGTTCCATCCTGGTATAGCAGGCTTTATTCCTAGAGGGTTATGAAGTGCTAGAAGTGAATGAAGGGGATGTATTCTGAATATTTAGTACAATAAATATCAGTAAGGCAGGTGATAAGATGGAATTTAGCCACATGTTTTTAGGGAATGTGCTGTGGAACTCTGTGCCATTAATCTGGTTTTTTAATGAAAGTCTTGCTACAGGGTGGTGGTTGAATGGAGGTATCAAACTATTGGTGAATCTGTATTTGTGAAGATTTTGGGAAAAACTTGTATACAGAATTGGACAGATGAGGACAATATTATTTATACAGGTCAAAATAAATTTGTTAAGGAGCACTCTTTGTTTTAGTAATCTGGTTATCATTTGCAACAGAGTAAAGAATAGCAGATGATGATAAGGCATACACTGTCATTTTGGATTTTGCAAAGGCATTTGGACAGGATACCACATGATAATTTGATTTTCAAGTTACAGTGAGGTCTCTTTTTATGCGGTAGATACATTCCACAGAAAACTGCATATAAAAAATCGCCAAAAAAGACCTAACTTATGTAGAAACATTAGGGATATGTTCCATAATTTTCTAAAACCGCATAAAACTGAAGCAATGAATTAAAATAAACCTAAAATCGCATAAAAAAGTTTATAAAAATTCAGGAAAATAAGAATGCCTAAGTTTGTTTTAAAGCTTTATTCATTTAATTTTTAATGAAAAGGAACAATTTTTTAAATATTTTTTCATCAGAATTATCGTCGCTATTAGATAATATTCGGCAACATTTGCAAACTGGTGGGAAATAACTTTCATTACCAGAAGAGATAGTCAGCGCATCAGATCTGTATAATAAAGGCAATGGGTCTTCACAAACAGAATTAGCTTTACCCTTGTTCTGTGCTGATTTTTTTCTTCTGACAATGTAATCAGTGATTAAACTTTGCGATGATGATTTTACTATTTTTATACAGCTCGCAATATCCAGTTCCTCAGCTCACGTTGGAATTTAAAGGCTCGTTCAGAATTTGTGTCATTAACAAGAAAATGATTTTCCAATTTATTGCACAGTTCAAGACCTTCTCGAATTATATTTGCACTGAGGGGGACAGGATTTTCTTCTGCTTCACTATCGTTTTCTGGATCTTTGACGATATCTAAAGTTAATCGATATCCAATAATATCATCGTCACTTAAAGCATTATTCACAAGCAGTTCGTCTACATCTTTCTGGCTAAATGTATCAAAACTTTCTTCACCAATTTCATGTGCCAAAGTAATGATTTATGCTGATAATGTAGATGTTTGAATGGTTGCACTGTTTGCAACACATCCAGGCCAAGCTGCTTTCCAGCAGGCATATAAAGTTTGTGGTCTTATTTCAGCGATAGCAGATGCAACATGATTTAAACAGTCCAAAATAGAAAAATTTTTCCAAACGTCAGTTACTGTTAATGATTCATTTTCTAGTTTATTCAATATAAATTGAAAAGTGTGCTTAATGTAATATTTTTTAAAAGTAGCAATTATGCTTCATATATGTTTCCACTTTTGGTACAAAGCAATTATAGAACCATTCAGTAAATACAGCAGTTGTTATGCAGGCCTATTAGCCATCGTGGTGTTAGAGATCGATTTACTTGGAGAGGTTTCAACATTCGATCCCATGATGCCTTGCCACAAAGTAACAACTTACTTGATCTTTGCTTGTTTTAAACCCACTTGCTTTTTTCTCAGACTTTGAGATGTAAGTTTGACTAGACATTTTCTTCCAAAACAATCCTGTTTTGTCAGTGTTAAACACTTGATTGGGAGAATATCCACCATCTTAAATAATTTTGGCTAACTTCAATTGAAAATTTTTGACTTTTTCTTCATCTGCTGCTGCAATCTCGCCTGTAATCTTCAAGTTATGAAGTGCATTCCTTTTTAAAAACCTGGTTAGCCATCCTTTGCTAGCCGAAAATTCTTTATCAGCCTGGGAAGCGGAAGTAGATGCAAGTAGAGGCTCCAATTGCTTCATCTGTTCATAAAACAGAAGAGCTTTTTGTTTAATTAAATAACCACTTATAGGAATAATTCTTCTTTGAGTTAATTCTTCAATCCAAATTACGAGCGCTCGTTCCGTTTTTTGTCTAATAAAGCATCTCTTGAGTACGATGGTAATTCGGCACTTAGTTTTGTGCCAGAAATGATAGATTTTCTTATTGCAACTTCATTTTTTATAATTGCTCTTATAGTAGATTCGCCTAAATTAAAATGTTTACCAATTGCTGTAGATCCCTCTCCTTTTGCTAGGTGATCTAAAATTGCAGTTTTCATTTCCAAAGAAATTGCTTTTCTTTGGTGCTTTTTTTTCTCCATTGGGCCAAATTAAATCTTTAAAATAAAAATTAGCAAAATTTAGACTTACGATAATGAAAAGACAAACACTTACTAACATGCAAAATTAAACTTCACTGACACTCACTGCTTACACATCACTCACGTTACGCCAGAATGTGCTGCAACACACTGTTCATTATGTACAATGGTACATAAGTTTCAAAGTTATGCACCGCATAACTTCAAAACCACATAAAAAGAGACCCCCCACACACAAATGCACAATACATAGATGCCAGTTTAGTAGATTAGATCAGTAACTGGCTTTCTGATTAACCATATGTGGAGAAGCAGAATCAGGGAGTAGGTTAGTTACAAGTGGATTCACACAGTTCAGTACTGGGACCATTATTTTTCAATTGTTATGTCAATGATATTGTCAGAGGAATAAATGGAGATGTTTAGTTGTTTGCAGATGATGTGAAGCTTGTGAGGGTTATTAGTAACAGTGCTGATGTTTTGGCTCTTCAAGAAGATTTGAATAAGCTGGAAAGGTGGGTAAACAAATGATGATTTCAGTTTAATGCAGCTAAATGTAAGATTTTAAAATTTGGGATCCACAGATGTGCTCCTTCATACTCAGTTGGTGGAGTTATGCTGGAAGAAGTGGAGGGAGCAAGGGATCTTGGGGTGACTGCAGATAGAAATTTGAAATTTAAAGGACATATTGTAAAGGCTGTGAAGACATCTCAGAGAATTGCTAGAATGTTGAGGAGGAGGACACTGACCATGAGAGATAAAAGTCCCACTTTGATCAGACCACATCTGGATTTTTATGCTCAGATCTGGTCACCAGGATTTGAAGGGGATGGAGTAACCTTGGAGAGGATAACAAAGATGGACAACAAAAATGATATCAGGACTGCAGAGTGTTGATTATGAGGACAGACTGAGGGCATGCAGATAATTGAGTTTGGTGAATAGAAGATATGACTGTGTTGTGTCGCTCTCTATGTTGAATCGCTCTCTTCTCTTTTTCGTCTGTTCCTGGTTTCCTGAGCGGAGAGCTGAGTAGCTGTGGAAAGCTTGCCGCCATGCGTAGCAAGAATTTCCCCTTGCTATACGTGCCACGTGGATCAAAGCTGCAGCTATAATGCAACCAGAGTTCTAGAAGAAAGGGCCGCTGGTGAACTAACACCAGTGTACAAGTCAGTGAAAGAGTGTTTCTTTTCGAGAAAAACAAAAGAATAGTGGAGACGCCATTGAAGAAAATACAGTGAGGAGATCCGAGAATCCAGATAAGAAGGTCCTAAATCTACCAGATAAAGCAAGAACGGTAAGCTGAAACCCATTTGTATTAAGTTAGAGTAACCAGAGAGGAAAGAGAAACTGAATGTTGAGAAAACAGCCAAATTCCATGTAGTGTTTAAAGAACTGTCTGCATTTGGACATTTTGTCTACATCTAAGGAATAAGAGGCATCCTAGGCTTGAGCCGAACAGGAAACCGAGAATTTGGACTGTTTGTATCGAAAGAAGGAAACTAATGTTATTATGTTAAAATTTAATTTGAATGCTAGCTAAAATTCTGGGGGGGGGGAGTTGGAAACATAAGAAGGAATATTATCTCATGAAATCTATGCCAGAATTGTGGAATAAGCCTGTATATATATGTATTTTATGTGTGTGATAGTAATGGGTAATTTAGTATAAATTAACAGAGTCTAAGAATAGATATATAAGGAAGTGTAAGATTTTGTCAGTATAAGAAATTATAGTGTGGAATTTTTTTGATGTGTTAATTTAAGAAAAGGGAGGGAACTCAGACTCTTTTAGAATTGAAGGTTTAACTAAAATGTATCTCTATGTTTGTGTCAAAATAAATGTATTTCTTATGTGTAAATCAAATGAGTTTGTCATGTTTCTGTGGATTGAATTACCACTTGAAAAATCATGAACCATGTATTAGAGGGAAATCCATTAGTAACTAAAGAAACAGGACCATGACTGCAAACTTCATGATCCCAGCATTTATCTTTCTTAGTGATCTAGGATAGTATATCAGAATTCAATTGCTGGCTGGCGCAGTCATAAAATAATATAAATTTGTCGACAAACAAAATAACTGATAAGTACATAGCATAAGATAAAAGAAAAAGGATAAAAAGATAGTATAAAGATAAGTAAAATAACAAACCACTAAGAACAAAGAAGAAGAAAAAAGTTATAACAACTGACACATTTAAGCTGTTGAAGGGTTATTACTGGATTAAAATTAGAGAGATTTTTCATATGATAGAACAAAGGGAAGAAGCAATGACAAAGGGGCCATCCCTGGAAATTGCAAAAGGAAGTACTAAGTAAAAAGGGGAAGAAACAAGTTTTCTGCATGGATAGGAGAATGGAAAGCATTGCTTTATAGGGTGGTAAAGGTGCAAACAGCAGATGATTTTAAGGATTTGGATTGACAAAGTTGTTATTTGGGAAATAACAACTTACCCATTCATGAGGACCTCTAAAATCTACCACTTATTCACTTAAGTCTGTGACCCGATCTGAAAAAATCAGCAACCAGATACATATTCTTCTCAAACTGAATGGAACTGCTTACTTCAACAATAAAAAATGGACACCTCATTACAGACTCAACAGTAAAGGCCTCTGGCTTTGATCTGCGCAGACAGCAATGGAGCACACTCAACCACCTGAGGACAGAGACCATGCCAGATGTGCTACCATGATACAAGTGGGGCCTGTTTTAATCCCCCAACATGTGACTGTGGTGCTGATCAACAGACAGTCAATCATATTATTCAGGACTGCCCACTGCAGAGTTTTCTGGGCACACTGATGGACCTGTTACAGGCTACCCTGGATGCAATCCAATGGATTAGCGACAATTTGAACTTTAATTTGTGATTTTTAGCATATAGTTTTAGTATATATATTTACTTTTTCTATTTTTATCTTTCTATTTGAACAAACTCAACCCATACAAAACGTATGTATGTATGCATCTGTTATCTTGTACATAAGTAGATTACTAAAACACAACTTCCTTTCAACAGATTCATGCAGTTCATAGAGACTACTGGTTAGTCTCTATGAACTGCATGTTCATAGAGACTAACCAGTAGTCTCTATGAACTGCATGACTAATTCTAGATCCTTCCCCCCCATCCCCAAACTCTTCAACACCTTAAACACAATTCCAGGCAAACAGACTGGTTTATAATTCATAGCCTCAATCATATCTGACCACAACCTAGTGTCTCCTCCCCCATGCAATAACACTTACACAGTCACACCCACACAAGAGTAGTCTGGCATTATAACAGTGCCAAATGGGAAAGCCTCCGAGACTACTATACTTCATTCCCATGGTTGGACTATTGTTTCCGATCTTCCCATCCAAACATATGCTTCGAACGTATCACCAAAGTAATCCTCACTGGCATGAAAACATACATTCCTCACACTTCTCTGAACTGCTATCCCCTACCTAAACCATGGTTCTCCAAAAGATGTGCCAAGGCTATACAAATGAAAAATCAGGCATACCACAACTGACTCAAATCAAGAACTCCATCCTCCTTCAATTCCTATACTGAAGCCTGAAACAGATGCAAGAAAATTATCAATTCTTTGAAAACAGAATTTGAATGGGCAAAAAGCAGGAAACTTGTAGCCTGTCCAAACAGCAGCCATGCCTTTTGGTCTCTTGCGAAAGCAAAACTTTTGCCCTACACTATTCCCACCCCTATCATACCCAGATGGCTCAATTGCAACATCACCCACAGAAAAAGCTAATCTCCCTTCTTCACACTTTGCCTTCAATGCACGCATAACTGACAATGGCAAACACCCCCAGTCATTCCAACTGCCTAACATACAATGCCTTCAGTATCCTTATGCTAGAAAGAGATCATAAACCTGTTGTGTAAATTAGACACAGAAAAGGCCCATGACCCTGATGGCATTCCTCCAATTGTCCTGAAAGTCTATGCAGCAGAACTGACTCCTATCTATGCCGTCTGTACGTACTATCTTACTCCACTGGTATATATATATATATCCCAAGGCCTGGAAACTGGCCTATATTCAACCCATTCTTAAAAAGGGTGACAAATCGCTGTCATCTAACTACTGCCCTATCTCACTCACCTCAGTCCTATCTAAAGTGATGGAGAAAACCATCAATTCTCAACTCCTACTCTACCTTGAAAGTACCCAGCTATTAAGCAACCACCAGTATGGATTCTGTTGATGCCGATCAACAGGCGATCTGCTCTCATATATCACACATCTTGGACAAATGTCATGGAGAAATTTGGTGAATCCCAAATGGTTGCACTTGATATCTCTAAAGCTTTTGACTGGGTCTGACACAAAGGCTTACTAAGCAAACTCCCATCATTTGGACTGTTCTCAGGACTTCAGCAGACAGATTGTCAGCTTTCTGTCTGGATGCACACTGTGTGATGGTAGATGGCTCTCTACCCCTCTCGTCATCCAACTAATGTGCGGTCCCATAAGGTTCAGTTCTCACTGACCCTCTTCCTTCTGTATATCAATGACCTACTTCAGTTGATTGATCTCCAACCCAATACACAGTTTTGCAGATGACAGAACATTGCACTCCTCCCTTTCATTTGATAAACCATACTCTGAACAATTCATTTCAAACCACAGAACATCAACCACAACTTCCCTCAATTCTGACCTCCAAGCCATCCTCCAGTGGAGCTTAGATAACCTCATCAATGCTAGTAAAACCCAGTTCTGTCTTATTTCTCACAAAAAAAGAACCATTTCCCCCAATATTATTTTTGATAACACTCAAATTCCCAGACAAGATGAGATTTCTCTTCTTGGAATTACCTTGACATCAGGCCTCTCCTGGCATAAACACATCACAACCATTGCATCCTCGGTTTCCAAAAAACTAGGATTTCTCTTTTGCTCAAGATGTTACTTCACCTCTAAACAGCTGTTCACTTTATACAAATCACAAATCCGCCCAGTTATCGAATACTGTTCTTGCATTTGGAGTGGGGTTTCTAAAAGTTCCCTCAAAATGCTTGACTCAATACAGAGGAGAGCAATTAGACTGATAAATGACCCATCTCTTACCAACTCACTCCCCTCACTTTCACATAGGCATTTAGTCTCTGCAATTTGTATATTCTATAAATATTTCTATGGAAAATGTTCATCTGAAATAACATCAATAATTCCCCCACTCTGTATAGGCCCATTGGAACATGTACAGCTGCCATCCAACATCCTTTCACAGTACACCTTGAAACCTACAGAACGTTTCTTTTCCTCCTCCTTCATCCCAGTTACTGCTGTACTGTGGAACAGTCTTCCCCCGATGTATTTATCAAGGAATACAATATACAGGCTTCTAAATCGAATGTCAACAAGTTTCTCCTTTCCCAACCCACTACCCATATATGGTACTAAAGTACTATAGGTTGATCAGCCAACCTCTCGTATATGGGCCCAACATAAAAAAAAAAAAAAAAAAAAAAATCACACTTTTTATAAAGTAGAACAATTTTATTCTCTTTCTACTCTTCTGTGACTCACTTTATTGTAAAACTCTTATTAACAAGATATGTCAGGGCTGCATTAACTCCAAGGAACATTTCCCTAACATCTTTATTAACATCAAATTTATTATAGTGCTTAGGTGTTTAACTGGCAGAAGATTGGTTCACTAGTTGGTATGAGTTGTATGTGGCATAGGCAACTGAGATGATATTTTGCTGTCTAAGGTATAAGCAGTAAACAAAATAAAATAAATAAGTAAAAAAAAAAGTTAACTACTAAATAAATAAAAATAATTTTGCACTTATAAAAAGGTAAGTAAATGAACAGTATATGGATGTAAAAATCAATAAATTTCTTACTAGGCATAGTTATATAATTTGATTCTCTGTTAAAAAAAGTAAAAACTTCATTTATCTTGTTTGTGTCAGATATAATTTAACTGAGTATATGGCACAGCCAGATTAGTTAAACTATTAGGATAAATTCCATTCCTAAATAAAGCAGTGAAATACACCAAAATATGACAAATGGACAGATTAGTCTTATAGTTCTCCCCGCATGGGTTATTATCAGTCCTCATAAGGTCCGCGCAGTTAGCCTAGTGGCTGTGCACTTCGCAACCATATGACTGGGGAAGGAGTGTCCCAGGTTTGATTCCCGTCGAAGACGTGAGGAATTTGGGATCTTTCTCAGCCATAGCCAAGTTAGCTGGTCTTGGGCGCGGGCAGTAGGGTTGTTTCTGCCAGTTTATCTGGCGTTTTTCATCCCGCAAGCAGGCAAACTGGCCCCATGAACACACGGATCTACAGCCATAAATACTTAACCCCCCCCCATGAGGGGGCTCAACCCCAATAGGGACAAGGGAGAAAAAAAGGGAGGAAACTCCATATGAATAAATAAAAGTCCTCATAAGAAAGAATGCATAAGATGGCTTGTTACATAGAAAGAACAATGTCTGCTCTTCAGTTTCTCCACAGATTGGATAGCCTTCATTTAATTCAATAATTCATCTCTTGTAATTTATTTATAGTCTCTACATGCCACTGATAATTAACTCTTTTCCCCTGACTACCTGTAGTCTGACAAACGGTAACTGCAGAGCATCTAAGCTCACTTAGCATCCTCATCCATCTCATAAATGTTGTCTGGGTTCTAATACAATCCAACAACTAGAAGCCTCCTTATTTAATAGTAATTGTTATTTGAATAAGTACTTGATGTGGACTATAAACAAGAGACATATATGGCCTATAAAGAGTTCAGGGAGTCTGTACTGTATTTGAGAAGTGGGTGGGTTGATTGACTGATGTGTGGTTTTAAAGCAAAAGGACAGCAAAGGTCATACTGTTCCAGAATACAGGTTACAGCAGTAAATAAACATGGTATTAATAAATAAATACTTATATGGAGATAAATTAGTGAATAAGATAAAATGGATGGACGAAGTGCTAAGTATCTGCATATTACAGGTATTAATAAATAGTTATAAGAAAATAAATGAATAAATAAAATTTACAAAGTTTAGTATCTACATATAAACAAATTTAAAATCAAGTGTGTTTGAATAAACTCATTATTTGTAAAAATTTAAAAATATCATGAATTTTCCTGAGTCTGTTAACATCTGAGTATAGTGCTTAGCCAGATAAGTAAAAAGGTAATTTCTTACTCCTGTAAACCACTCAAACTCCACCAGAAAATGACTAACCGTAAGACAGGTGTTGCATTTCTCACACATAGGTGAGTCATCAGCCCTCAGTAAATGTGTGATATGACTGTGATCTATGTGGAGCCTAGCAAGAACAACTTCCCTTCCATTCCTACATTGACTAAACTGTCAATACTTAATTTCAGGCTTAATCTCATGCAATTTGTTCATCAGTGCTTCCTACCAGGAGTATTGCCATTGGGCAATTAACTTCAATTTTATAAACTAGGTATAGGCAGCATAAGGGACAGTCAAACAGTATGTCGAAAAAGTATGAACTGATCTAGCATATGTGATGTCATTTCGCTTAATTCCGATGTGGCCGTGAATCCAACACAATTGAACATCAAAATTAAGGGTTTTCATTTTCTACAAGAGTTGTAACATCTCACCAAGCACTGGATTGAATAAAATTGAAGTTAATTGCCATTGGGCAATTAACAGTTAACTTCAATTTTATAAACTAGGTGTAGTCAGCACAAGGGACAGTCAAACAGTATGTCGAAAAAGTATGAACTGATCTAGCATATGTGATGTCATTTTTCTTAATTCCGATGTGGCTGTGAATCCAACACAATTGAACATCAAAATTAAGGGTCTTAATTTTCTACAAGAGTTGTAATATCTCACCAAGCACTGGATGTGGATTATATGTTGGAGAGGAGATAGCCTGTAAAGAACTCAAAGAGTTTGTATAAATTGCACACTTTTGGTAGGAGTGTTCATGCCAATAGCTTTCATAGCCTCTTTAAAGTGCATACCAAAAGGATGGATTGCAGTCTGATGTGTGTGATATGGGACCTCCCAATGGACATACCAATATGCTAACTGTGCTGATTATCTGGGACTTTATTTTGAGGGCATAATTACGAGACAAATGTTTTTGTCTCAATGATACAATGGGTTCATTTGATTCAAAATAAAGGCTTTGAATGGGTAAGGTATGAAAAGCACCAGTAGCTAATCGGATACCCTGATAATGGATTGGGTCCAACCACCTGGATCGTGCTCTCCCTTGCAGAATTGTAAACCTGGGAGCCATAATTGAGTTTTGAACCTACAAGTGCATGATAAATGTGGAGCAAGGAACATCAATCAGCACTCCATTTAGTAGAGGATACAGTGCGAAGGACATTCAATGCTTTTTTGCATTTTTCCTGAAGATGACGAATGTGTGAAGAATGCCTTCTGTCAAAGATGAGTCCCAAAAACTTAACCTCTGGTGTCACTGGGATAATAGTTTGTCCAATTCTTAACTCAGGATTTGGGTTAATAGTGCATTTTTGACAGAAGTGTACATAAGCGTTTTTTTTTCCTGCAAAAAAACAAAACCCACGACAAAGAGTCCATGAAGAGACAGTCGATTGTTCGTTGAAGTTGCCTTTTAATGACTCTCATATTGCAGGAGTGACAGTAAATTATGAAATCCTTGACATAAAAGTAATTAAGTTTTCAGTAATTGAGTTCACTTTGATAATGAAGAGAGTCACACATAAGACAGAGCCTTGAGAAACTCCCTCTTCTTGATCATATGGCCAAGATAATGTGCTTCCCACTTGAACTTGAAACACTTGGTTGGATAGAAAGATTTTAATAAAAACAGGAAGGTGTACCCTCAAACCAAGAATAAACAGGTCTTTTAATATGTCATATGTCCAGGCAGTATCATAAGTTTTTTCATGTCAAAAAACATGGAAAATGTTCTTTCCTGAAATGTTCTCATTTCAGGAAAGCATCTCGTATACATGTTTCTAACCAGACCAAATGGTCCAAGGTTAATCGATGTCTACAAAAGCCACATTGTGTATTCGAAAGAAGTTTGTTGCTTTTTAAGTACCAGAGAAGCCCTGCATTTACCATTTTTTCCAAGACCTTATAAAGACAACGGCAATTGACTTATGCTAAGAGTCTGGAAACTATTCCTCTGAAAATATTCAGTGTAGAGAAGGAGATCCACAGAAGATGATAGGAGGTGTTTTATCATCTCATAATGGATATCATCAGGGCCAACTGTGCAAAAGTGAGAGAGGAGAAGTGCTCTTTTTAGTTTCTTCTTAACAAAAGGCTGAATTACAACTCTGTCCTCTTGGTACAAAAGCTCAGCCACTGTTTCTCTTGTTACACTTTCAAAATCAGGAGGAAAGTGTTGTTGAGATTCTGGTAAAGTTTTCTCCCAAAAGTGTCTGCAATAGCTTTGAGATCAACAATAATATATCCATTATGTTCCAAGGTAGACAATTTGTGTGGTTTGTATCTCATTCAATTTGGTTGTTTGATTAATCTATGATGTATCCCAGGATTGTTTTTGACTCTGATGTCACACATATAATGTGCTTTAGCCAGATCAGATTTAAATGCTATTAAGTTTGTTGTGGTAGGATATCTACAAAATATACTCTATGTTCCATCTTGATCTTTTTTGGCTGCTTGGTACTCTGGGTTCCACCAAGTCATTGGATAGTGCAAATTGCAATGATGTTTTTGAAATTGCTGTAGTTGCTACATGGACAATATAATCTGTTACATATTTTACTGCTTCATTGACATAGTTCCTGTAAAGACATAGTGCTAATAATGGGAAAATGATTGCTTACATATAAATTTTCTACAACATCCCACTGAGCAGAAAAAAAAAAAAAAAAAATGGAAGAAGGCATTTGCATCATTATTAATACAAGAGAGGTTATGGTTGTTGAGCATTCCCTCAATGATACTGCCTCATCTATTTGTGTTGGCACTACCCCACAGAGTGTTATGTCCATTAAAGTTACCCATTAGGAGTATGGGCTGAGGCAGTTGTAAAATGAGATTATCAAGTTCCATTTTATTTAATTCATAACCTGGTGGTAAATATATGGAGCATACTGTGATAAGAAATTCCACTGACAGGTGAATCACAACTATTCCAGAAAAGTATAATAAATTTAGTTTAATCCTTTATCCAAGTGTGAGCAAACAAAGTTTGCACCTGAAAGTATCTTCAGGACTGGGGTAAAGTAGTACAACCTTACCCCAGTTCTGAAGATACTTTCAGGCACAAACTTTGTTTGCTCACACTTGGATAAAGGATTAAACTAAATTTATTGTAGTCTAACCAAGTGAAAAATAAACTTTCAATATTCCAGAAAAGTATTAAGCTGGATATGATGGAAAGGAGTATGATTACCCACAAGGAGAGCTACTCCATTATGAGCAGAATCATCTCCAGTTCTGTCCTTGTGTATAAGAGTGATATTCCTGAAGATAGGGTCCTCGCTGGATTTTAAATTTTTCCTGTAGACAGAAACAAAAGGGTTTGTGATGTCTCTTGTGATTGATGCAATCAACAGAGAAACAGTCACAATCATAAAGTTCAGGTATGGTGAAATTATCAAATGGTGGAATAGACATAAGAGTTCAGAACAGGAGTGGTAGTAGCTAACTTCCTTTTTGCATCTTGGTATGATATATTTTGTTCTGTTTTTATCTTTTATATTTCTTTTTTTCATCTTTCATTCTGACAAAGCATGGGAATATGCTGGATGATCTCCCTGACAGTTTACACATTTATCTTATTTTTGCAGAGCAAGATTGATTATAATGCACTTTACTACCACTTCGAGCACAGTTGGCAAAGCCACTATAGGAAGTCTGGCATTCGAAGAATCTTAGTGGATTAGGAATGTACAGTCTAACAGGACAATTGAGATATCCTGTTTCTGGTTGGAATGAGCTGACCATCCCTATGGATCAAGATGCACCTCATACCTATCACCCCCACCCCAATCTTTTAGCTTTAAACATATCCTCATCAGGTAATCTAAGAGATCACTCCTCTACAGGAATTGAGTGTTTCATGGTGTAACTGTTATTGGTATTCTATACATTGATGTTGCTCTGAGTAGTTTTCGGATTGTTGCTGACATGATGTTTCTACAAGGATATCATCAGAATGTAGTTTCTTAACTATTTTGGGAGACCCTGTCAGAGTTTTTAAACCCTTTTGAATAAAGAAGGGTGATATTTTTGCTATTGGCCTTTCACCTGTTCCACAGATTAAAAAAAAAAAACTGGTACATTTATACTGGTATCATGTCTTTTGTTTTTTATTTCTGTTACTGGAAGGTGCATCAATGGTATAATTACTTGGGTGGGATTTTGTTAGGGCTCCTGAAACAATTGAAGACGAAGGATTCATGCTCAAGAGGTTTTTTTGTTCAGCACCAGAGCTCCTTACCAACATAGAGCCACACATAGACACCTAAACTGGATCCACTCTCCAGCAATCAATGATTGTGCTTGGGAGCAGAATATGTGAGTTACCCTGGATGCTATTATAAGCACCACAGCAAGCCTTCAACTCTGTCCCCAGACCATGAGGAAGAAGATTTATTGCAGCACTTTTGACCCTTGCAGGCAAACTCGCTAGCCAATTGATCCTGTCTGGGCCATCCAAGACTGCCATCTTGCTGAAGCAGAGGCCAAAGTAGTGCAAGAGTACCAAGATTCTGATTTCTGGATGTCCACGGGTCGCACTGAACAGCAAACATGGGGGCAAGGTGTTGGATTCCAGTGATGATGATAGTCTGGAAGATAGGATAGTAAAAAATACTCAGGAGAAGCAGAGTGAAGAATAGGTGAAGAAAAGCAAAGAAAAGAGGAAGAATGAAAAGGGTCAGCACCATCACTGGAAGGTCCTCTCCAACATGAAAACAGGTGCCTTACATAGATGAGTGAGAAGCAGGATAGGTAGTGTATGAATAATGGTTAGTACAGGCCTCACACATTCATTCTTTAACTCTATGGAGATGACCAAAATAATAACAACAAATAAATAAATAAAAGTAATAGATTATGCACCTTTGAGAGCAATTTTTCTTTTATGTGTTTTAGTGCAAGTATGGCATGCCTTTGTATGCAATACAATTACAGCATGCATACAATTAAGGCACTTCAACCCTTACTGGAAACAACCAATTAGGAGAAGCAGCAGATCCAACAGAACTGCCATCTTGAAAAACAATCTTTTACAAAATCGTAATAAGCGGGTGAATGTGTGTATGTGCAAATTAAAAAACTTAGCAGAATGAGGATGGAAGTAGCACAATAACAAGCAGTGTGGTAAAATATAAACTTACCAAGGTGAAAGACTATGATATTTTGTCCATTAATATTGTCTACTATAATGCTAAGCGATTGTAATCTCTGAAATGCATACTACAGGGTTGAATAGTGGTCTGACATGTTGTACTGTACATCCTAATGGGGAGAAAATGCATTATTTATATAGGGTGGTCTGGCAAGGATTTTATTTTTAGAGTATAGGTAAATGACAACTGTAAATGCTGAAGTGAAAGTGGATTCCTGCACATTGACATAAAGACTAACGATGGGTGATGTGCAAAATATACAAGTTATTTGTATTTTCTGATGGTACATGAGATCTCACCATCAAAGAAGTATTTGAAGAAGCATATACCTATGAACCATAATCTAGATTTGAGTGGACAAGCAGTACAGAGAATGTTCTGTGCTTTCTTGCATTTTTCTCTTAAGTGATATGAATTTTTGAAAGAGATATAAGCTTCTTGTCTAAAACGAGTCTTAGAAACTTGGCTTCTGTTGCATCCAATACATTAATTTGTTCAATTCTTAATGTTGGGTTAGGCTGAAAATGCAATCTATAAAAAATAACTTTTTTATAGTGAAAAACCTGCACCCATTATTGAGGACCATCGTGAGATAATCAACATCATCAGAAGTCAATGTTGCAGTTGACTTCTGGTGACAGAGCACACTGCTGATAGTCAAAGAAAGCTGTTCAGTTGTTTAGCCTTTAGAAGATTCAGCTGGATAAAAAATTTTTAATAAAAAAAAGAGAGCAGTATTCTTTGCAACGAGTTGCCCAGTATTGTACTACGTACTAGGATCACTTGCATTTGCTAACGCTAGTGTTCGCCGATACTTTATAGTTTACTATATTCGGCAAGAAACTCTCTGATTCCAATCTTTGAGTTTCTTATTCGGTTTTAAAACTATGTGGGATTTAATATCCCCTTAATTTAAGTAACGTTTTCATTGCCGAAATGAAGCTTATTAGCTCTTTATACTTAAGTAATTTATTACAATATTTAATGTGAACAATGGCCTTGCATTTCTTTCACAATTTCTTGAAATTCTGGTTTGATGGCTTCTGATACTGCAATACATTGCTTCTTTAAATTATCTGCAATGATTTCTATATGTCTACCAATAGTATTTGCTGATAAGGGAATACATTTTAGTTTATCTGCATATTCTTTTCCATGGATTATTTCTACCATTTTTATGGCAGTTGGTAAAACAAATATTTCCCCAATGGTGTGTGGCTTTTGGTCTTTTGCAATTAAGAATGCAACCTCAAGAGATGCTTCCAAATATTTATCATTAATTTTAGTAAATTTTTTTAAGTTGTTGGATTCAGAATTACATGTCTTCAAACATCGTTCAAAGAATTGTAAAGATTTGTGTTCATGTTCAGGATGTTTAGTTTTTAAGTATCTTACTAATAATGATGGTTTCATACTTCCATTACATAGCATCTCATGACACAATACACATGTAGGACGAGGTTCATTGTTGACTATCATCGATGTAAATTCCCATTTCAAGTAGTCTTCTTGATAATTTCAACCTTTCTTGGGCAAGGTTTTGTTAAGTTTCAGATTACTGTTTTTAACACTTAATTTACTGATAACGAACTTGTTTGAATAGAAGAATCAATCCTATCTTTTCCTTGTTGTTCGTCTGATGTAGAGGTACTATCATAATTATCTTCAATTCGCAGTTTCTTTGGAGGAAATTATTTTAACCATTTATCCATTTTGTGAAGGTTAATTTGTAATATTTAAATACAATTCATTTACTATTGATAATATCAAACACTTTTAAAAAATGTAAGCAATTTTGATAATATTAATTCACTATTTCTAGTGTAAATGTAAAAGTAAGCAAAAAAGGCGTTGGAATTGCACAGAAACAATATATACTAATTTACTACTAATAGTCAAATAATTAATACAACTGTGGTGTCATCTGTAGATAGCAGGATAACTAAGCAATTTTCCTTCTCTAGTTGGGCTTGTCAACACTAGGATGCACTACAAACAATGGCAATGATAAGAAATAAGAGATTTACTCCCTAGTTTTAAAAAACATGACAGCTTTGCCATGGACAATTATGTGTGCAAAGTCGCCCAATGTGCACTACTCGCAAATTTAAGTTTACAGGATCTTTATAACGTCTTTGTCTATATTAGATATATGTTTAATTGATGAAAGAAAGTAATATTCTTTATCTTTAATTAATTACTTAATATTTTTCCTATCAATATAAAACTTTTTTTGACATACCCCCACGTATCGACTCGCGTACCCCTCCTGGGGTAAGCGTACCACACTTTGGAGACCGCTGCTCTAGATAACATAAAAGATATGCACTGATTATTTTCATCAGAATCTTCCTTTACACCAACAATTTGTCAGCAATGATGTTTGGGCTTTTTGCCATGAATCTGGAAAATGATCCCTGAAAGTATTCTATTATAACATAATAGTAGCAGATCCATGGAAGATGGTGGGAGATGCTTTTTCATCATATAACAGATCCAATAGCATTTACACAGGAAAGTAAAAGTATTGTTTTCAGTTCCTCCTTAATGAATGACTGATTATGGCATTCTAACTTCAAAGAGAAATTAAGCTGCTGGTTCTGTTGACTTTGTTTCAGGATGGGAAATTCAGGAAGACATTTAATGGCATGGTTAGCCAAGTGGTTAACATATTTTTCAACCAACAGATATGGCTTCAAATCCCACCATAGGCACAGATATTTGTAATTGGCTTTAGATGGAAGATGAATTTCATCACTTCATGTGAGACCACTGTTCTGCTTAATTGAGGGGTGAAGTGGCTTGAAAACGTTCCAAGCTAGAGTGGAGGTTTCAGACTATATCATAAAATAAAATTATAAATACAGGGTTAGCCTAAAAGAAATAGACAGTTTAAGCACTTTATAAGTTGAAATTTGTTTGTTACATCAGAAAGCATGTAGTACTGTTTTATAGAAAAAACCCTCAAGTTTACGACCTCTGCTTTTCATTTGTCTTCGTGACGTCAACATCATGTGAGTGCCCTTGACGTAAGTCAAGCAGTATGGCCACTAGCCAGGTGGAGAAGGCTTTCTGCGTGATTGAATTTGCAAAAACAAATTCTGTTACTGTCATGCAGCGTCGTTTTACAACACGGTATGGCAAACAACCACCCACAAGGCAGTCAATCTACGATTGGAGCAAGAAATTTAAGGAAACTGGTTGTCTGTGCAAAGGGGAAAAGTCCTGGGAGACCACCTGTATTCGAGGAAACATTGACTCGTGTTCATGAGACTTACACTCGCAGCCAGAAGAAGTCGACAACACATGCAAGTTTAGATCTTCTAGTTCCACAAAAGACTGTGTGGAATATCTTGCATAAACATTTACGAATGTTCCCTTACCAGTTGCAATTATTGCAGAACCTCAGTGAAAATGACAAAATCCTCCGTCACTCATTCTGTATGGACATGTAGCAACGGAGTGAAGAAAGTGATGATTTCTTTGACCGGCTAATTTTTGGTCACGAATCAGTGAACAAACACAACATTCATATATGGGGAACTGAAAACCCGAGAGCTGTAGTGGAGCATGTGCAGGATTCACCCAAAGTGAACGTTTTTTTGCGCTGTATCCCATAAAAAGGCGTATGGACCATTCTTTTTCCGAGAAAAAACAGTGCATGGAATAACTTTACCTAGACATGTTATGTGAGTGGCTGATGCCTCAAATACAAGAAGACAATGACAATTTCATATTTGCCCAAGATGGTGCTCCGCCACACTGGCACCTTGAAGTTAGAAATTACCTGGATGAAAATTTGCCTCAGCATTGGATTGGACGTTCAACTGCCCAGAACATGGCTCTTACATGTTGGCCACCAAGAAGTCTGGATTTAACACCCTGTGACTACTTCTTATTGGGGTACATAAAGGACAGAGTTTTTGTTCCTTCCCTCCCTACAAGTGTGGACCATCTTAAACAATGCATCACAGTAGCTGCTGGACTGTTGACATGGACATGCTGAGAAGTGTTTGGGAAGAACTGGACTATCGCATTGATATTTGTTGTGTTAAAAAAGGGTCACACATAGAACACTTGTAACTTACCCATGTAAACTTCAGGATGTACTCTTCAAACCATGTAAGTATTTCAGCCATGCTATTAAAACTCTTCTTCCTGTAAAACTTTTAAAGTGTCTATTTCTTTTAGGCTAACCCTGTATATTAAAGATCCTTGGCATACTCATGGTACTAATGTACTATTTGGTTTACAGCATTTTGTTAGCGAGAATTATATATAAAAAAAAAAAAGGAAAAAGCAAGTTGCATATGTACTAGTCAAGCTCTCAGGTCAAGTATCAACAATTGCATTGAGATCAGCAACTTAATGCCTATTGTGTTAAAGGAGAACATGATATATATATATAGTATAATGAGGAATAGTGTACATCACATATATGTTACTGCTAAAGCTCAAAAGCTGTTAATGTGCACATTACCTAGCTAATCTGCAGATTAACTGATTTTCTCCATTAACGTGCAGAATCAAGAGTTTTCCGCATTTTACCTAGGTAATGTGCACATTAACGGCTTCCGTATCGTTAAAGTTCAAAAGTTTGTTTCTCTTATTTCCTTTCCCTACTCCCTCCCCCGTCTCTCTCCACTTTTAGTTTCGTTTCACCAGTGTCTTGTCATCGCTGGTTGTTTTTATTTCTCATAATTTGCGTCGGCTGCTAGTGCATAGCATAGCTAATTCTGTTTTCAAATTCGTTTCTGCCTGTTAGTGCGTGAATTTGTGTCGTGATTTTTTTAAAGCAGATAAATTTAGCTCCTATTATGCAAGCAAGCACCGAATTAGTGAGTAAAATGAAGAAAAGATTCTTCGCAAACCTCTTTAGCGAAGATTCAAAATATAATAGTGTTTTAATGACAAAACGAAAGTATGATTCCATAATTGAAGATGTAAAGTGAATTAAAGTTTCCAAGAAGAAAGAATCATCTCGAGATTATCGAATAATTCAAAGGTATGATGTGTTAACTGTACAAGGCTGTGAAAAACTCATTGAGCCGTTGTCCGATGCGCGAGAAAGTGTGAAAAAGTTTGTCCATGCTGAAGAATTGTTTAACATATTGTATTCTACTCATTTGTCAATTGGCCACGGTGGAAGAGACAGAATGATCAAGCAATTAAATACACTTTATAAAAACATAACCCAAGCCCAAATAAAAATGTTTTTGGATTTATGCGAACCTTGTCAACAAAAACAAAAAAGTGCGAAAAAAGGGATTGTTGTAAAGCCGATTATTTCATCGCATTTCAATAGCAGATGCCAAGTGGATCTCATCGATTACCAATCTCAACCAGATGGAAAGTTTAAGTTTCTTCTCGTATACCAAGACCACTTAACAAAATTTGTTGTATTGAAGCAGCTCACATCAAAACGGGCGGATGAAGTAGCCTATAACTTGCTTGATATTTTTCTCCTTTTTGGTGCTCCAAGTATTTTGCATTCTGATAACGGACGTGAATTTTGTAATAAAATCTTAGAATGTGTAACACAGTTGTGGCCAGAAATCAAAATGGTTAATGGCCAACCTAGACATAGCCAAAGTCAAGGAAGTGTAGAACGAGTGAATCAAGACATTGAAAACATGCTCACTACTTGGATGGCTGATAACCAAACTAACAATTGTACGATTTGTACAATTCATGAAGAATCGTGCCTATCATTCTGCAATTAAAAGAAGTCCATACGAAGCCATGTTCGGTTGTCCCGCAAAAGTGGGAATGGGTGGGCATATGAAATAAAGTAGTGTTTCCATTATTTTGAATAGAGGTTATTATACTATCAAGAGCTCATTTAACAATCAATCCACTTCTTGTTTGTCTTGAATTATGGAACGGAATGAGTTGTGGAAAGAAATTAAATAATATTTTAAAAATTTGTGATAGACAGGTTGAGTTTTAGCAAGAGACAATAAACCCCAAAACCACGAGAGGCATAGACCCATCCTATGTACACATTTCAAACATTTTTATGAAAGAATTAGAATATTATTCCTTCTTAGGTACCTGTATGGCCCTGTGAGAAAAGGCATCTAATTCTCTATCAGTGACCTACCAAAGAAATATCATTCTAGATGCCAATTAGAGGAACTTTTTTTACACCTTTCTCTGGCTAGTTCTCAAGTTAGTCAAGCTTTGGCACAGGCTAGTAGGGTTTCCTCTTAGAAACTTGGGTTTTAAACCTCATCTCAAAAATCAACTGCAGGACTTTTATTACAGTAAGATGAGTGCTAGAGTTTAGGAGATATGAGATGGAAGCAGTTGCCTCCAGAAAAGCTTTAATTCCTTAATAGTTTAAGCAAACTGTCATTGAGGACTTGAAGTAGAGCTTGTCTTCAAAAGTTTATTATTATTATTATTATATTATAAATCCTTGTTAAAAATTACAGAGCATCAATGTTGAAAATTACGTCTAAAAAAGAAGTGGGCATAATTAATAGTAACTGGCATATCAGAATATTATATAATAAACTTTATCAAATTCACCTGTTCTGCAATGGTAGATCTTTTATTAGGATCTGGGTCCCTTCCATCTAATTTCATCTTCACTCTCTTCCATACACTTGTAGCATAAGAATTTCGTTCCTGGATGACTAAAAATTAACAAATGACAAAATCTCTAATTACAATTTTCACCAAGAAATGAAAATAGCATTGATTTGAGAGGGAGAGAGAATTACAGATTATTTCAAAAGTCTAATTTTACACTGTGAATACATATGATATTATTTTTTTTAGTGTCATTAAAAAACATATTTTTTTAAATTTAACATAAATAAAGGATAAAGAAATGCATTTATCTAAAATTTTTTAAGCAAAATGCAATACACACTTTTACATAACATTAAATTATTATAAACCATCCTCATCCTGATGCCTGTAATATTAAGGGTATGTTCTAGCATAGCATAGTTGGGTAATATGGCTATGAGAAACTGGGGGGGGGGGGGGGGCTCAAGCTATAGTTGTAGGAAAAGGACAAAATCATGATATTCAAAAAAGATCATGACTGCCATAAAGTGTCAGACGCCTCCATTTCAGATATCATCAGCTTTTTTTTTTTTTTAATTACTCATGGCTTGCAGTAGGTAAGGAGAACACAGAATAGTGTCAAACATGAAACTACTTCCTGCTAAAGAAATATAACATGGAGAGTGCAGGATTAAATCTCAGTTGATGATGAACCATACTTTTTCATATATAGAGTTCTAAAGCTGAAGATTCACATAACTTCCTCTCACTGAGATCACTGAAGACAGCAGTAATATCAGCAGCATGACAATTAGGTACTATAGAAGTGGGAGGGGAAAAGTGTGCTGTGTGATGAGTGACTATTCTTACTGCATCACACAAATCAATAGCAACATGCAAACAGTAAAAGTCAGTGGATAGTATCATGATGTACATGTTTTGATTGCCAGAATTAAGATTAACTCCTATTTTCACCATAGATAGTATCATGATGTACATGTTTTGATTGCCAGAATTAAGATTAACTCCTATTTTCACCATAGATAGTATCATGATGTACATGTTTTGATTGCCAGAATTAGGATTAACTCCTATTTTCTCCTTACATGCTAGACTCAGTGGCATGGCCAAGTAACTTGGTTATTAATTAATTAAATGTTCCAACCCTAAATGTTTCAAGTTCAGTTTTGCTTCTATGACTTTCACATCCAACTTATCATGGCATAAACATTACACAACAGTTTCCTCGGCCTCTAAAAAAACCTGTTATTTTATTTTTATTTTATTTTTGTTTAAAACATTACTTCTCTCTCCTGCTCAACTCCTAACTCTTTCTAAATTTTAAATCTGACCCATTTTAGAGCACAGTTCTCATATTTGGGATGAACCCAAACCAGCCTGAAAATTCTTCATGTATACTTCTTCTTTTCAGCCATTTTCTGTCCACTGCTGGACAAAGGCCTCCTCCAGTTCTTTCACCTTTCTTTGCTCTTGGCAATGGTTGACAACTTTCCCCAATAAACTCTGACAGTTCATCACTCCACCTTCTTTTAAGACATCCTCGGTTTCATTTCCCTTCTTCTTCTAGCATAGCATAGTTGGATAATATGGATATGAGAACTGGGGGGAGGGCGCTCAAGCTATAGTTGTAGGAAAAGGACAAATATAGGAATCCATTTCGTAAGTATGGTGGTCCATCGCTCATCTTCTCTTCTGGATAAATGTACGGCCCATTTCCATTTTAGTCGCTTGTGGTGAAGAATGATGTCAGTGATGCGAGTCTGTCTTCTTATTCAGGTGTTTTCCTTCTTATCTTTTAATGTGATGCCTAGCATCAACCTCTCCATTTTTCTTTGAGTTGTTGTTAATTTATTTGCCAGTGCTCTTGTTAGGGACCAAGTTTCGCAATGGTTAAATGTCTTCCTTTTTAAACAGAGTGGGACATCATCGTTTTGAAAAATGTTTTTCAATTTTCTGAATTCACTCCAGACAAGTTGAACTCTCCTATTTATTTCCTTTTGGAGTTCAATAGGAAAGAGTTCAACATGATGTTGGAAATTTTGAGGCTCAATGAGTGTTGCACAATACAACACAAGAGTTGGAGAGTAGAAAAGCACTTGGCAACAGCAGGAAATGAGATGAAACATATCAACTAGGAACAATCAAAAAAACAGAAAAGGACAAAAAATTATATGATGATATATGTTAATTCCATGATCACAGGTATACTGCACAAGTGAACAACAGAAGTGTTTTTCCAAGATGCAAAGATTTGATACATGACTGAAGCAATATGATAAAGCAAGTAGAATAAATAGATCATATGACTGTGCTGGTCAGAAGGAATGAATAACTTTGGAAGGACAAATGCATAACTTAAGAAAGGATGTGAAAGAGTTGTTGAGTGAGATGAAAAAGAAGAGCAAAGGAGCAAAGACTGTTGCCATGGTATGGCAGGAGTAAGCCAAGGAGGTGTAGGAGGAGATCTGTGATTGCAAATAAATCAGTAAGCAGACTGTGTAGGAGAAATGGAGAGCAATATGTTGATGTAAGGGAATTCTGATGGTCAAAAGGATCTGGACATGCAAGAAGGGGTGGTGTATCACACATTTGGAAAAAAAATTGTTTTTCTGAGAAAGTGTTCATGGGCATTGTCTGGGAAATTATATGTGTCTAGGTACATAAAAGTGAAGACGAATGCATTAAATTGAGTGGCAGAAATTGAGAGCATAAGACACACAAAAAGAGCTAGTAATGAAGATACTTAATGCACAAACTTTGTTTGCTTACACTAGGATAAAGGATCAAACAAGGATATAATTTCTTGGCAGGTAAGGATCTAGTAAAAGCATCTGAGAATAATTAAAACATCTGTAAATGAGTTGACTATTAGGCTTCCAACTAGTCAGAGTGATCACGCAGTTTTGATCCAAAAGGTGATATCATATGCAAGAGCTTTGACAAAGAAGGGGGTATATAAGGCACGTGGTTATAATAAATTGATGAGGTAGCCTGAGACAGTGCCCTGGCATGAGAAACTGCATAGTAGAGGAATCAACAATACATAGAATCAGTCAAAAGGGTGACTTAAGGAATCTACATGTAGGAGTTAAATGGATGAATAAAGCAAGAAATATATAAGAGAATATGGAATCCAATATCATGAGACTCTACAGGACTATAAAGACCAGATTATGAAAAGAAGTTAGCTGAAGAGCCAAAGAGATCCAAGAGAATTCTGTTGCTGGATAGAATAAAGGCAGAAAAGAGTTAGATACACAGAAAATAGCTGAGTTGTTAAGTAATCACTTTAGTAAGGTATATATTTCAGGCAGACCTATTAGCTTTCTGGATGCTGGGAGGGAAATGGACAGAAGAATAGAGGTGGATGAGTTAGAAGTATTGAAGTTGTAACAAGAGCTTGATTCAAACACAGCAGCTATTGATATTGGTATGGATGAGATATTGGCACAAGTGCTGAAGGAAAGTGGTGATAGCAAGCAATGTGCCTGATCTAGTCGTTCAACTCGAGTCTCGGCACATGTAAAATTCCCAATGAATGGAAGGGGAGCAAGATATTCTATTATAAAGGATGCAGCAAAGACTAATGCAGTGAATTATAGCTTGATAATTATTTGTGGTGTGGTCATCAAGATACAAGAAAGACTGGTTAGGAATTGCATCCAAAGGTGGGTAAAGAACACTAGGATTGTCTATAGAGGACAACATAGATTTGTTCAAGGTGGGTCTTGCTTTGACAAACTGCTCATGTTCAGTAACACGAGCAGATTGCCAAGGAATTTTACAGCATTCCACAATTGTAATGTTGCACAAACTCAAAGGGATCCTCACTTAGCTTCATAGAAACTTGATTACTGCTTATGATAGGGTGGTTAATCCTATCTGCATTACTGCTGTGTCCATAAATAGTATGTGTTCTTCTGGCCAGTGTGTGTGCATCTGTTTTGCAGGCAGAAAAACCATTCCATCTCTGTATAATACTTGTTAATTCATCTTCAGCTGAAAAGTCCTGTTAAAGATCATCTGAACCCAGGTCTTTTCACTAAAGGACATTGTTAATGTGACTGTGGAGGCTCTAATACAAAGGGATGAGGATTGCAAAATAAACTTGTGAACGTGGATTAGAGAGTGACTGACCAATAAGGTATATCAGAGTGATGTATGATGGTACTGAGTCTATGAAGAGAAAAGTATTAGCAGTGTACCACAAGATTTTGTCTTTGGGCCCTTGTTGAACATGTGCATTAATGACACCAGGATGGGTATGTATTCACTTTACACATCATTAACGAAATATATAAGAGTATACATATGTAATAAGATTAGGAAGGCAAGAATTTCAGAGGAAAAAGTGTTGTGTAAGAGGTATAAATGGAAAAATAGTCACCAAGAACATGAGAAGTATAAAGTAGAATAAAAAAATGTGACAAATATGTGGTAAAAAAAGGAGAAAATAAAATATGAAAAGAAGATGGCAGAATAAGAGAAGAGCAAATACCAAGGGTTATTCAGTTATCATGTTCAGTTATTTGGCATAAAAAAAAAAGGATTATGTACTGGAGAATTATTCTGGTTATTGCAAATGATGGTAAGCTAACAGTGGCAGGAATAAATATTTCATTACTGTATTTCATGCTGGAGGAATGAGAACAAAGGCTACTGAAGAAGAGACTGAACATTGATAGACGTGATTAATTTCAGGTATTAAGTAAGCTTGATGTTAATAATACATATCTTTATTAATAACAACTGAGTAGACAATGATTTCACTCGCTAATCAATAGGTCATGGTTCATATCCCACTGCTGTAAGTATGAATGTTAATGAATGCTTAAGTGACAGATGAATTTTAGTGCCCAGTGTAAGATCACCATCTGACTTACTGGACACCTGCAGTGGTGTGATGAAGTTCCATGCTTAATATTTCTGAAATGAATTAAGTAACCCTTAGCTATCTCTATACACTACTCTCTATACAAAACATTTTGTATGGAGGATAGTGGGTGTATGCAAAGAGATGTCAGAGTGCATAGTGAATGCACCAAGAGTGGAAGGGTTTAAGGTGAGATTAGATAGATGCAGTGTGTAAAAAGGGGCAAGATCTCGTGATGAATCTAATGAATCTTCCAGTTTGAGTTAAAAATAATACTAATAGTAGTTTTATATGAAATTCTTTATTATCATGATGTGTATTACCTAAATTTTCTATTTATATAAGTAAGATCACTTATTAGATTATTAAATATTAGTAACCATACTTGGATTGAAAAAAAAAAAAAAAAAAAAAAAAAAAAAAAAAAAAAAAACATTACAGTGGCTATCCAACTGCTATCCTTCACCACCAAAATATTTTGTGGAGGATAGCAGTTATTTCCAATATCCTATAAACATATTTACTACAATGATATGGGATATAAGAATAAAAATAATCAAAACTGCTGCAACACTATTCTGGGACAATCTGAATCCAATTATAACTACAATATACAGTCCGTAACCAGCCGCTGCTGCAACCAAAGCTCTTGGGTGTTATGGTGAAGCTGCTTTCTCTCATTATTTTTCAATTTAACTGCAAGCTTAAAATAAATACATTCAAGTTTCATTTCAAGTCTTATAGTGAAAAAGAAATTTGGGTCAGTTTTTTTTTTTTTAATTTTAATTTTATGTTGATCGCATACACAAGAGGTTGAGAGATATAAGTACATCAGTGCTGTGTGCAGATGAGAGAGCAGTTTATTAATGTTTTTTTTTTTTTTTTTTGAAGAGCTGCATGTCGTAGTTTGAGAATCTTTCATGAGCAAGGCTGTTCCAGAGGACAGATGTGGATGATATACAAGAGGAAGAAGCAGGGTCAGTATGTTTGCAGTTGTACAGTAAAAGGATGCTGGTAGCTATTGCTCTTGTATTAACAGGTGCAACAGAAAGTGGAGGGATGATGGCTGCCTATTCACTAGAGCAGAGACCATGGAAGTACCTGTAGAACAAATGCAATGCTGAAACACTACATCTGCAAAATAGAGATTGAAGTGAATCTGTAAGAGAGAAATCATCTATGAGCCTAATTGTTCGCCTCTGGACAGTGTCAAAAATTTTAATGGAAGTACCATCACCCCAAAAGTTGAATGAGCAATATTCTAAGCATGGGTGGATTTGGGATTTGTATATAAAATGGTATCTCTCTAATCCAAACTAATAAAAACCATGCTCGTTCGGATTAGCGAATTTTCCCCCAAGAGACAACAATAATTAGCGTTTAAGACAAAAATAATAAGATTCTAATGGCACATCAATTTAATTCTGTAAATAAATGAAGTAACTGATAAAAAAAAAAAAACTACTGTAGTGTAATGTAAAACTTAAAAAAATAATACAGTACACAAGTTTATTTTAGTAAAAAATTTAGTTTTGTATGTACCTATATTGTGGAGGATTCTGATTTATTAAAATTGCATAGTTCAGTACATTACTTAATTTGGGTAAAAAATATCACTTTGTTGTATACAACACACAAAAAAGTTTCACAAAATAACACACAGAAAAAGTTTTTTTATTTCTTTGTAAAAAGTCACTGATTTTCTTTTGCTTCTTGGAAGGTAAACTTTTTTCGAATGCTTCTTCTTGTAGCTGCATTAGCAATAAAATTTTGTGGAATGGCGTATCATTCTGCTTAGCCCATTCTATACACATATTAAAACTGTCAACTGCCTCTTCATGTTTTACTTTTTTTTTCTTTGAGTTCTTTATCATCATCTTCTAATTCATTCTGTAGCATTATATTTATAATTTCAGCATCTGATTTGATTTCAAATTCAGTGATTCATGCTAACAATACAGTACATACTGTACAGTAGAAAAAGGAAAACATGAACACACAATAAATCAAAATAGGCCTACAATATAACTGTACAATCGACAGTATAAAAAAATACTGTACTGTAATTATAATAAAATAAATAATAATAGTTAAAGTAATAATTATTACATAAAAATAATAGTGCACCAAAATAATAAAACTTTTTTTTCTCTTTCAAACCGCAGTTCGGATTACTGGAGGGTTCGATCAGATAAGCAAGATACCACTGTAGTTAAGAGTTGGTTGGGTTTAAAATAGCATCTTCAACAAAGAGAATGCCAATTTCTTTGCATACTGAGGTTAATGTTAGTCCAAGCAGCAAGATCTGATATTGTCTGATGATATGTGTATTATGGAGAGTAAGGGTAGGCGAGATGAGATCTCTTTTGCAAGAGAAAAGGCAAAACTATGCTTTCGTGTTATTGAACTTGACAAGACTGTCCTTGTACCATTAAAAGATAGTATGTACATCAATGTGTTAAGGAACCAATTGTAGACGACCTCGTAGCCTGGGATGCCACAACTGAGTAGGATGAGTAGAGAGTGCTATTGTCTATAAAGTTGCAGACAGGATAAGTGGTGATTGTAAGTAGGTCATTTATATGCAAGAGAAAGACAGTACGAGATAGGACAGAGCCTTGAGGCCCTCCAGCACTGGTGAAGTCTGCTGAGCATATGTAAGTTGAGCTTCACCACCAATGCTGGAATGTGCAAGACTCAAGATATACATCTTACACGCTTGCAAAAACTTTCCTGATGTGTATAGGATGCTTAAGGTCAAAGCTAGATAACTGGGAGAAGACTTCCACATAACTTTTAAAGAATGTAGATAAACAACATAACTTCTGACCTACTGCCCAATCCTCACCTTCAAGTGGGCACCCTGTTAATAGGTATCCAACGGACAAATGAGGATGGACTTGTAATTTAAGATTTCGATGACCAAACTGTATTCTTACTAGCTTTAACCAAAATAACACAATGATAAAATTTCATACTAGCTGGGGCATTGTCTAGTTAAACAAGGCCCATGTTGTTTTCATCAGAGAACCATGGTGTGATGTATGAAAAGTCAGCTACTTGAACAAATCTAAACTCAGCATTAGTAGAGTTTAAGACTGGCATCATCAACATAAGAGTCTTAATGGAAAAGAAATAGAACCAGAAGGACTGGATAAGTACTAACAAAAAAGGCAAAAACAGGTGTAATTTTTTTAAGTAACAAATACAAGATGTTATATTCAGGTAATAACACTCAGGGAAAAGAAGGAGTTGCCATAAAGTTCAGCACTAAATACGAGATAATAATCTTGAATGGTAGGCAAGATCAAGTGGAGTGATGCAGGTAAATATCAGAAAGGGAAACTGGATAATGAGGTTTATTTATGCATATGGTTCCACAGAAATTTCTACTAAGAAAAGTGGAGGATGTTTTTGAAGCATCAGAAAAAGCAGCTGACACAAAGAAAACGTTGGTCCTTGTGGGAGACCTAAACATCTTTAAACTTCTCTCAAAATTTTCCCAAGACCTAGAAATGTTTTTGGAAAATTTAAAAAGAAGTGCAGAGCTAATAACAATGGTGAATACCTCCTGGATATTTCTGTTCAGGATATGGACTAGTTATTACTAACAGCATGTTTCAACATAAGTGTTCACAAATTTACATGGAGAGAAGAAAAGAAATAAGAAAATTCTCACTATGTTATTATTGATAATGATATCTTCCTGCTAATTCAGGATACAAGAATATATAGAAAATTTGAAATCAGAAGTGATCAACAGTTCTGAACAGGATGTAACTGAATGTTATATTGAAAATAAAAAATAAAAGTGTGTGATTACATTTTACATGGAATCAAAGCTTAGCGGTGAATAGACTGAAATATGAAAATATTATTCAAGAAAAAAAAATGAAAGAGTTTGAAAACAAGAACCAAACCTTGGGGATTCATTAGCAGACCCTGAAGAAAACATTGAATGATTTAGCCAGGGAAAGAAAAGAAAAACTCCATGGTGGTCTCAACAAGTTAAAGAGGCAGTCAAGCAAAAGAAGAAAGTGTATCAAAAGTTCCTGGCAAGTAAGTCAGCATGTGCTCTGAGAGAATATAGAGAAAAATGCAAAGCATAGTGTACAACTAGCTAAATAAAATAAAATTAGTTTAATCCTTTATCCAAGTGTGAGCAAACAAAGTTTGCACCTGAAGTATCTTCAGGACTAGGGTAAGGTGATACAACAACCCAGGGCAACTCGTTGCAAAGGTGGAGAAAGCTACCAACACTCCTATCTCAGTATCTCCTAAATGCAAAACACATCTCCATGCGGATATGTCTAATGTTAT
The DNA here is from genome assembly GCF_054136105.1 of Typopeltis vanoorti. Taxonomy (NCBI): domain Eukaryota; kingdom Metazoa; phylum Arthropoda; class Arachnida; order Uropygi; family Thelyphonidae; genus Typopeltis; species Typopeltis vanoorti. The sequence continues at coordinate 44,299,296 of NC_143557.1, read as the reverse complement.
GCATTAAGGGAAGGGCCACTACCCAGACTAGTTTCGACCTTTATTGAGGTCTCTTCAGTGGGAGCCAGGCCCTAGTGGAGATACCAGGCAGAAGCATTAGCAGATCATCTCTACCTATAGGAGTTGCCATATGGTGTGCCACCCTTTTTTAATAAATTACTCTGGATTTAGAGAAAGATGTTGAAAGTTTATTTTTCACTTGGTTAGAGTATAATAAAATTAGTTTAATCCTTTATCCAAGTGTGAGCAAACAAAGTTTGCGCCTGAAGTATCTTCAGGACTAGGGTAAGGTGATACAACAACCCAGGGCAACTCGTTGCAAAGGTGGAGAAAGCTACCAACACTCCTATCTCAGTATCTCCTAAATGCAAAACACATCTTATCTTCAGGACTAGGGTAAGGTGATACAACAACCCAGGGCAACTCGTTGCAAAGGTGGAGATACTTCAGGCGCAAACTTTGTTTGCTCACACTTGGATAAAGGATTAAACTAATTTTATTATACTCTAACCAAGTGAAAAATAAACTTTCAACATCTTTCTCTAAATCCAGAGTAATTTATTAAAAAAGGGTGGCACACCATATGGCAACTCCTATAGGTAGAGATGATCTGCTAATGCTTCTGCCTGGTATCTCCACTAGGGCCTGGCTCCCACTGAAGAGACCTCAATAAAGGTCGAAACTAGTCTGGGTAGTGGCCCTTCCCTTAATGCATAACATTAGACATATCCGCATGGAGATGTGTTTTGCATTTAGGAGATACTGAGATAGGAGTGTTGGTAGCTTTCTCCACCTTTGCAACGAGTTGCCCTGGGTTGTTGTATCACCTTACCCTAGTCCTGAAGATACTTCAGGCGCAAACTTTGTTTGCTCACACTTGGATAAAGGATTAAACTAATTTTATTATACTCTAACCAAGTGAAAAATAAACTTTCAATAGCTAAATAAAAGTAATGGGAAAACTTTGGTAAGAACATAGAAAATATCAGGTTGGTGGCAAAATGTTCTGGAAGCTAATGAAAAAGGTCAGAAATGGAGAAAAGAGTAGTGTAACAGGAATCAGAGATGATAAAGGTGCCATGATAGCTGAAGATAAAGATATTCTAGATGGCTGAAGTAATTACTTTAAAAGACAGCTAAGTGAAAGAAGCAGTGACAATACTGTGGTAGAAAACATTTAAGAGGAATGCGATCAGGAGTATATATCAATACCTGAGATAGAAAAACAAGGAGGCACAAAAGCTTTACAGTGGCTACGATGTAGAATTCAGAAGGCCTGGTCAGAGGTTTGAATTCTAGATGATTGGAGTAATTCTCATAGAACCCATCTATAAAAGGGGAAATAATAATGCATTCAATAATTACTGAGGGATTTCCTTACTGAGTGTTCCTGGTAAGATTTATGCTAGTATTTCGCCTGAGCGTGTCGTGGGCATAGACACATTGAATCAGTTTAAGGCATGGCTGGATGAGCATTGTGTGCAATAGTGTGACCTCCTACGATGAGTCTCTGACTCCATGGAGGTCAAATGTTAATAATATTAATTTGGGAAAAGGTAAAATAAAAAAAAAATGTGGAAGGGAAGCTTGGAGAAGAACATGTTAAGTTCAAGCTGAATAGAAGTGTCTGGATAATATTTTCATTTTAAGACAAAAAGTTGAGAAATCATGGAAATATAAGAAGGATCTATATTTAAGTTTTGTAAATCTGGAAAAAGCATATCACAGAGTGCCATCAGAAAAGATGTTCAAAAATCTAGTTATGCTGTAATATGTGGTGCAATACATAGTCTCTATGTGAGTGTCAGCAGTTAAAATTGAAAGCAGTAAAGAAAGATGGTTTGATGTTAAATCAGGTGTGAGAAAAGGAAGCATGCACATTATCTCCATTGTTCTATATGGATTACATTATGAAAGAAAGTGGGAGACATTGATCTCAGCTCTTTCCATTATGCAGATTAGGAGAGTAAACAGATGGCATCAATGACAACATCATATTAAAAATGAGGACATCAGCAAAGTACTTGACATTGGTAGTATTCTAGAGTGTGTTAGCAGAGTAATTTCAGGTAGTATGGTCACTTAAACAGAATGCGAGTAGAAAAGTTAGCAAAGTAAGTATCAGAAAAAGTACCCAGAGGAAACCAAAATCTAGGTGGATTGATACAGTAAGAAAAGCTTTAACAGATTGAAATATAAGATCTGATAATAATGGAGTCTTAAATGATAACAGTTTAATTTACCAGAATACTGTAGAAGGAAGTTAATTGTATAACCTTCTGATGTAGTACTATCATAATATCCTGTACATTCTCCAAGGATGCATATTATGAATGCAATGATGAAGTTATAATTTTTTTATTTTTCAGTCAATTACATCATTTAAATTCATTTGAAATGCAGTTTTTTTTCTTTCTTTCTTTGCCATATAAAACAAAAAGAGAGAATTTCAAAGAGGAAAAAAACAATCAGATAGGAGGAACTATGATGTAAAGATGATTTCAATGGTTCTGCCTATTTTCATTGTCTTTCTTTTTAATGCTGATTTTCTTACCAAATTATTACAGCAGTTATTCAATTTGGTGAGGAAATCCTGCAGAATTGTCCTGGATTTATTTGGGAGTATAACATCATCTGCATAAAGTAAAGAGATGAGATTAACATCTCCAATTTCGATATCAGGTTTAATACCAATATAACAGGTGCATTTGAAACAGCTTGCTCTTAACAACTTGTCCTATGCTTTTCTAGATCTACAAAACTTAAATACGGATCCCTGTTATATTCCCATGATTTCTCAACTGTTTATCTTGATAACCTCTTTTTGGCCTGACCCCAACTAGTTCTTCCCCAAGCTTCTCAACAATTTTTTTAGTCATTTCTCAAGAATACTTGCATAAATCTTTCCAGGAACACTCTGAAGAGAAATTCCTCTGTAATTCTCATATTCAATGATATATTCACGTAAACACAAGAAAGATATTTATTTAACCAAATATTTTGGTCTGGAAATAGCAGACCCATCTTCAGTGGTATTACAAGAAAAGTTTAAAAAAATACAAGCTAGAATACTAAAAATAGATCGTTAAAAATAGAACACGCCACGTGATGTTATATCACTAAGTATGAAACGGAATATTTTGAAGTAGAGACATGATTGAAAAAAAAAAAAAAGAGTAATCTTGATTAGACTTTCCCAGATTTTTGATATAGATATACAGTCATTACAATTCAGGTAGGGACGATGGAGCAAGGCCTCCACACTTTCCTTGAACAAATGTTTGAACCTATAACCGGATCTATGTAAGAGGCGAGTCCTGGACCAAAAGATGCTGTGGCCAGTTTCAATCCCGTGTTGAGCCAATCCAGACTTTTGAGGTTTGTTGTGAAGAATGGAGGATTGATGTTCTTGGATTTTTTTTCAAGAGAACGTCCAGTCTGTTCAAAATAGGAGAGATCACAGTTGCAAGGAATCTGATAAGCTCCAGGAAGAGATAAAGCTGAGCGTTTGTCTTTAGGAGAAGGAAAATGAGAAGACAATTTGTTAATAGGTGAATATGTAGTTGTTAAATCATATTTCTTTAAAATTCTTGCGATAGGTTCTGAAATAACGGAGATATAAGGAATAGGCACTCGACGTATTGAAACTTTGTTGTTTTGTGGAGGATTATAAGAATTGAGAAGATGTGAGAAGAAGAGTACTTTTTTCAGAAAAACCATTGAGTTTCACGTGTTGTTGGTTAGTAGAAAGTTCTTTCTGTAGATAATCAAAAGTAGAACAATTAGTTTTGGCTCTTCTGATGAGGCATTTTATAATTCCTGTTTTTTGATATGGATGATGGGCTGATTCTTTAAGAATATAATGACCTGTGAACATTGGTTTCCTGTATATTGTAGTTGTAAGAATATTTGAAGGTGACCGGATGAGGAGAACGTCTAAAAAAGATAACTGGTTGTTTTCTTCTATTTCCATAGTAAACTTTATACGATGATACAAGGAATTAATACTGTTTAAAAAAGAAGGTAAAGAGTTTTTGCTGTGAGGCCAAATAGTAAAGATGTCATCTATATATCTTACCCAAAAAGATGGTTGAGGGAAAATAGATGAGAAGAAGACTTTTTCAAAATGTTCTAAATAAAAGTTGGCTAAAGCTGGAGAAAGAGGGCTTCCCATGGCCATTCCTTCTACTTGGCTGTAAAATTTATTTTGACATATGAAATATCCAGAATATATTACGAAATCGAATAGTTTTATAATGTCTTGAGGAAAGATGTCAGCAAGTAATTTTAAAGTTTCCTTGAGAGGTACATTGGTATATAAAGATTCTATATCAAAGCTTACCATAAGATCTGTAGGTTGTAATGAGCATTTTTTAATTTTTTTAATTTTTCTAAGAAATCTGAGGAGTTTTTTAAAAAAGAATTAGAGTTGCCAATGTAAGATTTCAATAATTTAGCTAGATATTTGGCTATACGGTAAGTAGGAGAATCAATACAATCTACTATGGGACGAAGAGGATAGTCAATCTTATGGATTTTTGGAAGGCCATAAAATCTAGGAGGTCTTGCAAAATGAGTTTTAAGTCTTTCAATTTTTTTTTTTTTTTTGGCCACAACTTCGCCACTGAGCCCAAAAGAATACCTGCTGAGGATATCATGATACGGATTGAACGCGGGATCCGACACCTCCCAAGCCACGTCGCCAACGATATTAGACTGGATGTAGCTTGTGTTCTGACTAAAGCCAAACCACCTAAAACCAACATGCCCGTAAAGAAATTAAATCTCTATTAGAATTAAAGAAAAACAAGAAAATAATAATCACCAAAGCTGACAAAGGGAATGCCACAGTATTGCTGAACCAAAAAGATTACACAGGTAAGCTGAAATCTCCATTGTTAGATCGTGCCACTTACCTCCCTATCGAATACAATCCCACCAACTCACAAATTAGAAAACTCCACAAGCTCCTTAAGGTCACTTCTTGGCCTGTGGAAATCACCAACAAACTAAAACCATATAACTCCATACCCCCCCGTATTTATGGACTCCCAAAAATTCACAAGGAAAATGTGCCATTACGTCCCATAGTGGATGGCATTGATTCCCCCACATACAAACTAGCTAAACATTTGGCCAAAGCTCTCTCACACTATACTGGAAACACACCTTCATACATAAAAAACTCAGCCCACTTCAAAGCAAGCATAGAAAACCTTACACTCAAACACACTGACATAATGGTCAGTTTTGATGTCTCCTCCTTATTTACGAATGTTCCTCTCAGAGAATCCTTAGAGCTAATCCAAGCTAAATTTCCTCCCGATATCACAGCCCTATTTCAGTTCACAATGAACTCAGGCTACTTTGTTTGGCAAGGAAAATTCTACAAACAAATATGGGTTCTCCACTCTCCCCACCCTTGGCCAACTTTTATATGGAGACTTTTGAAGAGCAAGCCTTGAACTCTGCCCCACAAAAACCAACCATTTGGCTTCGCTATGTAGATGATGTATTCGCTATTTGGCCACATGGCTCCGATGCACTCCTCTCCTTCTTAACACACTTAAACAACCAACACCCCAGAATCAAATTCACCCTGGAAGAGGAAAAAAACAACTGCATTCCGTTCTTAGACACACTGGTCATCCGCCAGCCTGATGGAACCTTGGTTTTCTCAGTATATAGAAAACCCACCCATACAGGCAGATACATTCACCAACAATCCCCCCCTCACAACAATATGGAGTCATTAAGACACTACACAACAGGGCTAAACTTATCTGCTCGAATGACAATGCTCTAACCACAGAACGAAACCACATCCTCAACACGTTCTCAGCCAATGGCTACCCCCCCCCAAAAAAATCCAAAAAATATTAAAACCAGTAAACCACAACCCCCCCCCCCCCTCACAACAAGGATTACTCTAAATCCATCACCATATCTTACATCCGAGGCACCTCAGAAAAAATCACAAAAATTTAAAAAAAACATAACTTCTTGTTACAAACCATATAAAAAATTGGCATCCCTTATCCGCACAACAAAAGACCAACCTCCCCCCATAGACCTACCTGGGGTTTACCAGGTCCCTTGCAGCTGTAAGCTGTCCTACTTCGGCCAAACAGGCAGGACAGCATATATCAGAATTTCAGAACACAAGGACTACATCCGGTTTCACCAATACAGCCACTCTGGTCTTGCTGACCATGCTCTGGATACCTGCCATAGAATACGGTGGAAAAAAGCCAGGAAAAAACCGTAGCAAATACAGATATGAAAGGCTTTTCATAGAATCGGCTTCAGCCCTAAGAAACGAACCAAACCTCAACAAATTTGGCTGCATGAGACTTCCTCAAATTTGGGAAACCTTCATCAGAAGACCTCCAGCCCAATTGCCCAAGAATACCAACATTGCCAGCTAGAGGGCACCATCAGGACTTTAGGAGAAATAATAGCTTCATTCTTCTTACTCATTTATTGTTTGTGCTGTGCCTGCGTGTACGTATCTTGTACCTAAGTTCTTGAAAATGGCAGCGTGAAGTTACCAAAATAAAGAAATATATTAAAATTTATTTTAATGTATATCCTAGTACGTTGTAATTTCCTGAAATAATATAGTGAAAATGCATAACCAACGTCTAAGCCTTTCCACGAGGGGTACTATGAAAGCTCTACTCCAACCATCTGTAATTTGTCCCTCTGACCAGGCCGTCTGAATTATGAAGTTTAGCCACTGTAAATCTTTTATACCACCATACTTCAGCATTTCTGGTCAAATATCATCTATTCCAGCAGCCTTTCCACATTTCAGGTTGGTAATAGCTTATTCTACTTCAAGTACACACACACACACACACACATATATATATATATATATATATATATTCCAGACAGTATTCCTGTTGGTTGTTTTCTGCCACTATGCTGTCGCTGATTGTTTCATCTAGCATTCTTTCAAAATAATTACGCCATATATCAAGAATATTTTTATCCTCAGTTTTCATGTCTCCTTTCTCATCTCTAATTCTTTTTACAGTACTCTTTACTCCATTTCTTAGCTTTTTCAGAATATTTTACCACTTTCCTGATATTTATTATTCCATGTTCTTACCAAAATCTTAAATCTTCTCATGATTTTTGTTCATCTAATTTTACACAATGCTTTGGTTTCTTACATTTTTCTCTGTATTCTCTAAGAGCATAAGATGACTTACTTGCCAGGAACTTACAATATGCTTTCTTCTTTTCCTTTGACTGCCTCTTTAACCTCCTGAGTCCACATGGAGTTCTGATTTTTCTATCCTTGCAGATTACCTCACCACATGCCTCTCTGGCTGAATCAATCAAAGTTTTCTTTAGGGTTTGCCACTGAATCTCCAAGGTTTGGTTCTTGTTGTTAAACTCTTTCAGTTTTTCTTGAATAATATTTATGTATTTGAGTCTACAGTTAACATATGATAGCTGTTTTACCTTGATTAATTTCAAAACTTTCTTATGCACCCTTCTTTTCAATGTGAAGTTCAATTTTATCCTGCTCAACACAAAATGGTGATCACTTCCTATTTCAAATCCTCCGTATATTCTTGTGTCCTGAACAGTGGGAAAATATCACTGTCGACAATAATAGTCAATGAGACTTTCCTTTCATCTTCTCTCGATATGAACTAGTGTACATTTTTATGTTGCAACATGGTGTTAGTAATAAACAGTCAATGTCTTGAGCAAAAATCTACCAGACAGATTCGTTTCAGCAACATTATTATTAGCTTTTGCTCTTTTCTCCAAATTTTCCCCAAACATCCTTATACACCCTCTGTCCAAAAAGAAACCGAACTTTTCGAAAACAGAGGAAACTAGTGGCGCCACCTGTTGCTTTTTGGTGTAGAAAGCGGCAACCTTCATTAGTGTTGTGTCAACTGTTTATGACATTTGTTTAATTAGAAGCTGAGTTATAGTGCTGACAGTGTGTTTTGATGAACGGTCGGAAAATGAGTTTCAAACAGAGAGCTGCGATTGACTTTAGTGTTAAACTTGGTAAAAGTTTTAACGAAATGCATCAAATGCTTCAAAATGCATACGTTGATGAATGCTTATCCCGTACTCAAGTTTATGAGTGGATTAAGCAATTTCAAAGTCATCGTGAGATGCTTGAGGATGACGAAAAGCCAGGCTGTCCAAAAACTGGACTGAGCGAAGTTAACATCCAAAAAAGTGCATGAGTTAATCAAAGAAAACCTGAAATCGTTTGTGAGATTGATTGAAGATGAATTGGGGATTCCAAAATCAACTGTGCACAACATTTTGACTGAGAGTTTGGGCCTCCATAAATTGAATTCGCGATTTGTTCCCCACAAGTTGACCGACGACCACAAAATGTATCGAACTGAACACTGCAAGGATTTCATTAAAACTGCTCGTAAGGACTAACTTCCTTGAAACGATCATTACTGGTGACGAAACGTGGTGTTTTGAGTATGAGCCAGAAACAAAGCGGCAGAGTACTGAGTAGGGACCACCAGAAGAGGGGCATCCGAAAAAAAGTTGCTTGGAGAAGTCAAAAGTAAAGACAACGCTGATTTGTTTCTATGATTCCAAGGGCATTATCCACAAAGAATTCATTTCGCATGGCCAAACAGTCAATGGTGAGTTTTATCTTGAAGTTTTGAAGTGATTGATAGCTAGAATTGTGTCGCGATTGTGTGATAAGAATTCATGCTGTACGCGACATGAACATGTCTATCGTGATGTAGGTAGCTGTTCACTTTTGCACGATAATGCACCAGTTCAGCTCATCGTTCGAACATTGTGAGACAGTTTTTGAGCAAAAACCAAGTTTGTGTATTGGATCACTTACCGTATTCACCTGATTTAGCACCTTGTGACTTCTTTCTCTTCCCCCGATTTCATTTGCCGATGAAAGGAAAGCGATACGACACCTTTGAAAACGTTCAAGTGGCAGTAACCACAACCCTCAACAGTATCCCAAAAACCGATATAAAAAACTCATTTAACAAATTAATTGACCGTGCCAAATGCTATATCAAAGCTGAGGGAGAGTATATTGATTGAAATAAATGATTTGAATAATTATAATTGACCTGTGTTTTATTTTCTAATAAAAGTTCGGTTTCTTTTTGGATAGTGGGTGTATATCTGGTAATCATTTCCTTCTCTGCTGTATATATCTCCAACAAGGACCAATGTTTCTTTTTCATTGTGTTGGCTGCCTTCTCTAATGCCTCAAAAAATTCCTCAACTTCTTCCTTATTAGAACCTTCTGTGGGACCATAAGTAAAAATAAGTCTCATTATCCAGTTCCCATTCTGATATTAGCCTCATATTTAGTGTTTAATGTTATACCGGCTACTTCTTTTCCCTGATTGCTATTTCCTAAATATAACATTTTGTATTTGTTGTTAGAAAGATCTCAACTGTTTTTGTCTCCTTTGTTTCAGTAACACCTATTATGTCAATTTTGTATTTATCCAATTCTCCTGCTAGTTTTATTTATTTTCCATTGATGCTTCTTATTTTGATGGTGTCAATCTTGATATTATCTGCTGATGTTGAGTTGGAGTTTGTTCCAGTAGCTGACTTTTGACTGTTGGTCAGCTAAATCCCAAATTGCCAGCCCATCCTTGTTCATTCAGTAACCAGGTAGATCCCCAACATGGTGCACCATGAGAAGGTGAGAAGTGGACATCATGTCAGAAGCCCCGGTTGGTTCTGCATTTCCCTAAAGGCCATATGGAGTTCTCCTCTCAGTTAACCAGGCCTTGACCCTCAAGCACTCCATGTTAAGAATCATAGAAAATTATTGTTTACTAGATGATCATTATCAATAATAATATCCTGCATGTTTCATATTTATTATTATTATTATTATCAGACCTCCATAGAAACAAAGCTTCTCTGTGAAAGATTTACACTATCAAGAACAATGCATGTCAAACTCTGCATTAAACATGTTCACGTGTTCACACTGACTACACTACACTAACATACAATGCATTCGTAACCAGCTACTGTACAAAATTAAAAAACGAAAACCTGCTCTTCACACCCTTCTATTACAATTTCTAGGGGTAGTCTCTTATTATACTTCAATTTCTTCTTTCTTCTATATGAAAAAAATTCTTCTACATTAATCTGATATGCAAACTGTTTCAATCATATCATTCTACCATCTCCTATGAATTTGCAGACAGCATTTCCCCAAACTATTTTCATATCCAACATTCCAGAGATTTGTCACTGCTTTAGTATTCTTCTCAAGATCCTTTCAAAAAAAAGTTCACCAAGTTCTTCATTTCTCAAAAACAGATGCAACCTAATGAAGGCTATGGAGTTATAACATCTTCAATTCTATATGTCACTGTAGCTTCACCATTGCTATAATGTGTTAAATGTCATATTTTAGCAATATGACATTTAAATTTCATGTTCTTCTCTACCATCATCCGAGTTTCCTCATTTTTTTCAATATATCCACCAAACGAATAAACAACATTCCTGCCTTTCAAATTTCAGTACTTTACACTTAGCAACATGAACTAGTAACCCACTCATTTACACAACACACGTAACCGTCTATTTAACTCTACCTAGAAAGCCACAGTATCTGTTTATTCTCGTCTTTGCATCATAAATCAACTACCACATATTCCTATATAAACATCTCCTAATATCATTAGCATATAAGTTAAATAATAATGGTGCTAAAACAATCTCCTCTGGTACATCAATAGTAACTTTTCTGTTTCAAGATATTGCAATCCTATACACAACTTGTTAATACCTATTAGACAGCCAATTTCTATTCAGATGATTCATGTATCTAATCTGCTGAGATGGAAAGGGCCCAGTGTGAGACCACTGCCCCACTTATTAGAGTCCTGAAATGGCTTGAAGAAGTTCTGCATTGGGTTTCTAGAGTAGGGCTGCCACACTTTGTAAACAGATTAGTAAATAGGATTAATAGGATAGATCAAAGGGAAATAGAGAGGGAAGACGACCATTTGAAAAATCGAAAGACCAGTGAAGACAAAAACACGCAAATGCCTAATCATTCACGAGAAGAACACAATGTAGTAGTTACTGCTGGCACGACGTTGTTGGCTGAGTGGTTAGGGCATCCACTCTACAACCAACAGGCTGCTGGTTTGAATCCCACTATAGGCATGGATGTTTGTGATTGTCTTCAGGTAGAAGATGAATTTCATTGCCCAGTGTGAGACCACTATCCCACTTATTAGAGTCTTGAAATGGCTTGAAGAATTTCTGTGTTTGGTCTCTAGAGTAGGGCTAACACACTTTGTAAAAAAATAAGTAAAAAATACATTCAAAAAATATAAAATTAATAAAAATGAAAAAAAAAATCCTTAGCCTGCCCACAGTACGAATATACTATACATTTACAAATAAAACTTTCATGGGTTGTTGTTGTTGTCGAGTCCATTGAAGAGCTTTTAGATATGACCATGGATCTGTAGAACTGCTTTGGCAATCTGTTGAACTTTGATGGAGTAGAGCTTTTCTCTAGAGTTATTGTCAATTTTCTGTAGAGCAGTAGCAATTGCTGGACAGGAATAAATATAGACAGGTGTTAGTTCAACTCCTGGACAGTTTTTGCATGTTTCATAGCTGCTACTACCATCTGGTTGAATTTTCATGCCTTTAAAATGTTCCTTCCTTAGTCTGGTGATGACTGTGGTTATTTCTCTATTTTCATTAATTTCACTGATTTCATTCTTCTTTTTGATAGTTTGTTTTACCAATCTCATTTTGGCGACAGCAGTAGCATCAGTTAGTGATAGTAGGTGTAATTTTTGAGGTAAGTATCTTGCTTTTTTGGCTAGTCTGTCTGCTCTTTCATTGCCTTCAATATTCACATGGGCTGGTATCCATTGCAATGTGCAGTTCTTATTTTTCAAATTTAAGGTAGTTAGTAGTTCATGAATTTCCTGTGTGAGATTTGTAGATTTGTCAGACTTGAGAGTTGTTTGTATGGCTGTTAATTCACAAGTGAAGTTTGAAGCTATTTTGCCAGCTGTGGTTTTGATTAGCATTTCCTCGCCTCCAGGTAGAGTAAGAAAAACTCCAGAACCTCCTTGGTTGAGTGCTTCATCAAATGATGAAGCACTCAACCAAGTGCTTCCTTTTTTGAACAAGGTTCGAGGAGATTTAAGTTTATCATTGTGTTTTTTGGTAGAAGAGTGGAAAAGAATGGCTCATTGCTTATTTCAATGGATAGGTGCTCTAAGTCAATCTGTTTTCTAATTTCATGATCATATTGTAATGTAGATGATCTCTTTAGTCTACATTTTCCTGTCCAGGCATCAAAAGTCCTGAGTGAGATGTGATCCTGTTGGTGGGTCCTGATTCTATTAGTGAATTTAACTGTGTAGAGTTTTCTTCTGTCTTCTAGTATATGAAGCCCACACTCCTGTTGAGCTTTTAAATTATTTGTGGATGAGACTGCACCTATGATAATTTTTGCTGCTCTTGATTGTACTCTGTCAAGTTTTTCTTTTGAGCTAGTAGAAGCTGGAGCCTAGATTGATGAGGCATATTCCATAGTGGGTCATATAAGTGTCATATATGTAGTTTTGAGTGTCTTCAGTGTTTTGCACCCCACTTTGTTCCACAAAGCCTTTTGAAGACATTAAGCTTTTTAAGAGCTTTATTGGGTGGTGCTTAAGGGTCAAAGCTGTATAACTGAGAGGAGACCTCCACATAGCCTTTAAAGGAATGCGGAGAACCGACCAGGGCTTCTGACCTAATGTCCAATCCTCACCTTCTCGTGGTGCACCCTGTTGGGTATCTACTTTGATACTGAACGAACGAGGATGGGCTAGCAATTTGGGATTTAGCCGACCAAATTGTATTCTTATTGGTTAAACCAAAATAAAAAATGATGGTACAACATGACAAAATTTCATGCCGGCTGGGGCGTCGCCCGGTTAAACAAGGCCCCCGTTGTTTTCGCCAGGGAACCAGGGCGAACAGCGAAAAGTCAGCTACTGGAACAAATCTGAAAACAAACCCCAACTCAACATCACCAGAGTTAAAGATCGGTACTATCAACGTAAGAAGCCTGAATGGCAAAGAAATGGAGCTAGCTGAGGAATTAGATAAGTACCAGATCGACATAATAGGGGTGACTGAAACAAAAAAGACCAAAACTGGTGAGATCTTTCTGAGCAATAAATACAAAATGTTATATTCAGGCAATGACAATCAAGGAAAAGAAGGAGTAGCCATAGTATTCAACACAAAATACGAGGCTAATCTTCTTGAATGGCAGTCAGTCTCAAGTAGAGTAATGTGGGCAAATATGAGAATGGGGAACTGGACAATGAGACTTATTTGTGCCTATGGTCCCACAGAAGGTTCTACTAAGGTAGAAGTGGAGGAATTTTTTGAGGCTTTAGAAAAAGCAACTGACACAATGAAAAAGGAAAAGTTGGTCCTTGTTGGGGATCTAAATAGTAGGGTAGGAAATGATTGTGAGACATACAAAAATATTTTGGGAAAATTTGGAGAAAAGAGCAGAGCTAATAATAATGGCAAATATCTGTTGGATTTCTGCTCAGGACATGGACTGGTTATTACTAACACCATGTTCCAATATAAAAATGTGCACAAATTCACATGGAGAGAAGAGGCTAGGAATAAGAAAAGTCTCATTGACTATGTTATTGTTGATAGTGATGTTTTCTCCCTGGTGCAGGACACCAGAGTGTACAGAGGATTTGAAATTGGAAGTGATCACTATTTAGTCTTGAGCAGGATAAAATTGAATTTCATATTGAAAAGAATAACATGTAAGAAAGTTTTAAAGCGAATAAAAGTTGAGCAGCTCTCAGATGTAAACTGTAGACTAAAATACAGAAATATTATTGAAAAGAAAATGAAAGAGTTTGAGAACAGGAATCAAACCTTGGAGATTCAGTGGCAAACTCTGAAGGAAACATTGATTGATTCTGCCAGAGAGGCATGTGGTGAGGTTGTGTGCAAAGATAAAAAAATCAGAACTTCCTGGTGGACACAGGAAGTTAAAGAGGCAGTGAAGGAAAAGAAGAAAGCATATCAAAAGTTCCTGGCAAATAAGTCAGCTTTTACTCTTACAGAATACAGAGACAAATGTAAGAAAGCTAAACAGTGTGTAAAACTAGCTAAACAAAAGTCATGGGAGGACTTTGGCAAGAATATAGAAAATAAATATCAAGAAGGTGGCAAAATATTCTGGAGGTTGTTGAAGAAGCTTAGGAATGGAGGAAAGAGTGCTGTAAAAGGAATTAGAGATGATAAAGGTGAAATGAAAACAGGAGAAAAAGATATCCTTGAAGTATGGAGTAATTACTTTGAAAAACTGCTAAATGAAACAAGCAGTGATGACAGCACAGTGATAAAAAACACTGACCAGGCATGCAGTCAGGAATACATATCCATACTTGAAGTAGAAAAAGCCATCAAAGGCTTGAAATGTGGAAAGGCAGCAGGAGTAGATGATATTCGACCAGAAATTCTGAAGTATGGTGGTATAAGAGTCTTACAGTGGCTGCACTGCATAGTTCAGAAAGCCTGGACAGAGGGACGAATTCCCGATGATTGGAGTAGAGCTCTCATAGTACCCATATATAAAAAGGGAAATAAAACTGAATGTGAGAATTACAGAGGTATTTCCCTACTGAGTGTTCCTGGCAAGATCTATGCAAGTATACTTGAGAAACGGTTGAGAAGAATTGTGGAAGAAAAGCTTGGTGAAGAACAAGCTGGATTCAGGCCAAATAGAGGCTGTCAGGATCAGATCTTCACTTTACGACAAATAGTCGAGAAAGCATGGGAATATAACAAAGATCTGTATTTAAGTTTTGTCGATTTGGAAAAGGCATATGACAAGGTGCCAAGAGAGAAGCTATTCAATACGCTGCAGTTATATGGTGTCAATGGGGCATTATATCAAGCAATACTTGGTCGTTATTTGAGTTGTGAGTCAGCAGTTAGAATTGAAGGAAGTACAGGAAGATGGTTTAATGTTAAATCTGGTGTGAGACAAGGATGTACATTATCCCCTCTGTTATTCATTATCTATATGGATCACATTATGAAGGAATGTGGTATTAAACCTGATATCAAAATTGGAGATGTTAATGTCAGCTCTTTGCTTTATGCGGATGATGTTATACTTCTAAATAAATCCGCTACAAGTCTGCAAGATTCTCTGACTAAATTGAATAGCTGTTGTAATAGATATGGTATGAAGGTCAGCAATAAAAAGACAAAGACAATGAAAATAGGCAGAATCATTGAAAATGTCAACTGTGTTGTGAATGGAGAACCCGTGGAACAAGTAAAACATTTCAGCTACTTAGGCACAATTTTTACTGAAGATGGTAAACTAAATATAGAAATAGACAACAGAATCAGCAAAGCTGGTATCGTGGGAAGTCAATTGAATAAATTCATATGGAATAAGAAAGAAATTAGTCGGAACACTAAATTAGCTGTATACAAGACTGTGTTCAAACCAATTTTAACTTATGGATCTGAGAGCTGGGTCAGAAGTAAAATATTTGACCAAAGACTAGAGACCGCAGATATGAGAGTCCTGAGAAAGATTAGAGGCGTGAACAGATGGCATCAATGGCAATATCATATTAAAAATGAGGATATTAGGAAAGAACTTGACATTGTCAGCATCCAGGAATGCGTTAGCAGAGCTAATCTCAGATGGTATGGTCACTTAAATAGAATGGGAGAGGAAAGTTTAGCAAAACAAGTGTTCTCTGCCAGGTTGGCAGGAAAACGACCCAGAGGAAGACCAAGATATAGGTGGATTGATACGGTACAAAGTGCCTTAGACGATAGAAATATAAGATCTGATAATGTTGGAGTCTTGACAAGTAACAGACTGATTTGGAGGAAAATTGTAGATAGGAAGTTAGTAATGACGTAATTTTTTCATGTAGTACTGTCATATCCTGTACACCCCTTGAGGGTACATGGCAGGAATTTGATGATGATGATGATGATGAGAGCTTTATTGGATATATTTGTAATATGAGTTTTAAATCTCAGTTCAGTATGTAGGGTTAGGCCTAAGTATTTTGGAGACTGTTTTTTCTATTTTGGTATTATGGCACCGGCCTGGTTGGCCGAGTTGTTAGCGTATCCGCTCTCCAGCCAAAAGGCTACGGTTTGAATCCTGCCATGGGGATGGATGTTTATGATTGTGAAAATACTAGTGGTGATGGTCGGTGGTAGATGGCATTGGCATAGATGATGAAGGTATTTGCCGTTTGTTGTAGTTGGTGAAATGAGTGGTGGAGACCGAGTAGTAGAGTAGGTGCCCTCCTTCGATGAGTCTTTGGACTCCCTGGAGATGTCATGTAATAATAATAATATATTTTGATTTGGGGGTTGTAATTGTGTCTATTTTTTCTGTCAATGGAGAAGATGCTCAGTTTTGTTTTTTCTGGGTTTATCTGTAGTTTAAGTTCCTTTACCCATTTTTATAAGCCTTTTATTGAATTATTTAGGACTTTTTCAGATTGTTGAGGATTACTGCTTGTATGTCAGATTGCTATATAATCTGCATAGCATGCTATTTTTGTGTCATTTATTATGTGAGGATGGATACTGTTCATATAGTTGAGAAATAGGAGTAGTCTTAATACAGAACCTTGTGGGACTCCAGCCCAAGTTCAATGCCTTTCATGGGTGGGACCAACATAAAAAGTTTCAAAGAATTAAAATTATAAGCTCTTAGAATTTTAACTATGTTTTATATCTGGAATATGCTGTAAGGTAAAAGAATCCTCACCAGAGAATTTCTGGTGAGGATTCTGTTTTAGCTTTCAAGTGAATATCACACAGATCTAAATTAATTAAATTTACAATTCTCAAAAACTAATTAGTCAAAAATACTTGCAGAAATAAAATTAAGGCTTAATAATAGAAACATAATTATATGAACTTGTTTTTGGGGTGTTTGAAAAAATTATATCTATTTTTCTTTTACTGTAAATCTGAATTTTGTCTTCTAAGCAAACAGATGCACAGAATATAAAAATGGAGAAATAATTCTCTAGTCACCTCATACATATGCAATGCTAATTGTTTTTCAAAAACAATTAACTGTGCATATGCTCATTTCTAGATTTTTCTGTAATGAGAGAGTATACTGTTTTATTGTCCAATGCATTCATGTTTGCATTTAATTCCTATGTAGCAAAAGAAAATCAAGCAAACAGTGTCCTATTTATGGAAAAGAAAAAGTTATAATTGTTTATATACTACCTATTAAAAGTCATGTGACATCCCTCCAGCTGCTGAAAATGGATGAGATTATGTACAAATAATGTGGCCTATGAAGAAGATTTGGACTGCTAAAAAATGATTTTGATCTTGTATGATGAGTACTAAAAAAGTTAACAGAGACTACACTTGGTAAGTGTAATTTGAAATCCTGATTCTGCCCCAAAAGGTTGTAAACCTAGTACCTTAATACAGTGGACAGGCTAAGGTTCTTTTTTATTTTTTTACATAATCCAGAAACCTACTCTACAGACTAAAATAAAACTTTCAAACCACTCAAGGCCTCCAAAAAGTTGGGTTGTGGCAATGAAACACACGGGCAATGAAATTCATTTCCTATCCGAAGTACACTAACAAATATATATGCTCATAAATAAATATCACCATACATGCCTCAAATACTGAGTGAAAGTTGGTTACCTGAGCTTTCCATCAAACCACCCCCCAGAGAATTTCTGTTTGGAAATGTGAGTAGCCATACTGTAATCTCATAAGTATTTCCATAAAAAAAGAAAAAGAGAGAGCAGTATCCTATAGCAAACAGAACCAGAACTGTACAATGGAAATCTGTCCTATTGATGAAAACACAGAATGGTAAGAAAATAATTAATAATTATTAACTTATTTGCTGATATTTCACTGGTATTATATCCATCATCTTCAGAGCACAAAAACAATTTGTCACAGTATGCAAAACAACAATTTGGTATAACAGTGGGACTAGTTTAAAAAATTTTAACAGACAACACAAGAAACTAAGGTCCTAATTAGGTGTCATCTATGTTTGGAAAGGAGAGAAAACAAGTATTAATTAGATCTTAAAATGACTGTGACATTTTACTGTGACAAACTGTTTTTGTGCTAAAGATGCTGGATATAATATCAGTGAAATATCAGCAAATAAGTTAATAAATATTAATTATTTTCTTATCATTCTGAATTGTCATCAATACTGTGAAAATAAATTAACATGTACTGCAAACACATAAGCCCTTTCCATGCATTTGGAAATTTGTCCTGTGGAGTGATGAGTCATGCTATGTACACTTACAGTCCAATGGACTACCTCTGAATATGGAGAATCACTGAGGTGACAGCGTGATGTTGCCTTGCATGATATAGTTTAGGCCAATTGAATTTCATCTGTGGAATGACTGAGAATGTAGAATTAGGGTGCAGCAAAGATTATCTTCATTAGTGATGCTTATTAATGCTTTAACTTCTACTAGAAATTAATAGAAAATCTTCCATAATATGTGAAACACTTATTATGGCCGAAAGCAGGTCAACAGATTATTTGATTAGTGTCAGTAAAGTTTTATGAGAATTCTTTCAAGAATTCTGTTTTTTTTTTAAAACTTGCCTTAATGCTAAAACTTGTCCTGCATTCTACTTCAAAAAAAAAAAAAAAAAGAATTGGGGCATAGCCAAAATTAATTATCATTCAAGGAACTTGCTAATGCTTTGATTTCTACTATTTCTACTACAATGCACTGAAAGAGCCAGTATGAATAAAAGCAGGACAACATATTATTAATTTCTATCAATAAAGAAGTCGGGGGGTGCTTAAGGGTCAAAGCTGTATAACTGAGAGGAGACCTCCACATAGCCTTAAAAGGAATGCGGAGAACCGACCAGGGCTTCTGACCTAATGTCCAATCCTCACCTTCTCGTGGTGCACCCTGTTGGGTATCTACTTGGATGCTGAACGAACGAGGATGGGCTGGCAATTTGGGATTTAGCCGACCAAATTGTATTCTTATTGGTTAAACCAAAATAAAAAATGATGGTACAACATGACAAAATTTCATGCCAGCTGGGGTGCCACTCGGTTAAACAAGGCCCCCCACTGTTTTCGCCAGGGAACAAGGGCGAACTGCGAAAAGTCAGCTATTAGAACAAATCTAAAAACAAACCCCAACTCAACATCACCAGAGTTAAAGATCGGTACTATCAACGTAAGAAATCTGAATGGCAAAGAAATGGAGCTAGCTGAGGAAATAGATAAGTACCAGAACAAAATAATAGGGGTGACTGAAACAAAAAAGACCAAAACTGGTGAGATCTTTCTGAGCAATAAATACAAAATGTTATATTCAGGCAATGACAAGCAAGGAAAAGAAGGAGTAGCCATAGTATTCAACACAAAATACGAGGCTAATCTTGAATGGCAGTCAGTCTCAAATAGAGTAATGTGGGCAAATATGAGAATAGGGAACTGGATAGTGAGACTTATTTGTGCCTATGGTCCCACAGAAGGTTCTACTAAGGGTAGAAGTGGAGCAATTTTTTGAGGCTTTAGAAAAAGCAAGTGACACAATGAAAAATGAAAAATTGGTCCTTGTTGGGGATCTAAATAGCAGAGTAGGAAATGATTGTGAGACATACAAAAATATTTTGGGAAAATTTGGAGAAAAGAGCAAAGCTAATAATAATGGCAAATACCTGTTGGATTTCTGCTCAGGACATGGACTGGTTATTACTAACACCATGTTCCAACATAAAAATGTGCACAAATTCACATGGAGAGAAGAGGCTAGGAATAAGAAAATTCTCATTGACTATGTTATTGTTGATAGTGATGTTTTCTTCCTGGTGCAGGACACCACAATGTACAGAGGATTTGAAATTGGAAGTGATCACTATTTAGTCTTGAGGAAGATAAAATTGAATTTCATATTGAAAAGAATAACATGTAAGAAAGTTTTAAAGTGAATAAAAGTTGAGCAGCTCTCAGATGTGAACTGTAGACTAAAATACACAAAGATTATGGAAGAAAAAATGAAAGAGTTTGAGAACAGGAATCAAACCTTGGAGATTCAGTGGCAAACTCTGAAGAAAACATTGACTGATTCTGCCAGAGAGGCACGTGGTGAGGTTGTCTGTAAGGATAAAAAAATCAGAACTCCCTGGTGGACACAGGAAGTTAAAGAGGCAGTGAAGGAAAAGAAGAAAGCATATCAAAATTCCTGTCAAATAAGTCAGCTTGTGCTCTTAGAGAATACAGAGACAAATGCAAGAATGCTAAACACTGTGTAAAACTAGCTAAACAAAAGTCATGGGAGGACTTTGGCAAGAATATAGAAAATAAATATCAAGAAGGTGGCAAAATATTCTGGAGTTTGTTGAAGAAGCTTAGGAATGGAGGAAAGAGTGCTGTAAAAGGAGTTAGAGATGATAAAGGAACATGAAAACGGGAGAAAAAGATATCCTTGAAGTATGGAGTAATTACTTTGAAAAACTGCTAAATGAAACAAGCAGTGATGACAGCACAGTGGTAAAAAACACTGACCAGGCATGCAGTCAGAAATACATATCCATACTTGAAGTAGAAAAAGCCATCAAAGGCTTGAAAGGTGGAAAGGCAGCAGGAGTAGATGATATTCGACCAGAAATGCTGAAGTATGGTGGTATAAGAGTCTTACAGTGGCTGCACTACATAGTTCAGAAACCCTGGACAGAGGGACGAATTCCTGATGATTGGAGTAGAGCTTATGTGAATCTGTCAGGGCCTGATCATGACGTTGCCTTCTTGATCAATTTGAAATTCATTTTTAATTAATTCATTTCGACTTTTAAGACTTTAAACTGCATCAACCCACCTTATATCTTGGTTTTCCTTTGGGTAATTTTCTTGCTATTTTTGGTTCAAACACTTGCTTTGCTATCATCTCCCATTCTGTTCGAGTAACTATACCATATTAAATTAGCTCTGGAAGTTCATTCTGATGTCATTTTTAATATGATTATGCAATTATTGTCATTATCACGTACCTGATTTGCTAATAAGGTGCCTCATATCTTGGAGAATTGTTCTACTTCTTCCTTAAAGGGACAACACACGATTTACACATAGTTCCAATTTTCCCTTTTGAAATAAGTCCGTATTAAACTACATGAAAGCGAATCTCATTCAAGAAGTTTATTTCCAAAGAATGTAAAAGAGAAGACTGTGATAATATTTTGAAATTAATGTAATATTTATATAATGATTTTATTAAGGAAATAATTTAAAAAGTCAATAACATCATGAAACTGATTGCTCCGTTAGAAATACAGGAAAGGTTGGCAAATGGAATTAATTTAAGAGCACCTCTTAAATTACTTCAATTTTTCACTAATGACATACAATTCAAATTTAATATATAATAATTAAAAAAATATTTTTTTTTTTTAGTCTAACTGAAAATTCACAATTTTTTCTCATTCAAATTTCAACAAGGAAAAGGGACAATCACCTTCCAAGAACACTACAGACAAAAATGCAAGCTTATTAACTTGAACATTACCTTTTCCGGTTCGTGGATCTCTGGTAACAGCATCCTTTTTATGGTTACAACTAACTGGCCTCTGGGCAGTCCCCTGGCTAACAGGAGATGCTACACAAAATAATTCTTGTGTATGTATGGAAAGGGTTGATGGTTTTTTGTTATGTTCTTTTCCTTTATTTTCTTTTTCAACTTGTGAAATTTGCTGAGAAATCTGCGTTTTTTCTGAAGAGAAATAATTAAGATATAAATAATAATTATTGTTGTTTATTAAAAGAAACATTAGTATCTATGCCTATAATGATCCAAGTTCAACATTAAAATATAACAAGTAACAAATGTATAACATAAGACTTTATTTATTTATTTTTTATAAAAGTTTTCCTAAGATGCAAAAGAATAAAAATGGAATAATTATAATGATTTAAAAATATATTTATCTATATGAATGAATTTTTTGTAAAAATTTAAAACACATGAATTAATTGTGGAATTATTGAATGACCACTTTATCAGCATATATCATACTGGTGTAAATGATGCCATGCAACATGTAGAAAGGAGACAAGTATTAGGAAGATTGAAAGTGAAAGAATCACAGGCGTATTAGGTGTTCACTGAGTTAGATGTTAATAAGGCTGTGGAAATGTATGGCATATCACCACATATTTTTAAGGAATGTGTATAACAGTTACTTATGCATTTGACCTGATTATTTAATAAAAGTCTTTAATTGGATAAGGATCATAAGGAGTGAAATGTAAGCAAAATGGTACCACTCCACAAACATGGTTCTAGGACAGAAGATTTCAATTATAGATCAGTATGTATAACTGCAGTTGTAGTCAAGGTGTTATAAGGGAAATTCATAATACAGTGATATTCTTGGACTTTACAAAAGCTTTTAATAGATGTATATTGATTAGATGGATTGGCTCTCTGAACGATACCAAGAAGTAGTGTATGACAGAGCAGTGTCTCAAAAAAGGCAACCAGTGGCATGCCTCAGGGTTCTGTTTCTGAGTCCCTGCTGTTTACCTTGTTTGTAAATGATATATAATGTGGACTGACTGGGGATCTTCAGTTGTTTGCTGATGGTAATTTCCTTCAGGAAGATCTAAATAGATTTTTTGACTTGGACAAAGCAGTGGAGTTGTAGTTTTAGCATTAATAAGTGCAAGGTGTTGCATTTTGGAGTGCAAAAATATAAGGCTATGTATGGCACTGTCTCTTGCTGATACTCCAGAGATGTGGTTCCAACAGGATGGGGCCACTGTACACTGCTCGAGCCATGATAGGTGTCTTATGGGAGATTTTTGGCGAACATCTAATTGCAAAAAATTTGGGAGTGATGGTTGACAGTAGATTGAAGTTTAGAAGGTATTGCAAGCATCGGAAAGAATGTACATTGTAGTGTTGCTATGATAAGAAGTACACTGACATGTAGAGATGGAAGTAGTTGTGCCACTGTATAAAGCAGTGGTCAGACCACACTTGAATTACTATGCTCAGATTTGGCTTGGATTTCATTGTGACGTGGAAACATTGGAGAAGGTCCAGAGATGACTAAGACAATATCAGGACTCTGGAATGTTGACTATGGAGAGAGGTTGAAGGAATGTGGATTTCAGAGTTTGGTGGATAGGAGGAAAAGAGGTGATATGATAGAGATGTTTAAGTTTAGTGAAGGGATTTTATTGGATTAATACTGAGGAGATTATAAAAAACCAGAGTCCATTCCCTGGAAGTTATAGTTATAGACTGGTGAAGAAATGTGTGAGGAGTAGATTTTTTACGTAGAGAATTGTGAGTGAATGGAACGCAATACTGGAACGTTGTTGATGTGGAGAGTGTCAGGGATTTTACGATTTAGTATGATATATTGTCAGTTGAATGAACCTCCCAAAATGAGTCTACCAACTCCATGGAAAGTGTAGTGCACAGCTGGTTATTATCCCCCCCCCCCATTTCTATGATATTTTCCATTGGGATATTACTTTATGTTTGTGACAGCATTAAAAAACAGGCAAATGATGACCATGTAGGTGAAGATCAAACTTATCTGCAATGTTGATAACTTTGTTTCCCTTGATTTCAATGTGATTTGACTTTTAATAAAAGGGAACCCATATGAAGCCCCCTCTTTGTGATGTAACATGTTAGGATCAAAAAAACAACTGGATATGGTATACCAGACCTCTTAGTGCATATAGTGAATAAGTGTAAATGATACACTTCATAGTGTTTCAATTCGGTACAGTATAGTGCATGTGCTGTGTCATGAAGTGAAGCAGTAATGTTGCTACATAGAAATACTAATACACTGCAGGTGGGGGGAGTGATGTGTTTCTCTAAACTGCAAAAAGAGAAACAGCATGATGAAATGTAGACATTCCAAGTTTGTATGTGACACATATGGAAATCCGACAGGCGTACACAAGTTTTTGAATGCAGAAAGAAGCTATCTGACAGGCATTTCATTTTTATTATTATCAGCAGAGACTTCCAGAGAGTCGAGGATTCGCTATGGAATTTTTTTTTTTACCAAATTTTACCATTACCAAATCTTCTCTTAAACTCATTCACACTAGATGCAATCACTGCTCTGTGAGAGAAAAATCTAGCTCTCATCCATTCCATTTTATATTTACATGTTACATCATAATTCCATTGTGATGTAACATGTTAGGATCAAAAAAAACAACTGGATATGGTATACCAGACCTCTTAGTGCCTATAGTGAATTTAGTGAATAAGTGTAAATGATACACATCATAGTGTTTCAATTCAGTACAGTATAGTGCATGTGCTGTGTCATGAAGTGAAGCAGTAATGTTGCTACATAGAAATACTAATACACTGCGGGTGGGGGGGAGTGATGTGTTTCTCTAAACTGCAAAAAGAGAAACAGCATGATGAAATGTAGACATTCCAAGTTTGTATGTGACACATATGGAAATCCGACAGACGTACACAAGTTTTTGAATGCAGAAAGAAGCTATCTGGCAGGCATTTCATTTTTATTATTATCAGCAGAGACTTCCAGAGAGTCGAGGATTCGCTATGGAATGGCATACATTACCAAATCTTCTCTTAAACTCATTCACACTAGATGCAATCACTGCTCTGTGAGAGAAAAATCTAGCTCTCATTTATTCCATTTTAACTGAATATTGCAGACAGCTGATGGCATCAAAACAACAATGGCTCATTTGTTCTGACATAAAGATTATTTTTTTAAGTGATGTTCTAAGATGAACAGGATCCAACAATAGTCTCTAGTAGAGACATGACCTCTACTAGAAATTAGACCCATAATCTAGTTTTGATCACATAAATTTGCAATAAAGATGAATATTTTGTAGATTTTGAAAAGGAATACAACAAGGTACCAAAGGAAAGCTGTTCAAACATTATGTGTAAATGGGACATTATATCAAGAAATATGCAGCCTATATTTAAGTCCCTCCACTCTTACTGACATCAGCAGTATCTTCAATGGGAAAGATACAGAAGAAGTAAAACATTTTAGCTATCAGGCACAGGGTGGTCTGAAAAGTTCTTGGCCTCAACCATAGATAGCAACACTATCGGCAAGATTTTTTTTTCCCTAAGTCAGTACATCTGTCATAAGCATCCATATGATATTGCAAGTCATTCTATTGAGTAATTTGTTTTATACAGCTGTTTGAAGCAAAAGTGTTGTCTGTATCCCTTGAAATGGAAAAAATTAAGTATCGTGCAGTTATAAAATTCTTGGTAAAAGAAGGCTTAACGGGAAAAGAAATTCATTCAAAGTTCATAAAAGTTTATGGGCACTCTTCTCCTTCATTTTCGACAATTAAGAAATGGGCTGCCAAGTTTAAACATGGCCGTACCAGCCTTGAAGATGATCCACGTGAAGGACGTCCAAAAAAGTGTAACAACACCAGAAATCATTGATCAACTGCAAAATATGGTATTGGATGACTGGCGAGTCAAAGTGTGTGAAATTGCTGAGACTATAGGCATTTCAAAAGAACATGTAGGATATATTTTGCATGAAGAATTACAAATGAAAAAGCTTTGTGCAAGATGGGTGCTGCGCTTGTTCACAGCAGATCAAAAATGCACTCGCATGAAAATCTCTGAACAGTGCTTGGAGCATTTTAACAAGAATAAAACTGATTTTATGCATCGATTTATTACTATGGATAAGACATGGATTCACCATTACACACCAGAATCTAAACAGCAGTCAAAACAGTGGACAGAAGCAGGTTGTTCAGTGCCAAAGAAGACAAAGTCGGTTCCATCAGCAGGAAAGGTCATGGCATCGGTGTTTTGGGATGATAAAGGCATTTTGTTTATTAATTATCTTGAAAAGGATAAAACAATAACCGAGGAATATTATTCCAATCTTTTAACCAGACTAGACGAAAAAATTCGTGAGAAAAGACCCGGTTTGCAGAAGAAAAAAAATCATCTTTCATCAGGACAATGCACCTGCCCACAAAGGTGTTTCGGAAATGGGAAAATTAAGGGATCTGCACTATGAATTGTTGGAACATCCAGCCTATTCCTCAGATTTTGCTGCCTTTGACTCCTATTTCTTCCTAAAACTAAAAGTCTTCCTCACTGGTCAGCGTTTTTCTTTGGATCAAGAGGTGATTGCAGCTGTAGAGGAATATTTTGTAGATCTTACTGAGAACCACTACAGGGATGGGATAATGGCGCTGGAATAAATGTATTAGTCTTAAGGGAGATTATGTGAAAAAAAAAAAAAATTTTTAAATTATAAATTCGTTTTTTCATTGTTAGGCCAAGAACTTTTCAGACCACCCTCCTATACAAAGCAGTGTTCAACCCAGTTGATCAAAGGCTAGAACCACACTTACAAGAATTCTAAAAAAAATTAGGGGATGTGATCAGATATTATTCAACTACAGCTAGTTTGAATTAAAATAAAGATATTAGGAAGGAACTTGAAATGGTCAGTATTCAGTAATGTATAAGTGGAGCTAATCTAAAGTGGTATGGTTACTTAAATACCATTGGAATGTTAGTAAAATAGGCATTTGATGTCAGGTTGGTTGATTAGGAGTTCACTGGTTCAAAGACAGCAAAGGTCATACTGTACCAAACTAAAGGTTACAGCAGTACCTAAGAGAGTAATAAACAGTAATAAAGAGATAACTTAATAAATAATATGCTATGAACAAAAAAACAAATTTTAAAAATATTAAGCTAAACAAAGAAGTATATATGTACAAATGGAATTTATAATCAAATGTGCTAGTATAAATTAATTATTTTTAAAAAGTTAAAAGCTTCATGCCATTTAACTGAGTCTGATAAGATCTGCCTGCGTGTATATGGCTAAGTCAGAGAAGCAAAAAATTCATTTTTTTTTTCAAATGAAGTGGAGTCTTCAGAGATAACAGAGCTATTATGCAGGAAAACTATTCATAAGTTAGTATTAGAGTAAAGTTATTATATAGTACTATTATAATAACTTGTGTCAAGAATCTGATAATGATAATAAATCCATTCACAGTTTATCAGTTCCTGGGTATTTATGTGAATTGGGATTTTCAGTATCAAATATTAGAACATATATTTGAAGACTAACATTCAATATAACATTGGTTAATTTCTAAGAACAGATATAAAAGGTCCGTGTTTGGTCTCTAATGAAATATTTCCAGATAATTTAATCCTCAGCCCACCCACAATAGTAGTAACATATCACTGACTAACAGCTTTTCACAGATGGGATTTACATAAAATAAATATAGGCATACTTGTTCATACGGCATGCTAGGTTCCACACAAACTGTTGTACAGTGAATCACTGTCTTTTTTTTTTTCTTCCTTGTAGATATGAGTAATGGTTTAATGATGCTTTTAAGCAGTCATATATATGTGTAAATGATGTAAATAAAGCATTCTTTTACATCAGGCACACAAATGAAAATTTTAGAATAATTTTTGAAAATGAGCAAGTCATTAATTTTTGTCCAAGTAAAGCTAATAAATGTCAAAGACTTCTGGCTCTTGTTCATCGGTGCATCTCTGTTTAAATCAAGGGGCGGCAAACTTTTCAGACAATTGACCCCATCATGTTAAATAAATAAATAAATTTCTCAATTTAAAAATAATATGAGGGTTGTTTGAAAAGTTTGCTAAAAAATAAGTTAAACACATTATTTTGGAAAAAATCACCTTTATTTCTCAACATAGTCTCCATCAAGGTTTACACCTCTGGTCCAGTGAGTTTCCAATTTTTTCATCCCATCTAAAAAGTAGGATTTGTCAAATTGTGCAAAATAGTCGTTGACAGCCTTGATGATCCTCGTTCGAAGCAACTTTTTTCACACCAAGCCAAATTTTTAAGTTTGGGAACAAGAAGTCGTCACAGGGGGCAAGTCCAGAGAATACGGTGGATGTAGAACCAATTCGAACCTCAATTCATGCCATTGCGATGGCCAATGCATATGATGGTGCACTGTCTTGATGAAAGAGCACTTTCTGTGTGCTAATCTTGGTCATTTTATCTTCAGATCTTCTTTTAAACGGTCCAACAATGACACATAATAGACTCCTATTACTGTCTTACCCTTTTCAAAATAGTCTATCATGATAATTTCTTGGGAATCCCAAAAAATACTGGCCATCACCTTCCCAGCTGACAAAATGGTCTTTGCTTTTTTCGGTGCTCTTTCACCAGGCAATGTCCACTGTTTTGTCTGCTGCTTGGACTCAGGTGTGTGATGGATCCAAGTTTCGTCTACAGTCGCGAATCGATGCAAAAAATCACGTGAATTGCAATTAAACATAGCCAAACACTGTGCTGACATTGAAATGTCTTTTCGCATGCGTTTTTGATCGACAGTCAACAATCGCAGCACCCATCATGCACACATCTTTTTCATGTGCAACTTTTTGTGCAGGATATTATACACCCATTCAGTTGAGATGCCTACAATCTCATGCACTTTCACAATGATACCATGGATTTTGTCAATCATTTCCTTCGTAGTGACCTCAGTGGGATGTCTGGAGCACACTTCATCTTCGATGAATTTACGACCACGATTAAACTCATTTATCCCAAAAAAATAAAATAAAAAACAGTCTTTATTGCTGGTGCAGTTACTTGCACTGCATCTAATTCAGCTTTGATCTGTGTGGTCATCCGCTTCTTCAAATAAAAGTGTTTCATCACTGCACGAAACTCGTTTTTCTCCATTTTTAGTAAAAATGTGAACACAGTCATTTTAAATGTTTGCCAAATGAGAACTATATGTCGCATGTGGCTAAAATTTTGCCAAGGGTCATGAAAAAGATGATACGTGCCATCACTGGTATGAACGAATGAATTGTGTCATCATCTACTGGAAATTTACCAAACTTTTCAAACAATCCTCATAATTCCTTAACCCTTTTACTTCATCACTGCTTCTCAATAAGAAATATTTAAAGAAATTTAAAGAAAATACTCGAAGAAATTTATAAAGAACATTAAAAATTTACTTACATTTTACTGATTTACTTGGAATGGTTAATGAGAAGGATGTGTTTGATGAATAGTTGCATGTTGACACTTTGGATAGTCACATTGACCCTCAGGGATCGATATTGACCACTTTGCAAACCCCTGGTTTAAATAAATCATTTCTGAGAGTGCATACAGCCAGTAGCGAGACTAGCATGGCAGATGTTAGTGCAACACACATAATGTTAGAAGCCTTCTGATTTGGAAGTCATCAGAGTCTAAACCAGCATCAAAATTTAAAGGAACTCCTGCTATCATTCACATGCACACAAGCGGTATAGCCCCTCTGACATACTGCGACATCGGAGTCACCAAGTAATCATTTCTGAGAGTATATAGAGCCAGTAGGAAGACCTGCATGATGGATGACAGTGCCATACACATACACACACACACACACACACCTTTTGAAGCCTACTGATACTGGAGTCATCAGAGACAAACAGCATCTAACGGAAAGGTAGTTCTGCCATCCCTCACATGCACACAGGGGCTACAGCCCCTCCGATACACTGAGACATTGGAGTTACCAAGTAATCATTTCTGAGAGTGTATACAGCCAGTAGAGAGACCAGCATGTCAGATATCAGTGCCACATATTCCTTTCGAAGCCTACTGATACTGGAGTAATCAGAGACAATTGTCA
Organism: Typopeltis vanoorti; assembly: GCF_054136105.1. NCBI lineage: Eukaryota > Metazoa > Arthropoda > Arachnida > Uropygi > Thelyphonidae > Typopeltis > Typopeltis vanoorti. The sequence continues at coordinate 44,269,517 of NC_143557.1, read as the reverse complement.
TCAAAAAAAAAAGGAACTCCTACCACCCCTAACATGCACACGAGCAATGCAGACCATCCCACATAATCGTAGTTACCAAGTAATCATCTCTATTATTGTATATAACAAATCAAGAAACGAGTATGGTGAATGTCACCACCACCTATGTGCTGTCCTAAGCTTAAAGATGTTGCTCTCATCAACTAAAACCTGCATGAATGCAGAAAACAATTTAGCCTTCACTCACTTCCCTGTCCTGTCCCACATGGCTAAGAGAAATCAATCCAAATTAATTAATGAAGGTTCGTCCAATACAAAAGAGAAGATGAATATTCTACTCCATACAATTCCTCTAAAAGAGTACTCGTATAGCTAGAAAATGAACTGCAATATCCTCTTAGGCTCACAGGTATATCTTTTCATCTCTTAATAATTGAGATTTAAGACTTGAAAATTCAGCATTCTATAGAATTAATCAACATTATCATCATGAACCATGGGCTCAGTGCCTGGTGGTGTCTGATGCCTCCTTCACCTTCTTCTTCCACCTCTCTTTGTCCAGTGCACAGTGTCGCAGTTTCTGTACATCCATTCCACACTAGTCCTTTATGTCATCTATCTATTCTCTGGACATACTGAATTAATGACAACTTTCAATACTTCAATGTTTACTCCATTGACTTCTGTTCAGAGGACAAAAGAGGAATAATGAATGCCTGAATGTGGAGAATGGAGAACTGATAGCATCGCCATCCTCCATATTCAGGCATACATAAAAAAATAATAATTATTATTATAACACACCCATCTTCATAGAGTCATCATACTGGAGTAATCAGAGACAATGAGAAAATCTAGTTTTCATGCATTTGCATGAAAACTAGATTTTCTGCTTCAAGTTTTACATATAACTTTTACATTGGAGGACAGGAGAGTACAAAGGGTTAACCATTGGATATGTTGAAAAATTTCTTCTTTATCTACTCTATAAGAGTTCATAATACCTGATATTTACTGCCTGTTAAGCAAATGCTATAACAAACAAACTTTTAATCTCATAAGGGGCACTACACAGACTGGCCACCATTTTAATATTCATTTCTGGATTCTCTCAACCACTTCCTCATCCACAACAGAATGATAAATTCTTTATCCTTACTTGGTTGTGTATTTATTAATGTTGAAGTAAACCTATGAACTATGCGCCCACTTTCATAATGTCCTCTGGCCAAAATCACTCTCCGATCACAAACTTTATCAATTTCTTTTATGTCAGTTCCGTCTATAAATTGCAGACCTTGTCTTTTTATCCCCAAATGCATAACCCTATACTCATGTTAAAAACTTTAATGGAGTGAAACTGCACTAGCAAAGGGCTAAAAATAATTTAATCCTTCCAATATTTCTTCTCAGTTACAGAAACATCATCAGGGAGTATAATATGAGACTCGTAACACACACACACACACACATGCACAAAAGCAGCACAAAACTAAGTGAAACAAATGGATGAATTAAGAGTCCTAACTAGGGCTCTAATATTTCTAAACAGGGATCTTGAACTGTTAGTGTTTCCTATATTTTGGGAAGTTTTATGCAACAATATTTATTCATAGGCTGTTTGTTAAGAGCAGCAGCAGATTCTAAAAATAGTCGCTTCTAAATTTGCTGTGATGGGACATGGTCTTTTTCCAATTGATTCTGTAAGCTGTATCCAAAGCATGGTCCAAAAGGCCAGACTGACCATAGTCATGACTACAGATGTATTTTTTATGTTCTTCCATACAGATGGTAGCTGATCTACTTGTCTGTCCACAGTTGGCCAACTTGCAGAAACAAGGAATGCTATATTATTATTATTGTTATAATAGTGACTCCATGGAGTCAGATGACTCATCACCAAAGACCCTACATTGATACTAACCATTATTCACACAATACCTATCATGTGTCTCCTTAAACTCATTCATAGATGAAGCACTAACAACCACCTAATCACCTCTGGCAATTCATTCCACACATTCGGAGCAAAAAATCTAGTCCTAACACCCTTGTTAACTGCACTCATACACAATTTCCAGGGATAACCCTTCGTTTTCTCTCTTCCTGCTCTGTGCAGAAAAAAGTAATCAGTATCAATCCTATAAAACCCCTTTAATAACTTCTATCATATTTCCTCTCTTATGCCTATCAACTAGTTTTTGGAACCCACAGACTTGCAATCTTTTCTTAAAAGGAAACATTCCACAGATCTGCAACAATCTTTGTCACTTGCCTTTGGATCTTCTCCACCACTTCTTCATCACCAAGGAATCCAGGTGAGATCTGTGCACAATAGTCCAGATGTGGCCTTATTAAAGTATTATAAAGTAAAACTTCCCTATCCCTGCTTGTCAGTGTGTGCTCTTCAACAACCATGTAATTTGATGTACTGTTCTGGTCACTTTGCAATATGCCCTCTAAACTTAAGTTCTCTGTTCACAATAATCCCCAAGTTCTTTGTCTCATCAACTTCTTGCAGTTCAATTCCATTAATATAGCATACAGCATGTGACCTCATCTTCCCAAAGTGCATCACCTTACACTTATCCACATTAAACCAACAGCCACTTACCTTTCTCTATATTATCAGCATATTTAAGTTATCCTGAAAGATATCTACATTACCTTCATTGACTATCGCTCTTCCCAATTTGGCATCATCAACAAAGAAGTGGATATTTCCTGTCATATTATTTCCAATATCATTTATGTACTAACTAAACAACAGAAGGCCAAGTACTGAGCACTGAGATGCACCATTAGTCACCTACCTTCTCCTGGACTCAACTCCTACCATTCTTTGATATATGTCCATGAGTCACCCTCTAATTCAAATCCCCAGCTCAGATCCATTCCCATTTGCTTCAATTTATGCAACAGAGTTCCATGTTCAATCCTGTCAGATGCCTTTGCAAAGTCCAGGTATCACCGAGTAAGCATTTCTCTCGGTTCCTCCACTTGATTAGCAACATTGCTCCAATTCCCTTACTAACCTTTAGTGGTTCCGAAAAACACTACATCTTTCACATATAATGTATAGCTTAATTCTTATGCATATAATTTCTAGGCTGCAATATATTCACAACAGCAACCATCTTCCTTGTTTTTTCTTGCTGCTAAATACTCTTGGCATTAGAGAAAAGATGTAATCAACATCCTAGCTTTACCTTATCCATATATGACATGTGGTCTGTTTGGCTCGTAGGATCAACATACAATTCAGTGTTCAGCTCACACATGTGCTCATGCTATTGTCCCTATCCACATAATAAAACCAAATTCACAACAATTTTGGTTGCCTCTCCACTTCCAACACACACACTCCTCTTAATTCATTTCTATTTGTTTCATTTACTTGTGATATCTGCATACAGAGTCTCATGTTTCTGTAACATGTTCAGTTTCTCTGACCCATTATTAATTCTCTCACTAACCGACAATCTCTCTTTAATACTTGATTCCAAAACAATTCAAATGCAAGCCATCTCTCAAATATAATCCTGTTGTATACTGAAATCATCCCAAGACCAACTGACAGACAACCACTTCTCTCATACAACCTGTGCATAGATTGATTTTCTATATGGTTCTTAATGAAAATTTTAGGTGTAATGCATGAATGAGGAAAAAATGGTGCTTAAGGAAGAAATAAGGGAGGGGGGAAGTATACATACCAATTTCAGTATTATTTTTTAAATGCCTTCCACCTAATGGTCCAGCCAAAGTAATTAACCTGTTGTATACATCTTCCGTTAAAGTCATTAGGGGTTTTACTTCATCTATAATCTTTTCTACACGTGTGGTCTCTATATCCAATCCTTCTGTCAATACTTCTCGTACAACAGAAGAAAGATGCTCCGAGAATGCTTTATACATCAAAAAATAGGAATGAACTTTTCCTTCAGTTTTACAGTCCAATCCTAAGTCTTGTTCTTCATGCTAATATAAACAAAAGTTAATCAAAATATTAAAGACTGTGAATTAAATAAATACATAAAACATTTGGATTGAATGATTACTTTACCATAATTCATAAATAGCAATTTATTAACCATAATTTTGAAGATATTTACTTCTGAATACTACAAGACTTAATCATCTTAATCCTTTCCTTTACTGTTACATGGTGATCAGCATTTATTTCAGACAAATTATGGAGAACTACAACCATCTCAGAATTAATTACTTTAATTTCCTGATGTTTCAAACTTCATAACTGAAGTATACACATATTCAGGGCTTTTTTTCAGCCAAACAGTCTAGAAAAGTTTACCGGAACATGTTCCAGCTGAAAAAAAGTCCTGCACATATTTATACAAAGACAAGCTATATTACATTTCAAACAGTATATGCTAAGGAGACAATGATTTGATCAGCCATTATTCAGCCTGACCTCTAGTGAGAAAAAAAATAACCTACATTAAAGCTATATTCTATTTATAACATCAGAGAACAAATTCATATACATAGTTTTATTACAGCAAAAGTGGTGTCCTAATTTAACACGAGAGTTGTTATATTGTTAGTTAAGATTACTTACAGTCCCATTTATAATTAACTCTTAGACGAAAAGGTTATGTAGGTAGAATATGTGCCTTCTATATTTGTGGAATTTTTAGATCATCATTATTGTTAAGATTAGGGTGGTTGATAAGAATTTCACAGGCTTCCTTAAATTTATGTTCATACCATGTTTTGGTGTGATGTACCAGTTGTTTACATCACACCAAAACGTGGTATGAACGTAAATTTAAGGAATTTGTAATGAAACTACTGTTTCATTACAAATGTTACAGTAGTACAAAAGGTAATAAAAATAAATAAATACCAAATACATGAATAACATTGTTATGTATATGGAAATAAATATAAAAGAAACCAAGTAATGTATTTACATATAAATTGCATTTATGATCAAATTCATTTGTGTAAATTAATTATTTGTAAAAAGTAATGCAATTTGTGCAAGTCTGGAAAGATCTGTCTGAGCATGTATGACTCAATCAGATTAGTAACAATTGCATTCCTCTCTTTTATATAAGGTGTAGATGCTCCACCAGAACATGGCACATAGTAGGATGAGTGTCACATTGTTCACAAATGGTGGGTTATTAGCCCTTCATAGACAAATGTGTGTAAGATGACTGTTACCTATGCAGAGCTTAGCAAGTACAACTTTCTCACTTCTGTTTATATGTAGACTAGATTGCCAATTTGTTAGTGCTTCCTGCCAGGAGGCACTGAATAATTAAGTTCTTATCAACTGTCTGTAGCCTGTATAGGGGACTGAAACATCTGCAGTCTCATTTCCCTTGATTCTAACATGGATGAGTATCCAGCACAATCGAACATCAAAATTAAGAATAATCAATTAATATAATAATTGTAGAATATCTTAAAAAACATCATTCAGCACTGGATGTGGATTGTACACAAGAGAGGTGGACAATAAAGAAACAGTCTGCATAAATCATACATTTTTGGTAGTGGTTTTCTTTCATGTGTACAAGTGCAAGCTGGACTGCATGCAGCTCAACAGTATAGTTACCGCATTCAAATAGAATCTGACTAGAGACAAGGTGAATTTAAATTTTTTCCAACTGAAGGATGTAATGTTTCATTGTTCTTTTAATTGTGCTATGGAGGCATAATCATTTTCAGACACACCAAAAGGATGAATTGCAGTCTGATGTGTGCAGTACTGAATGTCCTACTGTAGAAAAAAATATTTGTCTAATATTTGCAAAGAGTTTATTTTTAGGGCACAGTTAAGTAACAACTGTTTCCATCCAAGCAAGAGAAGATTCGTTTAATTCAACATTAAGACTATGAATGGGCGATGTGAATAAAGATGCAGTAGTTATTTGTACATCCTGAGGATGGATAGGATCCAAACACTGCAGGGTACATTTTCTCCCTTGCAGAAGAGTAGACTTATGACCCATAATCAAACTTCGAGCAAACAAATGCATGATAGCAAAACAAAGAAGACCGATAAGCACTCATTCTGTCAAGGATAGCATGTGAAGGATATTCAATACTGGCTTGCATTTTTCTCATAGCTGATGAATGTGTACAAGGAATGTAACCAGTGGTGTGTTGGTAAATTTTTAACAACCGGCTCGCTTTATAAAAAATTTGATTCTTCACAAAGTTCTATTGTATCTTCAGATGTCTTTGTTTCTGCTTCTTCAAATTTTGTCCTTTTAATGTTTAAGAAGTTTCATTCTATTACATTTTTTCAACTAATGGCTATCCGCTTTTTATCGCAAAACTCTAACCCTGATTAAAATTATTTTAATTATTAAAAAAAAAAAAAAAAAAAAAGAAAAAAACCGAAATAAAAACATATATTAAAGAGAATTTTTCCTATATTACCTACAACTTACCTATTATCAAATGAAATCCTGAACAAAAAAAATGTAACACTAATATTACCTCTTGTAGTCAATCAATTGACCAGAGACTGTAGCCGTCGCGACGAATTTTTGTATTTATCGATAGTGCAACAATGTTGTATTTCAAAGAACTTAATGTTGCAAGTTCTTGGAAATTCGCCAAAAAATAAGGTATTATTGTTTATTCAAATACCCAGTTCGGGAGTTTTGATAACATGTTTGTGTTTTAATGAATACAGACATTGTTTAGTAAATAAAATCATTTCCAAATTCCCGTTCGTAAATTGAGTTTGTGTTTTGTGAATTCTTTTTTATGCATTTATTTTTGATGATGATGATGATGATAATAATAATAATAATAATAATAATAATATAAGTGTTTATTATACAATTTCAAAATATTTACGAGAAAAAGTATATACCACCATTCATCATCTATCCTTTTATAAAGAATTTTAATAACCAGCTCGCCCGACTTAAAAACATTAACAACCGGCTTGCTAAATTTGAAAAATTTTAACAACCGGCTCACACGAGCCAATCCCAACACACCACTGAATGTAACTTTCTGTTTACATTCCTTGTACACACTCAGAAATTCAAAAATGAGCCCTAAGAAGTTAATTTCTGGACAATAGTTTGTTCCATTCTTAACTCTGGATCTGGGTGAAGAGTGTGTTTTTTGCAGAAGTGTACACAGACACTTATTTTCTGCTGTAAACCTGAGCCCATTACTAAGAATTCATGAAGAGATACGATCAGTTGCTTGTTGAAGCTTCCTTTCAATAGCATATTATAAGAATGACAGAAATATGAAGTCATCAACATATAGAGCATAGCCTGCTGTACGAGGAACTACTGTTCAGTGACAATTTATTCTGATGGTAAAGAGTGTTACACTTAAAACAGAACCTGGGAAACATACTAGTGATAAGGTTGTGTCATAAGCTTTTTCCATATCAAAGAAAACTGAAACCACATGGTCATGTTTCAGGAGTGAATTTCTTGAAGATGTTTCTATAGATTCTTCTCTTAGAGATTGGAGAAAAGATTAATGTTTTCTAAATAACACATGTCTAGAATCAACTATTTCCTACAATATCTCACAAAAATAGGTGGTCAGAGCAAGAGGTAGGTAATTACTTGCTAGTTTTGGATCTGCCTGGTTATGGAAAGGCAATGACAACTGACTCATGACATGAATCCGGAAATTCCTCCTCAGTAATTTGTGTATGTTGTGTAGCAAGAGATAGGGACCATTTAGAAGAAGAGTTACAGAAGAAACTAAACAAATCAAACCTGTGACATAAAACTATAGGTTACATATTATTAGTAAGAAGAGTGAGGGCATAGCCTTAAATTGTATAGAAAATGTATAAGTAATGTTGTTAGACTCAATGGGCAAAAGTTAAAGAGGTGAAAACTTCAAGTATTTGAGCATGTGTACTTTCTAGTGATGGAAGTTTAGATTTCTAGTGATGGAAGATTATAGTGGGGGGGGTCAGAGTATCTTGTGGACAAGTTTTCAAGGAAATCCATTCATGGTAAGGTTGTTGATATCAGGGATAGTACTTCCTGGAGGTCTTGTTGATCTGTTGTAAGGAGAGAGAGAGGAACGGTTCTTCAGCATGTGTACAATGCTAAGTTTCTGAGAAATGTGGTGGGAGGAAGTGAAATGTAAATAACGTCCTGTATTGGTAGGTTTGCGGTAAACTGAGAGGTTGATACCACCATTCGTTACCTTCTTAATTAAAGTGTCCAGAAATGGTAATTGGTTATCTTTTTCAAGTTCTCGAGTGAATTTGATTGTGGTGTAAAGAAATCTTGTTTATCTTGTTTAGAAAGTCTAACAGGTCCTTTTTTTGTGTGGTTCCCAACAATAAAGATATTCTCCACGAATCTCCACCATACTGTGGGTTTAGGGTCTACTTGAGATAAGATTTTACTTTCAAAATCCTCCATAAAGAGATCAACACAAGAGAGAGAGAGGGGGATACTCATTGCAAGGCCAGTCAATTGCTGATATATGGTTTTATTCCATATGAAAAAGTTTGATGTTAAACAATGACGGAACAGAGAAGTAATATCTTGTGGGAGCAAACTTCCTAAAATCTTGATGACTTCTTCCACGAGGATGTTAGTGTAACATCTAGGCTGGCGAGTAGATCCGTATTGGAGATTGAGATGTTGTTCAGTTTCTCTATGAAATCTTGCGAATTTCGTATATAAGTATCCGAATTATAGACGTGTGGTTTGAGGAGGCCTGCCAGGTGTTCAGATAACAGATAAGTGGGCGAATTGATTCCATCTACAATCGGGCATAGTGGTATTCCATTTTTGTGTACTTTAGGAGCACCATATAGACTTGGTGTTAGTGGATACATAGATTTCAATCTTCATTTTAAGTCTGTAGGCCATTTCACCATGTGACGTATTAAATCATTGGTGTCATTGTGATTCTTTAGTGTTGGATCCGTGACTAGGACACAATACATTGATATATCCGATAGTAAGCTGTTAATCTTATCTTCGTAATCACTGGTGTTTAAAATCACTGTGAAATTTCCCTTATCTGCCTTTAATATGATAATGTCTTTCTTTTTCTTCAAACTGTACAATGTTCTTTTTCCAGAGGAGTGATGTTTTTGTTAGGAGTTCTGAAAGATGAGAGGATGACTTTTTAATCTAATATCATTAGTTATGGGTTCCGGTAAAGACGAGACTGCCTTTTCTATATTACAAATGATATCCACTTTAGGGACATGATCCAATAAATTAAAAATAACTTTGTTATCTGGTAGAAGGTTTTGACTTAAAACATTTTGTATGAAGATCGTTGAATTTTTTTGATTTGCTTTCGTCTGCTTGTTGTCAAGGCTTTATCATAGCTAATATTGACCATTCTGTCCAAAAGTGACCATATATATCTTGGTCTAAAGTACTAGAGATATCATCATAAATCTGATAACATTCTAAATCTATTTGGCTTAAGAGAAATCTGGTATGCTGTATCTGTTCATGTAGAAGTGCCAAAGATGTTTTAAAATAAATATGTTTCGCTCGTCTTGAATGGAATTGTTCTTTTAAAAATAGAAACTTTGGAATAATCTTGTTGTTCCGACATCTCTTCAAAAAAAGTGAGATAATTTAGTAGTTTGGTCTTTTTACATTTAAGGAGTTCAAAATGGCATATCTTTCGTTTGGTTTCCCCATGGATTCTATTCATTTTAAAAAACGTTTAATTTTCTTGACCATAAAAGCTCTGGAATGACATCTAATGGGACTATACTGATCAAGTACATATAATAAACAACTATATTATACCAACTAGTTTCACCAACTAAGGCTGTTGGCATCTTCAGGGTACATAACTGATGTAAGTCACTAAAAAGTAAACAACTATTTCAAGCTATAATCAACCGATTCCAATTATATTTCTATAGTTGGCACTGTAATTCAGTTTTGGTGAGTTAAGAGATCTAATAAGGATCTTCCAGATCATGGGCAAGATTAGTCATTGGTTCCTGTTAAGGTTTTGTATACAGCGGGCAACTGCTGTGGCTTCTTTAAAAATTCGGGAGCGCAAGTCCTCTCTATGTAAGGAATTGCGGATATGGTTCATTCTTGAGAAATGAAAAGCTAACCCCGATTTTTCTTCTCTGTTATTACTGACGTCACCAATGTGTTCTTTTTGCCTAATTTCAAGGATCCTTGAAGTCTGGCCGATGTAATTCAAGCCACACGAGCAGGGTATATGTTGTAAACTCCAGCATATTTGAAGGAAGGATGCTATCTTCTGGAGATCTTAAGAATTGCCTAATCGTTTCTGTAGGTTTAAAGGCCACTCTTATTTTATGCGGTCTAAGGAGTCTTGCAATCTTATTCGAATCTATCCCTAAGTATGGAATGACAGTGGTAGAAATATAACATATGTCATCTCGTTGTCTTTGTGGGGGGTCAGAGAAAAGTATTTTGTGGACCAGTCTTAGAGGAAATTCATTCATTGTTAGGTTGTTAGATATCAGGGATAGTTCTTCCTGGAGGTCTTGTTGATCTGTTGTAAGGAGAGAGGCATGGTTCTTCAGCATGTGTACAAGGCTAAGTTTCTGAGAAATGTGGTGGGAGGAAGTGAAATGTAAATAACGTGCTGTATTGGTTGGTTTGCGGTAAACTGAGAGGTGTTGATACCACCATTCATTAGCTTCATAATTAAAGTGTCCAGAAATGGTAACTGGTTATCTTTTTCAAGTTCTACAGTGAATTTGATTATGTGGTGTAAAGAGCTGATCTTGTTTATAAAGTCTAACAGGTCCTTTTTTGTGTGGTTCCAAACAATAAAGATATCGTCCACGTATCTCCACGATACTGGGGTTTAGGGTCTACTTGAGATAAGATTTTAGTTTCAAAATCCTCCATAAAGAGATCAGCACAAGAGAGAGGGGGCTACCCATTGTAAGGCCAGTGAATTGCTGATATATGGTTTTATTCCATATGAAAAAGTTTGATGTTAAACAATGACGGAACAGAGAAGTAATATCTTGTGGGAGCAAACTTCCTAAAATCTTGATGACTTCCTCCACGGGGATGTTAGTATAACATTCAGGCTGGCGAGTAGATCCGTATTGGAGATTGAGATGTTGTTTGGTTTCTCTACGAAATGTTGTGAATTTCGTATATAAGTATCCGAATTATGGACGTGTGGTTTGAAAAGGATTGCCAGGTGTTTAGATAACAGATAAGTGGGCGAATTGATTCCATCTACAATCAGGCTTAGTGCTATTCCATTTTTGTGTACTTTAGGAGCACCATATAGTCTTGGTGTTAGTAGATGCATAGATTTCAATCTTCGCTTTAAGTCTATAGGCCAATTAACCATGTCAAGTATTAAAAGGCCAAACTATTAAATCATCTCACTTTTTTGAAGAGATGTCGGAACAACAAGATTATTCCAAAGTTTCTATTTTTAAAAGAACAATTCCATTCAAGACAAGCGAAACATTTTTATTTTAAAAGATCTTTGGCACTTCTACGTGAATGCATACAACATATCAGATTTCTTTTAAGCCAAATAGATTTAGAATGCTATCAGATTTATGACGATATCTCTAGTACTTCAGACCAAGATATATGGTCACTTTTGGACAGAATGGTCAATATTAGCTATGATAAAGCCTTGACAACAAGCAAACGAAAGCAAATCAAAAAAATTCAACGATCTTCATACAAAACGTTTTAAGTCAAAACCTTCTCTACCAGATAAAGTTATTTTTAATTTATCTGTTCACGTATTAACAAAACAAGAGATCAGTATACTTAAAAAAAGTTTCAAATTTGCGATAACACCTGATCATGTCCCTAAAGTGGATATCATTTGTAACATAGAAAAGGCAGTCTTGTCGTTACCAGAACCCATAACTAATGATATTTGATTAAAAAGTAGTATCATCCTCTCCTTTCAGACCTCCTAACAAAAACATCACTCCTCTGGAAAAAAGAACATTGTATAGTTTGAAGAAAAAGAAAGACATTATCATATTAAAGGCAGATAAGGGAAATTCAACAGTGATTTTAAACACCAGTGATTACGAAGATAAGATTAACAGCTTACTATCGGATATATCAATGTATTGTGTCCTAGTCACGGATCCAACACTAAAGAATCACAATGACACCAATGATTTAATACGTCACATGGTGAAATGGCCTACAGACTTAAAATGAAGATTGAAATCTATGTATCCACTAACACCCAGACTATATGGTGCTCCTAAAGTACACAAAAATGGAATACCACTATGCCCGATTGTAGATGGAATCAATTCGCCCACTTATCTGTTATCTAAACACCTGGCAGGCCTTCTCAAACCACACGTCTATAATTTGGATACTTATATACAAAATTCGCAACATTTCGTTGAGAAACTGAACAACATCTCAATCTCCAATACGGATCTACTCGCCAGCCTGGATATTACACTAACATCCCCGTGGAGGAAGTCATCAAGATTTTAGGAAGTTTGCACCCACATGACATTAATTCTCTGTTCCATCATTGTCTTTTTCATATGGAATAAAACCATATATCAGCAATTCACTGGCCTTACAATGGGTAGCCCCCTCTCTCCATCTTGTGCTGATCTCTTTATGGAGGATTTTGAAAGTAAAATCTTATCTCAAGTAGACCCTAAACTCACAGTATGGTGGAGATTCGTGGATAAATCTTTATTGTTTGGAACCACACAAAAAAGGACCCGATAGACTTTCTAAACAAGATCAGCTCTTTACACCACACAATCAAATTCACTGTAGAACTTGAAAAAGATAACCAATTATCATTCCTGGACACTTTAATTAAGAAGCTTCCGAATGGTGGCATCAACACCTCTCAGTTTACTGCAAACCAACCAATTCAGCACGTTATTTACATTTCACTTCCTGTCACCACATTTCTCAGAAACTTAGTATTGTACACATGTTGAAGAACCGTGCCTCTCTCCTTACAACAGATCAACAAGACCTCCAGGAAGAAATATCTCTGATATCAACAACCTTAGCATGAATGGATTTTCTTGACGACGCGTCCTCAAGATACTTTTCTCTGACCCCCCCCCCACAAAGACAATGAGATGACATACGTTATATTTCTACCATTGTCATTCCATACTTAGCACAGTTTCAAATAAGATTGCAAGACTCCTTAGATCACATAAAATAAGAGTGGCCTTTAAATCTACAGAAACAGGCAATTCGTAAGATCTTCAAAAGATAGCCATCCTTTCTTCAAATATGCTGGAGTTTACAACATATACTCTACTCGTGTGGCTTGAATTACATCGGCCAGACTTGAAGGAGCCTTGAAATTAGGCAAAAAGAACACATTGGTGTTCTTTTTGCCTAATTTCAATAATAACAGAGAAGAAAAATCGGGTTTAGCTTTTCATTTCTCAAGAACGAACCACCATCATAGAGTGGGATAGAAGCACAATTCCTTACATAGAGGAGGACTTGCGCTCCTGAATTTTTAAAGAAGCTACAGTAGTTGCCCGCTGTATACAAAACCTTAACAGGAACCAATGACGAATCTTGCCTGTGATCTGGAAGACCGTTATTAGATCTCTTAACTCACCAAAACTGAATTACAGTGCCAACTATAGAACGTTCTAAATAAGAACAGGTGAGATCATGCACGCTCTATGCATGTATTGTACGTGCTCTGTTCTTTGTCTAATATAATTGGAATCGGTTGATTATAGTTTGAAACAGTTTTTTACTTTTTAGTGCCTTACATCAGTTATGTACCCTGAAGATGCCAACATCCTTAGTTGGTGAAACTAGTTGGTATAACATAGTTGTTTATTATATGTACTTGATCAATATAGTCCGATTAGAAGTAATTCCAGAACTCAATGTTTTACTATGAGACAGATCTATTTAAGGTGTAATCAGCAAAAATCCTATGCAAAGTCAACTAAACAAATTAAATAAATTATTAGATCTAACATACTCTTTAGATGCCAATACTATTGAAAAGTTGTGAATTCAATACACCATGTAATAATGACCTACCTAAAGTGCACAAATCTGGTTATCCATAACGTTTGATAGTTGATTTCATAAGATCTACTATGTATTATTTGGCAAAATATCTCTCAAGTCTTCTTGTGAGACTTCCATGGCAAAACAACCCTTATATCAAAAATAGTTTTGAGTTCAAAGAAAAAATTAAACATCGTCAAGAGTCTGAAATGATTTCTTTTGATGTGGTTTCTCTGTTTACAAACATACCACTTCAAGAACTTCTTTAACTTTTAAAGGGAAGTTTCTCTGATGACAATGTTAAACTATTTATGTTTACTATCAATGTTGGTTACTTTTCTTGGAAAAATAAACTGTTTCAACAAATCAAAGGTATCACAATGGACAATTCTACATCACTTGCTTTGGCTGATTACTTCATGGAGAATTAAGGGACTGGATTTTTTTTTTACACTATTTCTTCTTGATCCCCCTATTTGGCTACATTTCGTTGACAATGTCTTTGTGACCTGGTCCACTCTGAAACAGAACTTCTCTGGAAAAAACTAACTCCTTATTCACCCACACTGAATTCTCAATCGAGCATAAATCTAACAGCAGTCTTCCCCTTGTCGATACCCTACTAATATGTAACTCTGCTGGTAATACTGAATTTTCAATTTATAGGAAGCCATCCTTCACAAGCAGGTATATCCATGCAGCTTCACATCATCATTGTTCATAAGACAGATATTATAAAAATTAAGTATACCAAGAAATTATATATTTGGTTTAATCCTTTATCCAACTGTAAGCAAACAAAGTTTGCAACTGAAGTATTTTCAGGACTGGAGCAACTCGTATATGGAAGCTAATGACTTCACATCACTTAGTATCCCAATGCAAAACACATATCCTTAAAGACATGTATAATGCCATGCATTTTACACTTATTTTAATACGGTGTGATTTTTTGGCTACTTGTATATGAAAATATGACTTCGGCATTACTTCAACCTTAGTATCACCTCTGGGTCTGGTTTCCACTGATGAGACCTCTATAAAGATCGAAACTCTGGGTGTGACCCTTCCCATAATGCATAACATTATACATGTCCGTAAGGATATGTGCTTTGCATTATGGGATACTAAGGCAAGTGATGTGAAGTCATTAGCTTCTATATACGAGTTGTCCCAGTCCTGAAAATACTTTAGGTGTAAACTTTTTTTGCTTACACTCTTGGATAAAGGATTAAACCAAGTATATAATTTCTTGGTATCTTTAATTTATATTATAACCAAGTGGAAAAACTTCCAAATAAATCTGATCTGTTTTTGACTGAACCTCAAATTGCTGACATGACAGTCCATTTTAATTGTTTAGATTACCAAACCATGCATTTTTCCTCCATCACAAGAATGATACTTGTACTTTGTGTGATTGATTATGAGAGGATACCTAATCTTGAATCTCACACTTTTGACCTTCTGTGGCTTAAGATATTCTCACCTCATTAAGTATCATTTATCTGCTGTCTCTACTACCTCCCCAAATTATGAAAATCTTTCTGATTTCTCTGACATGTTTTCTTTGAAACTTGATTTCCTACAATCCAAATTCTCCAACAGTGAAGTTGGAGAATTCGGTATTTGCTATAAGCAATGACCTAAAGCAAACCTAATGACCTAAATTCATTTCCCAACCAGAATTCCTGACATTTCTCTTTGCTCATCCAATACTCTGGATATTTTCTTAACCACTTGCAAGTATGCTGTTGAGATAACCACTCTCCCCTTCATAATTTAGATCACAAACTCATCCAAGTATCATCTCTAGCGGAATGTTCTAACATTAACCTTTAACAACCTCATGTAATTTGCACAACAACAATGCACAGAGGAATGTCTTCAAGATTTTTACACCTTCTTTACATAACCAAACCATTGTTTCCATTCTCCAGATACTTATTGTGATTTTGTTACAGAAGTTATCCATATTGAAATAAAGGCCTTCCTACTCCACTCTGTTCATAATTTCCATGCTATATCCACACCATGGTTTTCAAAAAAGGGCATGCCAGGGTGGTCCAAAAAAAAAAAAAAAAAGTTTTATTGTGAGTGGTTTGAGATAAAAACTCCAGCTTCATTCACAGCCTATACTCAAGTATGAAATGCATGCAAAACCATCATTAACAGGGCTAAGTCTGACTTTGAAAGGACTAAATCTAGTAAACTGTCCATTTGTGCCAATGGATCATCACTGGAATCACTCTTTTCTAGCTCCTGCATAGATTACCAAGGACAATCATCTTACTCCTTACCTGAAATGTTTTCGGATGTCTTTCAGTTCAAAAAGACATCAGAAAAAAACTTGAAAAACATGGATACTAAAACGACTTGTGGTTGTGATAGAATCTCATTAACTGTGTCAAGAGATGTACTCCTGCGACTAACATCAGGAGTACATCATCTATACAGTATATTATGCTCACTGGAATTCACCTTACAGCACACAGACTCAAGCATATATACAACCAATTAAAAAAAAAAAAAAAAGTGCTGTTAAGTGTCTACCAGAAAACTACTGATCTACCTCTCTTGTATCTGTTGTCTAAAGTAACAGAGAAGATATTCAAGAGTCAACTTCTTTGACACCTGGAAAACTGTGAACTACTCAGTTACCATCAGTATGAATTTTACCAATCAAGATTCACAGATTTCCTTGCCTACATGAAATTTTGGAGAAACCAGTGCTGTGCAATTGATATTTCCAAGGCATATGATAGGGTTTGACACTGACTGCTTTTTGATTTTATGGTCTGCCATTCTCTCTCTCTCTTGGTAAGCTGACTGCTAGTTTCTCTCAGGTCACTGACTACATGTAATGGTGGAAAGTGATCTCTTTTCATATTTTCCAATTAATGCGGGTGATTCTCTGGGCTGTTATTTCCATATCACTTTTCTCAGACTGAGTCTTGCTCTTAGTCTTTCCTGGCATAACCTCAGATACCAAAAAAAACTTTTTTTTTGCTCAATATGCTACTTTTCATCTGTCATGTTACTATACACAAATCATCCAACCTTGGAATAGTATTCTAACATTTCGTGTGGTGCACCTGAAGCATCTCCAAAAATTCTTGATGCTGTTCAGAAGAGAATGATTTTTGGTTGGTTGATTAATGACTCTCTTTCTCACTTACAGAATCTGCAATGTGTCTTTTTTAAAGATATTTCTGTGGATGCTTTTCAGCAGAACTAGGATCCATTATTCTTTCTTTTAAGGTTACATGGTGTTCAACATTCATGGTTGGGAATTTAGGGAAACACAACACATGTGTTAAAATAATTAATTTATTTAATATTAGGAAAGTAACAATTGACGTTTTGACCTCTGAAAATGCCATCATCATCAGAAAAATATATATGTATAAGGAGCAAGCTACATGCTACTGCACTTTACAAAGGTAAAATAAATCTAAGCTGCTTATTAATCTTTTATCTGGCCTGACTTATAGTGGAAAAAAAAATAATATTAAAAAAAATTAAAAATTTGAAATAGAATAAAATAAAGTTAAAAAAAAAGTAAATATAAAAATAAATTAAAAACAGAACTACATTAAGTCCTCTCAATACTCATATTGAGAAGACTTAATCCTCTCAATAGGAGAGGATTAAGTCCTCTCGTATTGAGATATCCTTTTGGACTTGTTCCAGTGCTATAAGGGTTGCAGATGGGTCCTCCATATGAACACAAATGACACATTAAATACTTCCATTATGGAAAAAACAGGCCTATCAGACCACGCACTCCAAACATACCATAGAATTGACTGGAAAGGCACCAAGTCTCTACGTCACACTAAAATCTGGTTTGAGAGAAAATTTATAGAAGCCTGAAATGCTAAAACACAGTCGAAACCTGAACAAAAATGACGGACTAATCATTCCAAGGATGTGGAGGACCCATCTGCAACCCTTATAACACTGGAACAAGTGCAAAAGGATATCTCAATACGAGAGGACTTTAGAAATGTTTAATGTAGTTCTGGTTTTAATTTATTTTTATATTTACTATTTTTTTTAAACTTTATTTTATTTTATTTTAATTTTTTTTCATTTTTTAATAATATTATTTTTTTTCCAACAAGAGGTCAGGCTAGATAAAAGATTAATAAGCAGCTTAGATTCATTTTACCTTTGCAAAGTAAAATGAATGCAGCAACATGTAGCTTACTCCTTATACATATGTATTTTTCTGATGAGCCAGCAAAGGTTGGTCGATTGGTAGAGTCTCCGCTACTAATGGATAACGCAAGTTAAGCAAGTCTGAGTGCAGTTAGTAGTTGGAAGGGAAACAGTCGTTTAATGCTACTGACACTCTGCTGAGTACTGGCCATTCTCACAAGGTTAACCTCAGCCTGTAAATTGATGTATGTCAGACCTCTGTACCCTCGAGGGTACGTGGGAATATTACAATTTTTTATGATGATGACCTCAATACAGAGGTCAAAACTTCAACTGTTATGTTCCTAATATTAAGTAAAGTAATTATTTTAACACATGTGTTGTGTTTCTCTAAATTCCTAACCATGAATAGTAGGATCCATTATGTCTCACATTTCTACTAAGTTCACACCCCTTTTGCAGTTGAACTGCTAACTCACCAAACCTGCTACACTGACTGGAAAAAATCAACACTCACCAAGTACACTGATTGGAAAGAAGTCAATGGACACCACAGTATGAGGAACAAATAGCCATGCCACCTACCTTAACAAGATGTAGAACATCCTTTCGCTGCGATGAATGCAGCAATCCTACGGAGCATACTTTCCACAAGTGTATGATAGTAATTAATGGGAATTTTGAACCATTCTTCCTGTAGGCATGTAATGAGATCCTGGATTGTTGTTGGGCAGATGTCTCTTGACCTCACCTGACACTTGAGTTCATCCTACAGATGTTCAATAGGGCTGAGATCAGGGCTCTGTGGAGGCCAGTAAGTGTGGTGACGTTCATGTCCACAAATCGTGCAGTTACAGCAACAGCCTTATGATATGTCTTGCTAAAATAGAGAATGGTCAGTTCCATAGAAACACCACAAAGTAGGAAGCATTGCATTGTCCAGATACCTCTAGGAGTTCAATGTTCGCGGCATCATAAACAGAGACCAAACCAGATAAAACAGGGCCATAACATCACACCACCACCACCACCTCTGAATTTCATAGTTGGGGTTGCACAATCTGGTAAGAGACATTCACTGGGCATCCACCACACCTGTCTATCTGCTCGGTAGAAAGTGTAGTGCAATACATTGCTTATTAACACAGCTTTTCAAGCATCCACATCCCACTGAACATGCTCTTTGCACCACCGAAGCGTTGCTGCATGTTGGTTCAGGTAATTGTGATTCTTCCAATGGAAACTCATGTTGTGAGCTTTGGTTCTGAATTTTTTGTGCAGATTCATGCCTGGAACTCTGCATTCAATGTGTAAGTCAACAAATGGTGGTTTTTATATATAATCTTCGTAGCACCCTATGGTCATGTTTAGCAAGTGTGGTTAGTTGTCCACTGCAGACAGTACTTGCAGTTGATTCCCTGCAATTCCATCTCAGTATAGTATCACTGAATTTTGACCTTGGATGGCTCAATTTGTCAACAATTTGCCGAACAGATAGGCCATTGCATCCAATTGCAAAGTTTTTTTCAAACTCTGTCAGTTCCTTAGTCTCACAGCCATTTCATCTGGATGCAGTTGCACTGACTTGAAAGCATCACATCCCTCCAATTATACTGGCTACAAACACGACTCATTACATGGCATAATGCACCTTGCCTGTGTGGGTGTTCACTGAATTTTTTCCAAGTAGTGTATCTTAAATGTAAAATATTATTTATTACTGTCTTTGATAATTATTTTGTAACATAACTACTAAAGATATTGTGTAAATTGAAGCAACAATAAGACCATATATATATATATATTTTTTTTTTGACCCCCCCCCCCCCCACACAGAAAATTGTTTTGTCCCAGATTGGTGTGACAATAAATGGTCACCCTAATTTAGCTCTTTTACATTTTTCTCAGTATACTCTTAGGACATTTGCTGACTTACTTGCTAAGAACTTTAGATATGCTTTCTTCTTTTCCAGAACTGCCCTTTTAACTTTTTCCATTCACTATGGAGTTTGATTTTTATATCATAGCAGACAACCCTACCACATGCCTCCCTATATGAAGCATGCAAAGTTTTCTTCAGTTTACCAATGAGACTCTAAGTTTTTAGTTATTGCTTTCAAACTCTTTCATTTTTTCTTGTATAATGTTTGTGTAGTTGAGTCTACAGATCACCTGTAAATGCTTCTGAACTTTAATTCTTTTTAACACTTTCTTATATATTTCTCTTTTCAATATACTAATTTGTACTGCTTATTCCACTTCACACTAATTGGTATTCACTTTCAACTTCTCTGTATATATATACTCTTGTATCCTGAGCCAGTGTGAAGAATATACAAAAAGCAAAACATATTAATTACATCCTTGACTGCCAGATGTGTCCAAGACTTATCCAGGGCCTAAGCAATATCTAGATATCATTGTGAAATATCAGATGTCCCTAATGGTGCCATTTTCTGTAAGTGAAATGGCATTATATCTGGATGTTTCATAAACTGTCTTGATATTGCTAAATTTAAATCTTCAGACCAGCAGTATCAAGACATTTTATGAAACATCCAGATATAATTCTTCCTTCCCCTGGCTATTCCCATGACAATAAACCACAAATTCAATTAAATGTCTAGCATATTGAATTCTGAGGCTATCTGTATGAATTTTAAGTCTCATAATATCTTGGCATTTTAATTTTCAATAACTGTTTCAGCTCTGTGTTTTCAAAAAGCTATGGTTTCCAATTGATGGCCTTTAAAGGACAAGATCCAGCAAGAACAAAAATAGTAATAGATAACAAGATCTTAGAACAGGTGAATTCATTTAATTACCTAGGATGTATGATCACATATGAAAATGAAAAAGATATAAATGTACAAATTGCAAAATATTTAAAAATAACAGGTGTAATTAACTCTATATTTACACCAAACCTAGTTCAAAAACAAACCAGACTAAAAGTATACAATACATTAGCCCTACCAGTCTTAATGTATGGAAGTGAAATCTGGACAATAAAACAAAAAGACAAACAAAGATTAACAACAGCATAAATTAAGTTTATGAGAAAAACTGCAAAGTATACCCTATTTGATCACAAAAGAAATGAAGAAATTATGAAAGAATTAAACCAAGAACCAGTAATAGAAAAAATTAAAAAATATAAACATAAATGGATGGAACATGTTCAAAGAATGAAAACAGAAAGATTACCAAAACAAGCCATTAGGAAAAAGAAAACCAGGACGTCCTCTTAAATAATGACTTCTAAGACCGGAACAGGTCATGCTAGGCCTAAATCCTTGATATGCATGATGATGATGATGATGGTTTCCAATTTGAAAATCAGAAAATCATATTTTCTACCATGTTCTCAAGTTCTAGAGTACAGCTTCTTATAAGCCAATTATGTCTTTGTTTACAGCCCATTTGAGCAATCTTGCTGGAAGAACTGATTAATTTGTCCATTGCTTCTTCATCTCTGAAAGCCAGCATTTAATATTATTATTGATCTCTTCTATCTTCGTTTTTATTACATATGTTTGTAATCTTATGTAGCCATCAATAAAAAGATAGCAAATGTCTTGCTGAAAGCATACAAATCAAGTGATTGTCGATTTTCTCTTCAATCTCTTCCACATTAGTGATGGAGTGCTTTATTTTTGACATTTTCTCATCTTCTGGCCAATTCTTTCCACCTATACTGCTTTGACTATTACTTATTACTTTTTCTTTATGAGCTTCCATTATCAGCTTTCCTGTGCTTACTATGATGTAATCATTCAACATGCTCATCCACACCACATTGTCCCAGGATCAAAGCAGAAAACAACCATTTATTTTTACTTGTTAATTTATCTGGAATAAAATAAAATAACTTACCTTAGCTAGAGTTCGGAGGATGTGTCTGACATCTGACATCAGTCTATGATGAGTTGATAAGAGACCTCTTATAGAAAGAACATGATTTTTAGTGATATCCTAATAGAATATAAACAGGGGAAAAACTATAATAAACTATGAAAAAAATATATATATAAAATTTGAATTTGAAAAAAATTTAATAATAGAATGTTTAATAGTTTCATATTACATAAAGGACGCAGACTAATAATTTATACATACAAATATAGTTTGCCCACCGATTAGAGATCTTTCAACACTTCTGCGCATGTCAGAAAAAGGAGAATCCATTCCGATAATAGGGTAATCAATCTGTCTTCTGGGATGAGTTTGTTTATTATTACAGGTCGGAAAATTTAGCTTTTCTTTTACGAACATTGCTGTTTTTAAAGTGGCAACTATTTTGTTTGTATAACAGTTGGGAAAATGTACGTAGAGTATTAACAAAATTAAAAAAGGTATAGCATAAAACAAAAATTTAACTAAGTTTATTTTTAAGAAAGTTTTCTTCTTCTTCTTTGTCTATGATCTCTTATGCTTTTAAGTATCGAGATTCTGCCAAAGAGATTTCCATGCCATCCTGTCCAAGGTTTGTTGTTTTGCTTCTTTCCAGTTAATTCCCTTCTTTTCCAATTTTTCTTTTAATTTCCTTTTGCCAATCCTTCTTGGGTCTGCCTATGTTTCTTTTCCCTATTATCTGGCTTTCGATTAAGATATCCAAACCATCTCATTTAGGCTTGAATTGATTCAGAGGTGCAACTTGAAGGTTGTCGCTTATGGTTTGATTTCTTATTCGGTCTAGTCTTGTTTTTTGTACCACTTTCCTGAGATATTTCATTTCAATTGTTTGTAGTTTATTTGTGTTTCCTGTTGTTAAACACCAAGACTCACAACTGTATGTTAATGTTGGTAGAAACACTGAATGGTACACTGCCATTTTGGTATTCTGGGTGACTTCTTTCTTATCTAGGAGTGGGCCTTTCATTACATAGAATAGCTTTGTTCCCCCTCTTATCCTGTTGTTAATTTCTGTGTCTAGTCTACCATCTTCTTGTATATACGATCCCAAGTATTTTAAAGGAGTGAACTTGTTCCAGTTGATAATTCTCTATTTTTATTATGTGTTTTTGTTGGTTTCTAGATATGATCATTGTTTTAGTTTTATTTATATTTATGGTCATATTCCTTTTCTTTGTTTCTTCATACCAAATGTTGATATTGTACTGCAGATCTTCAGCTGTATTTGCTAGAATCACTACATCATCTGCAAAAGCCATGTGTGAAATCCTGGTTTCTTTCAGTTTCCTGTATATCCTAGGTGGAACTTTTTTGTTTTTGTTTGACATGCCTTTAAAATTTCATCTATTACTATGATGAAGAGAAGAGGGCTGAGGATACAGCCTTGCCTCACTCCTACATTTGTTTCAAATTCTTTTGAGCTATTATTACAGGTTCTTACATAATTTCTATTACTTTTGTAGAGGCTTTGTATGGCTGCTATTAAGTTATCTTGTAACTTGTTTTTCTTTAATGTTTGCCATATTAAGTGTCTGGGAACTCGGTCAAAGGCCTTTTCAAAATCTATAAAACATGAATGTAGTTCTTTTCCATATTCCAATATTTTCTCTGATATTTGTCTAAGACTGAAGATAAGATCCTGCGTGCTTCTATTTTTTCGAATGCCATATTGCATTTCATCCAATGTATGCTCTATTTGATTCCTAAGCCTCACTTCTAAAATACGGGCATATAATTTTCCTGGAATGCTTAAAAGCGAAATTCCTCTATGGTTTTCGCATTTACAGTTGTCTCCTTTCTTAAATATAGGGATTATTATAGCTACTTCCCAGTCTTTGGGATTTATGGCTTTCGTTCCTAAATTCTTTACCATTTCTGGTGTTATTTGGTCATGGCCTGCTGATTTTTCTATAAAATAAAAATAATTATACAGAAAAACAGAAATTTTTTCAAATGAACTTAGATATTCTAAACTTACAGCTACTGAAAAGTTGTTTGTTTCATTACAACACACTTATTATATAAGACATATATTACATAATGATACCTCAGTAATCTCAATTTCTTTGACCATTGGAAACATATTTATTGTAAGATACTATTATATCTTCATACTGTAACTACTTTTTTATAAAGATATCTCAGGGATAGATATCAAGATATTGGTAATTTTCCTTATCACTCGATATGGTATTATTATTATACAATATCTCCATGGAGTCAGTGACTTGTCCTAGAAGATGCACACTAACTTCTAAACACACAAAACCAATCATACCTTTCCTTAAACTCATTCACTGTAAGGCACTCACAACTAATTCTGGCAATCCATTTCATTCATTCACCACTCTCCAAGCAATGAATATAGTTCACACATCCTTACTAACCAAATTCTTGCACAACTTTCAAGGATGACCCCTAGTTCTTTATTTGTCATATATTAAAAATTTCCTTTGCATTCATTTATGAAACTCCTTTAATATCTTGCAAGTTTATTTCATATCTCCACTTTTCTGCATTTCAACTAAACTTTGTAACCCACACACCTTCAACCTATCCTCATAGGGAGCATTCCACAGACCTGTCATCAGCTTGGTCACTTGTCTCTGAATCCTCTCTACCACCTCCTGATCCCCAAGGAGGGCAGGTGATCAAATATATGCAGAGCAGTCAAGTTGTGGTGGAATCATAGTCTTATAAAGAGGGAAAATAACATCTTTATTGTTAGCATGTTTTTCAATAGTCAAGTAATTTGTTAAGCTATTTTACCAACTTGTGCAATATGCATTCTGAACTTCAACTCTCTGTCCACCATTATCCCGAAGTCCCTTATCCTCATCAATTTCCTGCAATCCCGTAGCATCAATGTGGTACACAGTATGTAACCTTACTGTGTACTCAACCTAAAGTGCATAATGTTATATTTCGAAATGTTAAACTGACAATCATTATCCTTTGCCTGCACTGCCAATTTATTAAAACCATCCTGCAGGATATCTACATCACCTTTATCAACTACTATCCCCTCAAGTTTTGCATCATCAGCAAACAAATGACCCCCCCCTTTAAATCTTCCCATATATCACTAATATCTCATTCTACTAGATTCAACTCCACCATACACTACTTTCTAGTGCCTGTCTGTCTGTCAGTCACTTATGCTACCAGCTTCATATCCATTCCCATTTGCTCCAACTTTTGTAATATTTTCCATGCAGTATTCTGTCAAATGACTTTGCAAAGTCCAGCAGCATCATGCTGCAGCCATTTCCATTATCCAATTCCTCTGTCACTTTATTATAAAATGTGAATAAATTACTAAGACAGGATCTATCCTTTACAAAGCATGCTGCCCATTATAGAGTATCAGATCCCTATCCGCCTATTGTTGGATTTTACCTTTAACCAACTTTTCCAATACTTTAACAACCACTATTGAGATGCTAATTGTTTGTAGTTTGCTACTTCTGTCTTGGAGCCATCTTTATATAATGGAACTATCTCACCCTCTTTCCACTACCAGAGCTGAAACTTAGCTTCAACAACTTCATCAGAGGCAATGCCAATTATCTTGCACATTCATGTAGTACATAGGCTGACATGCCACCCATTCCTGCTACTGTAATCACATTGAATTTTTTCATTATGCTGAACACCTGCTGTTCATCTATCTCAATTTTGATATGTACATCTGTCACATTAGCAACAGCAAAATCTCCACCTAGATGATACACCTTTGCAAAACAATCACTCAGCAACTGAACTATTTCTTTTTTTTTTTTTTTTTTTTTGTCCATCTATTGTCCTCGAGTCTTGTACTGTGTCCTGTCCATTTCCATTTCTTTCAAAATATGATTTCTCCAATATCTGAAAAATTTTGTTTTAGCTCTTATTTCTTCATTTTTTATTTTATCTGAGTCTTATGTTTAGCAGACATCTTTCCATTCTTCTTTCTGTTTTTTTGCACAAAAGTGCAATCACTTCATCTATTATTTCCTTTTTTGATTGGCCAGGTTTCTGCTCCATATGTCCTAAGAGGCAATACACATTGGCTGAATAGTCTTGCTCTGTTCTCAGGTTTTGCTGTTTAAAAATCTTTTCAATTTTCCAAAAGCTGCCCATCCCATTCCTATTCTATTTTTTTTTTTTTTTTTTTTCCACTTCTTATATGACTCCTTGTTTCTTCACTGTTAATAATTTTTCTTAGTATACATATTCATCTATTATTTCAATTTCTTTCTTTCTTATCTTAATAACGTTTGTCTTTCATTGTATCCTGTTTGGTTTGTCATTATTTTGGTTTTCTCAGAATTAATGTCTAATCCAATTTCTAATGATTTAGTTGCTAGATCTTTTATCCTTTCTTTTAAATCTTTCATATTGTTTACAATAATAAGAATATCATCAGCAAATCTTAGATGATTTAATTCCATGAATACTGACTCCTTTATTGGACCATTCTAAATTACTCATCATATGTTCCAGTGTTAATGAGAGTTTGGGAGAAATCATGTCTCCTTGCCTTATGTGAAATTTTTCACTTATTTCATTAAGAATGATATTTGATGTAGAATTTCCATAAATATATTTTATTATGCCAATATAAATTGTGGATGATATTTTTATGCAATTAAAGGCTTTTTTAAAATCTATGAAGGCCATGTGAAGAGGATGATTGTATTCATTGCATTTTTAACAAGTAGGCTTAGTGATTGAATATGATCTATTGTACTGAAGTCCTTTCTGAAACCAGCTTGTTCAGAGGGTTGTAGTGAATCAAATTTATTTCTAATGAATTGGTTATAATTCTAATGAAAAGTTGATAAATGTGGGATCACAAACTAATAGGTCTGTAGTTTTCTAGTTTTAATTTACTCCCTTTTTTATGCAGTAAAATAATGTCTGCATTATTCCATATTTGGGGTGTTTCTCCTTTTTAAGGCATCTGTACCAGACAACAATTGTTTCTGCAGTCACCTAGTTCATGTTTTGTCCTGAGAAGGATGCTGCATAAGCATGTTATTTAACTCCTTACTGTCACCTCACATCTACATTACTTTCAGGCACTTCTTTCATGCTTCATGCACCATATTATTACTGCACTCTCCATGGAGTTGGCAGACTCATTGTGGGAGGTTCATTCAACTGACAACATATTTATCATACTGATTCTTAAAACCCTTAATACTGCTTGTATTAGTAACACATTCTGGTAATGTGTTCCATTCATTAACAATTCTCCATGTAAAAAATCTACTCCTCACGCCCCTCTTCACCACACTCTTACGTAACTTCCAGGAATGGCCTCTGGGTTTTCCTCCTCTCACCTCCTACTTTTTTTATAATCTCATCTGGATTAATCCAATAAAATCCTCTCACTAACTTCAATGTTTCTATCCTATCACCTCTTTCTTCCTATCCACTAAACTCCACAATCCACATTTCTTCAAACTCTCTCTCTCCCCATGGCTAGCATTTTCAAAGTCCTGATATTGTCTTAGTTATTCATCTCTAGATCCTCTCCTCATTTTCAGTATTATGTGGAAACATTACAGATTTGAGCACAACAGTCCAAGTGTGGTCTGACCAGTGCTTTATACAGTGGCACAACCACTTCCTTATCCCTACATGTTAGAGTACTTCTTATCATAGCAGCACTACAATGTGCAGCCTTTGCAACATTAGCAATGTGCCCTCTAAACTTCAGTGTACTGTCAACCATCACTCCCAATCTCGAATCTCATCCACTTCCTACAGCATGACACACTGTCGATATAGTACACAGCCTTATATTTCTGCACTTCATCTATTATTTCCTTTTTTGATTGGCTAGGTTTCTGTTCTGTATGTCATAAGAGGCAATCTCTGTTCTCAGATTTTATTTTGCTGTTTAAAATTCTTTTCAATTTTCCAAAAACTGCACATCCCATTCCTATTATATATCCCATTCATATATATATATATATATATATATATATATATATGACCCTGAAATGCAACACCTTGCACTTATTGATATTAAAAATACAACCCAATTGCTTTGTCCAAATCAAAAGTCTATTCAAATTTTTCTGAAAGTTATTACCATAAGAAGTGCTACTTATAATTCTCCCCAGCTTTGCATCATCAGCAAACCCGAGTCAGTGCACATGATATATCGTTTACAAACAAGTTAAACAGTAATGGCACAAGAAATGGGAATAGATAGTATATTATTCCCTGAAAGGGAATTGCCATAAGCAGTGCTACTTATTCCCATTCTCTGCAGCTTGTACAAAAACTCATCATGTGGGAAGTAATCTATCAAACACTTTTCTAAAGTCCAAGAATATCACTGCATATGAATTTCTCTTATCTAACACGTTTTCTTATCATAAAATGCAAGTAAATTGCTAAAACAAGACCTATCCTTTACAAATCCATGCTGACCATAATAAAAGAATACTATGTCCATCAACCCAATCCTGTATTCTATTCCTAATCAATCTCTCCAACACCCTTGAACAAAACCACAGTTATACAGACTGGTCTATAACAGGAAACTTCTATCCTAGAACCATGCTTGTGGAGTTAGGAACCCTATGCACTGCAAAACTTTCATTAAATAACTAGGTCAAGGGCACAGCCAACTGGTGCACATTCCTTAAGAATATGTGGTGATATGTCATCCATTCCCATAGTCAGGCCCGGCTGGTTGTGTGTGCGAAGTGTGCAATATACACAGGTGCCACAGAAGAAAAGGTGCCTAAAAGATGTCAAAAAATATGAGATAAGAGTTTAAACGAACAATGAATGGTACAGAATTGTACATATAATTATGAATGTATGTCGTCTTTTGTTCAGGTCCCTTCAGATCTTCCTGGAAAGAAACGAACAAATAAATTCTGAAATTGTATCCTGGACCTGATTATATCACTGTAATTTTTGATTAAAATTTACGAAAATATACCTAAGATAGTTCTTCTTTATTTTTTGATGTATCATAAATCAACTTATGATTAATTTATGAGTTCCGTGTAAGGGCCGTATCCTAATTTTAATCGGACCAAGTGCATCGGATCGGATGCATGTGGTCCGGCCCTAAAAGTCGGCTTACTACTGATAACTCATTCTTCTCAACATTCGAGCCTGTTATATTAGCGAGCTGTTAGGGCGGCGTCAGTGACACAAAATAATCAGCAACCTTGAAGAACTCTTTGCAAATTCACTGACTGCAATGAGAATACTACTGACTTTGCCCATTTCAGTTGCTAAGGGAGAGAGAACATTTTCTAAATTACAATTAATAAAGAACTACCTGCGATCAAGCATGAGTCAAGAAAAATTAAATGGTTGGGCACTAATTTCAATAGAAAATAATATTGCTCCGTCTATCAACATTGATGTACTGCGTCAGGATTTCGCTAAAATGAAAGCCAGACGAGTCTCTTTTAGCAAAATTAATGTAAAGAATATTTGAATAAATCTCTTAACTTCATATTAATATTTTATATTATTTTGAAAATTTAAATAACTTGAAAAAATTTGTATAAGCAGGACTAATCCGTAGGTAACATTATACTGTAAAGCGGTTTTCATTTGTTTTTCATTTCCTGTTCGTTTTATTCACACTTTATTCAAAAAAAACTTTTTTGGAAAGGCGCTGAACATTAATCGCACACACAAGAAAAATACTATGCACCAGTCCTGCCCACAGCCTTTTTAACATCTAACTCAATCACCTGATTCTTTCACTTCCAATTCTCCTAATAATACTTGTCTCCCTTCTATATATTGCACTGCATCATTTACACCAGTATGATATATGCTGATAAAATGTTCATTCAATAAATTCACTATATCCTTTGCAACTGTTATTCTGCTGCCATGACTATCCATCAGTGTCACTTATATTCTTTAACCCTGGTCGCACACAGGGATGTGGTGACCGGGGTTAAAGAATAGTCCCAGTGTGCCATGTCATAAGCGGCAACTAAAAATGGGTACCCAGTGGTTGGGAGTATAGCTGGGCCACCCTGCTCCCAGAGCGTATAAATTTGGAGACTTCATCCTCCAGGTTTGGGGGTTGAGCATGGGGCTAACAACCCACCCTGTGAAAATTTACATGTTGAGAAGTCCTTCTTTCTTCTTTGATGCCACCTCCTATTGGAAGTCAGCGACCATCTTGGCAAATTTTTAGCGATCCTTAGTCACTCTGAACAGTCCCTCAGAGCTCATGCCAGTCCACTGCCTGATGTCTGCCAGCCAAGATTTTCTTTGTCTTCCCTGTGCTCTTCTTCCATTTATCTTCCCTTTTATAATCAATTGAAGTATCTTATATTTTTCATTATGAAGTAGGTGCAGTTTTCCTTCTTTTCATGGTATCTAAAAGTTCACGTGATTTCCTCATTTGTTCCAGTATTTCCTGACTGGATGGTTTTGCTGTCCATGGGATTTTTAACATTCGTCTATATAACCACATCTCAAAGGCTTCAAGTTTTTTTATTGATGTTGTCTTCAAGGTCCAAGTTTCTGCACCATACAGAAATAAAGACCATACATACATAGCATTTAACCATACATACTCTAAGCTCTAAATTTGAGAAGTCCAAAGAAGATAATAACCAGCTGCTTTTATGGAAACAATTTGGAAAACAATGTAAGGATTTGAGTCTCGGAAGTTGGAATGTTCTTTCTTTATACTGAAGTAAGGCCCTGCAGTTGTTGACGCAACAACCTGGCAAGTATAGGATTGATGTAACTGCAATTCAAGAAGTTACATGGACAGGACAGGGCTTTTAGAAATAAGAAATTACACACTATTTTATAGCTGTCATACAAAAAAGCATGTTGAAGGAACTGGATTCATTGTGAATAAAAAGATTAAACATCTTGTCATGGACTTCAAAGCAAAGTCACTCAGACTATGTAAAATTAGAATCAGAGGAAGGTTCTTTAATTATAGTATTATTTGTGTGTACACCAACTGAAGAGAAGGATAATGATGAAAAAGAAGAAATATTCTATGAAGACTTGGACAGACTTTTTGGTAGTTACCCAGCTAGTGATATTTAGATATTCAAGTCATTGGAGATTTGAAAGTGAAAGTGGGAAAAGAGGCTGAATTTCAGCCAGTTGTTGGCAAATACAGCCTACATGAAGTTATCAACAATAATGGAGCAAGGCTTGTAAATTATGTTACTT
This sequence comes from Typopeltis vanoorti, assembly GCF_054136105.1. Taxonomy (NCBI): domain Eukaryota; kingdom Metazoa; phylum Arthropoda; class Arachnida; order Uropygi; family Thelyphonidae; genus Typopeltis; species Typopeltis vanoorti. The sequence continues at coordinate 44,238,300 of NC_143557.1, read as the reverse complement.
CACACAATATGGTAATTGGCAGTATCTTTTTTTCAGCATAAAACATTCATAAAACAACAACTTGGAGATCACCGAATGGAAACACTCAAAACCAAATTGATCACATCTCAATTGATGCAAGGCATAAAACTGACCTGTTAGATGTAAGAATTTGTAGAGTGGCGAACATCGACTGATCATTACTTAATTGTAGCCAAATTATGTGGAAAGATTTCTCATGCCAAAAAAGAACACAGATTCATGTGGAAAAATCTGGCTGTGAAAAATTAAATGATGAGATATACAAAAATCACTATATGACCTTACTTAAAAAATCACTGCCTGGAACAACAGATGTTAGTTCTTTGGAAGAATCTTGGTCTGCACTGAAAACAAATACACTTAAAGTAGCAAGTTCTCTTGGGTAAATTTAAAAAACCCTGGAATAAAGATTGGTTTGATGAAGAATGTGCCATGGTCACAAATAAATAAAATGAAGCATATCAAAAGATGCTTCAAAGAAACACCAGAACTGCATCTAATGAATATTCTACAGCTAGAAAAGAAGCTTCACCAGCTAAAAATAACGGTCATATGAGCAGAGATTTTTTTTAATATATTGAACATCTTATAGGGGTTAATGAATGCAGAGCATTCTATCAAAAAATCAATTCTAGTTGAAGAGACCTTAAACCTAGATCAACTCTCTGAAGAGGTAAAAGTGGTGAAATCATTAGTGACAAACAACCTATACTCAGCAGATAGACAGAATATTTTAATGACCTATTGAATGAAGATGCACAAGAGTTAGATTTTATTATACCTAACACTGACAAAGAACCTAATGAACAGGCACCATCTGTAGATGAAGTTAAGGTAGTCAAAAAAGTCAAAAACAACAAGACCCCTAATTTGATAGTATAACATCAGAATTGCTAAAAAAACTATGGGTCTGAACTACTTAAAAAGATACATGAATTGATAGTTAAAATTTGGAATACAGAAAAACATCCATTAGACCGGAACACAAGCATTATCTATCCAAAACTAAAGAAAGCCTCTACACATGGATACTGAAGAAAGGAGATCCCATGATCTGTTCTAACTACAGAGGTATCAGCTTTCTCTGCACATCATATAAACGTTTTTCAAACATACTCTTTGAAAGACTACTGTCACATGTTGATCAACAAATTGGGGTTTTTGTGTTGACCACATGTTGATCAACAAATCAATGTGGCTTTTGTTAAGGGAAAATCTACAGTTGATTAAATATTTCATTTAAGACAGATACTTGAAAAGACTATTGAATATGGTATTGATACTAATCATTTATTTGTAGACTTCAGAGATGCCTTTGACAGCATTAATAGGAATAAGCTTTTGGAAGCAATGCAGGAATTTTGTATTCCTCCAAAACTCATTAGGTTAGTTAAGGCTACAATAGAGAAAACAGTATCCAAAATTCAAATACAAGGCCATCTTTCAAATGTAATTTGCATAAAAAATGGAGTTCATCAAGAAGACTGATTATCATGTTTACTATTTAATATCTTTTTAAAAAAAGTCATAAGAGACTCAGGAATTAATACAGAAGAAATATCTATAAATCTGTACAAATCTTTGCCTATGCAGACAAAATTGATTTAGTTGCAAGGACAACCAATGCTCTTAAGGAAGCCTTTCTTGCCCTTGAGGCTGCTGCAAAAAATATGCATCTGAAAATAAATCAAGATAAAACTAAATATATGCACTGCATTAGAAACAAATACCAAAACAATCGTCTCTTTATTGAAATAGGATCATACTCATTCGAAAGTGTTCATAGCTTTATCTACTGGATCTTCAGCTGCCAAAATAAAACTTCACCAGAAGTACAGAAAATAATTATTACTGCTAATAAAAGTTTCTATGATTTTGGGAAAATAATGAAATTGCAGTTTATTTCCAGAAATAATAAATTCCTGCTATAAAACTTTGATTTGCCTTGTATTGACATATGGTTCAGAAATCTGGACACTGACAAAGAATGAGGAAAAGCAAATTGCTGTTTTTGAAAGAAAAATACTCAGGCACATCCTTGGCAGTATTAAGGAAAATGATCAGTGGAGAAGATGCTTTAACTTTGAATTCTATAGATATTTTAAAGAATCAGACATAATCAAATTTCTTAAAATTAATTGTTTTACCTTGGCTGCTCATCAAGAATGAATGATAACAATCCTGTAAAAAAATTATTTCTTGCAAAACCCAAAGGAAGGTGAAAATGAGACAGACCAAGATTATGACAGGAAGATGTCAATGAAAAGGATTTCAAGCCATAAATGAGAAAAACTGCTGTGCCAAAGCCAGAAATAAAGTTCAGCTGGTGAAATCTTCAGAGGAAGGCCTTGGCCCGCCTGGGGTCTGTTGAGCCACTGATGATGTCCATCAACCCAATCCCGTATTCTATTGCTAACCAATCTCTTCAACAACCTCAAACACAACCACAGTAATACAGACTGGTCTATAACTGGAAACTTCTGTCCTAGAACCATGCTTGTGGAGTAGTACTATTTTGCCTTCTTTCCACTCCTTAGTCCTCTATGCACTGCAAGACTTTCATTAAATAACCAGGTCAAAGACACAGCCAACTGGTGCACATTCCTTAAGAATATGTGTTGATATGTCATCCATTCCCACAGCCTTATTAACATCTAACCCAATCACTTCTGCTTCTTTCACTTCCAATTCTTCTCCTACTTGTCTCCCTTGTATGTTGCATTGCATCATTTACATCGGTATGATATACACTGATAAAATTCTCATTCAATAACTTTCCAATATCCTTGAAAAAATTCTGTTGAAAACCTTGGCATTACCAGCCAATCTCCTCTCATACTGCAACTTTTTTTCTCTTTACCATGCTTGTCACCTTTCTACCTTTCTAGCCTGCACTTTATACTCCTCACGGATCTAATCACCACCATCTGTCTTGTACCTCCTCCATAGCCTTTTCTTTTCCGGCACAGCTTGCTTGATTTCACTGCTACTCTATTTACTTGCTTAACCCTTGGTATACAGTTATACATTGCCTGTGTCAGATATCGCCTTTTGAATTTCCATGTATTGTCAACATCCGTTTTGCTCAGCTCATCTACCCAATGTACGAATGCTAACTGACTACAGAGTTTCAATAATCACCCTTTTTATATTTCCACATATATCTGCTAATTTCAACTTCACATCACACAAATTCAACATCTGTGCATGCACTACCAACTCCCACACTTTGTGGACACAATTCCTCTGCAATCATTAACAGCATTCCCCCCCCCCCTCCTCTTTTCACATTTCTATCCCCAACATCGCATCCTCCTAAGACAACCAAGTTTCACTTATTCCAATTATCTTTGGGCATAGTGACTCAATCAATGCAACAAACTCAGCCTCTCTTGTTTCGAATACTTCTTATATTTGTGTACAAACATGACAATCCCTGTGTCGAGGCCATTCTACCAGCACCAATGTTCTTTATTCTAGCTGCTATACCACTCCTCTCTCTCTTCGGTCTCACCACTCCTGTTTCTCTGATCCTGACTCTGATTTCCATTCCTACCTGTCTCATTCTCACTTTTATACATTCCATCACCTTGTGCTGCTGTAACCACATCTTCAACCTCATATTCATCTTCCTCTTGTCATACAATCTGTTCAGTTGTGTTATCTTACTTCACAAGTAGACTCTGATCATTTACTACATTAAATTCTTGACTCTGTGCCTTCTCAGAAAATACATAAAAAAGAAAATAAATAAACACTATAAAAGTTATTCTCATGTGATCACTGCTTTTCCTGCTGGCCATATAATGAAACCATCTTGGGATTCGGTTTGAAAAGTTTGTTTCACTAGTTGTTTCTAACATTAAACTTCCTCTCCACTTCTTTTTTTTTGTATTACTAAATATGTTGTCATTTTCACAACTTGTATTTTGGCTGTGTGGATGCTACACCATGGGAGAAGAAATCAATACTAAATTGCGATCTTAATTGCTTAGAGGTCAAACAACATCTGAATCATACTTAGATGGGCCACTGGTGAAGAGGAGATCAACTGTGTTTGCAGAGTGTTAGGGATAATCAAGTGTTCTTCTAATGAAACCATCTTAGGATTCGGTTTGAAGAGTTTGTTTCACTAGTTATTTCTAACATTACACTTCCTCTCCCCTTCTTTTTTTTGTATTACTAAATATGTTGTCATTTTCACAACTTGTATTTTGGCTGTGTGGATGCTACACCATGGGAGAAGAAATCAATACTAAATTGCGATCTTAATTGCTTAGAGGAGATCAACTGTGTTTGCAGAGTGTTAGGGATAATCAAGTGTTCTTCTAGGGATGTGAACAATTCATGAGAGATCAGTGTGGAAGAGAAGACTAAAATGCTTGGTAAGATAACATTACTATTAGGAAGGCTGAAATGAAGAAAATGAACATTTAAACAAAGGAAACTAAAAAAGTTCAAAACAGTTGGTGTCATTAGAAGTAATAATACAGAGAGCAAATGAATTAATTACAAAATGGGGCAGAAAGATTTTTAACCAAAGAAGATCAAAAAGAGGATATTTTAATTCTGAAACTTTCTGACTTGTTATATCAGAACAAATGTAACACAAATGCCACTTTGGGAGAAAAGAGTCAAGCGTTTCTGTTAGGAAAGGTAGATGTGATTTTGCAGACTGGTAATGAAAACAAACATCATTGAAGGTAGAATTATGAACATGTAAAGTTGTTGTGAGTAGATTGAGAATGTTTTGGAAGGTTTGCTTTATCTACATATAATACACACTCTTGAGCCAAAACATCATGACCCACTGCATAGCTGGCCAGAAACAGGGCAGTGGTATGGGGACTCATTTACTGGTTCTGCCCATCCTCAATGAACAAACCTGGACAGCTAATTCTTACCTAGGAATTGTTCATGGACCAGGTATTGCTTTCTCTGGTAACAATGTGGCCCAATGGATCTGGAGTCTTCCAGCAAGATATGATCCATTTCACAAGGCTGTTCAAAGAACATATCCGGGCAACCCAAGTGTTTCTCTCCTGCTACCTGATGCTCTTGATTTGAATCACATTGAACATTTTTTGGATCACGGGGAATGCAGCATCCACTGATCAGTGGCAGTCTTTCTCACTCGGTAATATCTGTCTATTATTCTGTCCAGCTGCTTCAGAATACCTCAGGACATCCTCTATAGTCTAGTGAAGTCAATGCCAAGATGGGTGCAAGCAGTTATCCTGGCCAAACACACCACTACTACTAGGAAGGTGGTCATAATGTGAGTGATTCACAAATGAAAATACTTCTTTGTGATCACAATACATATTCCCAGCTTACTACTAATCCTACCATAAATCAACTAAAAAACTCAAAGTTATTGGATAAAATAGCATCCATAGATCAAGAAACCATTAAAAGACTCAGAACATACCATGCAAAACTCCCCTGGAATATATGGCTCATCAAAATTACATGACTATCCACTTAGACCTATTGTGGATTGTACTGGCAGTCCTATTGTATTGGAAATTCGCACGGTTAACCTAGTGACTTTGCGCTTCAAAACCATATGCCTGGGGAAGTAGTGTCCTAGGTTCGATTCCCGTTGGAGATGTGAGGAGCTGAAGGATCCTCCTCAGGCATATAGTCCAGTTAGCCGGTCTTGGACGTGGACAGTAGGGGTTTCCTCCCCAGTTTATCTGGGGATTTTCATCCTGCAAAGCAGGCAAACTGGCCTTGAGAACTCAACACCACTGCAGACATAGAATACACCGGGGCATAGGGCTGACCACCTTATCCTGTGAACTGTTGAGGTCTGATGATCAATAAACCCTCAACACGGTAAGGTAAAAGAGGGAAAAGGAAGATGAGATGTATAAAATATCAAGATTCTGTCTAACCTTCTCTATCCCCCCATTGGCCACTCAGCTTTTTCAACAAAATATTCCATAGAATTTCTTACAAGAATAAAAGACATTAAACTGGCAGATACAGACATGTTAGTAAGCTTTGACTCTGTCTCTCTCACTCTTCACAAATATCCCTCACAAAGAGACTAAAATTTCTAGCCCAAAAATTTCCACTGGACATAGTGAACTTATTCAAATTTACAATTACATCTGGTTACTTCATATTATTATTATTATTATTGCCTAACACCTCCAGGGAGTCCAAAGATGCATTGAGGGAGGGCATCTACTTTACAACTCTCTGGAGGTGTTAGGAGTTGTATATTAAAGCCACTCTACCAACTGCAACTATCTTCATCATTTACACCAAACGCATCTACTGCTGACCACCATCATTAGTACTTTCACAGACAATCACAAACATCCATGCCCATGGTAGGATTCAAACCTGCAGCCTTTTTTGGCTGGAGAGCAGATATGCTAACCACTCAGCCAACCAGGCCAGCATGGAAAGATAAAACATATAAACAAGAAGGTACTGCAGTAGCTTCACCCTTATCATTGAACCTAGTCAACTTTTATCTTGAACACTTAGAAGAAAGAATTTTCTCTCTTGACCCAAAATCAACAATTTGGTTGTGGTATATTGATGATGTCTTTGCAGTTTGGAGTCACACAGGACCAGAACTCCACTAATTTTCCACAAAAAAGCAACAACCTATATTCTTGTATTAAGTTTACACTAGAAAAAGAATCATGAACAGGTATTTCCTTTCTAGATGTACACCTTCAGCATAAGTAAGATGGATACATTTCTACCTTCTGTCTACTGAAAACAACCTTTGCAGGTCATTAAATCCACAATATGCCCACCATCCATCTCAAAAATATGGCATTATAAAATCCCTAGTATCAAGAGAATACAAGATTTGTTCTGAAGAATCCCTAAAAGAAGAGCTGTAAATTATCAAAGAAACAGCCTAAATGGATATAATCCAAAAATAATTAACCATTCTCCTATACAGCAACCCAGACAAGAAGAAACCCACAGGACTCCTATACCATATATTAAAGTCATCTCTGAATGTGTGGCCAAAAATATGAAAAAATATCAACTCATTGCTACCTATAAACTTATCAACCAAATTCATAACTTGCTACCTTATCCAAAAGACAAAGTCTCACCAGTGATGCTACCTGGCATATACCAAGTGAACATAAATATATCTCTGAACATCAAGACCACATCCAGCTTTATCATACCCCACAAATCTGGCCTAGCACCACACAGAATTGAAAACACTAACCACAGGATCAGATGGGAAGACACCAAGCTGATGCACAGATCAATATATAAACATAAATGTTTATACAAAGAAAATGCTGAAGCTCTACTTCATAGGCCATAGGCCTAACTTGAATTGTAATGGCTGCTTCACTAGTCCAAAACTGTGGGAAATTGTTATCCACAATCATATTAAATAAATTGTATTCTCTTATATGAGGGAGTACCTCAAAATAATCAGAATCTGAACTTGGTGCGTGTACATTTTCTAGTTATGGATGCTGCTGCTAGGCATTATGAGTGTACAGTTTTCTGCACCAGTCTGGCAAGTGGCATCATTATGTGTAAACTGGTTTGTTGTTCTGCCTGCTTTTTTGTTAGTGCTTACAAGCAACTTTGGCAATTTTGTAATGGCTGACCATAAGGAACAGAAAGTGTGCATGAAATTTTGTTTTCTTTTGGGTAAAACTGTAGCTGAAGCTATTGCTATGCTTCAGCAAGCTTTTAAGAAAGACACCTCAGGTAAAATGCAGATCTACGAGTGATTTTCCCATTTCAAAAATGGGGACATGTCAGTTGAAGACTAACCATGATCTGGCTGATTTTCAACAAGCAAGAATGATGAAAACATCGAAAAGGTTTGTCACACAACCAATGAAGATCATTGAAAGACCATTGAGCAAGTTTCTGAAGAGACAAATTTCTCATGGAGTTCATGCCAGCAAATTTTAACAGAAGATTTGCAATGAAATGTGTGTGTCCACTAAATCTGAGCATCTGTTCATAGAGGGGAAAAAAAAAAAAAAAAATCGTGTGAATGTTTGCTGTGATTTGAGGGAGCAAGTTCTTAATGACCAGAACTTTTTTTCAAAAGTTGTGACCATGGATAAGTCTTGGTGCTATGGTTATGATCTAGAAAAAAACACGCATCAAGCTTATGCAAACATACAAATTCACTGAGACCCAAGAAAGCATGTCAGGTTTGATCAAAAGCTGATTGGTTTTTTTGATGTGAATGGAATTGTACACAAAGAATTTTTTCCTCCTGGACAGACAGTGAACCAACATTTTTATCTCAACGTTTTGAGAAGACTGCATGATAGTATGTGACAAAAATGGCTAGAAATGGGGAGTAACAGAAATTGGTTGCTGCACCACAACAATGACCCTGTCCATATGGCCTTGTCTGTCCAACAGTTCTTGATGAAAAACAGCATGGTGGTTGTTCCCTGTCCTCCCTACTCACCCATCTCTCCCTCTCTGTCTCTCCAAAAGACAGCAATTTGTTGATGTGGATGAAGTGAAAGAAAAGTCGCTGGAGGCCATAAACAGTATTTTAGTTGCACACCTCCAGAACTGTTTACAGTAGTGGAAAAAAGGTTGGGACAAGTGCATTGACTCACATGGAGAGTACTTTGAAGGAGACTAGAATGTGTATTATAAACTTTAATAACATTTTTTAAAAATAATAATTCGACTTACTTTTGGGTACTCCTTCATATATATTTTATTTTTAACTAATTATTTTCAGTCCAATAGTTTTAATCCATGAACACACAACTGTATACATAGAGGGATTCCGATTTAATGCATGCACTTTACTGTTTCTTTATTCAATTCCTTATTTTTGTTCACTATTTGTACTGATGATGATATCTTATGATACATACGACGAAGTATTTACATAATGAATTTATTTTCACAGTGGTATTACATATTACTCGATAGTTATGGATACTCTACAGGTGTCATTATTGCAGGAGACTCAAACTATACACATTTCTCCTTGAACCCATTAACAGATAAAGCACTCACAACTGAATCTGGCAACCCATTCTATTCATTCACAACTCTCCAAGCAAAAAAGTAGTCAGAGAACAGTAATGGAAAATAAAATGTTAAAGGAGAATGGAAACAAGAGTATATATATCAATACTCTATAGGATACTATTATTCATAAAAAATGACAACGAATACATAAATATCAAACAAGATACTTACTTTCCTTAGTAGACATAAGGGCCTAAAATATTTAGTTCCAAAAGCAAATAAAGAAGCAATACATAAACATTATACTTATTTAGCGCCAAAAGTATTCAACACACTGTCTTTAACAATAAGAAATGAAACTAACCCAAACAAATACAAAACTCTAATAAAAGAGTATTTATTTTCCCACAGAAATGAGGAAGCTCTGTTCAAAATAATTGTATAAATTATTGGTTTTTAGCATATTTGTATTCAAAGATCCAATCTTATGTGTAAAACGTAAAATTTAAATGCTATTTAACTGCTTTGTTTTATTCCTAATTAATTGTTATGCAACTTTCTTTGTATGATGAAATTTTATTTTATCTGCAATTTTATTATGTAATTATATTATAATAGTATGTATATTATATGAATGTACATATGTGTATATAATGAAAATGCATTACAAAATTTTTGTAACTTTATGTATATCATAACCTGGATGAGCTGTTGCTCTTAGGTTACACATATGATTATTCAACATATTGTACTATTATAGGAAGCTTACAAATAAACGTAACAATTAACAGAAAAAAAAAACTTGAAGTAGAAAAAGCTATAAAAAGCCAGAAATGTGGAAAAAGAGCTGGTAAAGTGTAGAATAAAAAATATATAATAAATTAATGAATTTAACGAAATTATACAAATTAAATTTTCTGACCAATTAACACACAATATTAATAATATTAATTATTTATAATGGAAGTGTAGCTCAGTCAGTAATGATTATTCCTTTGAGTAAGAAAGACCCAGTTCAAATCCTTTCCAGGATGTGAAGAACCATTGTAAAATTCTATTGAATTTGTAATGTCTTACATGGAGGTGACATGGTTTTTCCTCCTAAATGCAGGACAGGTGTGCTTGTGCTACAGATATAATACACCTGTCCTCAAAGATGCAACATTAAAATGTCCATAAATCTCTAATTATTATTCACATAATGCCTATCATTTCCTGAAACTCATTCACTGTTGAAAAGTTAGTCACAACTAACTCCAGCAATCCATTCCAATCATTCACAACACTCCTAGCAAAAAAATCTAGTCCACAAACACTCTTTACATAACTTCCAGAGGCAACCACTTGGTCTACTAGTCATACTGAAAAATTTCTTTTGTATTAACTTTATACAATCCCTTTAGAAACTTAGTAGTTTCTATCATGTTTCCTCTCTTCTGCCTGCCAAATAAACTCTGCAACCCACACACTTTCAATCTGTCTTCATATGGAGAATTCCACAGACCTGTCACCAGCTGGGTTACTCATCTCAGGATCCTCTCCACCACTTTCTGATTACCAAGAAACCCAGGTGATCAAATTGGTGCACAGTAGTCAAGATGCAGCTGAATCATAGCCTTATAAAGAGGGATAACAACCTCTCTGCTCTTACTTGTTAGTGTGTTTTTCAACTCCAAGTAATCCTTTGAGCTATTTTGCAAATTCCGCAATATGCCATCTGAACTTCAATTCTCTGTGTACCATCACCCTCCAAAACCTTAGCATCTTCAATTACCTGCAATCCAGTACCACTGATGATACAGAGTATGCAATCTTCTCAACCTGAAATGCATAACTTAATATTTTGAAATATTAAATTGATAACCATTATCCTTTGCCCACAATGCCAATTTTTTAAACCATTCTGCAGGATATATACGTTGTTTATCAACTACTGTCCTCACCAGTTTTCTATCATCAGCAAACAATTAAATATCCCCCCCCCCCACAACCCACACCTTAAATCATTCTCTATATCAGGCCTGCACAACTTGATTGTCTTTCAGGACCAAACCCAACTTGGATCACCTGACCAAGGGCAAGATCACTTCGGATCTTGAATCTTAGACTAGTCCACTGCAGCTAAACTTAAGTAAATTTGTTAGTATGTCTATAGTAAATACTAATTAATATGCATATTTAAATTTTTTAGAGAGTTACAATTAAAATTATAATCAAAATTATTTACACACAGATATAGCTGCAAAATTTCTCAATAAAAACCACTTAAACATAAACACAAAGTTTACTAATAGTTTTACTGAGAATATCACTTATTCTCAGTGAAATATCAGTGACTGGATGTCACACTGTGACATTCTGAATGTCACAATGTGACACATTGCATTTCTTTGTTGCCACTATTTTATCAAAGTTTGGTGTCCATTCTTAATATGGCCTCTAAATTGATATCACTTAAAGATGAACGCTGTTTGGTTTAGTTCAAGTTCATGACCGAAAATGTTTGTTCACAAGTTCATGTGTTCCCAAACATACAAAATACCTGGTAGGCAGTATCCCACAAACTTTTAAATTTATCCTCATCCAGAATAGAATAAAACTTTTGTAAAGTACTCTCCCTATGCTTGACCTGATAGTTTTCAGAACACTGGAGATCAATAACTTCCATCTGGAGTTCGATAGGTAGATTTCCTGCCTCGACAGAAAATGGATCCTTAATCACTTTTAAGCGGATTTCGTCTTCATTACTCAATGGCATTCTTTTCTGAAATTCCTCATTTAGATATGATATGTGCTTCGTACATTTTCCACCCACCATTGAATGATATTCTGATGGAATATTCTGTCGACATTAACTGAAAAACAAACTTATTTTTTCCTTGAAGCTGTAAGTTAAGGTCATTCAAGTGACCCAAAATGTCACACAAGAAAAATAAATCTTGATTCCATTCTTCATCCATTATTTCTGGGAATTTTTCCATATCTTCTTGAAATTCCAAAAATTCAACTAGTTCATTTTTTTAGAGCGACAAAGCATGACAAAACTTTACCGCGGCTCAATCAACGTACATCAGTGTGGTATGGTAGATCCCCGTACTTGGCATCATTTTCTTCTAGAAACTCCTGAAACATTCTGTGTTTCAAACCTCGAGCTCAAATATAGTTGTCCAGAGCAAATACTACTTTAATCACATGATCAAACTGCAAAACCTTTGAACATAACACCTGCTGATGAATTAGGCAGTGAAATTTTGTCAATGGTTTACCTGCATACTGTTCAATAAATGTTACAGCACCAACATTTTTTTCACACATAGATGGGGTAGCATCTTTTAGTAGCAGTTTGCACCATCAGTGCAAACTGCTACTAAATTCTTGAAATTTAAGTATAGTTTTTCGGTTACACACATCTTTACATTTTCTGCGATCTCCTTTCCTGTTGTTCTTCCTTTCATTGAACACAAACCACCAAGCTCCTCTGTCACCCCAAAATTCTTATTAACGCCTCTTACACATATTAAAAGCTGTGCAGTATCTTTCAGGTTAGTACTTTCATCCATAGCAAGCGAATAATAGACAAATTCACTAGCCGATTTTTGCAGATTATCTTTAAGATCCTCGGCAATATCAGCCATCCTGCACTGAACAGTCATACAGGACAAACTGATATTTTCAAAATTATTTTTCTTATCAGGACACAATTCGGAAATGGCAATCATCAGACAGTTTTTTTATCAACTCTACCTCAGTAAATGATTTGCCAGCACAAACTATTTCTTGTGATATTTTTAAGCTTACCTTTGTGGCAACTTCATTTGCAGATGTAACTTTTTTAAAGGCTTGTTGCTTACCATTAAGGACTTTCAACAACTTTGCTGCTTTTATTTGCTTTTCACTTGCACCCAACTTGCCAAGGTTAGGATGTTTCGATTCAAAATGACATCTCAGATTGTACTCTTTCGGCACAGCAACAGATTCCCAGCAAACAATGCACATTATTTTCTCCTTAAACATCATAAAAAATATTTCTTTGTCCACTCAGGGTTAAATGCTCGATGTTCTGATTCTATTTTACGCTTTTTTACTTAAGCTCATTGTGTCAAGATTGACAATATTAATTACAAAAAACTAATGATGAAAAACTCACAATAATGCAAGTTATGATAACAGTTATGTAATGCATTATTGCTCCAGCTACAACCAACTACTACACCGCCAAAGCCAGTCACGGCATGGGCAACTTTGTGTAATACAATTCGTTCTCATTCATAGACATCAAACCGTTATCACAGAGATGCAACTTTGAATTTCCCCACAATGACACTAGCGCTAACAAAACCTCAAAGCAATTGTAATAATTGGTTATTAAATATGACGGGGGGGGGGGGATAATTCCAAATGCAATTTATTGTCAAGTTGAAAGAAACATGATTGACATTAATTGCATGAATGTAAACATGCAGTCTTAGTAAAAATTTAATTCAAATCATCTAATTTCATATTCCTCCATATGATTAATTAATTTCAATCAATTAATCATATGGGGCAAAATAAATAGCATTGCAGTGGCATGAGGCCTGCAATGTATGTTGTGAAGGCCCTCTATATCATTAATATATGAATTAAAGACCAGTTGCCCTAGCACAGAACCCTGAAGTACTCAATTAGTCATCCTCATTTGTCTTGACTCCACTCCACATACTACTCACTGGTGGCTCTTTTTCTTCCACCCCCCTATCCATGTCATCAGCTTCATATCCATTCCCATTTGTTTTGACTTCTGTTATAAATTTCTATGTGACATTCTTTCAAATGCCTTTGGAAAATTCAGCAGTAACTTGGTGTAGTGTAGCCATTTCCTTTATTCAACTCTCCTGCCACTTTATTATAAAATGTGAATAAATTACTAAGGCAAGATGTATACTTTTACAAAGCCATTATATTTCTATCCACCTATTTAAATGCACATGTTTTGTGTGTGTGTGTGTTGTGTACACACTTGATGCATCCTTACAGATGCACCTTACTGTTTTCACACTGAATGTTAAGTAAATTTACAAGAGTTCAATATCCAATTGTGCAATGACTTTTAACTTTAATTCCTTTTTGAATTCAGTTAGAAATATAGGAAGTATTAATTAAAGTTTTTTTAATTAATATTCTAGGATATGTTGTCTTTTTCCTAAAATCTGATGGTTAATTTATACATTTCCAATGTATAAGTTTATCTACAAGAATTATCAGTTAGAAATGACAGACTCAAACCCAAATATATATCTATATCTATCTATCTATCTATATATATATATATAAATAAAAAATAAATAAATGTTCATTAGAGTCACAGTTCTATATCAGGCCTTTTCTCAAAACATAAATCTTCTTTTTATGCTGGACTATATTTTTATGTTTATTTATGTTGGACTATGCAGTATCTCTTTTTTTCAGCATATATTGTTCCATTCATCCTCACTGTTTCATTGAGTATAAATATTCTTATCTCAGGTAATTTAATTTCAAGTACACATCACACATTCTTTACCAGAGAAAAATGGATACTTTTACTATTTTATAAACAAAATGTATCAAAGTAGAGCTCCTCATTAATGCTACTTTACAGTTTCAGATTTCTCTAATTTCATCACTTGTTCCCAGAAAATAATTTGCTTCACCAGTGTATGTCCATGAGACAGAAAAAGAAATCTTCTATTTAGCATTTTTTCAAACATCTATTTAATATCTTCTTTTATTACCATTCACTTGCTGACAGTATCAACTTTCCCAGTCAAAGGATCTTCTACTGATACATTTCAAACTATCAAGTTCTTTAAAAACTTCCTAAAACAAAATTCTCTTGTCTGCATTCTCAAACTTTCATTTTCTCTCTCTCTCTCTCTCCTTTTGTTTCTCCCCATTACCAAATGCTCTCTCTGTCAGCTGTGAATCACCCATCAACCTCTTCGGTGAGCATGCACACTTGTTCCTAAATGGGAAGTAAGAAGTCAATAATGGCTAATATGTTGTCATTGTTGGTGAAAAGACAATGTCTTTATGATGAACAACAAATATCATTTGTAAATAGAACACCAAAAATATTACAATTATCAATTGTAATAGATTTTAGAATAATAGGTCACATCCGACAAGTCTATTAATCTCAAATACTTTTATTTTATATTTTTTGTTAACTTAAAAATCAATTTCTTACTTTCGTTCAAACATAGATGCCTCGCTAAATGATGACATCTGCAAGCTCACCAAACAATGCAAATTTGACTCAAGGAAAATTGTCAGGTATCACAACTTTGGAACCATGAACACAAAGAATGATGGAACAAATTTTTCTCACGCCTAATCAAAGTGACCTGTGATATGCCAGTGAACAGACTGGCATTCATAACTGCTGTGAATAGTATGTCAGAAGGTATCCCCACCATGTCACATGTACCAGCCCTGCCAGATCTCACTTAGAAGCAGCAGGAACAAGATAGAAAATTACAGCAATGATTGGAAGAAAAACGATAAACTGGAGATGATGTATGAATTAATCAACTACCAGCCAACGTGGAAACTTGAACTTCATCACTGCGGAAGGAATGGTGTGACCAATGTGGTCAACAGCAAATCTCGCAGACCCTTCCTAATACACTATACCAATATACTTGGCCTCAGATCCAACTTCAACGATGTCCATTTTCATCTCTAGTCTGCAAAACCCAACTTACTGTTCTTGATAGAAATCCAAATTTCTACTCTCCAAAGTGGTAATCAACTCAGCTTTCCCAGTTACACACTCTTTGACTCCTTTTGCTCTGGCCATCTGACCCAAAGCTATGTGCTGAACATATCAAAGTAATTATTATTGGGATGGAAACATTTATTCCCTGTTACCTATATATATTTGGTATAATGACCACAGATGTGCTCATTATACCAAAGCCTGAAATAGTTTCAAGACGTCAAAAACTGACGTCTTGAAATCAACGCGTCAAAAACTGACTTTGAGAGAGATAAAAGCAGGAAACTTGCATTCTGTCCAAATGGCAGCCATGCATTCTGAGCTCTAGCCAAAGCCATTGGTTGCAACTTCTTCCCACCGTTGTTGCATCATCACCCACTGAAAAAGCCAACATCCTGACTTCCTATTTCTCCTCTAATTCTTGTACTGCTGATTTTGGTAAATGACCTCCAACCATCCCACACATACTCTACACTAAGTGCACAGTGTGTCCAAAAAAAGTCTCCTGGCCCTGATAGTATTCTTTTGATTGTCTTAAAGGTCTGTGCTTCAGAGTTGACTCCCATTCTGTGTCGTCTTTTTACCTTTTCTTATTCCACTAGTATCCACCCTGCAGTCCAGAAATTAACCCCTATTTAACCTATTCTTAAACAGAGCAACAAATCCATACCCTCAAATTACCATCCAGTTCTTTCCAAAGTAATGGAAAGAACTATCAACACCTAGCTGAAATGCTATCTTGAAGATTCTCAGCTAATAAATGGCCAAAAGTATGATTTCTGTCACTGTTGGTCACCAGGTAATCAACTTACTTATGTAGCTCACATTAGGAAAAATACCTTGGAATAGTTTAGTGAGTCCCAGACAGACCCCTCCCCCCCTTGATATTTCCAAGGCTTTTTGACTGGGTTTGGCACAATGGCCGATTAAATAAACTACCATTATTTGGCGTTCCCGCTTTCTGCAGTTGTTGGACTGCCCACTTTTTGACTAGATGCTCACTTCAGGTAATGGTAGTCTGTTGGCGTAAGTCAGCAAACTTACTCCAGCAGACTACCAATCAATAAAACGTTTTGCTGATTACAGCATATTACATTCCTCCTATTTCATTTGACAAACCTGGCAATACACAAGTCACCACAGTCTCCAGAACCTTAATCACCACAACCTTAAATATGGATCTTCAAAACATTCATTAATGCAGTTTGGATAATCTTGTCGATTTTAATGAAAGCAAAAATGACTCTATCTTATTTCAAACAAAAAAAAAAACCCTTTCCTACATCCTTACTTTTGACAACACCCAAATCCCCAGGCATGATGAGATTTACTTCTTGAGATAACACTAACTTCAAATCTCTCGTGGCATGAATATTTCACAAAAATTGCCTCCTCTGCCTACAAAAAATTAAATTTTCTTTTTCGTTCAAGGCATTACTTTAACTCCACGCAACTTCTTGAGTATCGTTCCCACATCTGGGGTGGGGTTCCTAAGAGCTCCCTCTTTAATGATACTGGACACTGTACAGAAAAGGGCAATCAGCCTGATCAATGACCCTTCACTCACTTTCACACAAGCACTTAGTTTCTGATACTTGCATCTTCTACAAAACTTCTATGGCTAGGTTCATTAGAATTAGCATCAATAATATCCCTGCTCTCTGTCAAATCAGTTGGTAATTGAAATGCAGCAACTAATCAACACTCCCTCACAGTGAATCTCCAAACTCGCAGAACAAATTTCTCTTCATTCATCCCTTCTACTGCTGCCCTCTAGAATAGTCTGCTACTTATGTGTTTCCCAAGGAATGCAACCCAGAGTTCTTCAAGATAAATGCAAGCAAGAAACCCATACTTCTCACCCATAGTATGGGTTTCCCATAAAAGAAAAAAAAATTAAAAAATATAATTATAAAACGATTCATAATTGTAAATTATGATTATTTTTACACATCTAATCCCGACTTATATCTTCAACCAACTTTTCCAATACTGTAATCAATGCTCCTGAGATACTAATTTATTTCCAATTTCTGTAATGAAACTATCTTACCCTCTTTCCACTTCCTTAGAACCTAGCCAGAGCTGAGACTCAGATGAAACAACTTCATCAGAAGCACAGCCAATACTCTTGCACATTCTCGTACCACACAGGCTGATATGCTGTCCAGTCCTACTGCAGTATTCATGTTGATATTTCTTAATATTTTTACCTCCCATTCTCACATCAGTCTCTGTCACATAAGCAACTGTAAAATATCTACCTGAATGATCCAGCATTGCAAAATGATTGCTTAGAAGCTCAACTATTTCTACTGCTTCTGTCTCTTTTCTACCATCAATGCTGATTAAAGTTATCTCTCCATAATCATTCCTTCTCTTACTTGCTACATAGTGAAAAAACATTTTTGGATTTATTTTGGCATGCTCAGCAAATTTTCTCTGATAATCTGATTTAGCATTCCTTACAATGCTAATAATCCTTCTTATGCATGCTTTTGTACTGCTCACTCATGAGCATGCTGATAACCTTTTTCTTCATATTCCCTCCATGATGATGTCTTTTTTTTTCAGGGTCTACTTTATATCACTAGTCATCCATTAAAAGTTAACCCCTAAATTAAAGATAGCAAGAAATTATATTCTTGTTTAATTCTTTATTCAAGTGTAAGCAAACAAAGTTTGTGTGTGAAGTATCTTCATGACTAGGCTACTTGTGTATAGAGGCAAATGACTTCCCATTAAGGTTTTCTCAGTAGGATGTGGAAACATTGGGGAGCGTCCCAGAGATGAGTGACTAAGACAATATCAGAAATGCTGGGTATGAAGAGAGAGGTTGAAGGAATGTGGATTGCAGAGTTTGGTGAATAAGAGAAAAAGAGGTGATGTGATAGAGATGTTTAAGTTAGTGAGAGGATTTTACTGGATTAATCTGAAAAGGATTATAAAAAGAGTAGAAGGCAATAAGTGAAGAACCAGAGGCTTGTGCATAATGTTACACATTATGGGAAGGACCACTACCCAGACCCACAAGAGATACTAAGGTTGAAGTAATGCAGAAATCATATATTTCTCATATACAAAATAGTGAAAAGGTTTAAAAACCTTATTATTAAAATACTCTGGATTAGAGCTAATTGTTGAATTTTTTTTTTTCACTTGATTATAAGTTATATTAAAGATGACAAGAAATTATATTCTTGCTTAATCCTTTATCCAAGTGTAAGCAAACAAAATTTGCATGTTAAGTATTTTCACGACTAGGCTATTTGTTTATAGACGCTAATGGCTTCGGACTTCATGTGCAAACTTTGTTTGCTTACACTTGGATAAAGGCTCAAACAAGAATATAATTTCTTACCAACTTTAATAAAATTTATAACCAAGTAGAAAAACTTCCTACAATTAACCCTACTTGGTTTATTCTCCTGACCCTGGGCAAGTTGTCTGATACAAACTCTCTCTCTAACAATCCCTGACCACTTTCCATGTATTACTGATTTCTCTGTAACTTCTTATGACATGGCATTATTCCAAGCTGCCTACTAAGTTTGTCATAACCATCAGCTTTGTAATTTCACATGTAAATTTGTAAATTCTTATCCTTTCTTGGATAAGAATTCTCCATGTTTAGCAACTCCCAAAACAAGGCTGCATGGTCACTTTCCCTGTTCAGAGACAGAGTTGCTACTGTGGTTATGTATAGAATGCAGATCCAACACTCTCAAACTCTTCCATCACATGCTGTTTCAGGTAATGATCCCTTAGTGACTGTATAAATTCTATATTGATTTTGCCATGCATCCTATCTGCACTCACTGTGCTAATTTGCCAATACAAATGCATCCACATCTTCCTCTGGATGGACCCCCCCCCAGTCTATTACATCAACCAACCAATGAGAAATGCATTGTAATTGCGACATTTGTTATATTAATAGATGGAATGGTCTGGAGAAATCTGTCAAAAAGAACATAATGATGGGAAATTATGTGGGCGCATAATTTCACACCATCAACAAAAACTATCAAATTGATTGACAATTCAACTCCTTTATTTCTGATACTTCCAGCATTTATATTAAATGCATTTCAACATCCTCTTCACAGAACTTCATTTCATTCCTAAATTCAACATCTCATGTTGAAGGAATTAAAAAAAAATGACAGTTACTAACACAGAAATCTCTTTCTAAATACTAAATATTGCTTTTTATTTCTGCTATAATATGAAGAAGTAAATGATAGTGCTGTATGAAACTAGTAATTAATTTATTAAAGTGCTTTACTTTTTTTACATAGTTTTTGCCTGTAACAAAACACAGCTTCAACAAGCCATTGAAATTTTTATTCTTTAACAATATATTTTGCCCTACTGGACTATCTCACATAAGACAGACTCAAATGAACCATCTCTGTGAAATTTAAAATCCTCTTTTTGTTGGATAGTGTTCTTCAGTTATCATTCCCTCTATTCTCTCTGAAAATACAATATGCCTTATCTTCTAGAATCCCTGTAACCATATTATTTCCTGTCAACCAGGTCTTGCTGATGCTGATAATTTTTGGTTCTCAAACTGACAAATGCCAAAAATTCTTCTCCTTTATTTCTGATACTTCTAGCATTTATATTAAATGCATTTCAACATCCCCTTGGGCCCACAGTTGCCGTTGCATAATGTCATTACCAAACCATTCAGATTCGAAGTCTGGTAAACTGTACCAAACCATTCATTATCATTTCTGCACTCCCACTCATTTGTCCAAGGCATGGTTAGACACATCCTTGACTGCATCCTCCAATACCTCTAATTATTTAAAAAACCTTGTGATTATATGAGTAAAGTGGATATTAGATCTAGCATTATTTCAAAGCTGAAATAATGCTGTTTTTGTTCAGCACTAAGGAACTTGAAATGACAGAGAGGTGTATTTTTTTGTAAGCAAACTCTCGGATCAGTGCATAAAAGTATTTACTAAAATAAAGAGCCAAAAGGCTTCAGTTTGACAATGCAAAATTATATAAGTGGATATTAGATCCAACATTATTTCAAAGCCAAATGTAGAAACTACGAAAGTTTCATAAAAATAAGTTGACCAGAGAGCTTATGGGAATATACTCACCAGCTTTCATGAGTTGCCTCAGTGCGGACTACTTAGAAAACATAAACGTGCCCAAGCATCTACTGTATATATCCACTTTACTTATATAATTTTGCATCACCAAAACGAAGCCTTTTGGCTTTTTATTTTAGTGAAAACTTTTATGCACTGAACTTTTGGCTGTTTAGTAAATACTTTTACGCACCGACAGACAATTCGCTTAGGAAATATACACCTCTCTGACATTTCAAGTTCCTTAGTATTGAACAAGAGTTTTTGCTCTCTTAAGGTTTTTGCCTGGTCTCTGAGGGGAACCAACCAGTTCAAAACAGCTGTCAGGCCAGTGAAACCTTCTCAAAATGAACTAATAGAAAGAGAATATATAGATGCTTGGATGGCATTTATGTTTTCTAAGCAGTCCATGCTAAGGCAACTCTTGAATGCTGGTGAGTACATTTGGCTTTGAAATAATGCTGGATCTAATAACCACTTAACTTATATAATTTTGCATCGCCAAACTAAAACTTTTTTGGCTCTTTTTTTTAGTGAATCTTGCGATGCTTTCTGCACCCACCTAACTCAAGCACGAGTCACTGTAAATATTTGCCATTTGGGAGACAGCCATCTAAAAACTGAATATAAATTCATAATACGTGTATTCATTATTTGAAATTTTGAATTAATATAAATTGTATTAATATATATATATACAGTGTTTGATTTGGGAGAGACAGAGAGGTCACTTCATGTTTCTAACATAATGTATAAACTATTAATAGTTTGTTCCTTAACAGTTTCAACAGTAATTGTGTTAGCTCTATCTAATGTTACACCAGGGAAAATATTAGGCTTCATAAACTTATCTTCACTGAATCTATGTTTTTAATTTATAAAACTTACTTTGATAAAGTTACAACATGTAACATGAATCTAAAGACACTCTGCTAAATTGAGAACATTAATATTTATAAAAGCTGCAATATATAATAGTGCAGGGATCCAGTGAAACAAGCTTGTGTCACACTAAAGTGTTACATCCTTCTCTCATTCCAATTATTTATCTGATTTGTAGATTCACAAGATGTCTCCAATTGCAACTGATCTGCAATAGAATTGCATCTCTATTTCTATCTAATACACTAGGGCATACACTTATAACAGCTTGATATCCTCTAGTGGTATATGCAACATGCTTTTGCAATTTGAGAAAATTTCAATTTCATTTATTTATATATATATTTTTTTTAACCTGGAAAAATTAACTTACATATATGAAAAATACAGATATGTCTAATCAAAATATTTGTTATCTAAATATCACATTCTTCCATAACATGAACTTAGCAGATATCGTGTATCACAATATTTTTACTGTTTGTAAAAATCTATAACAACAAGCAGGTGATGACAACTACTTGTAGTTGAATCACAGATTCAAAAGTTGCATAATATAGCAAAAATCACTGACAATGATCCTTAACAATTTTCAACACATTACTAAATATGCTGTTCTTACTTTGAATTCCTAAAGCTTAATAGAGCATCCAAACATCACAATAGTGACTAGATGAAGAAAATCTATGCACTTTAAGGTAGTATAACATAAGAATAATGATTAAAAAGATACCAAAGATAAGTGAAATGTATATTCTGATCTATATTATGATAATCATCTCATATGGAGGCAGCAGCAGTTTTTCATCCAGCGTACAGGCAAATCAGCCATTAGAGCACATGCAATTTACAGACAAAGTCCTTGGACACGTCGCATAATAATAATAATAAAAATGAATAACAGACAAATTCACTAACATCAAGAATAATACATCATTTAAATGATGCATTATTCTTTTGTCCACTTATGTATCAATTTTTGAATATATTTGCAACTAAACAGATGATGGGTCTGAGAAAAATAGTACTATCAATTTAACTTCATAAGTGATATGATTTTTTTAAACATCAAAAATGAAATATGCCTAGTTTTTTAACTTTGCTTTGTTATTAATAAAATAACATGCCAAATAAAATTGCACTTTGTTCATGGATTCCAACATGATTCAAGATATTCTCTTTCTCTCTTTTTTTTTTGTTTTAATCCCTCATGTATAACACAAAAATTATTTATTTTCTAGCTTTTAATAAAATGCACATTATCTAACACTAAATTGAGGCTACTTCATGTGCTAATGTGTTGTAAATTGGCTCCTGTAAAATAGGAGATCTTTTTTCATTTGCTGGGGATGAAGAAATATATTACCAAATTACCGTGATGGATACTAAATGTGCAACTATTATGGGTGACTTAAATTATCTGAATACTAATTGGATAGAAGAGAAATTGCATGACAAGAATAAAGGAGAATTTATTCAGCTGTTGTGAGACAACTTTCTCAAGCATCATGTGAAAGAAGGAACTCAAGGTCAAAGATTGTTAGATTTAATCATAGCATCAGACGGGGTCATAGTTAAGAATGTGAATGTTTTGACACCAGTTGGTGACAGTGATCATGCCATACTTTCCAGGGAAGCAGCTGATGTTCTAATTAGGTTTCATCAAGTTTCAGGCTGAACTACGAAGCTGGCAATTATGACAATCTCAGGAGAATACTATCTTTAGTCCAACAGTATCAGTACTGAATGGGAAGCTTTGAAAATATGCTTAAATGATAGAAGTTTCTGAATATGTCCCTAGAGTTTGAAAAACAAACAGAATGGGAGCAAAATGGATGTGCAATTTTATTAAGCAAGAGATCCATAAAAGAAGATGTGGAAGGAAGATTGTGAGAAGAATTATAAAATATATAAAGCTGAGGTCAGAAAATATACGTGTACAGAGAGCTAGGTTGGAGCATGAAAAGGAACTGGTGTTTCTTTTGTGTGCACAGATTTAATTCTAGATCTGTTAAATAACCTGAATAAGAATTTGGCAATATGGATAGATGTGATTATCAGCAGGTATGCTAAAGAAATGTTCAAAAAAATTGGCCAGACCCTCGACAGGTTTGTATAATTTGAGTCTTAGTTCAGAAAAGAACCCACAGAAATGGAAAAAAATGTATGGTAATCCCATTGCACACGGTTGGTACAATGACTGATATGTATAACTAGTCATCTATCAGTGTTTCTGAAGAGACTGTGAAGATTTTAGAGATGTTAGTAAGAACTCACATATAGAAATGGGTAGACAAAGAAGCTATACTTTGCATGGAACAACATGGGTTCACTAAAGGGAAGTCATGTCTGAGCAATTTGTTCATATCTTATAATAATGTTATGGCTGAGTTGGATAAAGGTATAGATACACTATGATACTGTTGGGCTTTGCTAAGGCATTTGATAGGATACCACATAAAAGGCTGATCCATAAACCAGAGAATATGAGATTGGAATGTAATCGAATGGCTTGGATAACTGGGTGGCTGAAGGACAGATAGCAGAAAGTGGTATAAGGGGAATGTGAATCTGACAGATTTAAGGTGACCAGTAGTATGACCCATGGATTATTGTTTAATCTATATATCAATGATATTGGAAAGCACCTGATGGGAGATCTTCAACTGTTTGCTGATGACGCAAAGTTAGGCAGAGCAATTCAGAGATGCTACCAATATACAGGATTTACAGGGTGATTTGAATACGCTGTAAGCGTGAGCAAATGATAATGCCTTAATTCAATGTCAGTAAGTGTAAAGTTATGCACTTTCATACGATGAGATATCCAATGGCATATTATATTGGTAGAATTATGCTTAGAGTAACTGACAGGGTTAGAGATCTTGGATTTCTGGTGGACAGGAATTTGAAGTCTAAAGGTCACATAGCAAAAATTGCTAATACAACAGAGAGAATAATTGCAATGTTGAAACGAATGTTGACATGTACAGATATGGAAGTTATTTTGCCGCTTTACAAGGCACTGATATGACCTCAATTAGACTACTGTGCACAGATTTAGTCTCCTAGTTTTGGAGGGGATAAAGAAGCTGTGAAAAGGGTGCAAAGAATAGTTACAAAAATAATATCAGCATTATGGAATGTAGATTATGAGGGTAGATTGAGAGATGTGGGCTGTATACACTGGAAGACAGGAGAAAGAGGTGCAATATGAGAGAGGTCTAAACTTTTGAGAGCATGATAGAATATTGGTCAATAAAATTTTTCACTGTATGGAAAATGAAAAGAGAACAAGGGGCATTCATGGAAGTTTAGTTTGTGTTGTTAAGAAATGAGTGACAACTAGATTTTCCTCTCGCAAAACTGTGAGTGAGTAGAAGAGTTTGCCTGTTGAAGTAGATAGTGTATCTAGTGTGAATGAGTCTAAGACAGGGGTTGGCAACCTTTTCAGACTCGCGATCCACATTCAACTTTTATTTTTAATAATCGGGCCTCAAGCGTTTAATTGAGAGAAAATAGTGAGTGAAAAATACTTCATTTATCAATTTGTAATATATCAATCTTAAAAAACACAGAAATATTTTAAGTACTAGATATGAAACAAGAATGAAAATGAAACTTATTGAAAACTTATTATCAAGTAAAAACAAAATAATATAGTTTATGCATCACAATGTGTGTCTCCTTGCTTAAGGTGACTTTTGTGACTTATTTCTCTTAGCAAATTCGAATCGAAGCATGCAAATGTTCATCAGTCAGTCGAGAAGTAAAAATTTACTTTTTTAACACATGGCAGAAAATGCTTATTTGCAAATGTATGCTTCCAAATGCGACCATCATCTTCTTTGCGAAACGGAATAATCCTTCAAATTTTTTGCTAAGCATCGATAAAATGTTTAAACATTTTCTAACAAAAATGAGTTCTTCAATGTTTCATTCTGTTCCAAAACTTCCATCTCTAGTTGGTTTGATACGTCATCAATGTCGACATTAAAAGGGTTCAAAAATAATCGCATTTCGATGCTATTTTTATGAAAATCCACAAATCTTGTTGAAAATTCCGTTTGTAAATCTTCAATGATACCAACAAAAGTTTCCTTTTGTCTTTGCTATCCAATTGTAGATGCAGATTTGCAAATATATAATGATGTAGATTTTCTTCCATCATATGTTTCATCAACAGACATAGTTTGCCCTTCAAAAACTTTTATGTCAGAAAACAGTTCGACTAGTAATTTACCTTGGCCCCACAGGTTCACATTAAATTCATTAAGGTATGTTGTAATATCTACCAATAAATGCAAAACACATAATCCATTTTTTATCTGATAGTTGTGAGCAGTATTTTCATGTTCTCTCATGACAATATCTATTTCTTCATGTAAATTAAAAATTGATTTTAGCACAGCATCTCTACTTAACCATCTAACAGCTGAGTAGTAGATAACGTCCTAACAGTCCAATTCTATTTCTATCAAGAATTCTTGAAATTGGCGGTGCAGACCGTTGCGTCGGACGTAATTTAATGTAATTGAAAGACCATAACGTCTTTCAATGATAGAAATAGAATACCCCCATTTTCAATAAAGAAGTACTTGCTCTTCCATTTAACATTAAACCTTCTTCCTACATCTGCAATTTTCCGTTTTGTGAACCCATTTTTGAAATTATTTTTAAGAAATATATATCCTCTGAAAATAATAGTTGATATTATTGAATTATATTAAAAGACAGACCAGGAACACGACTGCAAAAGTGCGCCAAAATCTCGGTTGTCGTTGGATGAAGTCACCTTTGTTATCCCCACTCATGATGACTCACACAGTGAGTCATCATGACTAACTCGTGCCAAAGGTATCAAATTATTTTCAATTTATTATTCATATTATAAAATGCATTATTTAAATAATTCAACACACAGGCCATACGTCATGTAAGTATGGTCAACCTATTATGGGCTGCCAAAAATGCATGTTCAGGCCGCATGCAGCCTGTGGGCTGCCATTTGCTGACCCCTGGTCTAAGAGAAGGTTTGCCAGCTAGTGTGGGTGATATATGGCCTAACATGAGTCCTAGACTCCCTGGAGGCCTAATAATAATCATAATAACAATATATATCTACTATCCAAGAAATAAGAACACAGATGAGAGAAAACAACTTACCCATTCAATATAAATATTTTTCTTTTTTTCATCTAGCTTCTCTTTACAAGATCCTAGTGATTGTGATACCTTGTCCATTACACAAGAAATCCATTCCTGGGTGACTCCACCTCTTTCTGGTAATGGCTTAAAAAAAGTAATATTACATCAAAATGATGTAATGTTACAATTTTATTTAACAAAGCATTTAAATAGTCAAAGATCTACCAACAAAAATAAGGGAAACTCATGATGATTATATCTAAGAAAGGTTGTTGATTTGTTTATAGCATTAGAGTATGTTATTATAAATAAAATGCTAATATATGTACATATTTGATGAGTAAAGGTAGATAGTTTTACTTCTAGCTTATAAGATATATTATATTTGACAAGAAATTATGACTTGGTACTGGGGAAAACGACATTCAGTAAACAGCCTTGATATACAAATAGACTATTCATGAAGATAGTTCCTGCAAAACTCTGTATACTTATGCTTGGGTCTTCATCATCATCAAATTCCTGATATATACCCTCAAAGGGTGTACAGGATATGATAGAACTATGAAAAATGTACACAAATTTTCATTACTAACTTCCTATCTACAATTTTCATCATGCCTGGAAAATTTCATATGATCACTTCTAGTAAATACCATCAAATGGAGGTATGTTAACATCTGAGATCCACCATGCGAATTCAGTTACTGAATGAAAACAGTACTACATGCATTCTACAGCTGCCCACTTATCCTGTGTATTTGGAACAGATTCTGTAATGTTTTGGACTTTCATTACTTTCAACAGAACATTTTTTTTCTTCTTTTTGCATAATACTCCTCACCTATCAGCAATGGGAAGATTATTTTGATTTTTATAAATAAAATATCATTTATGGAAAGTTAGGGAAAAAAACATGGCTTTGAAATACAATAGGATATACATAATATGGTAAACAAATGCTTTACAATATTGCATTATGGATATTTTATTGTTCTGTTCTGACAATTTTTATGTTTAGGAAGAATTCTGAACGGTAGTGAATTTTTGGACAGGTAGTATAGACCACCACATTACACAATATATTCACCAAGGAGAGAGAGAGAGAAAATTCTGTCTATTTTTATTATGAAGGTTTTTCACATTGATCCATCCTGTTACTTCATGTCTCATCATTAACTGTAGGCATGAATGAAGGGCAATCCCAGGCAGAGAAGGCTAACTCAAGGCAGTTCACTTAGATAAGACTAAACATCTGGGTACCAGTCATTTCTGGATTTTAGTTTCAACTAGTCTTTTGGTAGTTGTTCCTTTGGCTACATGATAGTATAAAGGAGCTGAAGCCATTTCTCTCTCTCTCCCCTACTATCTATCCATCATTACTTTTTCCTAATTATTATTATTATCATGCAACCTCATAATAGGAGGTCTCACTTTCACATGCACAGTCATCACCTAGACTTAAATACATTAACTGTCTCTACACTCATCACACTTTCAGGCAATGCATTTCAATCACCCACCATTCATCCATACAAAAAATCTACTCCTCCTTCCCTCCTTATACAGCTTCCAGAGATGGCCTCTTGTTTTCCCTGTCTCCAGACATTCTATGAAAAAGCATTTCCTGTAACTTGTGAGTTTGTAATCATTCTGTTGTTTTTTCTAACTTTGGTTTTCCAAAATAGAGAAATAAATATTTTATTTGAATACATTTTTTTTTTTTTTTGTTGTATTAAAATAATTAAGTGATAAATAAATTTTTAAATACCCAAATTAAGTTTTTAGTTGTGTATTTTTTTTTTAGTTGTTTATTTGTGCGTGATCAGATATCAGGTTGGGGAAACATGATCTATATAAGAGAGTAGATCAGCGAATAACTTTTCATAGAAAAGTAGCTCACGTAGTAAAAAAGGTTGAACACCACTGACCTAGGATGAAAATGAAAAACATATAAATGTAAAAATTGCAAAATATTTAAAAATAACAGGTGTAATTAACTCTATATTTAAACCAAACCTAGTTCAAAAACAAACCAGGCTAAAAGTATACAATACATTAGTTAGCCTTACCGGTCTTAATGTATGGAAGTGAAATCTGGACAATAAAACAAAAAGACAAACAAAGATTAACAACAGCAGAAATGAAGTTTATGAGAAAAACTGCAAAGTATACCCTATTTGATCACAAAAGAAACAAAGAAATCATGAAAGAATTAAACCAAGAACCAGTAATAGAAAAAATTAAAAAATATAAACATAAATGGATGGAACACATTCAAAGAATGAAAACAGAAAGATTACCAAAACAAGCCTTAAAGTACAAGCCATTAGGAAAAAGAAAACCAGGACGTCCTCTTAAACGATGACTTCTAAGGCCCAGAACAGGCCATGCTAGGCCTAAATCCTTGATATGCATGATGATTTAATGGCAGTACAATTGCACAGATAAATACAACTGCATGTTGTACCAAATGTATGAAATCATCAGAAAAAGCAAGCACAATCTCCACAATTAACAATGCAGTTGTATAATCACTATCAAGAGAATGTGAAGTTGAATTCACTGGCAATAATAATAATAAGCAACTGGATAATAATAATAAGCAATTCAGAACATAATGTTTAGAAATTGAATGAAAATTTAAGTGAATGGTATGGATAGGCCTCCTTTTGCAGATTATGAATTGGTGATGAATAGACAATTGGCTGCTGATTACCAATTTAAGCTACATAACAGGCATGCACAAATAGATGAAAAGAAGGTTTTGGTTAAGATGACAAAGAAAGGAAGCATCTATTCTGGTACACCGCTGCCCTAGTGTTCATCACCAGTTCAAGTCACATCACAAGCATGCCAGCCTGGTTGGCTCAGTGGTTAGCATATTCACTCTCCAATCAAGAGGTTATTGCTGGTTTGAATCCCACTGTGGGCATCAATGTTTTTGATTGTCTTTAGGTGAGAGATGAATTTCATCACCGTGCAAGACCAATGATTCAATTATGAGAGGCCTGAAGTAGCTTGAAAAAGTCTCATGTTTGGTCTCTAGAGCAGGGTTTCCAGACTATGTATAAAATAAATAAAAATACAAAAAAAAATAAATAAAATAAAATAAAAAAAAAAATCCTTAGTCCACCCATGGCACAAACATACCATAGGTTTGTGCTTAACCTTCTGTGGGTGGAAGCCACATAAAAAAAAAAAAAGCACACACAGATGAAAGGAAGATTTTCTTGTTAAGATGATAGATACACTGCTACTCTGTAGGAACTTAACAGCCAAATACCACACAAAAGGAAGACTTTCATTTGTTCAAAGAAAATGGAAACTTGGCTACTATGAATTATAGCTGAAGTAACTAAGGTTATGAAGCCAGTGTACCATGTCTGTTGATAAAATTATTATAGAGTAATGGAATAACACTTACATCAGAAAAAATATTTTCATTGTTTAAGTTAAGGGATATTACATCCCATATCGTTTCTTAGCCGAATAAGAAACTCAAAGAGTTTCATGCCGAATATAGTAGAAACTATATAAAGTTCGGCGATTCCAAGCGTAAGCAAATACCTGGATACTGCAGCAACTGCCCCTTAAGGTAGTGCAAGCTGAGGCAACTCATGTCAAAGGTGGAGCAAGCTCCGATCACTATTCTTGATATTTACCCATAATGTGAACTTAGCTCCTAGGAGCTGTATTACTGTTCTACATTATGAGAGAAGGTCACTACCCAGACCGGTTTCAACCTTTATTGAGGTCTCATCAGTGAGTAGGTAGACCCAGTTAATATCAAATTTGTAGCGAACAGAACTTACAACCCTTCTATGAGTATTGCCGAGAGGTGTCCTAATAAATTATTAGATATTATGAAGAGCCAAAGGCTTCAATTCGGCGACATATGACTTGTTTAAGTTAAGGGATATTACATCCCATATCGTTTCTTAGCCGAATAAGGATTGTTTTTATTATATTATTTATTATATTATATTTTATTATATTTTTATTATTTATAGAATTTTCAGCAAGGTTTCTTAGCAATTGTTAATACAGCATATAAGAGATAAAAACAATAAGAACACAAATTGCAAACATGTCATAACATATGCTGTCAACTGCAGGAGGATAACATCTACGACTATTAGAATTCAAATGAAGTGGAAAAGATCAATGTAGAAGGCTAATCAAAAATATTGAGCGGTGGCATGTATACTTAGGAGATAACCATGGTATACATCATCTGAATAAATAAACTATATACAGAAATGGTTAGTGAAATTATGCAAGTATAAAAAAAAAGGAGAAAAATATAAGGTAGACTAAGAGACAGCTGGTAAGGAACAAGAGAGTGTATCAAGAGCACTTAGCAAAAAATCAGATAAAAAAAAAAATTCGTTTTTTTTTAAAAAATAATATTGATTTTTATTGATCTCTCAAATATTTACATATGTACAATAATCATCTTGAGTATAAAGTTCGCCACTGAAGTGCTGCGTAGGTAGTTCATTTTCTACAATGATTAGATTTTTTTAAAAATTAATCTTTTTATGAATCTTATTGGTGATTTTTTAAATTTAATTAAATTAGTAATCAAGGAATTTTATTTTCACAAAATGATTAGTATATTATTATTATTTTTTCCAGTTGGTACATTATTACTGTTAATATTTCTTTATCTGAAACATAATTAGAATACTGATAAACATGAAAATTAGGACATACAATTATAAAGAGACAAAGTGGGAAATAACATCATACACATGTTGTCTATCATGTTATAGCACACTTTGATATATAATAACTTTACATAATGCTAACAGCAAAGTATGATCTAAAGGTATAAAACAATATACAGGGTGTTCGGGATAAATTTGACATATTTATAATTAATTATATTTTTCCGTAAGTTACATGTATTAACACACACTTCTCTTCATTTAAAAGTTTGGACCCTTCTTCATTCATATACAAGATGTCAGAAAGGATGGATAGCTGGAACCCACCTGAATCATGGAAGAGAATAACTTGTATCATGATGATTCGTGGCCGCCATCAAAATAAGGATATTACGACTGCTGCCCAATGCTCCCTGAATACAGTAAAAACAATCAGGCATGAACTAGAGACTTGCAATGGTGACTACGAGGATGTAGCAAGAAGAAAGATCCCTAGCAGACGATCTGATTGCGTTCGTACAGCAGAATTCCTCGCAAATCTGCAGGAACAGGTGTTGAAGAACCCTGGCATTGGAATTCAGGCTTTGTTCGTGGAGTTGCTAACTGTAGTCAAGCCCTGGATAACAAGGGTAGCCAATGGTAGGCCGTATGTATGGCAGCAGGATTCGGCCCCTTGCCACACCTCTGGGAAAAGTCAAAAATGGTTTTCTGAAAATTTCTACGACTTCACCAGTCCAAATGTTTGGCCTCCAAACTCCCCAGACCTTAACCCCATGGTTTATTTTGTATGGGGCGCAGTTGAAAAAGACACCAATCGCACTTCCAGTAATACAAAAGCCCAGTTAATGGATAAAATTAAAACAGTTTTTGCGGCCCTTCCCAGGGAGACTGTAGCATCAGCTTGTTCGAGGTTCCGAAGCAGAATTGAAGCTGTGATCGATGCTAATGGTGGTTATTTTGAGTAAATCTTGTTGATAGTATTGTAATTAACTCTGCCTGTAATGTTTTTTTGTCAATTCATTAAATTTAATAGATACAAAGAAGATTTTCTTTTTCCTTACGAAACTGTCAAATTTATCCCGAACACCCTGTATATAACATGCATTATATATTACATAATTTTTTAATGTGTGTGTGCATTCATAAGTTATTGCATAAAATAAAAAATATTTGTTAAATAAGGTTAACAATATTAGTAGTAAGTGAAGAGCTGATAAAGCAGTGTAATCCCATTAACTTTGAAACAGGAATTAGTTTTTCTGAAGTGAGTGGGATTAATTTAATTATAGTGGTTTCTATGTTTTATATGGTACGGATGTCACCTTTTGCTGTACTAAATGTGTTGATATAACTTCGAATTCTGCAGTCCAGGTTTTAATGTTGGAGAACTCTTTAGATATTTTAGATTGTATGGCAGGTTGCTGAGCAGTATGGGTATGAGATCATGTCAGAGCTGCACCATATTAATTGTTATAATGCCTAGTCATATAGAGGATCATAGTCAGTAGTTGTGCTGTGCAATATAAGTCTCTATTGCAAAGGTGTTACTGAAATAATTTAGATTATTTCAATTTGTTTGGTTATTGACTGGTTGTGCACTGGGCCTGCAAAGCACAGCTGAAACAATTTTTTGGTGTATCCCCCCCCCCCCCCAATATTTGATAGGTGATTGTTTGCTGTGTTTGCAAAGAACTGCTATATTATACCTGAGTACTGTTCCACAAAGTATATTATATATGAGTTTCTTTTTCTTTTTTTTTTGCTTGGAAGAATTTTGAAGCAATGGCAGAGAGCTTGCAATGTATGCATCAATGTGTTTGGCTCATTTAATGTGGCTATCTATGTGATATACAGTGTGTATTATTATAGGTGTAATTTGGAACAGTGGTAGCTGCAAGTTAGATAATAGAAACATATGTAATAAACATAATATTATTTTAAAATAATAGTTTCAAACATGTAAAGGAAACTAGAATTTATTAAATATTCCTATATATTTCTCTCAATGTAAGATGTGTATCATAAGAGAAAAAACTGAAGAAATGGCTAAAACGTTTAAAATATGAAGACAAGAATGAGTCATACAGCATATATGTGCTACCATGTCTCAGTCGCAGCTCAGCAAGGAGGAAATGGAAACACTACTAAAGAGCAAGGAAAAGGGTATAGTTATGCATTAAAATTTAAATATATATATATTCTTCTTCATCTTTGCAGTCATTTTTTGTCCACTGCTGGATGAAGGCCTCCTTCAGTTCTTTCCACCTTTCTTGGCAATGGTTGACCAATTTTCCCCAAAAAATTTCACAATTCATCACTCCACCTTCTTTTAGGACATCCTCAGCCTTGTTTCCCTTCTTTTATAATCCAGTTCGTTAGTATGGTGGTCCATCGCTCATCTTCTCTTCTGAAGAGATGTCTGTGATATGAGTCTGATTTCTTATCCAGGTGTTTTGCTTCTTATCTTTTAATGTGATGCCTAGCATCAACCTCTCCATTTTTCTTTGAGTTGTTGCTAGTTTATTTGCCAGTGCTTTTGTTAGAGACCAAGTTTCACAACCATATGTGATGACTGGAAGTATACACTGGTTAAATGTCTTCCTTTTTAAACAGAGTGGGACATCGTTTTGAAAAATGCTTTTCAATTTTCTGAATGCACTCCAGGCAAGTTGAACTCTTCTATTTATTTCCTTTTGGAGTTCACAGTTTAGATCAACAAGATGACTTAAGTATGTATATGAAGAGACTCTTTCCAAGAAATTGTTTTCTATTATTATGTTTTTTGATGTTATAAAATGATTAAACATCATTTTAGTTTTTTCTCTGTTTATTTTTAGACCAACTTTTCTGCTTTCATGATATAAGTCTTCTATCATTATATTAAGGTCTTCTGGAGTGTTTGCAAAAATTATGATATTATCTGCTCTTAGGTGTTAAGTTTCTGTTATTAATTTTTATACCAAGGTTTGTCCAGTTTATATTATCAAATATTTCTTGAAGGACTGCTGCAAAGATTTTGGTGATAGAGTCTCCTTGTCGGACACCTTTTTCAATTGATATTTTATTGCTACTCGCATGAAGTTGGATAGTTGCTGTTGCAGTGTGGCATATTTCCCGGAGGAGGTCCATATATTCTCCAGGAATTCCCTGATTCTGGAGTGCTTTGATTATTGCATTAGTTTTGATGGAATCAAATGCTTTTTCATAATTGATAAAGGCTAAACAGAGAGGCAATTGGTTTTCTTCTGCTTTTTCTATTATTTGTTTTACTGCATGAATATGATCAATTGTGCTAAAGCCTTTATGGAATCCTGGTTGATTTGAGTCTGGAAGAGGGGGTTAACCTGTTTGTTATTACTTTTGTGAGCATTCTGTACAGATACAGATTAGAGAGAATACTAATTGGTCTATAGTTCTTTACTTCTTCTTTGTCTCCTTTTTTAAATAACAGTATCAGAGTAGTATTTTTCCAGTTTTCTGGTATCTTCCCCTCTTCTAGGCATAAATTTAATTAAGTTTGTAACATGGTGAATTATGCTGTTTCCTCCTAATTTAATTAATTTTATGTGAATTAGGTCTTCATCAAGACATTTTCCATTTGTTTTAATGCTTGTTTTATTTCATTTGAAGTGAATGGGGAGGATGAATTCCATATGTGATGGGAAAAGACTTATTTATATCTGATTTATCTACTGAAGGATCATTATAGAGTTCTTTATAAATTCGTCTAGCCTGCTTAGGATTTGTTCTTGGTTCCTTATTGTAGTTCCATTCTTATATTTTATTGCAGTCAGTTATATGACTTTTGCCAACTGATAAATGTTTTCTTAGTATTTTCACATTTTTATTGTTTTCAATTGTTTCTTTTATTTTTGTAGTGTTATAAGATCTTATTTCATTTCTCATCTTTTTTCCTTATTGTTTTACATAGTTCTGCATATTCTATTTTAGAAATTGTAAGGTTTCCTCTGAAAGTTTATTGTCATTTTGTTGCTTTTGAATTCGTTGGCTGCTGAGATTATTACTTCTGTTAGGTTTTTGCTTATTTTATTTATGTCTCCTTCAAATATATTTATCAAGTCTAGTTTCTGATTGAGTTTTTTTTTCGTGATCCTTCTTGTTTTCAATAGGCTTTAAGTCAAAACTTCTTGATTTTTATATATATATACACAAAAGTTACAATTATAAACAATTAATGGCAATTATTTCCCAAAACTTACAGATAGGCATACAGTCTATTTGATTATGATTATGGTAGTGCCAAAGAGCTTCACACAATACAAGAAATTGACAATCAAATTTAAATTTATTGTAGCACAACATTCTTCTGGGATCAGAAGGTTCAAGCCTTACTTCCCATGCTATTAACACTAAACACAGTTTATATGAATCAAACAAAGATGTTGCACTACAACAGGTTTAAATTTGATCATCTATTTTAATCATCATTTGGGAAGAAATTTCCATGAATTACTTTATTTTTTTTTGTTTTTTAATTACATAACTATACCTGCTTCGGTGGAACTTCAACAGTTTTTCCTCCTACTCATTCAGCTATAAATGAGACATATAGAAGTCAGACCATATTTTAAATGTTGTAGGCAATTCAGCTTTCTCCATGAATGATGCTCATGTTATATTGAGCAAAATATATAGGGGTATTAATAAATTCTGTTTTCTCTACATGTGTAAGACTGTTATTTTAAAATTATATAGTAATAACTGCTATTGTTAAAGCAGTGGCATGTGTGAGTGTATATAGTCAATGGTACAGGGTGGATGGTGCTTGGGTTCTTTATAGTTATCATTTACATTTAGTGTTCTTTAGATTACTACACTGAAATGTGGCAGAAGTAGGCAGTTATTTCATTTCACTTGAGTGGATAGAGCAGTGTTAATGTTTGTGTTGACTTTTAGTAATCTATACTGATGTATTTGATTTTGTGCAGCCAAGTAGTAAATGTTATTTATGTATATGTTGAACAGAGTTAGTGATAATATTGTTCCCTGAGGGTCTCCATGGTGTATATATACTCTGGCTTATCATTCGTGCCTATCTTTGTCACTTGTGTTCTATATGAAAGATAATTTCTAAACCATGTACATAGTGTACCTCTAATTCCAAATGAGTATAATCTGAACAGAAGTATTTCATGGCCAATGTATGAAAAGCTCTGGTTAGGTCAAGAAGCATAAGGACAGCGAATTTGTTTTTATCGAACACTTTGCTTAGAGTTTCAGTAATGTTGTCTAGTATAACATGATTGTGTTTTTTCATTTTCTGGAAAGCATATTGCTTTTGGGAGATTACGTATTTCTTTAAGTAGTTCTGTAGTCTTGTGTGTGTATTACTTTTTCAAGAAGTTAAGAAATGACTGGTTAGCTGTAAATCTGTAGTTCTGAATGTCATATTTACAAATGGGGGAGGACATGTGAAATTATTGCAGTTTTTAGTTGTTTGGAATGGAACTGCTGAACTGCTGTTGAATATTATGCTCTTAAGTTTCAGAAGTAGTACAGGATTGAGTTGTTCAAAATGTGTGTTAATTCTTGGATATTTGGTTCCAGACAAGAGAGCATCTAGTGTTCCAGTTTATTCAAAGCTCTCTCCAATTTGTTCCAATCTCTGTAGATGCTCTCTAGATAAGGAAGCATCTACTGTTCCAATTTGGATACAGGTGGAAAATCAAGTATTTTTTAGTAATATCTGCTATTTAAAGTGCAGCAACAACAGCCATGGGAAAGGTGCATATCTTGCTAATTATTGTTATTTGACACCTCCAGGAAGTCCAAAGACTCATCGAGGGAGAGTGTGCTAACAGCATTGAACAACTGATCCACTTCCAACTACTAACCATGCTCAAACTTGCTTAACTTTTGCTTGAGCCATTAGTAGTAGAGGCTCTACCAATCGACCAATATACTTACTAGTAGTATCCATCATTAAGCGATAGCTATTTCAGTGCTGCACATCAGGTTAGGTTAGGTCAGCATAGTAACTATCATGCTTTTACATTTAGGAAAATTATGGAGACAACTACAGTGTTTGAGTAAAAAATTTAGTTTAATATAAACCAAAATCTACATTCGACGTTTTGACCTTTATATCAAGGTCATCTTCTGGAGCATATATACTATATACAGAGAAACAAGCTGCATTACAATCTACATGGTTTGTTAAAGTTACTGACCAAACGTTACAACAATTATTGGCCTGACATCTGGTGAAAAAAAAAAAAACTTACCACATAAACACTAGAGTCCTATTATAAATATTATTTATTGGTTGTAAAATTACATTGGGAGCAACAACAAGTCTATATATATATATGTATATTAACACCATGATTATACATATAAATTTCAACCAGTTGGTATGGAATGGTTGCCTGAAGGTTGCCTAGAGTCCTGAAGTATGCTGGATACTAAATATTAAGTAGGCTGAATATGTGCCATCCAGATTCTTGGAATTTTCATGCCACCATTATTGTTGATATTTGGGTGGTTTATCAGAATTTCGCAGGCTGCCTTAAATTTTCTTTCATACCAGCTTTTTGTATGGTGTAAAGAGCAGGTACTTTTCCAGTCGATTTGATGTAAGGTGTTGAGAGTGTCATCTGAGAGGCTTGCTTCACCAAAATGGTTATATTTAATGTGTCTTATGTTCTTTCTTATGTATAGGGATTGTATGTCCTGTTTCACCAATTTATGGTAAGTTAGAGGTGCAGTGGATGCAATACACTTCAGGATGTGCCAATGGGAGGAGAGGATCCTTAGAGAAGTTGAATATGTTTTTAAGTTTTGTAGGTGGTTTAAAGGTGGCATTGAGATTATAATGGTGTAGGATTCTGTTGATTTTTTCTGATAACCCTTTAATGTATGGAATGGCTATGGTTTTATTATAATCTAGATTCTTTTTTGATGATGTTTTATGCAGTACTTTATTAATAGTATTTTTATTATAGCCATTATTTATAAATGTGTCGCTGATGATTTTTAGTTCCTGTTTCAGAGCTTGCTGGTTAGAGCAAATTGTTATAACTCTGTTTTTAAAGGTGCTAATGATTCCATATTTTTGTTATGGGTGGTGATATGAATTAGCATGCATGTAAGTTACAGGTGCAAAGGCTATATAAATGAAGAATCAAGCATACCACAACTGGCCCAAATCAAGAACCCCATTGTTAAATTGTGAATGAAACTATGTTGTGTAATTTATTTTTTTTCATTCACATTTAACATTGCTTATTATGTATTAATCATAATTTGTATAAAGATTACTTATTGTTCCTTAATTAAAGATTACTATTTAAATATTTATTCTAAACTTAACCTACTATTAATTTATTAAATAATAATATGTGTAGAAATTTATGATAACTAAAATATATATGTAAAGTAATGAAAAGTGTATTATAAATAATTGTATACGTAATGAAAGAGCTGATTAAGTAGCTCAAATATTCTGTTTATTCTTATTTGTGAAAATTAATGTTATGTAATCACTTATGTAAGAGTAGAGCGTTGTATTACATTAGCGAAATGTTTACGTTCATGCATTGTCATGGAGACGCATGAAATAAACAAGCACGAGTCGAAGAGTGCGTGACCTTGGAACCAGAAAGGAGAAAGGGGAGGTAATAAGAATTTTATAGAAAGAAAAGAAAAGAGTTTTGCGGAGCCTGAAGGAAGGTACGATACAAGCAAAGAAGTGAAAGAAAGATTATAAATTCTTTAGGGCAGAAATTCAAGAGCATAGTATTTAGAAGTGAGCAAAAAACGCAGTGAATCTTATACTCAGCTGCAAGTGAAATCAGCTGTGGTTATAGAGGAAAATTGATGTCGTAATCGGATAAATAAAGAACTGGACATTCAATGGGAAATTCTGATTAGTTCCAGTTAAGCTTGAATTACGTCTTAATTCTGTGTTGCCCTGAGAAGAATATAATGAACTTAACTTGTTGTAGAAAAGTAAACAAGGAAGGATATCAGTACCTTATTGCTGTTTTTTTTTGAGTAGTGAAGCGCAATTAACAGTAGTTCAGTTAAATCGTTGGAGAATTTTTATTAATGTGTTCCGCTAACGTAAATAAGTTAATTCATAAGTGTGCTCACAATTAATTGATGTATTGAAGATTGTATCTCGTAAGAGTAGTCATACTTGTTTGTTTATTCTAACATTAACATATCTTCGAAGTTCAAAGTCCGAAATAAGATTGCTTGGAATATTGTCTACCTTGATTAGTGCTTCCTGTGAAATTAAACATTAAGTACAGCTGATAGATATGTGGAGACTGATTCAATAAGAAGTTTCGTTTTATTAACTTGAGTTAAGAAAGCTTGTGATTTTGAAGCTGTGAATTGTATGTGAAAG
Organism: Typopeltis vanoorti; assembly: GCF_054136105.1. Classification (NCBI taxonomy): domain Eukaryota; kingdom Metazoa; phylum Arthropoda; class Arachnida; order Uropygi; family Thelyphonidae; genus Typopeltis; species Typopeltis vanoorti. Next base: position 44,198,385 of record NC_143557.1, on the reverse strand, counting down.
TTTAGAACATTGAATTGGCATGAGTGACTTAACAAGATGTATTAAGTTGATTGTATTGTTTCATTTTAAAGCAGTATTCTTGTATTTGTTATATATATCATATATTAAATGTTTATTTTTGTTAATCTAAATATTGTGTTTGCCTGAATTCCCTTTTATTGCACCGTTCATAAATATTCGAATCTTGCAGGAACCCCAAGTGGAATAGTAAATAATTCGGCCTAAATATATGAGGAGACTGCTAACTTAATTAAGAATTGATCCTACTATTTTATAGACTAATCTAAAAATAGGGTGGCGCAGTATAATTATAAATTTCCCTACTTTTGGATCTGTGATCAATTTGCAATTAGTTGTTATATTGATAAGAGTGACTTGAACCAAGATGGCGAATTTAGAACATAACATGAAAATAGAACGTCACGACACCATCCTCATTCAATACCTACACTGAAGCCTGTAACAAATGCAAGAAAATTATCAATACTTCCAAAACAGAATTTGAATGGACCAAAAGCAGGAAGCTTGCAGCCTGTCGAAACGGCAGCTTTGCCTTTTGGTCTCTTGCCAAGGCAACTGGCCGTAACTTTTGCCCTACACTATTTCCACTTCTATCATACCCAGATGGCTCAATTGCAACATCAAAAAACTAATCTCCTGGCATCACACTTTGCTTCCAATGCACACATAACTGACAATGGCAAATGCCCTCCAGTCATTCCAACTGCCCATCATACAATGCTCCCTGTATCCTTTTGCCAAAAAGACATCACAAACCTGCTGTCTAAATTAGACACTAAAAAGTCTCCTGGCCCAGACGGAATTCCTCCAATTATCCTGAAGGTCTGTGCATCTGAACTGACTCCTATCCTATGCCACCTGTACACACTCCACTGGTATATATCCTAAAACCTGGAAACTGGCCTATTTTCAACCCATTCCTAAAAAGGGTGACAAATCACTGCCATCTAACCACCGCCCCATCTCAATCACCTCAGTCCTATCAAAAGTAATGGAGAAAATCATCAACTCTCAACTCCTAATTTACCTTGAAAGTACCCAGCTATTAAGCGACTACCAGTATAGATTCCGCCAAAGCCATTCAACAGGAGATTTATTCTCATACATCACTCATCACTGGACAAACGCTATGGAAAAATTTGGTGAATCTCAAGTAGTTGCACTCGATATCTCCAAAGCCTTTGACCGAGTCTGGCACAAAGGCTTACTAAACAAACTCCCATCATTTGGACTGCCTCAGGACTTCTGCAGATGGACTGCCAGCTTCCTGCCTGGATGCATACTATGTGTGATGGTAGACGGCTCCCTATCCTCTCACCATCCAACTAATGCCGGGGTCACTCAAGGTTCAGTTTTCTCACCGACCCTCTTCCTTCTATATATCAATGACCTACTTCAGTTGACCTCTAACCATTACACAGATGACAGCACATTACATTCCTCCCTTTCATCTACAAACCCTACTCTACACAACTCACTTCAACCCACAGAACATCAACCACTGCTGCCCTTAATTCCGACCTCCAAGCCATCTTTTTTTCGACTGACCGCCAATGGGGCTCAACCTTGTCAACTTCAACGCTAGTAAAACCCAGTTCTGTCTTATTTCTCACAAAAAAGAACCATTTCCCTCCAGCATTGTTTTCGATGACACTCGAATTTACAGGCAAGACAAAATTTCTCTTCTCGGAATTACCTTGACATCAATCCTCTCCAGGCATAAACACATCACAACCATTGCATCCTCAGATTCTAAAAAACTAGGTTTTCTCTTTCACTCAAGATGTTACTTCACCCCCTAAGCAGCCGTTAACACTATACAAGTCACAAATCTACCCAGCTCTTGAATACTGCTCTCACATCTGGAGTGGGGATCCAAAAAGCACCCTCAAAATGCTTGACTCAATACAGAGGAGAGCAATTAGACTAATAAATGACCCATCCCTCACCAACTTGCTCCCCTCACTTTCACATAGACGCTTGGTCTCTGCAATCTGTATATTCTATAAATACTTTCACAGGAAATGTTCATCTGAAACAGCATCAATAATTCTCCCATCATGTACTAAACCCATTGGAACACGTACAGCTGCCGCCCAACATCTTTTTACAGTACTCCTCGAAACCCACAGAACAAGTTTCTTTTCCTCCTCATTCATCCCTGCTACTGCAGTACTGTGGAACAGTCTTCCCCCTGGCATATTTCCAAAGGAATACAATATGCAGGCATTTAAATCAAATGTAAACAAGCTTCTCCTTTCACAACCCATCACCCATATACGGTACTAATGTACTATAGGTTGACCAGCCAACCTCTTGTATGTGGGCCCAATATTAAAGAAAAAAAAAATGTATTTGCCATGTGTGTATAACAAAAATACTATTAGTGCAGCTTGCTTCAGAAGATGACCTTGATATAAAGGTCGAAATGTTGAATGTAGATTTTGGTTTATATTAAACTAAAGTATTTACTCAAACACGGTAGTTGTCTCCATAATTTTCCAAAATGTATTCAGATCACCGTGTAAGCCTAAAAGAAAGGATCCTCATCATCCATGGAAATGATACTCACTAGCGTTGCAATTAGTATGGTAAGTATCTCCCTCTTGATCAATCGGCGGGCCTTTTTAAAGAGATGCAGAGACAGTAACCTTACTCCTAACTACATCAAGCTGAAAAATAAATTTACGTCATATAAAGAACTTAGTATATATGACCGCACAGAGAAAGCAATACTTAGAGAGCAATTCCAAACAGCCCGCAAAAACCTAGCAATAATTCAAAATCAGGTTTCAAAAGTGCAATCCGAACTATAGAGTTATATAAATCCAAATATTCTACAAGTACTTGAAAAAATTACTAACAATTCGGCTAAATATATCCTAGAAAATAATAAAGAAAAACTCAAGGCAAATTTCACATTTTGAAATAATGGCGAAATATGGCTGCCAATCATACGAATCCAACCAATCAGGAGATCTCCTCTGTGGTAAACAGCTCCAACAGTGAACAACAAACAAGGGAGACAAGGAGCGACCAACCACCTGCAAGCACCATGTGATGAACTTATCAAGCCACACCTTAAATAGCGACCAACTTGCGCTCGATAAAGGCGTTACCTAACTACACAATAGCACCTAAAAAGGTCTTTAAATAAGATTTTATTTACCACATAGAAAGAGGCATTAGGTCCCTACCCGATAATATAGCCGATAAAATACGATTAGAAACCAGCAATGTTCTGAACAATAAGAAAACCATACATAACAATCTTACAAAAACGGAACTATCAGCAATCAAGCCATTGAAAGCTAATCAAGACATAATTATAACGAAATCGGATAAAGGCAATGCCACTGTCATCCTTGACAGGTCACATAACACTTTATAAACAAAATTAAAAACATAACACTCGACAAAGATGACGTATTAGTCAGTTTCGATGTTTCTGCCCTTTTCACAAATGTCCCAATCAATGACACAATTCTTCTCCTACGGACAAATTTCCACCCAACATGATGGCCCTCTTTGTCCACGTACTACATTTCGGTTACTTCGTGTGGCAAAATAAATTTTACCTACAAAAAGAAGATACAGTCATGGGCTCACCACTACCCCCCCCCCCCAATTGCTAACTTCTATATGGAATCTTTTGAGTAAAGTGCTCTTGGATTCCTTCACTCTAAAACCTACAGTGTGGCTTAGATACGTTGACAATGCGTTCGTTATCTGGCCACATGGGTGACAAATGCTAAACATATTTCTTAGCCACCGCCACCTGAACAAACAACATGAACGCATACAATTCACTATTAAAATTGAAAATCAGAACTCGCTCCCATTTCCAGATACACTGGTCACACATCTTCCTTCAGACAGCCTATCATTCACGGTCTACTGCAAACCGACACACATTGGCCAATACACACACACGCAAATTCATACCATCACCCATCACAAAAATATGGAGTTATTAACACCTTTAAAAACAGAGTTATAACAATTTGCTCTAACCAGCAAGCTCTGAAACAGGAACTAAAAATCATCAGCAACACATTTATAAATAATGGCTATAACAAAAATACTATTAATAAAGTACTGCATAAAACATCATCAAAAAAAGAATCTAGATTACAATAAAACTATAGCCATCCCATACATTAAAGGGTTATCAGAAAAAATCAACAGAATCCTACACCATTATAATCTCAATGCCACCTTTAAACCACCTACAAAACTTAAAAACATATTCAGCTTCTCTAAGGATCCTCTCCTCCCATTGGCACATCCTGAAATGTATTGCATCCACTGCACCTGTAACTTACCATGTATTGGTGAAACAGGACGTACAATCCCTATATGTAAGAAAGAACACATAAGACACATTAAATATAATCATTTTGGTGAAGCAAGCCTCTCAGATCACACTCTCAACACCTTACATCAAATCGATTGGAAAAGTACCTGCTCTTTACACCACACAAACAATAGATAATATTAATAATAGGACTCTAGCGCTGATGTAAGTTTTTTTTTTTTCACCAGATGTCAGGCCAATAATTGTTGTAACGGTTGGTCGGTAACTTTAATAAACGATGTAGATTGTAGTTCAGCTTGTTTCTCTGTATGTAGTATATATATTCTCCAGAAGATGACCTTGATATAAAGGCCGAAACGTCGAATGTAGATTTTGGTTTATATTAAACTAAAGTTTTTATTCAAACATGGTAGTTGTCTCCATAATTTTCCAAAATGTATTGGGATCACCATGTAAGCCTAAAAGAAAGGATAACTATCATACTCCTTCAACTTCAATATGAACCTCCTGCTGACCACTTAACAGAAATCAAGTATGAAGGGCATCAAGACAGTCAAGGTTGCTAATGCACACAATATAACCTGAAATATGTGCAGTGATCCAACATATGATGAAGGGGAAAAGGCTATATGACTAGTACTCTAGGATATCAGAAGCCACATGGTAGGCAAAAGGATTAATCAAATGCACAGAATGGCACTGTCCACAGTGCTGAGAAAACATGAAAAGCAAAAAACAATCCCCTAGCAAAATCAGTGAAATGTAGCAAGGTAAGCAAGTCTCTTCCTGAACTAACAGAAAGCAAGATTTCACCACTGCTGATCATTTAGATGTGTTCAAATACATATGAAAGAACTATTTAATTCCTATAAAGGACAAATCAACAAAATCTTGAGTATCAATATTACCTATGATAGAATAATGAAGGTGCAGAAGAAGTGCTTCAAACAGTGTTTGACAAAATTGAACTTGTGCAGTAATGGAAGTACAGCAAAACCTTAAGTGCAAGAAGGAAGATCTGCAAAAAAAAAAAGTAAATATTCTTTTTTTTGCAAATGAAACATGTACTGCAGAAAGAAATGAAAAAAAAAAAAAAAAAAAAAAAAAAAAGAACTGCAAATTGATGCATACCAGAAGAAAGGATAGAAGCTTAAATTCTGTAATACAACTGACTGGCACAACAATCAGTGTACTATTCACAAACTACAAACATCCTCTTTAAATAAGGACCACAGAGAAACAGACCATCACCATCAACTATCATATGTTTTGTGATCCCTGTTTTACAAACATCTGGAGAGATCACATCCTAGCAGAAAGCAAGCAAGCAAAGCTAAAATTAATCCTGAATAACATGCAACCTCCTCGCCCAACTTCAGTAACACATTACTGGACTCCATACTTCCAAAAATTAATTATCAATACAAGAAAACAAAAACAGAAAAAACTAAGTTTCTGTGGACTAGGGGCTCACAGGTATTTATGATAAAGAATGAAAATACTCTCAATTTACGAAATTTTATGCAAATCTGAACTCCTTTCCCCTTTAAGAGAGAGAGAGAGAGAGAGAGAAGTTTAAAACCATTTCTAAGTCCAACAAGATGGCTATTGTAAATCTAGGCAAATATATTCAGATGGAAAATATTAATCCTAATGTTTTTAAATCGTTAAACAGGTGGTAGGACAGATGCATACAAATTCAGAACTTAACACCTTACACATTAATATAACAAGCACAAAGAAATACTAGCTTACATTAATATTTATATTACAATAATAGTAATATTAAATACTGATGTAATAACTTTGACTGAAATTTTGAAAAGTTGCAGAGAAGAGTATGCACACAACAATAACAATTATCAGTCCAATATCCTATACAGACAAAAGAGGAGGCCAGCATTATGGTATTTATCAAGGGAAAAGTAAAGTATGATCAAAACCTTAGCCTCTTTCCAAACATGTGAAAACACTATTTTTGAAAATCATGACTGACAGACACAGATGCACAATAAACACAATATACAAGGCATGTTAAAAAAACAAAACAAAACTGAACTTTTGCTATAGACTTTATTGCTCATTTTACAACATTTTAAGGGCTGTCCCCTTCAAAGTAATCCCCTCTTCTGGCGATACACCATTCCCAATGTTTCTTCCATTGTTGGGAATGCTTCCTGGAATGCACTTTCTGTGATGGAATGCAGTTCTCTTATCGTATTTTCCTGAATCTCCTCTATGGTTTGGAGACCATATCCTTCTAAAGTGGTTTTAAGTTTGAGAAACAGGAAAAAGTCTGCTGGGGCTAAGTCCAGAGAATAGGGTGGATAGGGCACAATGGATGTCTGATGTTTTGCAATATAACTGGGGATGAGGAATGATGCATGAGCCAGCACATTGTCGTGGTGCAACATCCAAGTCTGGTTTTCCCATAATTCAGGCCTCTTCCTGCACACAGCATCCCTCAAACGTGCTAAAACTTCCTTTTACAACTCTTTGTTTACCATCTGACCACATGATACAAATTCATAATGCACAATGCCTTTTCGATAAAAAAAACACAACCAATACCACCTTGATCTTTGACTGACTCATTCATGCTTTTTTGGTCGAGGAGACCCTTTCCCCAGCCACTGCGAAGATTGCAGCTTGATTTCAACATCATAGCCATAAACCCAATGTTTCATCTCCTGTTATGTTTTTAAGGAAGTTTTCATTACCATTTGCATTTGCAAGCAGTTTCTGACTGATTTCAACATGGTTCTCTTTCTGATCATCAGTCAACAAATGCAGCATGAATTTTGCACTGACGTGACACATCTGAAGTTTTTCAGTCAAAATTTAATGGCCAGATCCTATGCCGATGCCCACTTCGTAAGCAACTTCTCAGACAGTTAAACGACGATTTCCACAATTCACAGCACGAACTCAATCGACATGGTCATCGTCTGTTGATGTGGAAGGTCGTCCAGGCCTGGGCCCTTCTTAAAATGCTTAAACATAGCACTGCATTTGGCTCATACAATCCCCCCTGTATGCTTGATTAAGCAACTGAAATGTCTCTGTAAAATTTTTTATCAAGTTTGCAGCAAAATTTCACACACACACACACAAGTTGTTCTTCAAGCTCTTTCACTGTCACTTTGTCACTAATCTGACGAACAGCTTGTGGACGTGCTCACTTCAGCAGATGTAACATGACAACCAATGCTCAGCAGAATGGGGAAAATAGCAGTTTGTTGTTGAAATCTGCTGCTAGGTGTGCTGGTTGGTGCACTTTAAAAAGTTCAGTCTTTTTTTGAACACGCCTCATATGAGTCATTTGGAGAGACTGCTGCTGGAAGGGAGAGTAATGAGTGCAGAGAATGAATCTAAACAAGTAAGAAGCAATGTGCAGGAGAGATTGAAGTAGTGCTTATGAATGAAGAAGCTGCACATGCTGAATGGTGCAAACCCATTCAGATTCCTCCATGAAATAGATATATGTTTCAACTAGCATCAACAATCACATATTAAATCAGCTCATCCTAATAGAAGTCATTAATATAAATATCCTTGACTATGGCTCTTCAACCAGTAACACATATTTGGCATATTAAGAAATATACAACATATGCCTGACAATAAACTCCCCAATTAGAGAAGAAAAACTTGGAGTTTTACTAATACAGTCATGCATAGGTCAGATCAATATATGGGATCCTACATATAGAAACATATGTGCCATTAGTAATAACCATCAAAATCGCTGGCCACTACTTTATCTGAACTTTTACAATATCACCTCCACTTCCCCCACAAACTTCAAAACATATCTAGACAAAAAAGTGTAAAGTAAAAAGTTTTGCTGACAGCCTTAAAAAAAAATACAGATGAACAGATTCACTTAAAATAAATGGTTTAATTAAATGAGCCTCTAATTCCTGTTACTTATTCTCTCTCTCTCTCTCTCTCTCACACACACACACACACACACACACACACACACACACACACACACACACACACACACACACACACACACACACACACAAAGCAACAAAACATTCAAAGAAAAGGAGAATCACGGTATGGGAAGGTTGATTTGGTTGTTGGTAATGGTAGTTAGGTAACTAATTTAAAACTATAGTGGAATTCCTTAATGAGAATTTAATTTCATTTCATGTTGGTGAGAAGGATTTTGTTCAAAGCCTAAGTAGGAGGGTTGAAAGATGTGAACACAATTTTAAACGATTTCTGCAACAATAAGTGCATGAGAAAAGCCAAAACATATAATATATTAGTGTAAGAAAGTTAATGATGCTCTTGACTTAACATGTTGACATCGAGCAGTGGCCACATGAACTGTACTAACTACAGCGACTTGTATGTCACTTTTGCATCAGGTGGGTGCATTTTCACAAAGATTTTTGTAGCTTGTTGCAACTTTTTGGTAGAATTTCATTGTAAAAGCAGTATTTGTGAACTGTCTTAATGATCTCGAAAATCTCAAATACAATATATATATACATATATGCATCTTCATTTGCTTTCTATACCCAACGATTGCATTATAAACAAACTTTACCATATATTTTCTGCAACTGAAAATTTGAAAGAGGATGTTTAAACAAATGTATGTAGTTAGTACTAAAATTCTCCAATTTTTAATTTTACATTAAGGAGTCCATTCCCCCAGTCAACACCAGACGACTGCTTTCCAACTGGTGCAGAGTACACCACTGAACTTCATGTTACTCTCTATCTCGCTATGCCATGCATAAAAAAACCATTCCTCAAGAATTTGAGAATGTCAGTTTCCTTATTATGAGATGAACATTATTGTTCCAATCGTAATTAGAGTTTACATCTGCCATAATAATTACATCTTTTCACTAGTTAACCTCACCATCTACATTCCTGAACATATAGCAGCACCTCACTAATATTTTGCGTTTAGTGGGGGGGGGGGGGTCTTTATCACTTTCACTTCATACCTTATATGATCTTAAGGTCACTGGCACATTTTCTTCCAGACTCTACTCTGGATTGGTGCAGCTTGTCTGCTATCATAAACAGCACTCCAGATCCCTAATTTTCTTCCTATTCTCCTTAAAGTCACTAACACTAATCTCGACAAACACTCTTTCAATGCAACAAATTTATCTCTGTATTTCTAATATTCTTGGCAATCATACAGAAACAAAGCACTATATTTTTACTATTGCTAATTACACTTATATCATCACTGTTTTACTCAGTTTTCATCCTGTCCTCTGATATGTTATACAATTTCTCACAGTCCAAACCATTTTCCCTGCTGCATCTCAACTTGCAGACTTTAATTTCTAGAGTTGCTAAGGTAAGAAGTTGTACACCTTCTGATCAAAGAAGAGCAGCCTCCTCAAATGTCCATAACTCTCTATGTTTAGTTGCAACCTATTCCTTTCACACAGCTCTATCATCATTCAACTATCTACAAATTCCAAACCTCTCTTCCTATATATTTTTGCTGTCATGTCATTCATTATCACAGCTTGTCTTCTTAACTTTCCAATATCACACAATCTCAAACATTGCAATCCAATTCTTCATTAACAATTAGCATAACCTGGAGGTCATTTATAACAACAAATACTATCATCTTATGTCATCTCCATTCTGAACTCTCTTCATCACCAAACTTACACTTTGTAGTATTCACTAGGACAACTCTCACACTCGTTAGCATACCATGATTCACAAAAATCTCCATTTTTTACATCTCATTCTCTAATAACCCAACCTATAGGATATGCTTCAACTTCCTTTGCTCTCCCTGTTGCAGTCTGTTTTTGCGCACAACACATTCTCGTCTCCATGCTGCCCTCTTCTCATACCCCTCCCCCAGCCATTTTTTATTTCACATAACCTCCTGCTCTCTATTCAATCTTGAAGTAATTCACTTTCTTTCTCACATGTTATGTTTCTCTCTCTCTCTCTCTCTAAAAATTCTACTCATTTGTATGGGAAAGTCTATTCATTCACTCTTAACTCAGGTATACAGTTAATCTCAATTACAACAACCACTAACCAAATCTACCACTGCTATCAAAATACAGGTAAATCTCTCGGTTAGTGCAAATTTATATAATCACTTTACTAAACCTAACCACTTCACTTCATCATCAAATTCCTGACATTTACCCTCAAGGGGTGTACAGGATATGATAGCAGTACATGAAAAATTTACATCATTAGTAACTTCCTACCTATAATTTTCTGCCAAATCAATCTGTTACCTGTCAAAGCTACAACACTGTCAGCTCTTATATTTATATATATCTTCTAAGGCACTTTTTACGATACCAATCCACCTATATCTTGGTCTTCCTCTGGGTCTTTTCCCTGAAAACTTGGCAGAGAACACTCGCTTGGCTAATCTTTCATTGCCCATTCTGTTTAAGTGACCACACCACCTCAGATTAGCTCTGCTAACGCAATCCTGGATGCTGACAATGTCAAGTTCTTTCCTGATATCCTCATTTTTAATACGATATTGCCATTGATGCCATCTGCTCACACCCCTAATCTTTCTCAGGACTCTCATATCTGTGGTCTCTAGTCTTTGGTCAAGTGTTTTACTTCTGACCCACCTCTCAGATCCATAAGTTAAAACTGGTTTCAACACTGTCTTGTATGCAGCTAATTTAGTGTTCCAACTAATTTCTCTCTTATTCCATATGAATTTATTCAATTGACTTCCCACCATACCAGCTTTGCTGATGCTGTTGTCTATTACTATATTTAATTTACCATCTTCAGTAAAAATCGTGCCTAAATAGATGAAATGTTTTACTTGTTCCACAGGTTCTCCATTCACAACACAGTTGACATTTTCAATGATTCTGCCTATTTTCATTGTCTTTGTATTTTTATTGCTGACCTTCATACCATATTTATTACAACAGTTAGTCAATTTAGTCAGAGAATCTTGCAGACTTGTAGCAGATTTATTTAGAAGTATAACGTCGTCCACATAAAGCAAAGAGCTGACATTAACATCTCCAATTTTGATAACATATTTAATACCACTTTTCTTCATAATGTAATCCATATAGATAATGAATAACAGTGGGGATAATGTACATCCTTGTCTCACACCAGATTTAACATTAAACCATCTTCCTGTACTTCCTTCAATTCTAACTGCTGACTTACAACTCAAATAAAGACTAAGTATTGCTTGATATAATGCCCCATTGACACCATATAACCGCAGCGTATTGAATAGCTTCTCTCATGGCACCTTGTCATGTGTGTCTTTTCCAAATCGACAAAACTTAAATACAGATCTTTGTTATATTCCCATTCTTTCTCAACTATTTGTCGTAAAATGAAGATCTGATCCTGACAGCCTCTATTTGGCCTGAATCCAGCTTGTTCCTCACCAAGCTTCTCTTCCACAATCCTTCTCAACCATTTCTCAAGTATACTGGCATAAATGATACGAGAGCACACATGAGAGCTCTACTACAATCATCGGGAATTCATCCCTCTGTCCAGCATATCTGAACTATGCATTGCAGCCACTGTAAGACTTTTATACCTCCATACTTGAGCATTTCTGGTCTAAAATCATCTACTCCAGCTGCCTTTCCACATTGCAGACTTTTGATAGCTTTTTCTTCTTCAAGCATGGATATGTATTCCTGATTGCATGCCTGGTCAGTGTTTTTATCACTGTGCTGTCATCACTGCTAGTTTCATTTAGCAATTTTTCGAAGTAATCTCCACACTTCAAGGATATCTTTTTCTCCACCTTTCATATCATCTTTATCATCTCTAATTCCTTTTACAACACTCTTTCCTCCATTTCTGAGCTTCTTCAACAACCTCCAAAATATCTTGCCACCTTCTCGATATTTATTTTCTATGTTATTACCAAAATCTTCCCATGACTTTTGTTTAGCTATCTTACATTTGTCTCTGTATTCTCTAAGAGAAAAAGCTGACTTATTTGCCAGGAACTTTTGATATGCTTTCTTCTTTTCCTTCACTGCCTCTTTAACTTCCTGTGTCCAACAGGAGTTCTGATATTTCTATCCTTGCAGACAACCTCACCACATGTCTCTCTGGCAGACTCAATCAATATTTTCTTCAGAGCTTGCCACTGAATCTCCAAGGTTTGATTCCTGTTCACAAACTCTTCAATATTTTTTGAATAATGTTTGTATATTTTAGTCTACAGTTCACATCTGAGAGCTGCTCAACTTTTATTCGTTTTAAAACTTTGTTACATGTTCTTCTTTTCAATATGAAATTCAATTTTATCCTGCTTAAGAATAAATGGTGATCACATCTAATTTCAAATCCTCTGGTCCTGTACCAGAGAGAAAACATCACTATCAATAATAACATAGTCAATGAGACTTTTCTTATTCCTTGCCTCTTCCCTCCATGTGAATTTGTGCACATTTTTATGTTGGAACATGGAGTTAGTAATAACCAGTCCATGTCCTGAGCAAAAATTCAACAAGTATTTGCCATTGTTATTAGATTTGCTCTTTTTTTTCAAATTTTCCCAAAATATTTTTGTATGTCTGACAATCATTTCCTACTCTGCTATTTAGATCCCCAACCAGGATCAACTTTACATTTTTCCTTGTGTCAGTTGCTTTTTCTAAAGCCTCAAAAAATTCCTCCACTTCTACCTTAGGAGAACCTTCTGTGGGACCATAGGCACAAATAAGTCTCATTGCCCAGTTCCCCATTCTGATATTTGCTCAAATCACTCTACTGAAATTGCCTGCAATTCAAGAAGATTAGCCTCATATTTAGTGTTGAATACTATGGCTACTCCTTCTTTTCCTTGATTGTCATTGCCTGAATGTAACGTTTTGCATTTATTGCTCAGAAAGAGCTCACCAGTTTTGGTCTTTTTTTGTTTCAGTCACCCCTATTATGTCGATCTGGTACTTATCTAATTTCTCAGCTAGCTCCATTTCTTTGCCATTCAGGCTTCTTATGTTGATAATACCGATCTTTAATTCTGGTGATATTAAGTTGGGGTGTGTTTTAGGATTTGTTCCAGTAGCTGACTTTTCGCTGTTCACCCTGGTTCTCTGGCAAAAGCAAAGGGAGCCCAGGCAACGCCCCAGCTTTCATGTTGTACTACCAAATGATGGTAGTACAACATGAAATTCTATCATGTTGTACTATCATCATCATCATCATCAAATTCCTGCAACGTACCCTCAAGGGGTGTACAGGATATGACAGTACTACATGAAAAAATTACATCATTACTAACTTCCTATCTACAATTTTCCTCCAAATCAGTCTGTTACTTGTCAAGACTCCAACATTATCAGATCTTACATTTCTATCGTAATTCTAAAGACCAAGTATTGCTTGATATAATGCCCCATTGACACCATATAACTGCAGCGTATTGAATAGCTTCTCTCTTGGCACCTTGTCATATGCTTTTTCCAAATCGACAAAACTTAAATACAGATCTTTATTATATTCCCATGCTTTCTCGACTATTTGTCGTAAAGTGAAGATCTGATCCTGACAGCCTCTATTTGGCCTGAATCCAGCTTGTTCTTCACCAAGCTTTTCTTCCACAATTCTTCTCAACCGTTTCTCAAGTATACTTGCATAGATCTTGCCAGGAACACTCAGTAGGGAAATACCTCTGTAATTCTCACATTCAGTTTTATTTCCCTTTTTATATATGGGTACTATGAGAGCTCTACTCCAATCATCGGGAATTCGTCCCTCTGTCCAGGCTTTCTGAACTATGCAGTGCAGCCACTGTAAGACTCTTATACCACCATACTTCAGCATTTCTGGTCGAATATCATCTACTCCTGCTGCCTTTCCACATTTTAAGCCTTTGATGGCTTTTTCTACTTCAAGTATGGATATGTATTCCTGACTGCATGCCTGGTCAGTGTTTTTTATCACTGTGCTGTCATCACTGCTTGTTTCATTTAGCAGTTTTTCAAAGTAATTACTCCATACTTCAAGGATATCTTTTTCTCCTGTTTTCATTTCACCTTTATCATCTCTAATTCCTTTTACAGCACTCTTTCCTCCATTCCTAAGCTTCTTCAACAACCTCCAGAATATTTTGTCACCTTCTTGATATTTATTTGCTATATTCTTGCCAAAGTCCTCCCATGACTTTTGTTTAGCTAGTTTTACACACTGTTTAGCTTTCTTACATTTGTCTCTGTATTCTGTAAGAGCACAAGCTGACTTATTTGCCAGGAACTTTTGATATGCTTTCTTCTTTTCCTTCACTGCCTCTTTAACTTCCTGTGTCCACCAGGGAGTTCTGATTTTGTTATCTTTGCACACAACCTCACCACATGCCTCTCTGGCAGAATCAATCAATGTTTCCTTCAGAGTTTGCCACTGAATCTCCAAGGTTTGATTCCTGTTCTCAAACTCTTTCATTTTCTTTTCAATAATATTTCTGTATTTTAGTCTACAGTTCACATCTGAGAGCTGCTCAACTTTTATTCGCTTTAAAACTTTCTTACATGTTATTCTTTTCAATATGAAATTCAATTTTATCCTGCTCAAGACTAAATAGTGATCACTTCCAATTTCAAATCCTCTGTACACTCTGGTGTCCTGCACCAGGGAGAAAACATCACTATCAACAATAACATAGTCAATGAGACTTTTCTTATTCCTAGCCTCTTCTCTCCATGTGAATTTGTGCACATTTTTATGTTGGAACATGGTGTTAGTAATAACCAGTCCATGTCCTGAGCAGAAATCCAACAGATATTTGCCATTATTATTAGCTTTGCTCTTTTCTCCAAATTTTCCGAAAATATTTTTGTATGTCTCACAATCATTTCCTACTCTACTATTTAGATCCCCAACAAGGACCAACTTTTCCTTTTTCATTGTGTCAGTTGCTTTTTCTAAAGCCTCAAAAAATTCCTCCACTTCTACTTTAGTAGAACCTTCTGTGGGACCATAGGCACAAATAAGTCTCATTGTCCAGTTCCCCATTCTCATATTTGCCCACATTACTCTACTTGAGACTGACTGCCATTCAAGAAGATTAGCCTCGTATTTTGTGTTGAATACTATGGCTACTCCTTCTTTTCCTTGATTGTTATTGCCTGAATATAACATTTTGTATTTATTGCTCAGAAAGATCTCACCAGTTTTGGTCTTTTTTGTTTCAGTCACCCCTATTATGTCGATCTGGTACTTATCTAATTCCTCAGCTAGCTCCATTTCTTTGCCATTCAGGCTTCTTACGTTGATAGTACCGATCTTTAACTCTGGTGATGTTGAATTGGGGTTTGTTTTCAGATTTGTTCCAGTAGCTGACTTTTCGCTGTTCGCCCTGGTTCCCTGGCGAAAACAACGGGGGCCTTGTTTAACCGGGCGACGCCCCAGCCGGCATGAAATTTTGTCATGTTGTACCATCATTTTTTTATTTTGGTTTAACCAATAAGAATACAATTTGGTCGGCTAAATCCCAAATTGCCAGCCCATCCTCATTCGTTCAGTATCAAAGTAGATACCCAACAGGGTGCACCACGAGAAGGTGAGGATTGGACATTAGGTCAGAAGCCTTGGTCGGTTCTCCGCATTCCTTTAAAGGCTATGTGGAGGTCTCCTCTCAGTTATACAGCTTTGACCCTTAAGCACCCCCATGTTGTACTATCATCATTTAATATCGTGGTTTAAGCCAATAAGAATACAATTTGGTTGGCTAAATCCCAAATTGCCAGCCCATCCTCGTTCGTTCAGTATCCAGATAGATATCTAACAGGGTGCACCACGAGAAGGTGAGGATTGGACATTAGGTCAGAAGCCCTGGTCGGTTCTCCACATTCCTTTAAAGGCTATGTGGAGGTCTCCTCTCAGTTATACAGCTTTGACCCTTAAGCATCCCACCGCTTCACTTCACTTTAACTCATTTATTTTGAAATTATTCCACTCAGAAAGGATGATAATCATGTCTTTCATTTCCTATATTTTACAGAGACAGACATTTCTGTGCCTTAATGTTACATTTTAAACAACTGGGAAGCATATATCCCAAATTTGTGGCATGTATGCTTCCCAATCACAATAATCAAAAATTGAAATAATATTGAAAAACTAATTAGTAGACAAGAATTTTCTAATAATTGAAATTTATTAAAAATTCACAGATGAGATCTAAATCACTGAAAATGTTTCATCTCATGAAACAAAAAAAGCTAAAATTTATTATGGTGGTCTCTCAGTTATCTTCAAATAAAATAACCTTCAATTAACCCTTGAACGGGTGAGTGTGCAACTAATTCCCAGTATAGAAGTTAGTTGACATTAACTTCTAACTAACTAACTAACCAACCAAGTAACTGTAGCTTTAGTTATCCAACTAGTCGATTATCTGACTAGCAAATTGCTTTCCCACTTTGGTTAGATAATTGACAGATTAGTATATGAGCATTATTTATAAAGGAGATGAAAGTAAGGAATTAGGATAAAAGTTAAGTTAAATTATCTGGAAATGATGGGTTTATAAAATAAATACCTTTAGAGCTAAAAGATGTTCTTCAACAGTGCTAACATGGCTGCTGCAGTTTTTTGCAAGCACACAACTTTCTTGGCAACTGAAATAATGAATAAAAAGAAAACACATTAGAAATACTTAAAACAAGAAAGAAAAAAATAAGTTATTGATCTAACTTATCTCCAAGACATGGTAGCATGAAGCTTCTGCAATGGATAAGACTTTTAAATGGACGAAACTGACGTGAAATTATATATAATACTGAGATCTCTAAATAAGATGAGACTGGTCATTTTGACTTACATCTTTGGTCTTTCCTTGTGCAAACACATCGCATATGGGAGAATGAAACACCCTCCACAAACCTTGCTATTCTTTTCTGCACACAGCACTTCTTCTCGCCTGCATAGATTCTAACACTACATCAATCTCAAATATGACCAATTAAAAAATTCTGTTCTCACTTTTAGAAAGTACACCAAAAACCTCAATTAATGTCTGTGGCTTTCTAGAAGAGGTCAGTCTGGTTAGTAGATTAATGAACTCATGAAATCATGAACTCACTTCAGTCACTTTCTCATAGACATTCTGGTTCTATCTTATGCCTCTTCTACATGTATTTTCATGGCCACTCACTGACCACCATCATTCCAACACATTTCCTTCAAGAATCTAAAAGCATGAGCTGTTGGTCAACATCTATTCACTACATAGTTCAAACCTTCTGGAACGTCTCGGTTCTTCTCTCAGAACTTCTCTTCTTCATTCTTGAATGAAGACTAATACAACCAAATGTTCAAGAAACATACAAGTTCATCTTTGCTCTTTGTCAAATAACACAAGGTACTAATATGCTATAGCTTTTGCAACCTCTTCTGTATGGGTTTCATATATATAAAGGATACCAAATTTCAATAGCATTCATCCATCAGGAATCCCAAAATAACTTTATATGGATAAAAAATGGACTCTAATAGATGTTTATGCATTTTGCAGAAAACAAAAATACTCCACTTCAGAAAGATATAAATTAACAATTATTTCTTGGTCAATAAATAACACACAAGAGGTACTATCAACTAGATAAATAATGAAATATTTTAGAAATAAAGAATAAGCATGGATATTTCTTTATTTAAGTTATATCAACTGTGAGTCAGTAATATATAAGGATCAAATCCTGATAGTATATATGTATGGTATGTGTGATACCTTAATTTGTTTTAGTTTCATAAAAGATAATTAGCAATTTTTATTTTGTAACTGCCTGTCTTATAAGTATATAATCAATGTAATACAAGAAAAAGTGAAAAGAAAAATTTTTTTTTATTTATTTTCGGATGCTATATTACACTGTCTATCAATTATTGTCTGGACACCCCTGTTATTTGAAGTTATGAAACATTCTTTGTTAACAACATAAAAACTGGTATACAAATAGTAGGAATCAGTATTTCATCATAGCAGTTGAATACAGGTGGTATGGCATACAACATGAACTCAGTGACTTCGAGAGGTGTCATTGTGTGGATGTCACATTGCCGGCATGTCCATACATGCCATTGCCACTCAACTGGAGCATCCAAAATCAATGATTGGCAGTGTGATTGACAATGGAGCCATTTTGGCATCACTAGTGCAGGAAAACATTCAGGATGGCCACCAAAAATAATTGACCTTATCAGCCATCGTGGCCTGCTAAACAATTGGCAGGTAGACTATCCTTTGGTCTACTTGCCATGCACTAACTGGGTTGCCAGCTACTTCTCTAGTCATTCACTGGGCATCATCATGGATGGCTCTTCAAGCTTCATTGCCATGCAAGAGTACCTCAGGGCTCTGGTCTCTGACACAAACTATGCAGTGCACAGACATTCCATGCATCAAGATCACCTACACCCATTGCCTTACAGGAGCGAGGACAATCTGGTCACCTTCAATGCCACCAAAACACAGTCCTGCCTTTTCTCTTACTTACTGGAGGGCTGAAATGACTTCAAAAATTTCCATGTTTGGTCGCTAAGAGAGCAGGGTTTCCAAACCATGTAAAAAATAAATTTTTAAAAAAATGCAAAAAAAATATATAAAACTGATAACATAAATGGAAAAAAAAAATCCTTAGCATACCCAAGGTACAAATGTACTACAGGTCTGCATATAACCTTTTGTAGGAGGGAGTCACATTAAAAAATAAACAAAAAATTTCCATTTCCTGCCCTAACCCTCAGACAAGATCAGATCTCTCTCTCTCTGCTTGGACCAATGTTTACCTCCAGTCTGTTCCTGGAATAAGCGTATAAAATCAATAGCCTCCTCAGCATCCAAAAATCATGGAACACTGATCACACATTTACACTGGTGCACTCCAATGTCTCACTAGCACTACTTGATGATATTCCAAAGAAGGCAATTAGATTAATATGAATCCTCTCTCAAAGATGTTCAATTTCTCTTATGCCTTTCTACTTTACTTTCATGCTCTGTTGAATTAGGCCACTATCATAATTCTAATTTTTTTTCAAACCTGGAACAAGAGCAGTTGTTGCTCAACATCCATTTATCATTCACGTCAAAAGTTAATGAACTAACTTTTCCTCTTTCATTCCATCTGCTTCTGTAATTCGAAAGGGCCTCCCTCACACTGTCTTTACAAAAGACTAGAACCTTCAGCTATTCAAAAACATGGCAACAATTTTTTTTTTGTTGGCTTGAGTATATGGTTATTTGTTGACACATGTAATTTCCATTAAACGTAATGCCACAAGGAATTACATTTAATTCACATAAATTTAATCTTTAGAGGTACCTGTGGCATAATTAAAATGAATAATCTAACATATATAAAACCAACAGTAATAACTTTAATGAATTAAAGGTACAAATATTTTGTATTGAAAATAACAGTACATCTTCAGTGTAGAACAAACAGTTAAAGGAATGGAATACAAAGTACAGAGCAGTCGGTGGATTACCAATGAAAATTGTTGCCTTGTGACAGAAATTAATATTAATAAATTATTATTAAATACCATATATTACCGCTTATAATGCGAAAAATATATGGTAAAAAATACTACCTAAAGTTAGAGGTTTGCATTATATGCGGATCTTAAAAAATGTAACATCTTATTAGATTTGCACACACAATATATACTACCTAATGCCTATAGAACCAAATCTACTTGACCCACTCGCATTCAGCGACCGAGCACGCATCGTATCTGCGCATAAAGCCAGTAATGTAAGTAGTGCTAATATCCCACCCCCTTGGCAGGATATTAGCAGTTATATCGGTTTAACCACAGTTCATTTTAAATATTATTTGTTAAACAAACCTAGCCTAAAAATGAGCCGACAGAAACGTAAACGTTCATCTTTTGAAGCAGGATTTAAATTGCATGTCGTGCAGTTTGCAGAAGAACATAATAACAATGTTGCTATGAGAGAATTTGGTGTAGCAGAGAGTAATATTAAACTTTGGTGTAAGCAAAAAGACAGTCCTGCAAAAATCTCCAAAACCAAACGTGCCCCTCGTGGAGATGTAGCATCTTTTCCAGAACTCGAGGAAGAGGTAAATGAATGGATTTTGACACAACGACAAGATGGCATTATAGTAACAAGAAATGCAATTAGTTTTCGAGCTCTACAACTCAAGAATGGTAAATTCAAGGACACACCAGGTATTTCATCTTTTCTTGCTTCACCTGGGTGGTGCAACTGATTTATGAAACGCAAAGAATTAACATTACAACACCAAGCAATTATTGTGCACAAGTTACCAAAGTAGCTTGAAGAAAAAGTGGAGTCCTTCCATAAATTTATCATAAAATTACAGAAGTGTCATGGATATGAACTTTCCCAAATAGGCAATATGGATGAGACGCCCATGTATTTTGATATGCCTGGGAATCGAAAAGTAAACTCAGTTGGTGAAAAGAGTATCCTCATAAAAACAACGGGACATGAAAAAACACATATTATGCATGGCAGACGGAACCAAATTAAAGCCGACAGTGATATTTAAAAGGAAGAAAATTTCAAAGCATATGAAATTTCCATCAGTATCACTGTTCGCACCAATCAGAAAGGTTGGATGGATGAAGGTGTACAATGGTGGCTGGATCAAGTATATACGTCCAGGCAGCTTGTTACGTCAACGAAGCATGCTAGTCTGGGATATGTTCTGGGCGTATTTAATGGAGGGAAGCAAAGAGAAAGCACGTGGCTTACGTACAGACCTAGCAGTCATACCGGGCGGTCTAACTTACATTTTGCAACAACTTGATGTCAGCTTGATTAAGCAGTTAAAAGATCACTTACGTGAAAAATGGAGAGAATGGATGTCATCTGGTTTGGCGAAGATGACAAAGGGTGGGAATTTTCAGAAGCATGAGATCACGCTAGTCACCAGCTGGGTTAAAGAAGCTTGGGATTCGATAATGAAATGATTCAACGCTCATTTTTTAAATGTGGAATAAATAATTCAATGGATGGATCCAGAGATGACATCATATACGAAAGCGAGGATGATGCACAACAAAATGGAGAGCATGATGACGACAACTGTTACACTGATGATGCAATGCATGCAGATGAATTTATAAATGAACATTTGATGACTCAAAAGATGAAGAATTTAAAGAATTTTGACATTTTGTTTTAAAATAAATATTTCTTTCATTAATTCGTATTGTATTATTTATAATGTTATGGAAGAAGACTAACAGCTTGCATTATAAGTGGACATGGCATTTTAGGGCTAGTTTTCAAACAAAAGTTCTAGTTCGCATTATATGCGAAAATATGCAGTAATTCTTAAAAATTATTTCATTGATGGTTGCATAAGATAAGAATTTCCCAAACTTTTGGGAGAGAGAGAGAGAGAGAGAGAGACAGTCATTTTGATTCAAATTTGGCTGATGTAAAAGGGCTTCGTAACTTTCTTTGAAAAGACATTCATATTTAAAACTTGCATCTGTAGAGAAGACAAGCTTTATCCCACTGGATGTTATGTTTAGTGTCAATGCTATGTTGTGCTAGACCAGACTTATGAGGATATACTGATGTTCCGTCATTCTTTTTTCCACAGAATGGAAAAAAGAATGCAAACTAGAACTTTTGTTTGAAAACTAGCCCTAAAATGCCATGTCCACGTATAATGCAAGCTGTTAATCTTCTTCCATAACATTATAAATAATACAATACGAATTAACGAAAGAAATATTTATTTTAAAACAAAATGTCAAAATTCTTTAAATTATCTGGTAAATACCAGCTAATGAAAGAGGTGTTAATTTGTCTTTTGTAGATGGCAACGAGTGAGAAATTTTGTTGATAGGAAAATATGTGGGAATAAGATGATACTTCTTCAAAATTCTGCCAACAGGTTCTGAGATGCCTGAAATATAAGGGATTGGAACTCTGTGGTCTGTTGAAGAATCCTGAGGTGTTGGAACATAGGAGTCAATTATCTGTTGGATTTGATTAGGGTTGGAACCATTAGATTCTATTAACTTTTTTATAGTTAAAAGTTGTTGTAGGCTTAGGGAGAGGAGCATAAGCATACTTTATGTGCTTATTAATTAAAGATTTGATAACACCGATTTTTTGAGAGGTGTGATGAGCAGACTTTTGATGAATGTATCTGCCAGTAAAGGTAGGTTTTCGATAGACACTTGTTGACAAAGTACCAGAGGATGTGCGTGTAAGGAGGATGTCCAAGAATGGTAGACTACCAGCCTTTTCTTTTTCCATGGTGAACTGAATGTGTCGGTGAAGGCTATTTATCTGTTCTATGAATGTGGTAAGTTCCCCTTCAGCATGTGGCCAAATAGCAAACATCATTGACATAACGAAACCAAAGAAAGGGTTGGGGATGAATGGATGAGAACAAGGCATCTTCGAGATGTTTCAAAAAATAGTTTGCCAAAGGTGGAGATAGAGGGCTACCCATGGCAGTACCTTCAACTTTTTGTAGATCTTATTTTTCCAGCTGAAATATCTTGAATGTATAACAAATTCAAAAATCTTTGCAATATCTGGAGGGTAATTATCATATAGTAAGTTGATAGTGTCAGCTAATGGAATATTGGTAAAAAGGAAAACAACATCAAAACTGACTAACAAGTCAGACTCTTTGATTTGAACATCCTTGATTTGTTCAAGAAAATGTGTAGAATTTTTGATGAATGAATGTCCAGTAAGAGCAGTTAATGAACGTGACAAAAATTTAGCAATTCGTGTGGGAGAGTCAATACAACTTACTGGATAACCTTCTTTATGGATTTTTGGGAGGCCATATAAATGAGGAATTCTTCTGAAATGAGTGTGCAGTTTATCCATGGTGTTTTGATACCAACTGATAACATCATCAAGCAACTTATTTAGTTTAATTTGTGAATTTTTAGATTATAATTGATTTCTTGATAGGTGGAGGTATCTTATAAAAGGCAGGTTACTTCACTCTCATAGTCAGCCTTATCCATGACCACTACAGCTTTTCCTTTATCAGCTTTTGAAATAGATATTTCACTATTTTTTCTTAATAAAGTTAGTGCATGGATTTCAGCACTCGATAAATTACATGGTGGTAATTTGCTTTTAAAAAGAGAGGCAGTAACTTCAAATCCTAGTTTATTAGCATCTTCACTAGAAAGTCCTGACAGATTATGTTCGATATTATGCTAAAAATCGAGGGATGCATTTAGGTACTACGGCAAAATCAAGGCCTTTAGCTAATGCACTCGTTTCAGCATCAGATAAATGGCATCCAGAAATATTAACAATCCATTTATTGTTAGTCAGTTTTGATATTGTTTCCCTTTTTACCAATATTCCATTAGCTGACACTATCAACTTACTATATGATGATTACCCTCCGGATATTGCAGAGATTTTTGAATTTGTTATACATTCAAGATATTTCAGCTGGAAAAATAAGATCTACAAACAAGTCGAAGGTACTGCCATGGGTAGCCCTCTATCTCCACCTTTGGCAAATTATTTTTTGAAACATTTCGAAGACGCCTTGTTCTCATCCATTCATCCCCAACCCTTTCTTTGGTTTTGTTATGTGTCGATGATGTCTTTGCTATTTGGCCACATCCTGAAGAGGAACCTACCACATTCCTACAGCAGATAAATAGCTTTCACCCACGCATTCAGTTCACCATAGAAAAAGAAAAGGCTGGTAGTCTACCATTCTTGGACATCCTCCTTACACGCACATTCTCTGGTACTTTGTCAACAAGTGTCTATCGAAAACCTACCTTTACTGGCAGATACATTCATCAAAAGTCTGCTCATCACACCTCTCAAAAAATCGGTGTTATCAAATCTTTAATTAATAAGCACATAAAGTATGCTCCTCTCCCTAAGCCTACAACAACTTTTAACTATAAAAAAGTTAACAGAATCTAATGGTTACAACCCTAATCGAATCCAACAGATAATTGACTCCTATGTTCCAACACCTCAGGATTCTTCAACAGACCACAGAGTTCCAATCCCTTATATTTCAGGCATCTCAGAACCTATTGGCAGAATTTTGAAGCAGTATTATCTTATTCCCACATATTTTCCTATCAACAAAATTTCTCACTCGTTGCCATCTACAAAAGACAAATTAACACCTCTTTCATTAGCTGGTATTTACCAGATACCGTGCGAATATAATTTTTCATACTTTGGACAAACAGGCCATTCTGTGGAAAAAAGAATGACGGAACATCAGTATAATATCAGTATATCCTCATAAGTCTGGTTTAGCACAACATAGCACTGACAATAAACATAATATCCAGTGTGATAAAGCTTGTCTTCTCTACAGATGCAAGTTTAAATATGAACACCTTTTCAAAGAAAGCTGCAAAGCCCTTTTACATCAGCCAAATTTGAATCAAAATGACTGTCTCTCTCTCTCTCTCTCTCCCAAAAGTTTGGGAGATTCATATCTTATGCAACCATCAATGAAATAGTTTTTGAGAATTATTTAATAATAATTTATTGATATTAATTTCTGGCACACGGCAACAATTTAAATTGGTAATCCACCGACTGTTCTGTACTTTGTATTCCATTCCTTTAATTGTTTGTTCTACACTGATGATGTACTGTTATTTCAGTATGAAATATTTGTACATTTAATTCATTAAAGTTATTACTGTTGGTTTTATACATGTTAAGTTATTAATTAAACACATAAATTTCTCTTCATCAGGAAAGAATGGTATCACTTTCAAATTAATTTTAATTATAAGACTATAACAATGCTGAAAAACTTACACTTATACAAACTAAGAGAATTAAGAGGCATGCATGAATTATGTATATTTTGAAACATTAAACAAGATAAACAATGCTATATGATTTAACCACCAAACTGGTCTTGATGTGTATACAAGTCAATAATTACATGGATGAAAAGTGTCCAATGAAGTTAATATAACATCTGGATACTGAAATAAGATGGATATGAAGCTATATTTTTGATATATTTTATTTGTATTACTGTTTGGGGTAGTTAATGACTAAACCATAAATAGATTTTTGAATGTAAACATCTATATAATAAAAAATTGTTGATATGAAAAAAAAAAAAAAAAAAAAAGAACTTTACCCACCGATTGATTAGAGAGAGAAAGGTACTATCTGAAGACAGTGCTTCTGATGTTCTAGTTCTTAATGCTTCAAAATGCAATACAGCATTACAAACATTCATCAACTCCCTGCATAGCTGATTCACTGTCTGTAAGGTAAAAAAAAACAACAACATATAATACAGATAAATAATATTATAATTATAGCATGGCATGCCCCACAGAATCCAAAAACTCATTGTGAGAGACTCACTCACATTATCCAAAATCTATCATATTGCTCCTTTAATAGACTCACTGACAAAGCTAAAAACAGATTCTAGTGTTCTATTTTGCTCATTCAACATATCCAAGCGAATTATCTAGTATTCACAAATCGCTCTTAACTCAATTTTCAGGGATGGCCTTTTGTCTTCTAGAAATTTTTCAGTAATATTACACATCATGGAGTATGGGCCTCTGCACGGAGTGGTCACTCAACTACCCTCCCTGACCTCTATGTCAGCTTGCTACCATAGCACTTGTTAAAGTTATCCTTCCATAGTCATTCTTCCATGCCACACAGCAAAAGAACTGTTTGAGATTTTATTTGGCCTGCTTAGTTAATTTCTTCTCATAATCTGCTTTTGCCTTAGTCACTATAGTCAGTTCTTGTGAGTGAGTCTCATGCTGTTCTCAAGTTTGCTGAACACAATTCTCCTTATATATCCACCACCAAATTTTATTTTCTACAGCTCCTGCTTGACACTACTCATCAATCTAACATCTACATCTGATTTATCCTCCTGACCTTGGATCTACACAGTATGATACTGTTTTTTTCATGTATCCTTAACTACTGCTCAGAACTGCTAATATAATTTCTTTGCAGATTCTTATGCCATGGCACTGCTTCAAACTACCTGCTAAACCTGCATAAATTACCTACCCTATTAATACTGCATGTCAACTTTCCCAAACTGGAAGCAGTGTGGCTACCTTAGTTATAGTCACGTCTTCTAATATTATGAACTGATTCAATACTCTCACATCCCCAATCCCCTTTAGCACCTGTAATTTAAGAAATTATTTCTTAGCAGGTGAATATATTCCGTTTCTTTTCTTAGACATGATTTTTTATCTGTCTAATTAGTATCTCAGCAGTCGAGGTCCCCAATAATAATTATTCAACCTGAACTCATTATAATAAATTTAGTTTATTATAGTCTAACCTAGTGAAAAATAAACTTTTAATATCTGAACTCATTATACTAATTCTGCTGATGCATGTCTTCCATATTATTTTGTATTCCTTACCATGCTGGTCACCTTTCCTGTCGGTGCCTTTTACTTCTGTTGAGCTCTCTGTTCACCTTTCTCCTTATACATCATCATCACACAACATTTTATCTGTTTTTTATTTTGCAACTCTTGATTAATGATACTACTCATAGATCTAACTCCTACCTCATTAACACTCCACATCTTGGATATACAGTCTTATGTTTCTTCAGAGACCCCTTAACCATCTCCCTCTAGCAATGCTAACACAATTTCTGTTGTAGATTTTTATGCTAAAGCAATGCTTCACACTGCCTCTCAGAATTGCCTGCACTGTAGTTTTTATATGTCCATTCTTCAATGAAAATACACCACAAGTTTGCAACCTCCCAAGTCAAGACCACATGGCAACTCTCCACAATCAAAAGCAATATGGCTACCTTTGTAAATGATATAATTTCTATACCTATGACCAGATCTCACAATTTCATGGCAACATGAAAGTGTGAGATCTGGTCATATATTCCAGTATATGGACAATATTCCAGTATATGGACAACATATACTGGAATATTAATTAAAAGAAACTTTAATAAATACTTCCTATATTTATTCCTATACATCTTCAATGGGAACATATAACTATGACACATGCACACAGGCACTAAAAGCAAATAAGGCAGAAGAGAGAAACTACTGTTGTTCCTAGAGTCCTAATGGTGCTCCCTAGCAGGATATATTGGGTTGTCTTGGCTGTTGGGCTGATCTTCTCGCGATGCAAGCTTCCCAAATTTGTTGAGGTTTGGAAAATTTTTTAGAGCTGAGGCTGATTCTACGAGGGCTGTTCAATAAGTAATAAGACTAATTTTACTGTCGCGAAACCACTCATCACAATATTAATTTCTGTGGAATAAAGAAATGTTGCTGTCTGTATTAACAAAAGAGGTTGATAGATGGCATATACGGGCTGATATGCCAGAGTGTCACGTGACTAAACGCAAGCTTGTTTCGGCGTGCCTACGAGCCGCGACTAGTCTTCGAAATGGAAGCGTTCTTGGAACAGCGTTATGCGATTAAATTTTGTGTGCGTTTGCAAAAATCGGCATCAGACACTTTTAACATGATATTAACAAGCTTTCCACGATGAAGCAATGTCGAGGGCAAGTGTTTTTTTTTGCTGGCATAAAACTTTTAAGGAAGGAAGGCAAAATGTGGAAGATCTTGAACGTGAGGAAAGACCTTCAACGTCCATCACTGAGACAATGATCAACACAGCAGCAATTATCATCAAGGAGGATTGCAGAATTATAGTACCCCAGCTGCATGCTGTCCTGAATATTTCTGTGGGAAGTGTTCATTCAATCATGGCTGAACATTTGGGACTGAAACGTGTTTGTGCCCGATGAATTCCGAAACTCTTGACACCAGAGCAAATGCAGCATCGAGTGGATGTGTGCACAGAATGGAAAGAAAGACTGGAACAAGAAGGGGACAACTTCTTAAAACGCATCATTGCAGCAGATGAAGCTTGGTTGTATCACTATGACCCTACAATGAAACAACAAAGAAGTGAATGGAAGCATCCGTCTTCACCTAACCCCAAGAAAGCAAAAACTGTAAAATCGGCTGGTAAAGTTATGACCATAATGTTTTTTGACTACGAAGGCATTGTTTACCAACACGCTGTAGAACACGGGAATACTGTAAACGGCTCATACTATGCGGATGTTTTACGGACAATGGTACAGCGCGTCCATTGATGAAGAATGGCTTCTTATTGCACCACAATAATGCAAGGCCACATATTGCTGGTTGTGTAGTGGACGTTTTGCAGAAGAACAACATAGATATCCTACCACACCCTCCATACAGTCCTGATCTCGCATCGTGCAATTTCTGGCTGCTTCCTCAGCTCAAGAAACCGCTAAGAGGCGTCATTTCAAAAGCAATAAATCATGTGTAAAAGCTGTGGAGGCAGTTTTGAAAGAACTCTCAAAAAAAGGACTTTCACATGTGTTTAAGAAGTGGACGCAATGTTGGGACAAATGCATCGCGTCTCACGGTAGTTACTTCAAAAAAGACCATGTAAATGATGACGATTAAAGGTAATCTGTTTTCTGTATAAATATAGTCTTATAACTTATTGAACAGCCTAGGTATGAACAATCTTTCATATTTAAACTTGCTGTAGTGTATTAATGTGGTTTTCTTCCAACGTATTCTGTGGCAGGTAATAGCATGGTCTGCAAGCCCAGAGTGGCAGTACTGGTGAAACTGGATGTAGTCTTTATGTTCTGAAATTCTGACATTTGCTGTCCTGCCTGTTTGGCCAATGTAAGACAGTTTACAGCTGCAAGGGACCTGGTATACACCAGGTAGGTCTAGGGGAAGTGGTTGGTTTTTGGTGGAGAGGATAAGTGATGCCAATTTTTATATGGTTTGTAACAAGAAGTTAGGTCATATTTTTTTAAGAACACTATATAACAGGGCAAAATTAATTTGTTCAGATGACAATGCCCTAACCACTGAACTAAACCACATCCTTAATACTGTCTTAGCCAATGGCTACAACTCTCAAAAAATCCAAAAAATATTAAAACCAGATACCCCCCCCCCCCTTCATAATAAAGATTACACTAAATCTATCGCCATTCCCTATATCCAGGGCACCTCGAAAAAAATAACCGAAAACTTAAAAAAAAAAAATATGACCTAACTTCTTGTTACAAATCATATAAAAAATTGGCAATAAATTCAAGTCACTTAAGATAATTAATAGAAGAGAAATCTCGACACTATGAAGAAATCTGACACTCTTTTAATTCGGGTTCCTTCTTTCAAATGCTTCTTGAAACAGTTGCCTCGTAACAATTCAATAAATTCCTCTTCATTCTTATCATGAGATTTCTCTTCTACCAAATCAACATTTGGATAATTAAAGTCACCCATAATGATCAATCGTTAATTATCCATAATACTAAATTTGGGATGCATTTCTTCATCCCCTGCAACTGAGCCATGAGGTCTGTAGCAACACCTGACAACAGAAGGATATATATATATATATATATATATATATATATATATATATATATATATATATATATATATATATGTCATTCTGTTGGCCTCCACTTCACACCAGATAGACTCAAACTCACCACCACATGGGATATTGTTACCATCATTTTTTTCTTGCATTTCTACCCTAACTGGACTTAAGTCATCTGATATCATTGGTAGTACAACACCTCTCCTATCTGTCTTCTGTCATTCCTAAAAATAGTATACCCATTACTCAATCCCAGTTACCATATCTGATTCTGATAGCCAGGTTTCACTAATGCCAACAATTTTAGGTCACATTGTATTCAATAAAGTAACAAACTCAATCCCTTTTTTTTCTGATGCTCTTGGCATTTGTGTATAGACATAACCAATTACCACTTGGCCTACTCCTATGATTAGATATGCAATCTATCTGGCTTTGTTGTAGAACTTTCTCTTTTCCCTCACCAGGCATACTCAAAAGGTCTGAACACAAAGCATACAATACCTCTCCTATCTCTCTTCTGTCATTCCTAAAAATAGTATACTCATTACACTCAATCCCAGTTACCATATTTGATTCTGATAGCCAGGTTTCACTAATGCCAACAATTTTAGGTCACATTGTATTCAATAAAGTAACAAACTCAATCCCTATTTTTTTGATGCTCTTGGCATTTGTGTATAGACATTACCAATTACCACTTGGCCTATTCCTATGATTAGATATGCAATCTATCTGGCTTTGTTGTAGAACTTTCCCTCCCCAGACATACTCAAAAGGTCTGAACACAAAGCATATATTTCTATCCCTTCACCAGATGCATAGCCATGTTTGAAGCCATTCATATCTTTATCATGTTTGCATAATATAGCTGAACTTTCACTCTCTCTCACACAAACATACACACGCACACATTTTTCCCATTCCTCCCTTGATGATCTAGTTTTCCTGACACTATCTGCATTTGGTCTCATCCCAATAAGTAATTTTTTCAGTTCCTGATGAATTCAAGTGCAGGCCATTATTCTTATACAAGTCTTTTCTGCCATCAAACACACTCCACTCATCTAAAAACCTGCATCTATTTCTTCTACACAGCCTGCACATGGAATAATTTGCTGTCATTGAACTCTTTCTACTTGGTACTGTCATATCTGGGTAGCAAACCTACAATTTTTACTCTCTCACATTTCTTTCTCGTTTCTTCCAACACTTTCATGTCATTTCTCAAACTATATTTGTCACTACTTAAATTATTAGTTCCTACAAAAACTGCCATCTCTTTTACTTTTCTTTGATTACGTTTGTCATATGTTAAAATTTTGCCCCGAGAAACTAGAAGTAGTGACTCCCTTGGCAAGCATAAATTTTATGATTTAATCACCATACCATGTCACCACTTTTTTTCTTAGATTTAAATGACTTGCCTTGTTGTTATTATTATTATTATGATTACCAAGTTCAGTGCTTTCCTGCCTCTTCTTGTTCTGATCCTTTTTCGCATCCTAAGTTTTGTTAAATGTTTTCCCACTTTTTCTAATTCTCTGGTTGATTTTCTAATAATTGCTGTTTAATCAGGATATTTCCAATGTCAGATTATCCTCGGATATATTATCATCCTCACTGCAGCAACGCTTCTGCTCATTGGGACAAAGGTTCTCCTCAGTAGTAACATCTTTAATTTGTGCTTTAGACACAAGTTAAGTGTGTCTTAGTGAAAAAGCTAGAAAGTTGGCAACTGTGATGAGTTTTTGGCACCATTCTTAATAGTAGTAAAAACTAATAATATTTCTATAATTATGATATTAAATGCTGTAGTACAATAAATACACTAAAAAAAGCTACAATAATATACTAAAAATACACCAATACATTAACAAAAATCACTGATCTTTCAGGAGCTTTCTGACAGAATGTCTTTTTTGTCAGATAGCCTCAAATCCCCGAAAATATTTATCAACAGCAATGGAAAATAGCATTCCTTAAGTGAAAAAAAATAACAATAAATAAGTGGATGAGTAATGAAATTAAACAGGAACTACAGTTGAAAAGAACTTGTGGAAAAAGGATAAAGAGAGAGGTGAAGAGTATTTGCCTAGTATAAGACTTGGGTTAGGAAAGTGATGGTATACTAAGGAAGTTAAAAATGGAATACTAGGAAAGATTAGCTGTACAATCTAAGAAAAATGCTAAGGAATTCTTTCACTGTGTGGCCAGTAGCAGGAGAAATGATTGTGGAAGAATGATCCTTTTAGGTGGAAAAGGAGGTAAAGTGAACAGATGATAGAGCTGTTTAATGTACAGATGATAGAGCTGTTTAATGATCAGTTTATTGGGGCATTTCATCCTGGAAAAGCAGGTTATATTCTTGGAGGGATGGGAAGGATCCAAGGCTTAGAAGCGCATGAGAAGAATGTGTTTCAAATACTAAGTACTTTGGAAGTGAATAAGGCAGTGTGATTGAATGGAATTTGACATATATATCAAAGAAATGTGAATGGGGAAGCTGTTTTGAGGAAGAGAAAGGTCACAATTGGGGATCCATAGGGATCAATAGTGGGACTTTTGGTTTTTAACCTTTAATTCAGTGATATTGTCATTGGACTGCAGGGAGATATTAGTTATTTGCAGATGATGTGATGTGAAGCTTGGGAGGGTTATTAGTAATAGTGCTGATGTTTTGGCCCTTTAAGAGAATTTGAATAAGCTAGAAAGGTGGTAACTGAATAGAGATATCAGTTTAATGTAACTAAATGTAAGGTCTTGAAATATGGGATGCACAGATGGGAGGCTGCATATTCTATTGATGGATATATACCAGAGAAAGTGGATGAGGCAAGGGATCTTGGAGTGATAGTCAATAAAAATTTGAAATTTAGGACACGTACTGAAAAAGATGGAAATTGGGTGAAGGTGAAGTTAAAGCAGAGAACTGCTACAATACCAGAAGGACTTTGACCAGTAGAGATAAAAGGGTTTGTGGTCCCATTGCATAAAGCTTTGTTCAGACCACACATGGTCTGAACAAAGAGGATGAAGTACCCTTGGAGAGAGTACACAGATGGATAACCAAAAAAAAACATCAGAACTGTACAATATTAGTTACAAGAAGAGATTGAATGTCTATTCTCATAACCAAATTGCAGAGATGGTGGAAATCCTCTGAATTGCTGAGAGGCATTTAGAGGATTGATACAGGAGAAAGTTTTAATATAACAGAACAAGGAGAAAGAGCAGGGAAGGACAAGAGACCATCCTTGGAAGATGCGAAAGATGATCAATAGGAGGATGAAAAGTGACTTTTTTCTTTTTGCATGGAGGGTGGTTGGACCATGGAATTCATTGCCTGATAGAGTGGTGAATATGTAAACAGGATATGGCTTGAAGTAGTACAGCAGCCACTGTGTTATTTAAGATGGGCCTCCCATGATGAGTCTTATGACTCCATGGAGGTCCAGAATATTAATAATAATATGTGGTTATCTAGCATACCAGTAGTGTGACCAATTATTATTATATGACACCTTCAGGGAGCCCAAAGACTCATCGAGGGAGATGAGTGCCAACAGCATCAAACTAACCCCTTCCAACTACTAAGCATGCTCAAACTTGCTTAACTTTTTGCATGAGTCATTAGTAGCAGAGGCTCTACCAATCGACAAACCTTTGCAGGCAATTCAACAAAGTTGTGTGTGGATTATCACTACCCTCAATATGCATGTGCTAGCTTCAGTCAGGACACTGCTGTTAGTACACCTGTCTTTTCAGTGAATCTTAAGAATTCTTTAAAGACAGTAATGATAGTATTTCTCCATGTTTTGCAAGTGTCAAAGCTGGGATGATAATATTTCTCAAACAAAGAGTAGCATGAGTGGTTGCAGCATGAATGACCTAGTCAACAAAGGCTAATTTTCTCAAACATCCAAAAGCTGCAATAGTGCATTTCAGACTGATTTTTCTCATTAATGTCATAATTTGCTGATGTTTGACTCCCAAGAGAGGGGAATATGGTTCACAGCTTATACAGTATATCTGAATGATATATTTAATATGATTCTAAAACTAAAAATCAAACATGAAACTTTTTCAAGTGACTTCAGTCATCTAGTAAGTGGGATAATGGTTTCACAGATTGTGATGATATTCATTTCCAATCTACATAACAAAATTTGCAAACATCTATCCTCATAGCCTATTAGTTGGAGAGTGAGTTATGTTAACCACTACTGACATGCTGCAGTCTCAAAGCAGCTTCCTAGTAAAAAGAGTCAAAGGCTTTGGTTATATCAATGAAAAGTTAGTGACATTGCTCGCAACATTTTTTTTTAAGTTGATGTACACTGAAGATCTTATCAAGTGTCACAGGAAGGCCTGGGAATGAACTTATATTGGAAGAGTTTTTTAAACAAGAGAAAGCAGTCAATCTGCAAGAATACAAATAAAATTTCCTCAGCAGAGAAACAAATGACACTGATACTTGAATTGTACATCTTCTTTGAAAAATCACACAGGAGATCTCATCAGGACTAGCAGCTTAGTTGGATTCCACATGCTTCATGAATATTCAACCATAAGAGGTGGAGAACAGAGGTCATCCCCAAAGCTCCTGGAAATGTAGAAAAACTGATCAGTTACAACTGTGTTCTGATTGACATAATTAAAATAAACATAATAAACAATGATAGATGCAGTATCTTTGATGGTATGGTAGTCATAAGAATCAACAAGAATGGCTTTTCCTTAGATTATCCAACTGCAACTGATTATCACACACCCCCTCTTTAAAGTGCAAATGGCATCATTCTGCCACTTGTGATGTTTCATGGATTAGCTATTGATCTTAATGTTTCTAAGACTGGTAGCTAATCATTTCATTGCAGGTAATAAGAATGATATATTTAACAGCTGGACAGAACTGGCCACACTTTGCAGGTTCCTTCAGAGCATATCACATTGACTCCATGTGGTTGCATCTTCACCCATCTTAGGTGCCATCCTAATTGTGACTATGGTAGTATGAATATGAATAACATGATGATCAGTTCAACAATCATCAGTAAGTGATGGTTTTAGTGACAAGGACATTATTATAGTCATGAGCATGGATAATGATATAATAATAAGTCAACAGTAACCTGAGCAAAGGGGAGTACACATAATGTCTTGAACTTCATGTATTCATGAAAAACATTGCAACAGTGAAAAAAGAAGATCATGTTCAGCACACTATATCAAGATGAAAATTCCACCTGAGCTGGATTTTCCAACAACCTCCTTCCAATAGTTCCTGCCAGAATATTGAGCTGTATTCCACTCCAGCAGATATTGCTCAAAAGAATCACTTTTCTTGGCTTTAGATGCTACAAAATATGATGTCCAATTTGGTATTGATCTTCTTTTCAGCTACAGTATTGATTCAGGGTTCAAATAATGAGGTAGACATTTTTTTGGGAACCTCTTTGAAGTCCCTCTACCAATCTAAGGTGAGTAGAGGAGAACTGCTTCAATCTGCAAGTAACTGAATCAAATACTAACCTTCTAGTGCTGATTTGTTACTGGTAATTTCATATTCACTGTCCTGTTTCTGTCACGCCATTTATCAATAACTGAAAGACTTGTGCAGTTATCGTGAAGGGATGGTGGTAGTACCAATTTGGAAGACATCAAGGCACGATTTATTTTACTGTAGGAATGTTGGTGCACTACAAGACATACACCAAATAGTGTACGTGTGTCAGCAGTATATTTTAATTAAGACAATGATTGAGAAAGGGAAATATCTGTATTAGGATTTATATATCTGGAAACAGGCACGTGATAAGGTGCAAAGAGGAAGGCTCTTCAAATAACACAGTTAAAATGGAACAATAAACAGAGGGAATATGTATTAGTATAATTTATGGCCTATAATTAAGATGCAAGTTAGCAGTTAGAATTGAATGGTGCACAGGAACATGTCTTCGATGCAAAATCCAGTGTGCAAGCTAGTCATACTGTTGTATTTCATCTATATAGAAAAATTAGTAGCATAAACAGATAAAATCAATGGCAGAATCGTGTTAAAAATAATTTGAAGTTAGCAAAAATGAACATCATTAGAATTCAAGAACATGTGATAAAAGTTAATCTGCATATTTCATGCAAATATATGAGGGTGGTCTGAAAAGTTTTCGGCCTCGACCATATTTTGCAACACTATCGGAAAGATTTTTTTTTTCTAAGTTGATACATCTGTCATAAGCATCCATGCGAAATTGCAAGTCATTCTAATAAGTAGTTTGTTTTATATAGCTGTCTGAAGCAAAAGTGTTGTCTGTATCCCTCGAAATGGATAATACTGAGTATTGTGCGGTTATAAACTTTGTAAAAGAAGGTTTAACGGGGAAAAAAAATTCTTATGAAGTTCATAAAAGCTTTGGGCACTCTTCTCCTTTGTTTTCAACAATTAAGAAATGGGCTGCTGAGTTTAAACATGGCCGTACCAGCCTTGAAGATGATCCATGTGAAGGACGTCCAAAAAGTGTAACAACACCAGAAATCATTGATCAAGTGCACGATATGGTATTGGATGACTGGCAAGTCAAAGTGCATGAAATTGCTGAGACTATAGGCATTTCAAAAGAACATGTAGGATATATTTTGCTGAAGAATTTTAAATGAAAAAACTTTGTACAAGATGGGTGCCGCGCTTGCTCACAGCAGATAAAAAACGCACTCGCATGAAAATCTCTGAACAGTGCTTGGAACATTTTAACGAGAATAAAACTGATTTTGTGCATCGATTTATTACTATGGATGAGACATGGATTCACCATTACACACCAGAATCTAAACAGCAGTCAAAACAGTGGACAGAAGCCGGCTGCTCAGTGCCAAAAAAGACAGTCAGTTCCATCAGCAGGAAAGGTCATGGCACAGGTATTTTGGGATGCTAAAGGCATTTTGTTTATTAATTATCTTGAAAAGGGTAAAACAATAACTCGGGAATATTATTACGATCTTTTAACCAGACGAGTTGAAAAATTTGTAAGAAAAGACTAGGTTTGTAGAAGGAAAAAAAATCATCTTTCATCAGGACAATGCATCTGCCCACAAAGGTATTTTGGCATCAGGAAAATTAAGGGATCTGCAATGAATTGTTGGAACATCCGCCCTATTCCCCAAATTTGGCTCCCTCTGACTTTTATCTCTTCCCAAAACTAAAACTCTTCCTCGCTGGTCAGCGTTTTTCTTCGAATCAAGAGGAGATTGCAGCTGTAGAGAGGTATTTTGCAAATCTTACTGAGAACCACTACAGGGAAGGGATAATGGCGCTGGAGCATCGCTGGAATAAATGTATTAGTCTTAAGGGAGATTATGTTGAAAAATAAAATAATTTTGAAATTATAAATATATTTTTTCATTGTTAGGCTGAGAACTTTTCAGACCACCCTCATAGCTTTATATAAATCGATAAAATGTTTTCAGGACCCTTTAATGAAACTGAATAAGTACTCTAACAAATCTGATATGAAAATCAGCAATAAAAAAGGCAAACAATTAAAATTGACAAGAACAGAGAAAATAATTAACTGTATTCTCAATGCACTACAGAAGTAAAATATTTCAGCTATTTAATGGCAAATTAAATATTGAAATGGATAGCAAACTAAGCTAAATTTATATAACGCTGGCCTAGTTGGATTGGAATAAGAGAGCAATTAGTCAAAACACTAGAACAGCAGCATACAAGACAGTGTTGAATTCAATTTTAGCGTAAGGATCTGACAGTTGTGTTATAAATAAAACAGACTACATGAACTCATAGATATAAATTTTATTGACAATCTATAGAACAAGATATTTCAATCTGCAACTTATAGATATTTTTCAATGTAAATTACAATTCAATTCAATTTTCGTATCACTTTCATACCTGCTGTAATGTGACCACTCTAGCATGCAGCTCATTTCTTGTATATGAAATCAATCCTTGTAATTATACTTTTCTGAACTGTCAGTTATACTGAAGATGATCTGCAAATTTTGGATTAAAAAGCTTGGAACTTTACTAATCTAAGACTATATGAACACATAGACACTTTCTTGTGTTTATGTGTTCATATAGTCTGTATCTATGTGGAAAGTAATAAACTTTTTAGAAATCAAAATCAAAAAGTTGAATCAAAGATTAGTGATGAATACAGGATTCCGAGTAATATTAGTACAGTGAATAGACAGAATCAATGGCAAAACATGGCAGATATTAGAAATAAATTTAACACAATTAGTGTTGAATGTGTGAGTATAGCTAATCTAAGATGTTTTGGTCATTTGCAGAGTAAAATAAAGGTCAATTCCAGGATGGAAGGAGAAAAAAAGATTCAGAAGAGGACTAAGCTCGAAGTGAAGTGGACTAATATAGTTAGCATGCTATAGGAGAATAAACTGTAATGTCCGACAAACAGATTAATCTGGAGGGGAAACTGTTGACAGAAAGTTTGTAAAAATTTAAAAATAATTATCAATATTATCAGGTTTCCTGTATAACCCTTGAGGCTACATATCAGGTAATTATGATTATGATGAATAAACTGAAGATATTATGTTTGCTTCACTTACACTAACACTAGCAGTCTTTTCTGCAATTGCTGTCTCAAATTCTTCTTGTGTAGATGCTAGTGATGGATTTGCACCAGCTGCCCACTTCAATCTCTGTTCAATACTAGCAGTCAAACTAAGGTAGCGCTCCTGGCTTGCTCCCACTGCTGTTTCTAAAGATAAGAGTGTTTGAACAATCTGAAAAAAATATTAAAAAAGCAACATCATTTTAACACACTTATCTTCAAGTGCTTTGAACTATGTATTATGTTATTGTTAATAATAACATTTTAGAGCTTTCAGAAAAACACAAATAATTGTCTTTGTAAATATGGTCCTCAACCTGTTACCAAGGGTAAAGCAGAGGGCCACAAGCAAATAAATATTGCATCTCATTATTACTATTGAAAAGTTTGTTATCTGATAAAAATCAATATAACTGAAAATTTTTTATCAAAAATTTTGCTCCCAGAGAAAATAAATGTTATTTCTTAAAGATAAACAGCCATATTTCTACTTCCTGCAGATATAATGTGAATAATACTGTACGTGGAAATTTTCATAACTGTATCCCCAGTATTTTATTATGGCAGGATGTATGTATGTATTTTGCCAGCTTACTGCTTGGTTCATCAGGATCAAGTCAATATATACTAAATTATACAAAGAATAAACATCAACAATAAATTTAATTAAAGCTACTAAGGACTTGACTATAAATTAATTAACTCCTGGAAAGACATAGTTGTGAGAGTAGTCAAGGGATCTAAGATGTCATGAAACAAAAATGGTTCTCTAGAAGGAAGCATCAAAGGTGTGTGTGTGTGTGTGTATTTCTAAAATTTTGCTAATCGTCTTCAGTTCATGTCCATAAACAGGAGAGAGTATATTAAAGGTAATGAAGTTCGTCTGACAAATATGACTTCAAAAATGCAATCTGCTTTCTCTAAATCAAGAATGTTACAGACAAGATAGCAGTAATGTTATTTAATTACAATGTTGAAGTGGCTTCTATCCCAATGTATAAGATTTATAAATTCTTACATCTAATGAAGCCTCCACATCATATTTTATAAAATTTACTGCTCTTGTGGAACTTCCTGTGGACCAGATGGGCTGACTTGAAGAGATCTCAAGGTGAGAGCAAGCAAAAGATGTGGAAAAGAAGAGGCAGCATAGATCAGGTTTAGCCTTTTACACAACTAAAAACAGAAATGCTGTACACCTCACATAGGGTAACAAAAACTGAAGTTAAATTTAACATCAAGTTTGATCTGCATTTATCAATAATCTAACAACAGCAGACCTGGGTTATTACTGTCATATTATGCCACAGAACATGACAGTACTAACTACTTTTGTTCAATCACATGTGTTTGTCTAACCCAACAAGACTTTTTTTTTTTTTTTAAAAAAATCTTTGATATGTATTAGACTGTTGAAGTTTGAAAATAAAGTTGGAACAAGGGTGTTATTGATCAGTATTCATATCCTGAGCAGAAATACAAAGCCTGCCCTTTTCTCCAAATTTTCCCAAGACATTTCTATATGCTTGATAAGATTCATTTTACTCTTCTAATTAGATCTTCAACAAGGAACCACTTTTTCCATTTGCATTATGTCAGCTGCTTGCTCTAACGACTAAAAAAAATTCCTCCCCATCTTCCTTAAGGGAACCTTCTGTGGGACCATAGGCACAAATAAGTTATTTTCTATTTTGAGGTTTACCTACATGCCTCTACTTGAAATTGCTTTCCAAACAAAAAGTTTATCTTGATTTTTGTGTTGAATGCTATTGCTGCTGCTTCCTTTCCTTGATCATTATTATTATTAGCTCTCTAGGATATCAAAGACTCATCGAGTGAGACCATAAATCATTCACAGCTGTCATACCTTCTCTTAAACTCATTCACACTGGATGCACTCACTACTTCAACATGCAGACTGTTCCACTAGCAGTTCTATGAGAGACAATTCTGGCCTTTACTCCTTTCACAAACTTATTGATGATCCTGTTCCTCTTTCCACCTTCCATATAATGAAAAATTTCATTAACTGATATCCTATAATGCCCTCTCAAAAGTTAACAGACCTCTACCCTATCACCCCTCTTTCTTATATCTACTAGTGTCTGCAAGGTCACATATTCTCAACCTCTCCTAATAATCTACATTTCATAATACTGACATCATCTTTGTAACTCGTCTTTGCAGCTTTTCCACGGGCATAGAGTTGGTCTCCTGAAGAGACTAAATCTGTGCCTTGTAGAGAGAGGCAAAATGACTCATATCCTTACATGGCAATATTTGTTGCAACATTGCAATTCTCTGAGTTGTATTTGTAGTTTGTTATATGACCTTTGAACTTTATATCTACCATGACTCCAAGATCTCTAACCCAGTTAGTTATCCCCAAGCATAAACCCACAAATATGGTATGCTGATGGATATTGCATCACGCCAAAGCGCATAACTTTGGCATGATGCAACATCCATGTGATCTTTTCTAAACTAAGACTCACATGCCAAGGGCCTAGCCAATTCTGCTAAACATTCCTTTATTGCCTGAATTTAACATTCTACACTTATTATTTAGCAAGATCTCATCTGTTTTCATCTTCTTTGCATTGATAATACCAATTATGTCTTTATGGTATCCTTCTGAAAATTTTATTTCCTTTCTATTAATACCTCTTATATTGATGATTCCCATCTTTACTTCTTCTGGCACTGGATTTGTTCTTATTCTCAATATTGAGATTGTTCCAGTAGCTGACTTTTCACTGTTCATTGAAAAGTTCCCTAGTTCTCTGACAAAAACAGCAAGGGGGGGGGGCCTTATTTAACCAGGCAATGCCCTAGCTGGTATGAGCTCACACCAGCTAGGGCATTGCCTGGTATGAACTCATCATAGTATACCATCATATGCATGAATCACCTGTACAACATTATGAATTCATTGGATAAGCCCCTCCACATAGATATTTATTGAGCTACCAATATATATATATATATATATATATATATATATATATATATATATATGTAGAAAGTTTTTTACCTTGGGTATAATATATGTTAAAGATGCCAAGCTATTTTAAACCTGGTTTTATTCCATTTCCCAAGTAAGCAAACAGAAAAATAAGTCAAGTTTGCACCTGCACGTATTGCAAGTCTAGCTGACCCGAAAAGTAGTGCAAGTCAAGGCAACTCGTCGTAAAGGAAGAATAATCTCTGATCACTGTTCTTAATATTTACCCTTAATGCAATGCCCATCTCCTTGAGGAGATGTATGATGCTATGTATTAAAGGCAAGGGGCCACTACCCAGACCGGTTTTGACCTTTATTGAGGTCTCATCAGTGAGAGCCAGGCTTAGGAATACCAAGATTTACTTAACACAGAGCTTATAAGCATTTCAAACCATAATAGGTCACAGAAACATAGCATCATCCACATGTTGAGAAATCGAGCTAGAAAATTTATCTGTGATAAGGAAGAAGTTCAAGCAGAACTGTCTCAAATAGCTACAACACTCTCACAAAATGGTTATCCTCAAAACATCATAAACAAATTTCTATACAAAGATAACCAACAAGAAAGAACAGTCTCCCAGCAAATTTCAACAGCAGTCATCCCCTTTATAGGTTCAACTTCCACAAAAATTTCTTCAGAATTCTTGCGATAGGTTCTGAAATCCCAGATATGTAAGGAATTGGAACTCGATGTATTGAATCTTCGTTGTTTGTGGTGGATTATAAGAATCGAGAAGAAATCTGAAGAAATATGAGTTAACTGCTACGTATTCACCTATTAACAAATTATCTTTCCATTTTACTTCTTCTAAAGACAAACGCTCAACTATATCTCTTCCTGGAGTTTATCAAATTCCCTGCAACTGTGATCTCTCCTATTTTGGATAAACTGGACGTTTTCTTGAAAAAAGAATCCAAGAACATCAACCCTCTATTCCTCACAACAAACCTGAAAAATCTGGATTGGTTCAGCACGGGATTGAAACTAACCACAACATCCTTTGGTCAAAAACTCGCCTCTTACATAGATCCCGTTATACATTTGCACATTTATTCAAAGAAAGCGTAGAGGCCTTACTCCATCATCCTAACCTGAATCGGAATGACTGTATATCTATATCAAAAATCTGGGAAAGTCTAATCAGGATAACTTATTAATTCATATTAATTTTACGTTATTTAATATTATTAATTAATATCTTTATTTCAATAATGTCTCTGATTAAAAATATTCCCTTTAATACTTAGTAATATAACATCACGTGGTTTGTTCTATTTTTAAATGATCTATTGTTAATATTTTAGCTTGTATTTTTTTAAAACTGTTCTTGTAGTGCCACTGAAGATGATCAGCTATTTCATCAGACCGAAATATTTGGATAATTAAATATCTTTCTTGTGTTTACGTGCATATATTATTCAGTCTTTATATCACAAGTATCCTTAAAACATCATATTTAGAAAGTTTTTTACCTTGGGTATAACAATATATGTTAAATATGCCAAGCTATTTAAAACCTTGTTTTACTCCATTTCCCAAGAAAGCAAACAGACAAATAATTCAAGTT
Organism: Typopeltis vanoorti; assembly: GCF_054136105.1. Classification (NCBI taxonomy): domain Eukaryota; kingdom Metazoa; phylum Arthropoda; class Arachnida; order Uropygi; family Thelyphonidae; genus Typopeltis; species Typopeltis vanoorti. Next base: position 44,155,451 of record NC_143557.1, on the reverse strand, counting down.
TGCCGCTGCACGTATTGCAAGTCCTGACCCGCAAAGCAGTGCAAGACAAGGCAACTTGTGGAAAAAGTAGAATAAGCTCTGATCACTGTTCTTAATATTTACCCTTAATGCATACCAATCTCCTTGAGGAGATGTATGATGCTATGTATTAAAGGCAAGGGGCCACTACCCAGACCGGTTTCGACCTTTATTGAGGTCTCATCAGTGGGAGCCAGGCTTAGGAATACCAAGATTTAAGTAATACAGAGCTTATAAGTATTTTACCAAAACAAGTTACCATAAGGTGCTTTGACCTTATTAAATAAAAATCTCAAGATGAGAAATATATGTAGAAAGTTTTTTACCTTGGGTATAATGTATGTTAAAGATGCCAAGCTATTTTAAACCTGATTTTACTCCATTTCCCAAGTAAGCAAACAGACAAATAAGTCAAGTTTGCGCCTGCACGTATTGCAAGTCTAGCTGACCCACAAAGTAGTGCAAGTCAAGGCAACTCGTGGTAAAGGTAGAATAAGCTCTGGTCAAGGTTCTTAATATTTACCATTATTGCAAAGCACAACAATCTCCTCAAGGAGATGGGATTTGCATTAGGTAGAATAAGCTCTGATCACTCTTCTTAATATTTACCCTTAATGCAAAATCCATACATCTCCTCAAGGAGATGGGTTTTGCATTAAGAGTAAATATTAAGAACAGTGATCAGAGCTTATTCTACCTTTACCACTAGTTGCCTTGACTTGCACTACTTTGCGGGTCAGCTAGACTTGCAAATACGTGCAGGCACAAACTTGACTTATTTGTCTGTTTACTTACTTGGGAAATGGAGTAAAACCAGGTTTAAAATATCTTGGCATCTTTAACATATATTATACCCAAGGTAAAAAACTTTCTACATATATCTCTCATCCTGAGATTTTTATTTAATAAGGTCAAAACACCTTATGGTAACTTGTTTTGAAAAAATACTCTTGATATTGCTCCACCTTAGACACGAGTTACCTCAGCTTGCACTACCTTAAGGGTCAGTTGCTGCAGTATCCGGGTATTTGCTTACGCTTGAAATCGCCGAACTTTATATAGTTTCTAGTATATTCGGCATGAAACTCTTTGAGTTTCTTATTAGGCTAAGAAACAATATGGGATATATATCCCTTAACTTAAACAAGTTATATGTCGCCGAAATGAAGCCTTTGGCTCTTCATATGTCTAATAATAAAATACTATTTGAAGTTTCGACTCCTGTATCGAGGTCATCATCAGGATACATGCGTGTAAGGAACAAGCTACATGCTACAGCCCTGTATACCGGTGAACTAAATATATGTAGTTAATTAATCCTTTTTCCTAGCCTGACCTCTAACGATAAAAAATAAATACAAATAAAAATAAATAAAATAAAATAAAAATAAAATATATATATTAAAAAAAAAATACAACTACAATAAACTGCTAAGGTCCTCATATATTAACATTCTTCTGGATTTGTACAGTTCTGATTGTTATAATATGATTTCCTTCAGTTGCTATTGAATGTTACAAACACTTCACCAGGTTGTCATCTTTGTGTTAGATGGGTCCTCCACATTCTTGGAATGGTTAGGCCATCATTTTTGTTGAGATTTGGGTTATGTTTGAGAATTTCACGACTCTTTAAATTTCCTCCCAAACCAGGTTTTGGTGCGGTATGGGGACTTGGTATTTTTCCAATCAATTCTGTGGTATGTTTGGAGTGCGTGGTCAGAAAGCCCAGTTTTTCCAAAATGGAGGTATTTAATGTGTTGTTTGTGTTCGTCTTGTCTAATTGGGATAGTTCGCCCGGTTTCCATGCATGGTATGTTACATATGCATTGTATTTAGTGTGGAAGAGGATCTTTAGAAGAACTGAGTAGGTGTCTTAATTTATTTGGGGGGTTTAAGGTTGTTTTAATGTTGTATTTGCATAGTGTTCTGTCTATTTTTTCAGAAATGCCTCTAACATAAGGAATGGCAATAGCATTTCTGAAATCTTTTTTGTTCTTACTGGTATCTTTGTGGAGGATCTTGTAAATAGTTTTTTTACTGTATCCCTTTTTTTATAAATGTTGATCTTGTATTCCTGGTTTAGAGCTTGTTCATAGAACAAATAGTTTGAGCTCTATGTTTAAGGGTGCTTATGACACCTAGTTTTTGTGTTGTGCGGTGGTAAGAATTTTTGTGTATGTATTGGCCTGTGTGTGTAGGTTTGCGGTAGACTGAGAAAGAGAGACAGTCAGAGGGAAGACGTGTACTAAGTGTGTCTGGATACGTTTGTGTTGTTTGTTTAGGTGGCAAAGGAATGTATTTAGTGCTTCGCGGCCGTGGGGCCAAATCATGAAAATATCGTCGACGTATCTGAGCCAAATTTTGGGCTTTAGACATGCTGTCTCTAGAGCATGTTGCTCAAAGTCTTCCATATACAAGTTAGCTATTGGGGGAAAAAGTGGTGAGCCCATGGCTGTACCTTCTTTTTGAAGGTAAAATTGTTTTGCCACACGAAATATCCGGAGCAAAGTACGTGGGCAAAGAGGGCTGTGATGTCTTGTGGAAATATGTTCTGTAAGAGCAAGATAGCATCACTGATTGGGACACTGGTGTAAAGGGAAGTTATGTCAAAGCTGACTAATAAATCTTGGTCATTGAGTGTAATGTTTTTAATTTTATTTATGAAATGTGTATTTTTATGTAAGAAGGGGACCGACCTACCAATTCCTTGATTGAGTGTGGCCGCTAATTTTTTGGCTAAGAGATAATTTGGGTTGTCAATTCCTTCAACAATCGGACGTAATGGTGTGTCTGCTATGTGTATTTGGCAGGCCATAAACTCTAGGTGCGTGGGCATAATGAGGTATTAATTTTTTTGTTGTTTCTTCTGGCCATGTGTGGATGGATTTGATTAATTCAGTTGTTTTCTTTTTGTTATGTTTTGTGGAGTTGTAGTTTACCATTTAGTAGGTGTTGTGGTCCGATATCAAATGGTTCATTTTTTCAATGTATGTCACACGGTCTAAAAGGACAGTGGCATTACCTTTATCTGCTTTCGTGATTAAAATGTCTTGGTTATTTTTTAAGGATTTAGGGCTAGATTTTCCGTTTTATTTAAGTTGCTGCTTAGTTTTTTGATTGAATTCAGTATACACAATGTTTCCATGCATATTTTATCAGCTAGATTGGTGGGAAGGGATCTTAAACCTCTCTCAACATGATAAATGATATCAAGTTTGTTTACTGACCTCGGAGCAATGGTGTAGTTCAAACCTTTCTTTAACAGTGAGAGTTCATCTTAGGAGAGATTGTGGTTTGATTGGTTCATAACCAGGCTGTGGTCAGATGGTGGCTGATCGCTCCTACATTCGTTTGTGGGTGATTGGCTGCTCCTTGTGATGTTGGTTTGTGATTGGCTGTTCCTTTCATTATGGCGTCATGATGGTCTTGTGCTTTTCTGTTGTTGTTGTGGGGCTTGAAATTTCATTATTAATTTTTCTTTGTTTTTCTGTAATAAGTGCTTGGCTGAGTCGTCTGTGATCCTGTCTAAAACCGCCCAAATATCTGGATTGACGTAGTCGGATATCTCTAATTTAAGTTGTAGAACTTTGGCTTGGGTCGATGCTAGGTTTTTACGTGCCTCGTGGATTTGTTCTCTTAACAAAACTTTTTCCAACCGGGCATAAATACGGAGCACTTTGGCTGATTTAAACTTCTTCATTAGTTTAATGTGGTTGGGCATTAAGTTGCTGTCTCTACATCGTTTCAAAAAGGCTAGTCGATTCGTTAACATGGAAACATGTATCTTTAGCTTACAATACGGGCTGCACTGCTTGTGGGTCACATCTCCATGGATTATGATGATTCTTTCTTTTAAGGTTACACGGTGATCAGCATTCATATTTATAAATTTAGGGACATAAAAACACACATGTTGAAAAGATTATTTTATTAATTATTAATAAAATACTATTTGACATTTTGACTTTGTACAAAGGAAATTATAATGGAAACAGAAGAAATATACAAAAACAAATATAGTTAAAACCATAGTACAGAAAGCTCAACAATATTCTTGGAACAGATTTATTAATAAAATAGAAGATGATAAGACATACCATATGAGGAAATTAAACAATGAAGAAAGATATATGGCATAAATAAACATAATACAAGAGAAACAATGGATAAAACATTATAAAAATTTATGGTATGATCCAAATTTAATAACAGAAAATAATAATGAAGAAAACAACACTGATATAGAACTAATAAAATTGAAAGAACTAAACGAAGCAATAAAAGTATCAAAAACTATAAAATCAATTGGATTAAGCATAAATACACAGCTTTGGAAATATGGTTGAGAATATTTCAATCACATGATAATTAATAAATTAATAAATAACTGTTGCAGGAAATGTGAGGTTCCATCAAACTGGTCAAAAGCTAAGATTATATCTATATATAAAAAGAAAGGAGACACAGATGATCATAGAATTACAGAAGAATAACTTTATTAAATACAGGTTATAAAATTTACATAAAAATCCTGAATAAAAGACTTGGAAATATTACAAACAATCTACTTTCAGAACAAAATGGTTTCAGACAATGAAGATCGTGTATAGACAATATTTATGCGATAAAAGAAATTATTGAAAAAAAGACAAGAATTTAATTTAGAGACTCATATGGCCGTTATAGATTACGAGAAAGTTTTTGATAAAATACACAGAGAAAAACTAGGGAACATTATGAAAAAAACAAAGATATCCATTACATTTAATATAAGCTATTCAAAGTTTCTATAAAGATACAAAAAATAAAGTTACAGTTAGGTAATAAATTAACAGAAAAGAGTGAAATAAATTAGGGTGTCAGACAGGGATGTAGCTTTTCTTCAACTCTATTCAATATACATATATATATATATATATATATATATATATATTGAATAGAGTTTATTAAATACAGGTTATATTTAATTTTCAAATATTATCAAAATTAAAAAAAAAAAAAAGTATCCAGTTAACCACAATAACTGTTATCAATACAATACAATGTTGTGTGCAGATGATATTACAAGGCAATGAAGATGACTTTCAAAAATTACAAATTAAACAAAATAAGCCAACAATATAATTTAAAAATTTCACAAAAGAAAAAAGTCATGGCATTTAAAGGTGAGCATCATGTTAGATCAAAAATAGTTATAGAAAATAAAATAATAGAACAGGTGATATAGTTGAATTATTTAGGCTGCATAATAACATATCTAAAAGATAAAGCTATAGGTGAAAAAATAAAGAAATTTCAGAAAATCTGTGGAACAATTAAAAGGACACTGAATAACATAACAAGAAGAGAAACTGCTAAAATTTTATAAAGTAATGGCCACTCTCTTATATGGCTCAGAAATATGGATATTGAAAAGAAAGATGAAAGTAATACAAGCTGCATATAATGAGATTTTTAAGAACTATTAAAGAATACACAAAATTGGACCATATAAGAAATGAAGACATCAGAAAAGAAGTAGATATTTATAACATGAAAAGATCAAGGGATATAAAGAGAAATGGAAAGAACATCTATTCTGGGATGGAAAGATGTGGAAATAGGAAGACTAACAAAAAGATGGAAAGACCAGCAAAGAACAGGCAAATGCCTAATTCTTGAAGAGAAGAAGAATGTACCAACCAAATATAGTGTTCTTAATAATTATTTTCTAATATATCCTAAACAAACACATTTGCATCCCTCCCAAAGTAGATTTGGTAACAATCAAAGAACTCATCATGATATGTGGCATGCCCACTTATATACAAAGAGGAAATTTTGGTGGGCGAATACACCTTTGTAGGAGGTGTAATTGCTCAGCCACTAAAATGTGAAGGGGAGTTCTCTGTACACCAAAGTGTAAATGTGTTAATATCATTTTGTGTTGTTCCCAACCAAGAAAGGTTGTCTGCAAACATATTTATACATCTGGTACAGTGGGTAAACTAAGGTTTTTTTCTATTTTTTTTTTTAAATCAATTTTATGTATTTATTTTGTATTTTTTAGTCTGGAAACCCTCCGAGTTTTAAAAGCACTTCAGAGTCTCCAATAAGTGGGGTGGTGGTTTCACACTGGATGATGAAATTCATTTCCCACCTCAAGATAATCAAAAACATCCATACCCATGGCATGATTCAAATCTGCAGCCTGTTGGTTGGAGAGTGGGTATGCTAAGCATTTGGCCAACCAAGCCTATCCATTTTTTCCAGATATTACCCTATTGTACAGAAAGGCTACAGCATTATACTGTAATCTTCTTGATTTTTGGTAGCATTATTGGAAAGGATCCTGATAATGGAACAAGAAGTTTTCTTGTAGATGCTCTTTATAAAAGTTTGCTGATAATCTGATACTCATTCTTTAGGGCTTACTCATCAGAGCAAATTGTTCAGGCTCTATGTTTAAGAGTTCTTATGATCTCTAGTTTTTTTGTATTGGGTGTGATATGAGTATGTGCATCGGCCTGTGCACGTAGTTTTATGGCAGACCGTGAAGGAAAGAGAGCCTGAGGGAAGATACCTGACAAGTGTATCTAGAAGAGGAAGTGTGTTATTGTTTTTAATCACAATGGTAAACTGGATGCATTTGTGTTGTTTGCATTTCTTTGTAAATTAGATGCATTTGTTTCTATATGATGAATACTGATCCTGTAACTCTGAGAGAAACAATCACAAATATTTTGATTTTTCAGGTATTACAATTGCCCAATCTCAAAGAGATTTGAGTGTGGAGTTCTAATGAAATATGTATTAACTAATATAGATAAAAATCTTTGACTTAAAACCAACTTCTTTTGTTAGTCAGTAAATAGCAAATTTCATCCAAGTAAACTATATTTAGATCCACTTGCTAAGTTAGCAAAATTTTCTGATTATATCATTTTCAACATTGTATTATATAAACATACATGATTTGCAGTATTTACCTTTCTCATTTCAGACATTACGGACGCCCTTGCTGGAACTGCTAAATTCTGCAAAGGTCCAACATTTCCTTGAATCAGGAGATCTTCATTAAGCCATTGGTAACGAGCAAGCTGGAGCTGTGCTCGTTGCAAACTAGCTTTCAAGAGCATCACAGTCTGGTCAAGGCGTCTAAAAAAATTTCCAAAGTTAGCATTTAATGCATATCTATTGCAGTAAATAACATTTAAGAAATTTGATACTATTTTAATGCACTTGTATATAATGTAGTATTTTTTTAAACAAATGTGCATAAAAACAGGTGTGCATACTTAGCTGTTTTACTAAACAGTGCCAATGCTCTATGAAAAGTGTTATGTAAGGTAAGAAGTGCCTCACTGCAGAACTATATCTTTGTTTTTTGTTCATACAAGGAGCTCATATGGCTTCCCACAAGGTACATATATCATTAATTTAATTATACGAGGTTGCTTAAGGGTTAACATTAGATAACTGGGAGGAGATCTCCATAATCTTTTAAGGAAGGTAGAGAAGTGACTGGGACTTTTGACCTAATATCTATCCCAACCTTCTTGTAATGCAACCCATTAGTAGGTATCTAACTAGATAATGAATGAATGAAGCTGTGTTGCAAAATTTGGGATTTAGTTGGCAAAACTGTATTTTTATTTTCTTATTGACTTAAATCAAAATAAAATGATGGTACAGCATAATGGAATTTCATGCTAGCTGAGACATTGCCTGGATAAGCAAGATCCCCCACTGTCATCATCAAGGAAACAGAAAGAACAGTGAAACTTTACTGGAACAAACTCAAATGAACATCAGTAGAACCCAAGACTGGTACCATCAGCAGAAAAAAGCATCAATGGAAAAGAAGTGAAACTGGCAGAAGAATTAGGGAGGTACCAGATCAACAAAAGAGGTGTGTTACCAAAATAAAGAAAGCAAAAACAGGTGGGATTCTTCTAAATAACAAATACAAGACATTATACTCAGGCAATAATGCCCAGGAAAGGAAAGAGTAGCTGTAATATTCAACAGTAAATATGAGGATCATCTTCCAGAATGGCAGACATCATCAAATAATAATTATTCTTATTATTACTATTATGTGACACTTCCAAAGAGTCATTGTGAGAGAGCACTCTACTCTACTCCACTCCACTATGTACATCTCACCATCTTCCTTACTACGTGGTCGATTTGCCTGTACATACACAGGATGAAAAACCAGAGTTTCTGGGAGAAAAAGAACCCTGCTGCCTCCATATGATAATGACTAAATGGTTTCAACTGAAAAAGCCAATATAAAGATGCCTCTTATCATGACAAGAATTGATCTTTTCCAATCAATGGGTACAATGTTCTGTTGTTCTTCCAACTGGGCTACAGAGGCACTAATATGAAATTCGTCTCTCACCTACAGACAATCACAAACAATCATGTCCATGGCAGGATTCGAACCTGCAACTGGTTGATTGGAGTGCTGATATGTTAACCAAGCCAAAAAAAAAAAAAAAAAAAAAAAAAAAAAAGTGTCTTGATAGGACTAGTTTCATCTCAAACCTAATGTGCTATAGAATGTTATTCACATCATTAGCACAGTTGTTATCCACTATCCATCCACACACAATGATGTAGGATAACAGAATAGGGAATTGGTCCCAGAGAAGGTTCTATGAATGAAAAAGTGTAGGAATTTTTCAAAGCATCAGAGAATTCTTTTTATTTTTACAAACATTTCTTCTGACGTATCTTATATATGATAGATATGAAAGATGCATCTGGCAATACTGATCCAGAAAAGGAAAGAGGAGCTCTAGTATTCAACATTAAATATGGGGATCATATTTAATGTTGAATGTACAAGAAACACTTTATACTTCATCGACCAAATCTTTAATCATGACGACTGCTTTACCATCCCAAAAGTTATACTCAATTATATTAAAAAATTGTATTATAAATAATTAACTTAATTATAATTTTCAGCACAACAGTTTTTAACTTAACAAATGCAAACTACATGTACAGAGGGATTCAAATTTGTCACATGTGCTTCTACTATTCAAATACGTTACTGTTGTTCTTTGCTCTCAATGACGATGTCTTATGATATATAAGCCAAAATATTTGTAAAATAAAGTTAACTTTCTACTGTAGCATATGAGGGCATGCTGAAAAGTTGTGATAATCATCATGAAAGAACTGAGGTAGAATCATGTAACTTGAACATTATTCTACATATTAAAGATACATTTGTTGCTGCATCATTTGCAATCCTCTGAGAAAAAAGTCTTTCCCTTTTTGCACAAATCACTCATCAGGTGCAAATATGACTTCATCATATGTGGTAAATTTTGTTCCTTTCAAGTGTTTCTTTAAATTCAGACAAATCGGGTGGGTAAGGTAGACCAGTGCTTCCCAAACTGTGGCCCATGGCCCCCTTGGGGGGTAGTTTTGTTGGGTGGGGTGGTGAAATAACGAAAACAAATTTAAAATGTTTTAAGACTAAGTACATATTTTTTTATCTTAAAAAAAAACATATTTAATTTTTATTATTTCTTTTTTGTTATTTTGTATATTTTAATGGAAAAAATCATGCATTGGTGATTGTGTTGGTTCACAAATTTTGCTTCCTGTGTATTTTGGCGCTTAATGAATATTAGTAAATATATGTTTCATATGAGTTTCATTTCAAAGGTATTGATAAGAAGCACAAAAAAGATTGCAAACGTAAAATCTTGCACTCATTTAAAAAGGCCAAGTTTTTCGCACTTTAAATTAATGTTTCATTCCTAGTTACACAGGTGTGGGCGATGGGTATGAAAGAAATCTGCTTGGAGGTGCAGGGCGACTGCATGATAGCACAGATCACATGTATCAGAACTAAAAATGGCGGGATTCCCTTATTCACTAATTTCATCTTGTTACTCTGTGGTATGCCGGTATCAGTACGTGATGCTATTATTTGATCTATTCTATTCTATGTTAAACATTTAACCCTCAGATGGATAAGTGGCAGATAAAAAACAATCAGCAGACTCACAAATGACAGTATCATTTTACCAGAACAGTCCGCATCTTCTTCAGCACCAGATGGTAAGAAGCAAAAAATGTCATATGAAAAAATTCAAAAATACGATCCTTCTTATTTGAAATATAGGTTTGTCCCATCATGTCATGATCCAAACAAATTGACTTTTTGTGTAGCAGTAGTGAAACATATTAAATTGTTATTAAACTTCTTTTATGTTTTTAATTCTTACTTTGTTTATTACTAATTTTTAATTTTTAAAAAGTTTATTACTAATAATAACTACCGAAAATCGACACACACGGGCCAATACATACATGCGAATTCATACCACCACCCAGCACAAAAATATGGAGTCATTAACACCCTTAAAAACAGAGCCACAACTATTTGCTCTAACCAGCAAGCCCTGAAACAAGAACTAAAAATCATTAGTGACACATTCATAAATAATGGCTATAACAAAATTACTGTCAATAAAATACTTTATAAAACCACAACAAAAACGAATCTAGATTACAGTAAAACCATAGCCATCCCATACATTAAAGGGTTATCAGAAAAATTCAACAGAATCCTACAACATTATCACCTCAATGCCACCTTTAAACCACCCACTAAACTTAAAACCATATTCAGCTCCTCTAAGGATCCTCTCCTCCCATTAGCACATCCTGGAGTCTATTGCATCCACTGCACCTGTAACTTACCATACATTGGTGAAACAGGACGGACAATCCCTATATGCAAGAAAGAACACATTAGACACATTAAATATAACCAGTATGGTGAAGCAGGCCTCTCAGACCACGCACTTAACACCTTACACCAAATCAACCGGAAAAGCACCTGCTCCTTACACCGCACAAAAACCTGGTACGAAAGAAAATTTAAGGAATCCTGCGAAATCCTGATAAACCATCCAAATATCAATAACAAAGATGGTATGAAAATTACAAGGATCTGGATGGCACACATTCAGCCAACCTAATATGAAAGATTCAACCTAAGTCAGGACTCTAGCCAATCCGCTAGTATTAGAAACCATTCCACTCCAACTGGCTGGAATAATGTTAATATATGTATATAGTAGACAACACAAATAATAGGACGCTAGCGTTGATGTATAATTTTTTATTTTTAATTTGTATTTTTTTTCCCCCCCACCAGAGGTCAGGCCAAGAATTGTGGTAGCGGTTGGTCAGTGTCTTTAATGAACCAGTTTAATTGTAGTATAGCTTGTTTCTTGTGTATATTTGTACGCTCCAGAAGATGACCTTGACATAAAGGTCGAAACGTCGAATTGTAGATTTTAGTTATATTAAACTAAAGTTTTTATTCAAACACGGTAGTTGTCTCCATAATTTTCAAAAATGCATTCGGATCACCGCGCAAGCCTAAAAGAAAAGAATATATCTATCTATATAAAAATATAAGATTACGTGCAATGTCAAATGTGTATGTAAGATGCTAAAAATGTAATATTTGCATTTGATTTTTGCAATATTCGCTGTGTATGTTTTGTATTGAATATAAATACAATAATTATAATAGTATATGTCTGTATTACAATCCCCCCCCCGGTGGGGCCGTGAAATATTTTAATTTTTCCAAAGGGGCCTTTAAGATAAGTTTGGGAAGCATTGGCATAGAATATGAACCATTATTCTGACTTTACTTCTGCTTGAAGTCATTTAATTTTTTAAAAGTAAATTTAAAAGTAAGGATACTCTGCAAAGAAAAGGAAAACTGGTGAGATCATTCAAAGTTGGACAGTATGGTTAGAAATTATTAGTTTCTGGGAAACTGGGTGGTGAGCTACTCATCTGGAACTGCAATCTGACTATGAGCTTTCTAAGTGAAACAACATTAACATACATTATTGGTGCTGGAATTACTGCAAATGCTGGCACCAGACTTTCCAACCAACAGATCCTATTATAGGATTTAGAGTATACTCATTCCAATTAGGCCTGAAAAGAGCCTCAATATTTTTCATGATAATTCCCTGTTCTGGGAGTGCGTAATCTGTGCTTCTGCTGCTTTCCTTGGACGTGGTAGCCATTTCTCAGGCTTTCTCTCCAGAACAGAACCACTGTTTACTGTTAGGTCAAAGGACATGCATAAACTACCATCAACAGTTGATAAGGCAGACACTTGAAAGATGCGCTGCCAGTTACTAGGAATTACATCCCAAATTACTAGGAATTACAGGCTAAAGCCAACTGGCGTTCATTTAATAAAAGTGCTCATCACCAAAGGTCAGAGCTATGTTGCACGTATTAGCTCTAGAGATTAGTTATAATGTAAAGTTATTCATGCAGAAATGATATAGCATAATATATACCCTTGAATGTGCACATCAGGTAATTGATGATGATGATGATATTTGATTAAATATTTATTTTGACATACTTGGAGTAATTTCTGGCCAGCTAGAATAATTCAGATACATTTCTTTGTATTAAGTTGAAGTTAAGTCTAAGATCAGTAAATCCATTTCCTAAGGATGAACCTGTTTAGGTATTTTGGCACATTTAAAAAGATGAATACCAAAAAGAGGATAATCATCATTATTATCTTCACATCATCTTTACAATATTATCATTTAAAATGAATGGAGGATGAAAGATAAGCAAAACAAACATTTGAAGCAAAATGGTATGAAAATGATTCTAAGAAGTCATAGAATATAAAGAGAGTCAATGCAGGCAAGAGTGCTTTACAAGATTCACAGTGTTAATAATGATCAAGTGAGACAGACCTGAAGAAGAATAATGTGGAAGAACACGGTTGAGAGAAAATTAGTCATAAAAGACTAAGTGCACAGAATGATAATGTGTCTTGCAGGTATACACCACCAAATGATCATGAAAAGAAATGAGTCTTATTTGACTTAGAAGGGAGAGGAAGCGAAGGTAATTTTAACATATTACAAAATAACTCTCATGAAGTAACATCTGTCTCTTATTCTCTTGAAACTCAAGTAAAAATAATTTGTTTTAGTGAAATAAACATTTTATCTCAGCAAAATGAAAATGTTTAGTTCTTCTTCTTCTACAGCTTCTCCCACTTAAGTGGGGTCACTGTTTCTTATGAGTCTCCTCCACACCTTCCTGTCTTGGGCTGTCACCACATCCAAGTTCTTCATCTTCAAGTCCTCTTCTACCCGCTCCCTCCATCTCTTCTTTGGCCGCCCACGCTTCCGCCTTCCTTGCACATCCATCTGCATGACCCTTCTTCCCACATATTCGTCCTCCCTCCTCATCGCATGACCAAACCATCTCAACCTTGCCTCCTGTATTTTCGCTCCTAAGTTCGTAACTTTCACTGTTCCCCTGACACAGTCATTTCTCAGATGATCCTTTCTGGTCACACCGCACATCCACCTAAGTATTCTCATCTCTGCTACTTCCATCCTGCTGATGTTATTTTTCCTCAGGGCCACAGTTTCTATAGCATATGTCATACCTGGCCTCACTACTGTCCTATAAATTTTGCCTTTCAGATTGATCGGCACCCTCTTATTGCATAACACTCCAGCCATCTCCCTCCAGTTCCTCCAACCCGCTTGTATACTGCATCCCACTTCCTTCTCAGCTCCTCCATCTTCTTCCACTGTTGAATCTAAGTATTTAAAGTCTCTCACCTTCCTGATGACATTTCCTTCCAGCTCCAGATCTGTCTCCTAGCCACCGCTCAACACATATACTCTGTCTTACTTCTGCTCAGTCTCATACCTCTCTCTTCCAGTACTTTTCTCCATCTTTCCAGTTTAGTTTCCGCTTCTTCTCTTGAATCTACACACAGCAAGATGTCATCTGCATACAACATTGTCCAAGGTGCATCTTCTCTCACCTCCTCTGTTACCACCTCCATCACAATATTAAACAGAAACGGACTTAATGCTGACCCTTGATGCAAGCCAACTGTTACTTGAAAACTTTCTGTCTGTCCCAAACAGGTCCAAACACTTGTCTTCACATTTCTGTACATTTCCCGCACCAACCTGACATATTTCTCCGGCACCTTCTTCTCCCTCAGACACCTCCAGACTTCTTGCCTTGGCACTCTATCGTATGCTTTCTCCAGATCAATAAATACCAGATGTAGCTCCCTTTGTTTCGATATTTTTCCATCATCTGTCGTAACCCAAAGATAGCATCTGTTGTTGATCTACCAGGCATGAAGCCAAATTATTCCTTTGCAATCTCAACCTCTTCTCTCAATCTACCATCAAGAACCCTTTCTAGGATCTGCATTGTGTGGGACATCAACTTTATTCCTCTGTAATTTTTACAGTCTTGTGCATCCCCTTTACCCTTGTAGATGGGAACAAGAGTACTCTCCCTCCATTCCTCGGGTATATTTTCCTGTTGGCAAACTTTCATGAACAGGTCCCACAGCAGGTCAATTCCCTCTTCCCCCAGTGCCTTCCATGCCTCCACTGGAATTCTGTCGGGGCCCACCGCTTTTCCATTCCTCATCCTCTTCATGGCCTCCGTCACTTCCATTCTACTGATGTTCTGCACCATCCCCTCAGAAGGCTGCCCATGTCCTCTGTGAGTCCTTGCATTTTCCTCATTCAAAAGTCCCTCAAAGTATATTTTCCATCTGTTTCTTATGTCCACATCCCTCCATAATACTCTTCCTTCGGCATCTTTGATCTGCCTCACATGTAAGATGTCCTTAGCTGCTACAGATCTTGATATGCCATGGCCTTCGCCTGCGCCACAACTCTCTTGGCTTCTTGCTTTCTCTCTTTGTACACCTCTCTGTCCTCTTCCACTCTTGACTCATCCCACTTCTGCTTTGCCTTCCTCTTAGCTGTCACTGCCACTTGTACATCATTATTCCACCACCAACCCTCCTTCTGCTCTCTAATCCTTCCAGATGTCTCACCAAGCACCTCGAATGCACAGCTCAGGATTACTTTTGAATTATGTTTCCACCAATCTTGTACACTTTCCAGTCCATCCGAAATCCTCTCTAACACTCTCTCCCTAAAACGATTCCTCACACTCTCCTCTTTTAAGCGAAACCACTTAATTGTCTTCATCCCATGGCAACCAGAAGTTCTTATCTTCGATCTTATTTTAAAGTCTGCGCACAGCAGTCGGTGTTGTTGTGCTACTTGATCTGTTGGAATTTCTTTACAATTTGTCACAACCTTAAGATGTTTTCTTCTAGTCAAAATGTAGTCAATTTGTGAGCTGTTGTTACCACTCCTAAATGTTAACAAATGTTCTTCCCTCTTGTAGAAAAACAAGTTCACAATTGCCAGATCAAATGCTACTGCAAAGTCCACAACCCTCTCTCCTTCCTGGTTCATCATTCCCACTCCATGGCCACCATGCACCCTTTCACAGTCTCTATTCTGTCTTCCTATGTGCCCATTCAAGTCTCCTCTGACAATCACCATCTCATTTTCTTCCAATTCCCTCATTTCTTCATCTAACACGTTCCAGAACTCGTCTTTTTCCTCTGCTGTACAACCAACTTGCGGGGCATATACACATAATACGACCACCCGCTCTTCTCCAAGACCCAATTTCATTTGCATGATCCTGTCGTTCCTTCTACCCACGTCCAGTACTTCACCCTTCATTCTGCCACACACCACAATTCCTACACCATTTCTTCCCTCGTTATTTGCTCCAGAGTAGAACAATTTATATCCATCTCCCAGTTCCTCTGCCTTTCCCCCTTTCCACCTTGTCTCCTGCACACATAAAATGTCCAACTTCCTCTTCCTCATCATGTCTGCCGCCTCTCTTCCCCTTCCAGTCATGCTTCCAACATTCAGTGTTCCCACTCGCAACATCCTCTCCACCTGCTGGGCGCGCTTCTTTAACCGCACACCCGCCCTTGATGCAGTAGCCCTCGTCCACTTCTCACAGCTGTAGGGCGATGTGGCTGCGCATCGCTTAAGGGGTACGCCCTAGCCCTTATATCATTTTCTCCTCGACTCATAATCATAGTTTGAGTTGGCACTGAAGTTTTCCGACGAAAATGAAAATGTTTAGTGCTACTTATTATACTTTAAAAGAAATATTCTGTTTTTTATTCTTTACTCAGCGTGAGCAAAAAACTTGGCATATATGAAGAACTCCACCATTAAGCTGCTTCTATAATAGGGTGTCTGGTGACTTCACATCAGATTACTCCAATATCCAATAATGCACATTACACTTATTTCTGACATGTATACTGCATACATTAATGGGAAAGGTCACTACCCAGACCATTGTGACCTTTATTGAAGTGAAAGTGAAGGGGGTATTCATAACGGGCTCAGAATAATATAAAGGTGCAGAAGAGCCTGATAGTATTAACAGGAAGAAAATACAGACGGATGGATAGGTACCCAGGTAGGAAGTGATTTTTAAGTTAAGAATCATGAGTTAGCCTTCACTGCTAGGAAATGCACTCTAACCATTCTGGTATCTGAAGGTAAGACCATAGTGAACTAAGAGAAACGAAAACAGTATGAGAAACCACTCATAAGAAAATGAAGAATTTTATCTTCCATGATGAAAATTGGATAAATGGATAGTGCATGCTATTTACTATCTCCTAGGATGTTTAATTCTAAATGCAAAGATTGACAAACTGAACAACAGAATTTTCATAATACAATACTGTAATGCATTTTCAATCCTACTGCTGAGCTTCAAGTCATGCTTTTCCTAATGTTCCAGAAAAGATACTTTAACTCTTTAAATACACATATTAAGATTCTTTTTCCATTGATGACCAGTGCAGGATATTGCAGAAATAGAACTATCACTACTTTAAGTAATGGAATATCCAACACATGCATCTGTTCCAAATATACAAGGTAAGAGAAAAATGCAGCAGTAGAATGCATGCTCTACTGTTTATCTGTAACACATTACAAATTGGATCTCTAAATGTTAAGTACCTCAATTTTATTGGCATTTACTGGTAGGCAGTCATACACAATTCTCCATGCATGTTAGTGCCTAACTCGCAAAATCTGTAGTGAAAGAGGCAAAATATTTCCATATGTATTAGGTTCTGCTTGTATTAATGGATAGACAACATGTTGGCGATGGAATCATGTGCTTCAGGGTTAAGAATAGAATGCTGTAGTCATTTTTTACAAACACAGAGAAACGTAGTAGCAGAGGCAGTCTGTGCATGTGTGATTGCCATTTCCAGGGCTATATCGTTTAAATAGCAATCTTTTAAATTTGAAGAAATTCTTCTTCAACTTTGTGTTGACTGATCGAAAATATTGTAGTAAATTGCATGTATTTACTATGCAGTTGTTATTTTCTTTATTTCACAACTGAGCAGGGGAGATGATGATTTCAAGTGCTGTTGTGACATTAAAAGAAAAATAGTCCAATTTCCCAGGCAAGGTGTTGATGCTTTTTATACATGTCCAATAATGGTAGTACTGGACAGATAGAAAAGAGATTTTCAAATACTGTGAGACACTCTCTTAGAGGTAAGTCCAAAGGGAATGCCTCTGAGATTCTATCTTTCCTAAATTTTAATTTCATTATTATTATTATTATGTAACACCACCATGGAGTCCAAGGACTCATTGAGGGAAGGCATCTACTCTACAACTCTCTGTGTCCACCACTTGCAACTACCTTCATCATCTACACTAGGGGTGGGGAACCCCTCACCCATGAGTCTATTTCAATTTGCCCCTTTGCTGATGTATGCGTATGTACATCAGCACACTACATATACTATATATTAAAATTTGCCAGTCGCCCGTGGAAGTTTTAAATTAGCAATTTTTGCCCTTGATACTAAAAAGGGGTTCCCCACCCCCTGATCTACACCAACGCCATCTACCACCAACCACCAGTATTTTCACAGACAATCACAAACATCCATGCCCACGGTGGGATTCGAACCCCCAGCCTTTTGGCTGGATATGCTAACCACTCGGCCAACTAGGCTGGCCTTTAATTTAATCTTCCAAGCATTTGCACTTAGTACAGTGAGCTATTTTTTCAGAAATGCTATATATGTTCCATAATTTTAATGACTTAAACCCCGAGATAATTAAGAATAAAAGTTTAATACAAACACAACTAGTTTAGTTGGTAAGCCAACTTCGTCAGGTGTCAAAGTACAAAGATATATATAAAAAGGACCGACAGAAACATTACACACTAACAACAACAGTGCTATCTAAAAAACTACAGTAAGTTCAAATTGGAGTCTGTGCTTCAGTTCTAGCTACATTTATATGTGTGTGTGTGATCTCACGCCAACACTGAACAGCAGAGCTATGTGAATCTGGAAAATTGTAGCTAAGGTTGTTATTCATGTGGGTAGAATCAAAGGTGATTTCTTTTGACTCCAGGGTACGTCTTTCAAATTCATCATAACTTTGTGAATATTAGAAGTTTGATTCCAGTCTATTTGGTGTTGGCGGCCTTCATCAGAGTTTACAGAGAACAAGACGTGGCTGGCGAGGGCACTGGCTCAGATTCTATTATGAGAGATGTCTCTTTTGTGCTCTTCATGATGGAGAAAGATTGATTTTTCAGTTTGCCTGTAGTAAGGTTCACCACAACTACAAATAATTCTGTATACTCCTGGGAACTGAAGATGGTTATGTTTTCCTTTTGGCTGACTAAGGATAGATCGGAGTTTAAGTAAAGCAGAGAAGCAAGTTTTGATGTCGAACTTTTTTAAAATTCTAGCCAGTTTGGGGGAGAAGGAACTAATGTAAGGCAAGGGGATGTAAGCTCTAGGGTTAGTAGAATCTTCATTAGTTTGTTGACGATGGGGAAAAAGACGTTTCTCAATACTTTTTGGAGCAAAACCATTATTGAAAAAGATCTTTTTGAGGAAATTAAGTTCATTTTGAAACTCTTCGTCGTCTGATAATAAGGATCTGGCGTGATGTGCAAGAGTAGATATAATGCCATATTTCTGTGGAGGGAAGTGGTGAGAGGATGCATGAAAATATCTATCTGTATGTGTTGGTTTCCTGAAGACTGAAATTTTAATATTATCAGTACTCCTGGTTAGCTTTATGTCTAAAAAAGAAAGACAATTGTTAACTTCTATCTCAGAGGTAAATTTGATGTTGTGATGAAAGTTATTTAGATGATCTAAGAAAACTAGGAGGTTGTCTGGGCCGTGTTCCCATATAAGAAAAACATCGTCAATATAACGGAGATAGATTTTGGGTTTAAGTGTGGCCGATCAAATTACTTTTTCTTCCAAGTCTTTGAGAAATATGTTTTTGCTAGCACCGAGGAAAGCGAACTAGCCATGGCTAGACTGGTGTTTTGTTTGTAGATCTTGTCTTCGAATCTGAAGTAGCCTGAGTTGACACTATGGGTAAGTAAAGCAAAGAGCTTCTTTGATAATTTGTTCTTGAGAAGAGTGAGAATATATATATATATATATATATATATATATATATATATATATATATATATATATATATATGTAGGAAGATTGATTTACTCAATTGATATACATTTAAAAAAAAAAAAAAAATTGAATGACTAGAAACTGAGAAAAATGAAAACAAAGTTTATTACTACGAATAGTTTCAGATATATTCAACATCGAAGTCTGCACATTCAAAAATGTTCTCTCGTTGGCTTCATTGTTAGGCATAAGCATGCATATAGCATCTGGCGAATGGCAGTATGTGATCATAGCACAATGACAGTCTGAAAGATTGTAACTCAGGTTGTTAAGATGTAGGGAGTTGAGAATGATTTCTTTTGATTCTATTATCTTTTTTCTAATTCATCGTGGCAATGGAAAATGTTATTAGACTTGTCCCACAGGACTGCATGGCTAAGGTTTTCTTCATTAGAATTGACCGAGAACAGAACATGAATCGACAAACCGCTGGCTTGCGTTCTCCTGTAACTACACGTCTCTCTTATTTTCTTCAATGCGTAACACTAGATCGATTTCTCTGATTGGCCAAAGTATGGTATCCAAAGTATGGTATCCAGTAAACATGGATGGCTCACTAAGGAGCGGATTTTCAGAAGAGGAGTAAATAAAGTTCTTATGTTGTATTTTCTATATTTCGATACCATACATAAGCTCTGTCTCATCCAAATTGGCCAAGGTTCTTGGGAAATACAACATAAGAACTTTATTTACTCCTCTTCCTAAAATCCCCTTCTTAGTGAGCTGTCTGAAATCTACACATCACAAGCTTAAATGTCCCGGTGTTTACCAGATTTGGTGCAACTGTGATATACCATACTTTGGCCAAACAGAGAAATCGATCGAGTTACGCATTGAAGAACATAAAAGAGACATCAGTTACAGGAGAATGAGAGCCAATGCTTTGTCGAGTCATGATCTGTTCTCGGCCGAATCTAATGAAGAAAACCTTAGCCATGCAGTCCCATGGGACAAGTCTAATAACATTTTTCGTTGCCACGATGAATTAGAAAGAAAGATAATAGAATCAAAAGAAATCATTCTCAACCCCCTACATCTCAACAACGAGTTACAACCTTTCAGACTGTCATTGTGCTATGATAAAATACTGGTGTTCGCGAGATGCTATACACATGCATACGCCAAACAATGAAGCCAACGAGAGAACAGTTTTGAACGCGCAGACTTCAACGTTTCAATGCTGAATATATATACACTAATTTCCGTGATGTTTACAATTAATTTCTCTATGTTTTATTGGTTATTCCTATTTTTTTTAATGTGCACCTGAAGGAGGCTGATACAAGCTGAAACTAGTCGTACTGATACATTTTGTTTTCATTTTTCTAGGATTTTAGTCATTCAACTAAAAAAATAAAAAATACACACACAAACACACAAGAAGCTTGAATAGCAAAGAAATGGAGCTAGGTGAGGAATTGGATAAGTACCAGATCGACATAATAGGGGTGACTGAAACAAAAAGGGCAAAAACTGGTGAGATCTTTCTGAGCAATAAATACAAAATGTTACATTCAGGCAATAACAATTAAAGAAAAGAAGGAGCAGCCATAGTATTCAACACTAAATAGGAGGCTATCTTGAATGGCAGGCAGTCTCAAGTAGAGTGATATGGGCAAATATCAGAATGGGGAATTGGAAAATAACACTTATTTGTGTGCCTATGGTCCCACAGAAGGTTCTACTAAGGTAGAAGTGAAGGAATTTATTGAGGTTTTAGAGAAAGCAACTGACACAATGAAAAAGAAAAAGTTGATCTTTGTTGGGGACTTAAATAGCAGAGTAGGAAATGATTTTCAAACACAAAAATATATTGGGAAAATTTGGAGAAAAGAGCAAAGCAAATACCTGTCAGGTTTCTGCTCAGGATATGGACTGATTATTACTAAACACAATGTTTCAACATAAAAATGTGCACAAATGAGAAGAGACAAGGAATAAGAAAAGTCTCATTAACTATGTTATTGTTCATAGTCATGTTTTCCCACTGGTGCAGGACACCAGAGTATACAGAAGATTTGAAATTGGAAGTGATCACAATTTAGTTGAGCAGGATAAAGTTGAATATCATGCTGAAAACAACAACAATAAAGAAAGTTTTAAAGTGAATAAAAGTAGAGCAGCTCTCAGATGTGAACTGTAGACTAAAATACACAAAGTTTATTGAAGAAAAAATGAAAGAGTTTGAGAACAGGAACCAAACCTTGGAGATTCAGTGGCAAACTTTGAAGAAAACCCTGATTGATTCAGCCAGAGAGGTATCTGATTAGGTTGTCTATAAGGATAGAAAAATCAGAACTCCATGGTGGACACAGGAAGTTAAAGAGGCAGTGAAAGAAGAAAAGAAGAAAGCATATCAAAAGTTCCTGGCAAATAAGTCAGCTTCTGCACTTAGAGAATACAGAGACAAATGTAAGAAAGCTAAACACTGTGTAAAACTAGCTAAACAAAAGTCATGGGAAGACTTTGGTAAGAATATAAAAAATAAATATTAAGAAGGTAGCAAGATATTCAGGAGGTTGTTGAAGAAGCCCAGAAATAGAGGAAAGAGTACTGTAAAAGGAATTAGAGATGATAAAGGTGACATGAAAACAGGAGAAAAAGATATCCTTAAAGTATGGAGTAATTACTTCGAAAAATTGCTAAATGGAAACAAGCCGTGAGAACAACACAGTGGTAAAAAACACTGACCAGGCATGCAGCCAGGAATACATTTCCATATCAAATAGAGACTGTCAGGATCAGATCTTCACTTTACGACAAACAGTGGAGAAATCATGGGAAAAGAACAAAGATCTGTATTTAAGTTTTGTCGATTTGGAAAAAGCATATGACAAAGTGCCAAAAGCGAAGTTATTTAATATGCTACAGTTATATGGTGTCAATGAGGCATTATATCAAGCAATACTTAGTCTTTATTTGAGTTGTAAGTCAGCAGTTAGAATTGAAGGAAGTACAGGAAGATGGTTTAATGTTAAATCTGGTGTAAGACAGGGATGTGGATTGTCCCCTCTGTTATTCATTATCTATATGGATTGCATTGTGAAGGAGAGTGGTATTGAGCATGATATCAAAATTGGAGATGTTAATGTCAGCTCTTTGCTTTATGCGGATGATGTTATATTTCTAAATAAATCCACTACAAGTCTGCAATATTCCCTGACTAAAGTAAATAATTGTTGTAACAGATATGGTATGAAGGTCAGCATTAAAAAGACAAACACAATGAAAATAGGCAGAAACATTGAAAATATCAGCTGCATTGTGATTGGAGAACCTATAGAACTAGTAAAACATTTCAGCTACTTAGGTAGGATTTTTAGTGAAGATGGTAAATTAAATATGGAAATAGACAATAGAATCAACAAAGCTGGTATGGTAGGAAGTCAAATGAATAAATTTATATGGAATAAGAGAGAAATTAGCCAATACACTAAATTAGCTGTATACAAGACAGTGTTCAAACCAATTTTAACTTATGGTTCTACGAGCTGGGTCAGAAGTAAAACATTTGACCAAAGACTACAGACTGCAGATATGAAAGTCCTGAGAAGATTAGTGGCATGAACAGATGGCACCAATGGCAATATCATGTTAAAAACGAGGATATTAGGAAAGAACTTGACATTGTCAGCATCCTGGAATGTTTTAGCAAAGCTAATCAGAATGGAAGAGGAGATTAGCAAAACAAGTGTTCTCTGTCAGGTTGGCAAGAAAAAAATCCAGAGGGAAAGCCAAGATATAGGTGGATTGATAAAAAGTTCCTTAGAACAGCGCTTCCCAAACTGTAGGCCGCAGCCACCTTGGGAAACGTTTACTTTTGCTGAGGGGGCCATGAAATAATGAAAACAAATTTAAAATGTTTTAAGACTAAGCGTGCCATGTCAAATCTGTATGTATGATGATAAAAATGTAATCCTTTCTTTTAGTGTTACACGGTGATCAGCATTCATTTTAGAAATTATGTACTTTACAACAGTGTTATAAATAACTCTTTTAATATCTGACGATGATAAAAATGTAATATTTCATTTGCTTTTCACGATATCTGCTGTGTATGTTTTGTATTGAATGTAAATATGATAAATATTATAATAATATATGTCTGTATTACTTAAATTAAGGGGATATTAAATCCCACATAGTTTTAAAACCGAACAAGAAACTCAAAGATTGGAATAAGAGAGTTTCTTGCCGAATATAGTAAACTATAAAGTATCGGCGAACACTTAGCGTGAGCTAATGCAAGTGACCCTAGTACGTAGTACAATACCGGACGACTCGTTGCAAAGGTGGGGAAAGTTCAGATCACTATTCTTAGGTATTTTCCATAATGTAAAAACACATTTCCTAGGAAATGTATGCTGTTATTACATTATGGAGGGAGTTCACTACCCAGACTGGTTTCAGCCTTTTTTGAAGCTTCATCAGTGAGTAGCTAGTAAGTCTGTATTACAATTTTTTTTTTTTCCCCGATGGGGGCCGTGAAATATTTTAATTTTTCCAAGGGGGCCCATACATCCATAAGTTTGCGAAGCACTGCCTTAGAAGATAGAAATATAAGATCCAATAATGTTGGAGTCTTGACAGGTACAGCCTGATTTGGAGGAAAATTGTAGATAGGAAGTTAGTAATGATGGAAATTTTCATGTAGTACTATCATATCCTGTACACCCCTTGAGGGTATATATCAGGAATTTGATCTCACTATCTCTCTCACTCACTCACACACACATTACATACATTGAATCATTATCCATCACAAAGTGCACCTGATATCATGAGCATATGCTAATATCTTACTTTTCATCATAGTTGAGGGAATTGTTATTTCTCACATTCCTTTTCCCCAGGTAACATTATGACAACTGGAATTGTGGACCTGGATTTGGCTGAAATGAGTTGATAATGAGTAATCTGCTGTAACTCTCTATGGGTCAAAATAGATTTCTGTTTAGTCTTTGAAGACTAAAGAGAAATTAATTACGCCGTTTATAAAAGAAGAGGAGATATAAATTTTTTATTATTATTATTATTATTCCGGGCAACTCCAAGGAGTCAACAGACTCAACAAGGGAGGCCCTAACATCATGTCAAGAACAACTATTCAGTATCTATCATATCTCGCCTTAAACTCATTCACGGTCATAGCACCCACAACAGACTCTGGAAGCTTATTCCACTCATTTACCACTCTCCAAGTAAAGAACCTAGCTCTAACACCCTTGTCAACCACGCTCTTGCCCAGCTTCCGTTCATGGCCCCTAGTCCTCCCTCCACCAGTCATATTTTCAAAAATATCTTCTGGATCAATCTTATAGAAACCCTTCAGTAATTTGAATGTCTCAATCATATCACCCCTCCTTCGCCTATCGACCAATTTCTGCAACCCACAAATCTTCAACCTATTCTCATAAGGTTCATTCCACAGAACTGCTATCATCTTGGTCACTCGTCTCTGGATCCTCTCCACTTCCTCCACATCACGAAGAAACCCTGGTGCCCATAACTGGGCACAGTAGTCCAGACGGGGTCTTATCAAGGCTCGATACAGTGGAACAACTTGTTTGTCTCTGCATGTTAAAGTATTTTTCAGAAGCCAAGTGATTTGGTGAGCTGTTTTAGTCACTTTTGCAATGTGCCCCCTAAACTTCAATTCCCCATCCACCAACAGTCCGAAATCCTGGGCCTCATAAATCTCCTGGAGTACGGTTCCACCAATGCGATATACTGCTGCTATTCTTTTCACCCCAAAGTGCATAACCTTACACTTTGCCACATTAAATTTGCATCAATGTACTATATTACAAGATATTATTACAAGACTGTATCTCTGCTTTTTTCTCCCCATATCAGGTGTCCATAAACTTTGATGAGTCTGAGGACTCTTCATTTGATGATGCATGCAATCTCCATCTTTAATTTTTTTCTGTTTATCCTTTTTTTTTATTTTATTTTTTTAGTAATTAATCTTTCCCTTTCACTGATTCATGTTGGATACTTGGATATGTTATTTGCTTTTCTGTTTCTTTTTCTCTGATTTCTCCTTCTTCTAGAAGAGTGTTTGCATTTGGCCTTCTATCTGCTCAGTTGTTACTGACTTCATTACCATTAGGTTTAACTATTAAACCATGGTCATTCAAAAGATGAAGTGGAAACTGGCTCTTGCTGTTATGGAACACTTGGGCTAATTGTGATGATGATCTGCACTTTTCCTTTTTCTTTCTTTTGCAGAACAGCTTGTTGAAAGCATCCTCTTTGTTAGGCAGAACTGAAAGATCTGAGAACTTTTCTGGATTAGAGAACTTTGCATCAATATACTTTATTTTTTTTATAATAAATTTAGTTTAATTCTTTATCCAAGTCTAAGCAAACAAAGTTTGCGCCTGAAGTATCTTCAGGAGTGAGGCAACTCGTGGTAAAGGTGGACTAAGCTCTCATCACTTCTCTTAGTATCTCCCATAATGAAAAGCACATCTCCTTGCAGACATGCATAATGCTATGCATTAAGGGAAGGGGTCCACTACCCAGACTGGTTTCGACCTTTATTGAGGTCTCATCAGTGGGAGCCAGACCCAGAGGTGGTGATACTAAGGTGGAAGTAATGGAGAAGTCATATTTACCTATATGAGTTGCCAAAAGGTGTCTCACTTTATTATTAAATTACTCTGGGTTTAGAGAAAGATGTTGGAAGTTTTTTCCCACTTGGTTAGGCTATAATAAATGTGGTTTAATCATTTGCTTACAACTTGCATAAAGGATTAAACTAAATTTATTAAAGTCTACCCAAGTGGGAAAAAGCTTCCAACATCTTTCTCTAAATCCAGAGTAATTTAATAATAAGGTGAGGCACCTTTTGGCAACTCGTATAGGTAAATATGACTTCTCCATTACTTCCACCTTAGTATCACCACCTCTGGGTCTGGCTCCCCACTGACGAGACCTCAATAAAGGTCGAAACCTGTCTGGGTGGCCCTTCCCTTAATGCATGGCATTATACATGTCCACAAGGAGATGTGCTTTGCATTATGGGAGATACTAAGACAAGTGATGAGAGCTTAGTCCACCTTTACCATAAGTTGCCTCAGTCCTGAAGATACTTCAGGCGCAAACTTTGTTTGCTTACACTTGGATAAAGGATTACACTAAATTTATTATAGTCTAACTAAGTGGAAAAAATCTTCCAACTTTATTTTTCTTTAGCTGTATCTTTTTTTTTTGCAATATATATGCAATCTGAACAGGTTTTAATTTTACTGATGCTCCTGCTCTTTTCTGAAAAAATTCTGAGGGGTAGGAAGAAATAAAATGTTGAGAAAATTTGCATTATGTTACTGATTACTCCATTTTAAGTATGCTTGAATTAGAAGTTGCTTACTGCTCTCTACATACCAAATGTAGATGTCCCTGTTTAAAGCCTTGTGGAGTGCTACCCAGTGATTGAAATGCTTCAAAACTTTGTAGGAATACATTGTGCATCATGCAAAAGCAATAACTGAGAAGAAGAAAAAAAAAAAAGTAATTCCAAAATTCCTCACCAGGGGATGCTATATGACATACCAAATGTAGATGTAGTAATTTTTTGTGTAAGGAGGAGAAATGTGACACAAGCATAAATAACAGATTTTATTCACTTTCATTATGCATTCATGGGCTATACAGCTCAATGTGCCTCTGCTCTTTGCAGTATACCACAAACTAAATACTTTGCACAGTGTGTTCAACAGTAGAATGCAGCTGGCTTAGGCTCATGTTATGCACATGCAGCAATGCACTGTCTTTCAGTGCTGGCAAGTTATCAGGATGATCTCAACCCTGTCTTTAAGAAATCCCCAGAGCCAGAAGTCACAGGGGTTAGATCAAGTGAACGATGTGGCAATACAGTCGGAAACACATGGCTGATCACTCTGCCCTCCATGAAATGTTCTTGAAGAACCTCCAGTACAGATCAACCAACGTGTGGAGGTGGCACAACAAAATTGTTTATCATATTGCGATACCTCTCGTCAGTAACCGAGCAGGTCACAGGACCCAACTGAGTGAAAAAAAAATCTGTTGGATTGCATATGGATTTTGCATAGCCAGACCCAGCAAATATGGGTATTCACAATTCCCTTCAGGTGAAAGTGAGCTTCATCTCCCCATAAAATCATCCATGGTCATGCAGCATTCAACTCCACATGAGCAAGGAATGTTAATGTGAATGTCAGTCCACTTTCCAAGTACTGTGGGTGTTGTATAACCTGTTGTGAACTGACTGGTTTGCGACCTCTGCCATGTCTAACTCCCAACAATCCTGTTTCTTCAAAATGACTAATGATTCATCACAGAACACATGGAGATAGTGGACCTCATCAACATTTGTTCAGGAGATGAAATTCACAGAGTGCAGCAACAGCATTGCAAGTATTTAGGTAGTACAGCTTCACTAGCATAGCACACCAGGGCAAGGTTAGTGCGATCACTGTGGACGGTATTAACCAGAATGAACGGAAAAATCTCATGTCCATCTTTCTAAACCCTCCTAGCACCTGGCGAGTTGCATGATATGCAAATTCCATGCATTTGGTTTACAATGCCCCTGATGGTGAATTTTGGAATATCATTACTGCATGATGCGCAACGTATTCACAGCATTTCGATCACCCTGTATATTCCATTGGAAATCTCTCAAATTTTGATGTTCCTGCTTAGCTTCCTACGATTACAGATAATGAATGTAAAACCCTATAACGGTTTCCTAGTTTCCACTTCTTTAACTAAAACTAAATATCCTCTACCTGAGACATACAGTGTAAAGAAAAATAGCCTACTGGCTACAACATTCTCGAATTTAAAGTCTTTGGATTCACACCCTTAAGGTCAGTGGGATTGGTCCAATTACCTCAATACTAAAAACTCTATATTTATTTATACACCTTTCAATTATTAAGACAAAGTAAAAAAAAAAAACAAAAAAACTCTGTGATATAGAAAACAAATCTATATACCAGCAAATGTTATAGTCGATTAGTGATAATATAATTTTTAAATAACAGCTTCACACACGTAAGAGAAAACTAAATATAAACTAAATAAAAATATACAAACTATATATATATATCAGGGCAAATATTCCAGGTGTGCGGTGCTCATCCAGAAATATCAGTATCACCGATATAATATTTTTGCATTTATTCATGTTAAAAGACTCCCTTAATTGTTTGCAGACTTCGCATGATTCCTAAAATTAAACACAATATACTATTGCTTTATTTCCCTCTTCATGAGGGCAATGAAGCATTAGTGCTTCATGTAGAGGATGCTTTTCGATGTGTAAACATTGCTTCACATTCGCATTAATAGCCCAGGTGTGCTTTCAAAATGCATACACCTTTAAGCCCTTTGAAAAGATGTAAAGAGGGCACAGCGGGTCAAATTCTTAGTATTCTAGTATTTTTAAACTACTGAGAAGGCAAGGTTGGGTGAGCTCACCCAGCACACCTAGCGGCTGTGATTGGTTATTGTGTCAACCAATCCAATTCAACGTTGTCATTTGTCATGAGCTTTTTGTTTTTGTTTTCTGAGTTTCATTCTGTTTTTGCATGCGTGAATTGTGAACTGACACGGTAGGCAAGTTTTTATATATAATATAGAAAGTTTTTAATATACCGCACGGTTAAGCCTAGTGGCTTTGCACTTTGCAACCATATGCCTGGGGAAGGAGTGTCCCAGGTTCGATTCCCGTTGTTGACGTGAGGAATTTGAGGATCTTCCTCAGGCATAGCCAAGTTAGCCGGTCTTGGGCGCAGTCAGTAAGGTTTTTTCCGCCAGTTTATCTGGCGTTTTTCATCCCGCAAACAGGCAAACCGGCCCCATGAACATACGCCTCTACAGTCAAAAATATATCCCCCCCAGCAGCAGACCAGGCGACGGGTCGGTTGGGAGTAGTACTAACAAGAAGTCGCATCTAAAGTAACACGCGGACCCTGCATGGGAAGCGGGAATAACACGTAGTAGAAGAAGATAGAAAGTTTTTAATATATAATTTTCCATAAATTAATAATTTTTCCCATTTACAATGGGAAACAGTGTCGACGATCTATTGAATGTCCCATTTTTTGCCAGAACGTTTGCGGAGTGTATGACTGTAGTTGAAGGAGATAAACCTCGTCCTCCTCTTCCAAATTTACAGAGCATGCACGAAGATGCAAAAACTGAGTATATGAGACACTTCTGTGTTTCACAATATAGTACAGTTGAATGATTAACTGGATGTGAAGTGTGTTCAAGACTTTTTTGTTGGCCATGTTTATTATTTTCCAGAGAGAGAGGCGTTTGGAATAAGCATGGATATATATCAATCATTTTTAAATCTCAAGATGTTTGGAAAACAAAGAATTGACACTCTCATCAACAAACAAAGAAAGATTGAAG
Organism: Typopeltis vanoorti; assembly: GCF_054136105.1. Taxonomy (NCBI): domain Eukaryota; kingdom Metazoa; phylum Arthropoda; class Arachnida; order Uropygi; family Thelyphonidae; genus Typopeltis; species Typopeltis vanoorti. The sequence goes on along the minus strand of NC_143557.1, from coordinate 44,125,567 downwards.
TTACTCGTCATAATGAACAGGTAAAGAAAAATAGAGACATTTTAAAAAGATTAATTGATACTGTATGCTATTTGGCTAAGCAAGAGCTTCCTTTCAGAGGTCATTATGAATCTGAAGATTCAGCTAATCAAGGAAATTATATAGAATTTTTAAATGTGCTCCATGAATATGATCCTCTATTAGACAGCCATTTAAAGGATTAACTGTATTTCAAGGAACTACTTCCACAGTAAAAAATGACATTATTAGCACTATATCTGATGTGATTAAAGATGGTATAAAAAAAAGAAATTGCTACTGCTACATTTGTGGCCATTATTTTGGATGAAACAAATGTCATGTCAAAATCGTACCTATCAACTGCTTTCCGTTTTGTCCATAATGGGCAAATACACGAAAGGTTCATCGGATTTACAGACATAAGTGATAATAGAATGTCTAGTGGTCTTTTTAAACATGTTGTAAAAATAGTTGAGGAATTTAATATCAAGACAAGTTAGTTGGGGAAACTTATGATGGTGCCTGTGTAATGAGTGGCCATTTTAATGGGTTACAGAGGAAAGTTATCATGGCATATCCTTTGGCAATATTTACACATTGCTATGCCCACATTTTGAATTTACTTCTGAAGCAAAGCCTCTCAAATATCAAGGAATGTGGATTGTTTTTCCATACTATCAGTGCATTGGCAGCATATTTTTCTACGTCGAAAAGAATAAATGCTTTGCAAGATTTTGTTGCTAAAAATTACCCTTGGTCACACCAACCAGATGAAACTTTACTTCCCATTTAACAAGCACAGTAAAACGTCACAGAAATTAACTCATTAAATTTTTTGAACACATAGTGGAGAATTCTGGGAAATGGGAAGGAGATGCTGTAATCAAAGCTCGTCGTTTTTTGCATTTCTTGCAAGATTTGACAACAAACAATGTTGTTGCTAAAAAGTTTTTTGGCTATACTGATATCTTGAATAATATACTGCAAACTATATCCTATGATATATTGTACTGTTGTAAAATAGTGCATGACATTGTGAAGCAGCTTAGGAATGACAAGGAACATGGATTTGATGATATTTGGGTTTCTGTATCAAAGGAGAAGCATGCAGTTGATGAGCCGAAACCTAAGAGACAAAAAGGACTGGAATAGAACAGAAAAACGCATGTGACTTTGATTATACCAGGAAATAGTAGACTGCATGTGCCTTGAGATGGAAGAAAGTTACTCTTCATTTCAAAACTTTTTCAACTCCTTTGTAGCGAAAGATACGGTCAGTAGGCGAAGATGTTTCCTGATGGTATTTCAGAAAACTTAAAGGATTTTTATAGCCCAGTTTTTGGCTATATTCGCTTTAAAAATGAACTGAAAGCTATTTTCTTCTGAAGAATTCGCCTGGAAACCAGTGCATCACCTATTAAAATTCATGCAAGAAAAACAACTTCAGGCCGCATTCAAGGAAATTTATAAGTTAACAGAACTTATCATGTCAATTCCGAGTTGTACTGCTACAGTTGAGCATTCTTTTTCGGTGATGAAGAGAATGCATACGTGTTATAGAGGAACACAAACACAGGAGAGGCAGTGCAGTCTAAGCTTAATCGCTATTGAAAAGACATTGATGATGGAACTTGCGTATAAATAAACTAAGTAAAAGAGTTACTTCAGCCTTTCTTTTAGGATTACACGGTGGTCAGAATGCATTTTTGGAAATTATGGAGACAACTACCGTGTTTGAATAAAAACTTTAGTTTAATATTACTAAAATTTTACAATTCGACGTTTAGACCTTTATGTCAAGGTCATCTTCTGGAGCGTACAAATATACACAAGAAACAAGCTATACTACAATCATACTGGTTCGTTAAAGACACTGACTAACCGCTACCACAATTGTTGGCCTGACCTCCGGTGGAAAAAAAAAAAATTATACATCAACGCTAGAGTCCTATTATTTGTGTTGTCTATTATATACATATATTAACATCATTCCAGCCAGTTGGAGTGGAATGGTTTCTAATACTAGCGGATTGGCTAGAGTCCTGACTTATGTTGAATCTTTCATATTAGGTTGGCTGAATGTGTGCCATCCAGATCCTTGGAATTTTCATACCATCTTTATTGTTGATATTTGGGTGGTTTATCAGGATTTCACAGGATTCTTTAAATTTTCTTTCATACCATGTTTTTGTGCGGTGTAAGGAGCAGGTGCTTTTCCAGTTGATTTGGTGTAAGGTGTTAAGTGCATGGTCTGAGAGGCCTGCTTCACCATAATGGTTATGTTTAATGTGTCTAATGTGTTCTTTCTTGCGTATAGGGATTGTCCGTCCTGTTTCACCAATGTACGGTAAGTTACAGGTGCAGCGGATGCAATAGACTCCAGGATGTGCTAATGGGAGGAGAGGATCCTTAGAGGAGCTGAATATGGTTTTAAGTTTAGTGGGTGGTTTAAAGATGGCATTGAGGTTATAATGTTGTAGGATTCTGTTGATGATTTTTTCTGATAACCCTTTAATGTATGGGATGGCTATGGTTTTACTGTAATCTAGATTCGTTTTTGTTGTGGTTTTATAGAGTATTTTATTGACAGTATTTTTGTTATAGCCATTGTTTATGAATGTGTCACTAATGATTTTTAGTTCTTGTTTCAGGGCTTGCTGGTTAGAGCAAATAGTTGTGGCTCTGTTTTTAAGGGTGTTTATGACTCCATATTTTTGTGCTGGGTGGTGGTATGAATTCGCATGTATGTATTGGCCCGTGTGTGTCGGTTTTCGGTAGACCGTGAAGGATAGACTGCCTGAAGGAAGACGTGTAACTAATGTGTCTAGGAACGGGAGCGAATTTTGGTTTTCAATTTCGATGGTAAATTGTATGCGTTCGTGTTGTTTGTTTAGGTGGCTGAGGAATGTGTTTAGCATTTGTCGCCCGTGCAGCCAGATCGCGAACACGTCGTCAACGTATCTGAGCCAGATTGTCGGTCGAAGCGTGGCGGAATCAAGAGCCCTTTGCTCAAAGGTTTCCATGTAGAAGTTCGCAATTGATTGAGGGGGATAATGGTGAGCCCGTGGCTGTACCTTCCTTTTGTAGGTAGAATTTGTTTTGCCACACGAAGTAACTGGACTTTAGTACGTGGGCAAAGAGGGCCGTAATGTCGGGCAGAAATTTATTCTGTAGTAGGAGAATTGTGTCATTGATGGGGACATTAGTGAAAAGGGCAGAAACGTCAAAACTGACTAATAAGTTGTCTTTGTCGAGTGTTATATTTTTGATTATGTTTATAAAGTGTTGTGTGTTTTTTATGTAGGAGGGGGAATGACCTACCAACTCCTTGAGTGTTGCTGCTAATTTCTTGGCTAGGTGGTAATTGGGACTGTCTATTCCTTCCACTATTGGTCGAAGGGCACATTTTGTTTGTGTATTTTCGGAACACCTCATATTCTGGGGGGCGGGCGTAGTGGGGTTTGAGTTTTTTAACTGTGTCTGGTGGCCAAGAAGTGACGGACTTTAGTAGTTTTTCTGTTTTGTCCTTTATCCTTTTTGTTGGGTTATAATTTACCATTTTATATGTGTTGTTATCGGCTACTAGTTGGTTCATTTGCAGTATATATGTTGACCTGTCAAGGACAACAGTGGCACTGCCTTTATCAGCTTTCGTTATTATTATGTTTTGTTTGGCTTTTAATGATTTAATTGCTGCTAATTCTGTTTTAGTCAGGTTGTTCTGTATGGTTTTCTTGGTATTTAGGACATTACTGGTTTCTAGTCGTATTTTGTCTGCTATGTTGTTAGGTAGGGATCTGATGCCTCTTTCAATGTGGTAGATAAAATCTAATTTGTTTACCTTTTTAGGCGCTATTGCGTAGTTCAGTCCTTTATTCAGCAGCGTGAGTTCGCCGTTGTTCAGGGTGTGGCTTGATAGGTTAATCACATGGTTCTTGCTTGTCGGTGGTTGGTCGCTCCTTGTCTCCCTTGTTTTTTCCTTCCCGAGAAACAACAATGAACAACAAACAGATAATAATAACGAAAGCTGATAAAGCATTATAACCTCAATGCCACCTTTAAACCACCCACTAAACTTAAAACCATATTCAGCTCCTCTAAGGATCCTCTCCTCTCATTAGCACATCCTGGAGTCTATTGCATCCACTGCACCTGTAGCTTACCGTACATTGGTGAAACAGGACAGACAATCCCCATACGCAAGAAAGAACACATTAGACACATTAAATATAACCATTATGGTGAAGCAGGCCTCTCAGACCATGCACTTAACACCTTACACCAAATCAACTGGAAAAGCACCTGCTCCTTACACCGCACAAAAACATGGTACGAAAGAAAATTTAAAGAATCCTGCGAAATCCTGATAAACCACCCAAATATCAACAATAAAGATGGTATGAAAATTCCAAGGATCTGGATGGCACACATTCAGCCAACCTAATATGAAAGATTCAACATAGTCAGGACTCTAGCCAATCCTCTAGTATTAGAAACCATTCCACTCCAACTGGCTGGAATGATGTTAATATATGTATATAATAGACAACACAAATAATAGGACTCTAGCGTTGATGTATAATTTTTTTTTTTTCCCCACCAGAGGTCAGGCCAACAACTGTGGTAGGGGTTAGTCAGTGTCTTTAACAAACCAGTATGATTATAGTATAGCTTGTTTCTTGTGTATATTTGTACGCTCTAGAAGATGACCTTGACATAAAGGTCGAAACGTCACATTGTAAAATTTTAGTAATATTAAACTAAAGTTTTTATTCAAACACGGTAGTTGTCTCCATAATTTCCAAAAATGCAATTTACTTCAGCCTTTCTTTGATTCAGTCAAAAATGATAATTTCCCAAGTGATTAATTTTTCCGATTTCTGTGAGAATTATGGGATCTGGAAAAGTGGCCCCCTCGCATTTTGCCTCCCCCCCCTTGCAGATAACAAGTAGGCTACAAAAATGTAAATAATACACCTAATTTTTTAATAATTCTAATTCATTTTGTTTTAATGGAATAAATGCACATTATTATTGTTTAAAACTCAAAGTTGTATGCAATGCCTCTAAGGTAATCAATCACATTATGATTTTGAAAATCTTGGACTATTCTTTTGATTCTAGCAGAAATTGCAGCATACTTGTTTCTTTGATTGCCTGAATTACCAGCAATTAGTTGTGTAATTTCGAAATTGTGCAGCTTTTTTTGTTTCTTTAAAGAATCAATGAATCAGTAATTATATTTGGGAATAAAGTAGCACAAGTTTCCTGACATCCCCCTGTGCCACCTCACCATGCCATTGTTAGTATGTCGTTGATCATTCAGTGTTCGTGTGTAAACATTCCATAATTCGATGGCAAAAATGGGTAATTGCCGGCCTCTCCGTTGTCGTCGTCTTCTTCTTTGAAAATACATATATGTATCTTCAAAGCAGTTTGCAATCACCATAGCCAGGAGGAATAAATGCCAATGCTGGAATCATTTGGATCCAACAAGCAAATTCATTGTCTTGTTTGTATCGGGCTTTTAAACCTTCATTCTGTATCTTTCGCCAAACATTTTGGGAAAGATGAAAAAAACAACTGGAGTTCGTGGTTGTTGCATGTTGCCGTATTTGACGGAACACTTTTTTGCCATTGTACACACAGGATTAATCAATCAAGATACAAAAATAACATGCAGATATTGCACTGCCTGCAACTCAGTTTGTTCACGTGACGCACCGCCGATAAAGAGGCGACGAAAACAGCAAACACGCGCTGTTCACTGCACCAGGAAATGTGAGGAGAGCCAGATGCAGGAACTTTTAGTGTTTGAATTTAGACAAATCAGAACAAAATTCACTTGTTACTGAAAAAACTCCTATAAGATTAGTCACTGTTCCCTCCCTCCATGTCCGTCACTAACCACGTGACTATCGCCCTCGCGGTCGAGCATGTATTCTTTCCATTGTGAAAGGATTAACAGTTCCAGTTAATCCTTTCACAATGGAAAGAGAACCCTGAAGACATACAAAAGGGAGAAATTAGTTCAAAAGCTACGTGACAATTTGTACACGAATGTAATTTTGAAAATTTGTTAGAAAAAGTTAGAGTTTTCGGAAGTTCTGTTCAAGTAATCGAGAGTTTAACATTGAATCTCCACTAAAGAGACTGGGACTTCAATAAAAATTCGAGTCATTGAGAGTTGACTGTATTTACATTTTTGTAACCTACTCATTATCTACAGGGGGTGAAATGCGAGGGGCTACTTTTCTGTAAAAGCGTGAATTATATATGGCTGAATCGTATCAAAAATCAAATTATCCGTGTCTCACTCTAGTATTTGCCAATGATAATCTAACCTCACCCTTTGTTTCACAGAAAACGGCGTGCGTGAAGCATATTGTTTATTTGACCTTTATGCTTTCCATATTTAAAATTATATTAACAGGTTGTCATGTTTGCCTGGGTGTCTATCATTCCTTTACTGCCAGGGAGGTACTAGCTTTTAGCGTATATATGCCGTTTCATGTGTCGAGCAGTCACACTTTCACAAAGTTTATATAGCATGTTAGTTCAACTTCCGTGGTTTTATTTCTAAAATTAACATGTGTTAAGTGTCTGAATGATACTGAATATCTCAAATGCAATTCATGCTGATTTCAAGTTATATATATATATTCATTTTGCTTTTCATACATTGAGTGCTTTCTGTATTCAATAGCTGTATTACAAACAACTGCTACACATATTTCTGGAACTGAAAATTTGAAAGCAGATGTTAGGAGAAGTGTTAAATTAGGTGCTATGTTTAGGGCTACAATAAATCTGTTCTGTTCGCATGAATGCAGCAATGCAGCGGGAGTGCAGTGGTTTTCCATTAAGGGGTCCTTGGAGTTGAGTTACACTAATTGTTCCTAAATATAATACACAGATGTTAAATATATGTTTTACTGTATTTAGTAATAAACAAAAGCTAATGTTTTTTTTGCTTGTGCAGTATAGCAGTTGTTGAGGTTGTAAAGTTTTTTAATGGTATAGGGATAATTTTATTCTAGTCTTTAGAAGCAGACAGTAAAAATTTATCTATTCCTGAATAAAAATGAAAAAAAAAAAGAATACACTACAGTGTATTATAAGAAGTTGTTGATCTATAACAAATACCAGAAAATGTGAGTTTGATAAGACAGAAGAACCGCTGACACTAAAAAAAACAACTAATGAATGTAGTATTCCCAAAAGTGTGGATAATGATCGGATATTATGTATCCCATTATTGCATAAAATTTATATTGAGTCTCTAACTGTTAATTTTAAGGAAAGACAACATATACTATTATATTAATTAAATAACTTTAATTAATACTTCCTATATTTTGGTAATGTTAGATTACCATCTTCAGGGAACATAAAATTTAATGAAACGTGCATGCAGGCACAAACACTGAACAAATATGGCTGAAGACAACAACTGAAGTCAGTCTAAAGTCCCAAAGGGTGCCTCCTAGTGGTCCAAATTGGTTATTAATTCTTGGCTGTTGGGCTGATGTTCTAAGAATGCAAGCCTCCCATATTTGGGGCAGTCTCATGCATCCAAATTTATTGAGGTTTGGGGAGTTTCTTAAAACTGAGGCTGATTGTAAGAATAATCTCTAATATTTAAACTTGCTGCGGTGTAGTAAGGAGGCTTTCTTCCAACGTATTTTATGCTGGGTGTCCAAAGCATAGTCAGCAAGTCCTGAGTGGCTGTAATGGTGGAAACAGATATAATCCTTATGTTCAGATATCCTGATATTAGCTGTCCTGCCTGTTTGGCCGTAGTAAGACAGTTTGCAACTACAAGGGACCTGGTAAACTCCAGGTAAGTCTAGAGGAAGTGACTTGTTCTTGGGAGAGCGGATAAGAGATGCCAATTTTTTATATGGTTTCTAACAACTTGTCAAGTCATATTTTTTTTTAGGATTTTAGTTAACTTTTCAGAAGTACCCCGAATATAAGGAATAGTGATAGATTTGGAGTAGTCCCTGTTGTGGAGAGGGGGTTGAGGCTAACTGGTTTTAATATTTTTTGGATTTTATAGAGGTTGTAAATTGGCTACAAAGGTGTTAAGAATATGATTAAGTTCAGTAGTAAGGGCATTGTTATCTGAACTGATTAATTTTGCCATTATATAAGGTTTTTATAATCCCAAATTGTTGGGGGGGGGGTGATTGCTGGTGAATGTATCTACCTGTATGCGTAGGTTTTCTGTAAACTGAGAAAGCAAGGAATCCATCAGGCTGGCGTGTAATCAGAGTATCTAGGAAAGGGAGATTGTTATTGCTTTCTTTTTCTAAGGTAAACTGGATCCTGGGGTATTGATTGTTTAGGTGTGAACAGCAGCTAGAGTGCATGAACAAATGTAGACTGAATGAATCAACCAATAATAAAAGGTATGACAGGAAAAATAGGCATATGAATGTGAACATGAACAAAATGAAGGATAGAGTGCTGTATGGAGACTCGTTAGTACGAGGTGTGTCAGTAGAGGATTTGACAAAATCGTACCAACCTGGTGCGACCATAAAGGATGTAACTGAGTCTATTAGAGAGCAAAAGGAAAGGGTGAAAGAAATGATTGTTGTGGCAGGTACGAATGATTTGAAAGGAGATAAAATGGAAATGATAGAAGACCTGAATGAATTGTTTGAGGTAGCAAAAGAAAAGAGTGAGAGAGTTAGAATGATTAGTCTTTTGCCACGGTATGACAGTGAAATGTTTAAAAGGAGGGCCATAATTGCGAATGACTTTATGCGTGGGTTATGTATGACGAGTGGTGTGGAATTTGTGGACGTGTGGAGTGAGTTCGATGGGCGAAAGGATCTATATAAGATGGATGGCTTGCATTTGAATGGTTATGGTGTAAGAAGACTTGAGAAAGTGTTGGTGAATGTAGTGGATGTGCAAATTCAGGGAAACTAGATTTGTTAAGGGGGAGGGAGTAGATATACAGTCCTTAGGGAGGCAGTTGAATGTAAGAATGAATATAATATGCTAGAGCAAATAAGGACAACAAACCAGAGTGGGATAGTTAATATAAGGCATCAAGGTAGGGTTGGGGCTAATGGGGGTCTTAAATTCATGTACACTAATACTAGGAGTATTAGTGTACATGAATTTAGGAACAAGAAGGAAGAGTTTTTGGCCATGGTTGGCACTTCCAGACCACAGGTTATTGGTATTAGTGAAACATGGCTGACTGTAGATGATATAGCTAGTGGGATTGACTGTGATGGGTATAGTGTTCAGGATTGACAGAGAGAATAAAATGGGGGGAGGAGTATTGTTGATGATAGCTGATGAGCTACAGCCAAGGAGAATAGAAGTTGAATTGCAGGATAGAGAAAAGAGCACATTTGAGGCCATTTGGTGTGAGATTCTGGCTAGCAGAACTAAATATACAATTGGGTGCTGCTATAGACCAGGTGATGGAAAGGATGGTGGTGACAGTATGCACAAGCAAATAGAAGAAATGAGTGGAAGGAGGGTGATTATTATGGGAGATTTCAACTATGGTCGCATTGAATGGAGTGAGGAGAGGACACACGGGAGGAAGGAATTGGATTTTATGCGGTTATTAAGGGATAACTATCTGCGACAGCATGTAATGGAAAATACTAGGGGTCAGAGAGTGCTTGACTTAGTAATTACATCTGAGGATTTGGCTGTAACAAATATGACCACATTGCCACCAATCGGTGAGAGTGATCATAGGATCTTGACTTGGGAGGTGGCTAAAGGTGTAGAATTTTCAATTAAGACAGGGTACATGTGGAATTATCGGGCTGGAAAGTATGAGAAGCTTAGGAGTTTGATTGGCTCAGTGCCATGGCATGTACAACTGCAAGGACTAGAAGTTGATAGTGCATGGGAGGTAGTTAAGAAGTGCTTGCATGAAGCAATGGCTGACTGTATACCTAGAGTCCGAATAATAAATCAAGTAGGGGTTAAATGGATGAATAACACCATTAAGTTTGAGCTGCAAAAAAAGAAACAACTATGGAGGGAATTTAAGGAGAAAGGTGACCGGCAGGCACATGAACGGTATAAAGCGCAGGCCAGAAGGGTGACGAGTGTGGTAAGAAAAGCAAAAAAGGATTACGAAAGAACATTGGCCATGCAGGCTAAAGAGAATCCTAAACAGTTTTTTAGATATGTAGCAAGTAAAAGGAAAAATGTACATGGCAGAATGATTTTAAAGAATGCTGATGGTAGGGAGGTAACTGAATCAGTTCAGATAGCTGAGTTACTGAGTGAGCACTTTGCAAGAATATATCATCCAGGTGGTGACATTGCAGAAACGAATAAACTAGTAGATTATACGGGAATTGTGGTGAATGAAGTGGAGGTGAGTAGTCTATTGCATAACCTCAATGTCAATACATCTGTGGGATTGGATGGTATACCAGCTCGTGTTGTACAAGAAGCAGCTAAAGAATTGTCAGTGCCCTTGACCATTTTGTTTAATTTGAGTCTCGGGTCTGGGTTAGTCCCGAGCGGGTGGAAAGAGGGGAAAATAGTTCCACTGCATAAAGGTGGTTCCAAGACTGCTGTTGTAAATTACCGACCGATTAGCATATCAGGAATCATTGTCAAGGTCAGAGAAATTAGTCAAGAAAAGAATACAGGATTGGATAGATGAAAATGGGATATTGTGGGGGACAACATGGTTTTGTGAAGGGTAGATCATGCCTCAGTAACTTGCTCACATTTTATAACACAGTGATGGCTGAACTGGATAGGGGTTATGGGTTTACAGTGATACTACTGGACCTTGCCAAGGCCTTTGACAGGATACCACATGGAACTCTAATCAGTAAGCTGGAGGAGATGGGGATAGATATAGGGTTGGTAAGATGGATAGGAGGGTGGTTGAAGGAGAGATACCAGAGAGTGGTTTATTCAGGAGTGGAGTCAAAAAGACGTCTTGTGACTAGTGGAGTGCCGCAGGGCTCTGTTCTTGGACCACTGCTTTTCAATTTGTTCATCAATGATATTGGAAAGGATTTGAGAGGAAGTGTTCACTTGTTTGCTGATGACGTAAAGTTGGGTAGAGCAATTGTGAGTACACAGGATGTCAAAATTTTACAGGATGATTTGGATAGTTTGGAGAACTGGGCTAGGAAAAATGGATGTCAGTTTAATGTGGCAAAGTGTAAGGTTATGCACTTTGGGGTGAAAAGAACAGCAGCAGTATATCGCATTGGTGGAACCGTACTCCAGGAGATTGATGAGGCCAGGGATTTGGGAGTGCTGGTGGATAGGGAGTTGAAGTTTAGGGGGCACATTGCAAAAGTGACTAAAACAGCTCACCAAATCACTTGGCTTATGAAAAATACTTTAACATGCAGAGACAAACAAGTTGTTGTTCCTCTGTATCGAGCCTTGATAAGACCCCATCTGGACTTCTGTGTCCAGTTATGGGCACCAGGGTTTCTTCGTGATGGGAAGGAAGTGGAGAGGGTCCAGAGACGAGTGACCAAGATGATAGCAGGTCTGTGGAATGAACCTTATGAGAATATGTTGAGGATTTGTGGGTTGCAGAAATTGGACGATAGGCGAAGGAGGGGTGATATGATTGAGACATTAAAATTACTGAAGGGTTTTTATAAGATTGATCCAGAAGATATTTTTGAAAATATGACTGGTGGTGGGAGGACTAGGGGCCATGCATGGAAGCTGGGCAAGAGCGTGGTTGACAAGGGTGTTAGAGCTAGGTTTTTTACTTGGAGAGTGGTGAATGAGTGGAATAAGCTTCCAGAGTCTGTTGTGGGTGCTACGACCGTGAATGAGTTCAAGGCAAGATATGATAGATACCGTGTGAATGTTGAATAGTTGTTCCAGACATGATGTTAGGGCCTCCCTCGATGAGTCTGTCGACTCCTTGGAGTTTCCTGGAACAATACTACTACTACTACTACTACTACTAATAATAATAATAGGAAGTTTTGGAATGTGTCTAGGCCATGCAGCCAAATAGTGAACACATCATCTACCTAGCGTAGCCAAACAATAGGTTTAAGTGGGGCCAAGTTTAAGACTTTTTCTTCAAAGGTCTCCACATAAAGAAGGTGACCAGAGGTGGAGAAATCATGGCTGTCCCCACTATTTGTTTATAGAATTTTCCTTGCCAAACGAAATAGCCTGAGTTCATGGTGAACTGAAATAGGGCTGAGACATTGGGAGGAAATTTGCCTTGGATGAGGTCCAAAGTATCTTTGAGTGGGTCATAGGTGAATAAGGAGGCGACATCAAAACTGACCAATCCAACAATGGGTCTAGAGTTAAAAGGTTTTAGTTTGTTAGTAATTTCCACGGGCCAAGAAGTAACTTTCTCGAGGTGTGTTGGAATGAGAGGTTTTCTATATTGGCTTTAAGGTGGCCTGAATTTTTTATGTGTGAAGGTGTGTTTACAGTATATTATGTGAGCACTTTGGCTAAACGTTTGGCTAATTTGTATGTGGGGGAATCGATGCTGTCCACAATGGGACGTAATGGCACATTCTGTTTATGGATTTTTGTAAGTCCATATATTCTGGGGGGGTCTAGAGTTAAAAGGTTTTAGTTTGTTAGTAATTTCCACGGGCCAAGAAGTAACCTTCTCGAGGTGCCTATGGAGTGTTCTGATTTGGGAGCTGGTAGGATCGTATTCTATAGGGAGGTAAGTAGACCGATCTAATAGCGAGGAGGAAAGCTTACCTGTGTAGTCAGTTTTGTTTAGAACTACAGTGGTATTTCCCTTGTTTTAGTAATTATTATTTTATTGTTTTTTTTTAATTCCTGTAGAGCTTTGACTTCTTCTTTAGATAAGTTGCATTTTGGAGGTTTAGCTTGTGTAAGAACACTGGCTACATATAGTCTGATATTGTTGGCAATATGGTTGGGGATATTATGTTCTAACCGAATCATTATTTCTACAGAAGTGATTTTTTTCGGTGTTATGGCAAAGTTCTGGCCTAGAGAGAGTGCGCTGAAAGCTTCAGGCTTCAAGGTAAGGAATGACAGGTTTATTACTGTGTTGAGAGGCAGTTGAGGTTTGTTAGCTGAGTTCTTTTTTAACCTTTCGAATTTTTTGATGTGCCGACAACGTATGTTTTGGAATTCCTTTTTTGCAAGACAATTAGAGACGTCGGAGAGGATTGCCCAAAGGTCATCATTCAGATTGGCGGTAAGCTCTTCTTCTAGCATACAAATAGCCTTGTTAGTGTTGGCTAAAAGAACCCGAGTAGCGATAATTTGCTCTCGTAACAGAGCGAAGCTAGTGCATCTATATATGCAGAGAGCTTTAGGAGAAGTGAATCGGTGCTTCAATTTCACACAATTAGCACTCACATTATTATCCTGGCAGCATTTTAGAACGGTTAATCGATTCAGTTGTCTAGAGATCTTCAATTTTAACTTGCTGTATTGACAAGCCTTGCGTGCAATGGAATCTCTGTGGATTATAGTTATTCTTGTAGATAGACTTATACATTGGTGATACATAACTGTTAATTTTAAGGAAAGACAACGTATACTATTATATTAATTAAATAACTTTAATTAATACTTCCTATATTTCAGTAATGTTACATTACCGTCTTTAGGGAACATAAAAATTCTTGGATGAGGTCCAAAGATACTTTGGACCTCATCCAAGGCAAATTTCCTCCTGATATCTCAGCCCTATTTCCGTTCACCATGAATTCGTGCTATTTCGTTTGGCAAGGAAAATTCTATAAACAAATAGAGGGGACAGCCATGGGTTCTCCATTCTCTCCACCTCTGGCCAACTTCTTTATGGAGACCTTTGAAGCCTTAAACTCAGCCTCACTTAAACCTATTGTTTGGTTACGCTATGTAGTTGATATGTTCGCTATTTGGCCGCATCTAAACAATCAATACCCCAGGATCCAGTTTACCGTAGAAAAAGAAAACAATAACAATCTCCCTTTCCTAGATACTCTGATTACATGCCAGCCTGATGGATCCCTGGCTTTCTCAGTTTACAGAAAACCTATGCATACAGGTAGATACATTCACCAGCAATCACCCCCCCCCCCCACCAACAATTTGGGATTATAAAAACCCTATATAAAGGGCAAACATTAATCAATTCAGATAACAATACCCTTACTACTGAACTTAATCATATTCTTAACACCTTTGTAGTCGATGGATACAACCCCTATAAAATCCAAAAAATGTTAAAACCAGTTAACCTCCCCCCCCCCCCAAACACAACAGGAACTACTCTAAATCTATCACTATTCCTTATATCCGGGGTACTTCTGAGAAGTTAACTAAAATCCTAAAATATGACTTGACAAGTTGTTACAAACCATATAAAAAATTGGCATCTCTTATCTGCTTTCCCAAGGACCAGCCACTTCCTCTAGACTTACCTGGAGTTTACCAGGTCCCTTGTAGTTGCAAACTGTCTTACTATAGCCAAACAGGCAGGACAGCCAATATCAGGATATCTGGTCATAAGGATTATATCTGTTTCCACCATTACAGCCACTCAGGACTTGCTGACCATGCTTTGGACACCTGCCATAAAATACGTTGGAAGAAAGCCTCCTTACTACACCGCAGAGTTTAAATATGGGAGATTATCCTTAGAATCAGCCTCAGTTTTAAGAAACTCCCCAAACCTCAATAAATTTGGATGCATGAGACTGCCCCAAATATGGGAGGCTTGCATTCTTAGAACATCAGATCAACAACGCCAGATCAATACCCAATTTGGCCCACCAGATGGCATCCTTTAGGACTCTAGGACTGACTTCAGTTGTTGTGTTCATTAATAAAATATTATATTAATTAAAGTTATTTAATTAATATAATAGTGTACGTTGTCTTTCCTTAAAATTAACAGACTTATAGTCTATCTACAGGAATGAGTCTCAGTAAACAAAAGAAAATTCTTACAAAATGGAGCGAAATATATATAAACCAGAGAAATACACGTAACATTCATAACAAATTTTATGAGATGAATACATGTGGTTTGATTAAACCGCATGTATTCTTGCCACGCCAAAATGAATCACCCGATCAACATTATTAGCTCATTGGATTAGCCTCTCCCTACAGTTTTTAACTGAACTACTAAATGTATTAGCGGCTGTTTATTATTGGTTAGTTATTTATACTTTGCAAACAAATCCCTTTCCCTCACTTATTCATGTTTAGACTTTATAGGATCATATGCTATTCACTCTACTCAGCAAATTATAGGACAGTGCTTCCCAAACTTATGGATGTAAAGGTCCCTTTAAAAAAAGTAAAATATTTCACAGTTCCCATCACCCAAGCATCGCCGCACATGTGTACACTAGCAATGAAACATTAAGCGCTGTTTGCAAGCTTTATTTTTGTGCTTCTTATCAATACCTTTGAAATTAAACTTAAATGAATAAGCATATATTTACTATTATTAATTAAGCACCAAAATACACAGGAAGCATTGTGAACCAACACCAATGTGTGATTTTTTCCATTAAATTATAAAAAATAACAAAAATGAAATAATAAATAAAAATTAAATACATTTCTTTTAAGATAAAAAAAAAATCTACTTAGTCTTAAAACATTTTAAATTTGTTTTCATTATTTCACAGCCCCCTAAACAAAAGGAACGTCCCCCCAAGGGGACCATGGACTACAATTTGAGAAGCACTGTTATAGGACACACATTTCACAAATGTTAATTGTTAATAATTTGTTCGCCATTAATGAAAGTATTTCTATTCACACTTATTCTTTTCTTTCATTTTCCATTCTCGCGTCATAAAAATGATGGTTCGCATATTTTCACCTTTGAGTAATTCAAATATACCAATCAAATAGAGCATTCTCCTTCATTGTTGTTTTCTAATAAATCCTAAAACAAATAGACTGTTCCTCTACTCTATGCAGATTTGGTTAGAATTAACTGATAAATTAAAGTATTCAAAGTTATCCTGCAATTAATTGCATCGAACCAATTAGGATGAGCGCTGATGCGCTATGCACTCTTAAAACTTTCATTCATCAATAAAAATGCAATTATACGGTCAAATTCACATGAATTTTGTAGCGCAGGTTGCATAACCCACACGACAGCACACCTGAGCAAAATGGGCAAGCAATGCCACTGATTATATATATATATATATTTGAATAATGGCTTTGCACATGTAAGAGAAAAACTAAATATAATTTATTACTCCTATATATTTTGCTCAATGATTCAAGAGTTTCTTTCAAGGAGAAGACAGAAAAACTGGTAACAACATTTAAATTCTGAATACAAGAATAAGTCATACAGCATGCATATAAGATCACGTGTCTCGGTCGCAGCTGTGTGCAGTAAGTGGAAACACTAATTAGAGTTCAGAAATAGGAAGAGATGCATAATTAATCAATAGCGATTAAATAAAAATAATTAACAGCAATCACTTCCCAAAACTTAGAAATAGGTATACAGTCTGTCCGATTAAGATTACAATGGTGGCATAGGGCTTCACAAGATCCAATAAATAGACGAACACATATGAAAACCTACTGTAGTGTAGCATCTTGGTACAGTTCCAGTGAGCTCTGTCTAGTGTCAATGGCATGAGAAGCAAGACCTAAAACTTCAGAATCCCAAAATCTTATATAATCTTGATGTTCTTTGATTCTAATAGTAGCAGAACAGCCAGTCTGTCCAAAGTAGCAAAGATGATACCAGATAAGGATCAAAGTGAATGTATTTTTGATAGGTGGCAAAAAGGATGACAACTCCTGAACTGGTTCTTGAAGGTGGAGTAGAAATTATAACTACAAAGGGTCTTTTCTATTTGTTCAGATGTTCTTTAAAGGTAAGGTATGTTGATACTTTTAACATCAGACTACAATCTGTAAGAGTGAAGATAATTATCAAATATTTTCTGTATCAAAGTTTTACTGTATCCATTAAGTAATAGAGTGAGTTTTATTTTATTCTTCTAATAGAAGAGACTCAAAAGAACAAATAATGCATGTTCAGTGTACAAGGCTTTTGATAATACCTATTTTTTGTGAAGGATGATGATGATGTGAAGATGCATGGATATATCTGCCTGTAAAGAATGGCATCCTGTAAACAGAAAATTCAATATTGCTAGCAGAGTCACGATGCATTCGTATATCCAAAAAGGTAAGATTGTTGTTGGAATCCTGTTCAATAGTGAACTTGATGCAAGCAGGGGCGAATTCTCCATGCTTGCTATGTGCAACGGCATTAATTGAGAAAGGAGTAATGTTTATTTGTTAATAAATGCATGCATTTATAAGCATTCCATTTAGGCTTTTATTTTTGTAGACAGAAGACATCTTAAGCTTGCATGGCAATAATTGAGCTTTGCACTGTGTATCGAAGGCCGATGCTTGCTTGTCTAGTCAAAGCTACCTTGGCTTGCTCGGTTGTAGGAGCTTCCAGGTCCTCGCTGCAGCACTGTGATTTCATGTGCATGCATAGCCATTTCCGCTCCCTTCATGTTGTCTTAAACACAAGGCCATACACAGTCAATTTTCCCAAGCATGTTGCTTGGGAAAATTAAGTTACAACCAACTTTTTATGACAATGTTATTGACCAGTTCATAAAGAAGAACCATAAGGTAGAATTTGTATTCAAGTAGCTAAATTGAAAAAGATAGAATATCATTTGTAAAATAAATATTGTATTTGTATGATTAAATGTACATAAATTTCTAAATATATAGTTTTAAATCAATTTCCCAACGTTTTTTGGATCATGCCCCACCTCAACGCCTCAAAGATTTTGATGCCCTCCCCCCTCTAGCATAGTAGTCAGCCAAGTTCTGAAAAAGTATAATATAAATATGTACTTTAAATAAAAAAAGGAACATAGGTAAAACTGTTTTTAATTTGACTTTTTTCAATGAATATACATTTTATATTACACTTTGTATATTATAATACATAAATCAAACTGAACTCAGGAAAATAAAATCCAAGTTAATGCGATCCTTGAGCTTGATGTCTGCTGCAAAGAGTTTTTATTTGAGGTACTAATTTAGTCATTTTCAATCTCAAATCCCCATGGTTTGTGATATCCAGATGATTTCTTTTTTTCAGTAGCAAGTCATTTATAGCATTAAAACAACATTCAACTAAATATGATGACGGGAAGGACAACAGTATTTTTTTTTTTGCAAAACTAGTTGAATTTCGGTATTTCGTTTCTGTCTCGTCAGAAAGTCATGGCATTGTTCCTTTTATGTTGAATAAAGTTCTAATGGACTCATCATTTTGCTTTTCTGAGAGTTCTTTTTGATACGGTATTTATGTTGACTGCTGTACTAGTAATGTCAACTTTTTTATCGGAAAGTCAGGGTTGCAATATTGACAATTTATCACCAACAATGGTGAGTTTTTTGAGTATATCGGTGATGAGGTGACGAATGCGTCATTTTCTAATTGCCCCCTCCCCCAAAGAAAAATATTCAAATTTCCCCCCTGTGAGGCAATAATTCATTATTCCGCTAATCAGACTTCAATCACACCTCTCACTCCCTGAATGATAACAAGAGCAAGTGTGAATTTTAGGACCAGCATTTTCCCCTGGATGCAAGTATATAAGGAGTTAAATTTAAACAAGATTTTAAGAATACAATCATGCTACCTTATATTAAGAATGTTACAGAAAAAGTGGCTATGATGATTGGTGAGTATATCAAAGTGGCTTTTTTATCTTTGCATAAAATCTCTAGATTCTTACATCCACCAAAATCTCCACATCATCCCGTGAAAAAACTAGGCAGCTATGAGACTCATTACTCTTGTGGCATTTGCTATGCAGGCCTAGACAGGAAGGTCAGTGGAGATCTGCATATCTGAACATGTAAAAGATGTCAAAAAAAAAAAAAAAAAAGATAGCATAAATCAGGCTTGGCATCCCACACAACTACCACAGGCCATCAAGTAGTTTGGCAACAAACGAAATGCCAATATTGATCATAATTGTTTTACAAGAAGGTTCAAGGAAGACTTGCAAATGCTTAGGATCCCCACACAATTAAGGCTTAATCTTACACCAAGTTTGGTTTGTTTTTATCAAAAATCTAACTGCCACGGACCTACAATATTTGATGCTACAGAATGCAACAGGAACAACTAGCAGTATTCTAACAGCATACAGTAATAAATTTAATGTTTTTATTCTGGTTACTAATTTGTATGTATCAATGTGAAGTTATGATAACATCTAATATGTGAAATTAATTGTTTCTAGTCTTTTGTTGTGTATAACATTTTTTTCTAGTACTTGATGATGTAAGTCTAACAACTTATGAAACTTGTAGAGTTATAATTACTTTTTTTTTTTTTTTTTTTTTTTCATTATACTCTTATTTACCTTAAAATGTGTTCTCAATACCAAAAGCTTCCCACAGAAAATAATCTCATGCTAGTGGGTCCCTCCCACTAGCATGAGATTATTTTCTTGGTAGAAAGTAAATTACATGTGACCAAGAATTATAGTCTCACCAAAGCATCATCAAACAGGAGTTTGCATGAATTTCATGAGGTTCATAAAGAGGAGGGGAAGAGAGAGAGAGAGAGAGAGTGAGGATGGGAACAATCACTAGTGCAGCAAAATAAAGTTAATATGAAAAATAAGAACGAAAAAAAAAAAAAAAAATGAAATAGTTATTTTCTGAGCTGAAATTCCTTGCAATTCCTCATCATTGAGAACTAGATCCATGAAGATACTGAAGGTACAAATCATATTTCCACACCACCATATCATTTATTTACTCTGGAAAAGGGAGAGAGAGAGTGTAGTGGCAATTTCTTTTTTTTTTTTTCCCCCTGCTTGGTAGAAAGTAAATTATATGTGACAAAGAATTATAGTCTCACCAATGTGTCATCAAACAGGAGCTTGCATGTTAACTTCAAGAAGTTTATAAATTCACAAACTCCATTCACGTGATTTACTTGTATGTGGAGTATGACTTTATCACCAAATCAGCGACTGTTCCCATAATCTATGCTGACATAAATGTCTGTAAGGTAGAGTGCTGTACATTAAGTACCTACATAGCACAACTGAACATTGGAACATTACACCCTTCAATTAGAAAAGATCTGAGTTAGATTCTTGCCATGATGAGAGGAATCTTTATATGGGCTTTTCAATTGCAGGTGAGTTAGCTGGTCTCATAAGGAGGTAGCAAGGTTTCGCTCCCAGAAACTCAAGTTTTTCATTACCATATAGACAAATCGGTCATGAGAACACATGCAATTTACAGACAAAAAATACCGTTGTTGGTGGTGATGGCATTGATGTTGATGCATGTATTTGAAGAATTAAGCAGTAGGGGAAACAGTGAGATGTGTGTGTGTAGTGGAGTAGAGTGCCCTCCCACAATGAATCCTTGGAGGTGTCACATAATATGATGACCACTACTAATAATAATTAGGTGTTATGGAATACTACAGCAATTTGTGAAATCATCTACCTTCATGCATATAAGTTTCTTCAAGTGCAAACTTTTGTTTCCTCAAGCTTGGGTATAGTTTAAACACAAGAATATGATTTCTTGTTACATATAATTTATTTTCTGACCAAGCAAAAAAACTTCTATTTTTCAAGCTGGCTGGATAAAAAGGGGGTGGGTGGGAGGATTAACAAAAGAAAAGGGAACAAACAATTCATGGAGAACCATTTCATGCCATTTTTATAAAAGAAAGGAAAAATACCTGATTATTTTTATTAATTACAATAGTTGAATTCAAAATATAACTAACACTGGTTTAATCAGAGCAAATATTAGAGTCCGGCAATTATTGTCTTAAAGTTATTGAATGCAATTTATTTATTTTTTACCTTGCAAAATCATCTTTCCTCCAACTATTATCAAAACTGCTTGTTAATGTGCTAGCTTGGGTCAACTGTCCAGGGAGAAATTTTTCATGTTTTATGCATACATCTACTGACTTCTTGCTTAGTTCTTCTAGAGATACCTTACTCTCAGCACCAATATCACGCAATTCAATCTCCGCACTAATATTCACTCCTAATGTCGAAATTAACGTGCATAACACATATGCTACTGTTTGAGATGGAAGTCCAAGTACCTATATAAAAAATGTTAAAAAAAAAATAAAAATAAATAAGAAGAATAAAAGGTAAATTTGTGATAAAGCAAAGGATGAAAACAAAATAATGAAAAATTGTAATTCCACTGTGGTATAGTGATTATGATATGCATCACTTGGCAGAAAGAGTTTGTATCAGAATTCCTACTGTATATGAAAGTAATCATCTAGGCCTATTTATGAGAGTGTAAGCTAACTGATTTCAGATAGAAGTTTTCCTAAAGAAAAACTAACTGCAATTGGTAGAGTGGCAAGTTGCAATTTCTTGAAAGTGTTACATATGTTATGTAATAAACACATATTTATGAATTTATTTAAGAAGTTAAAAAAGCAATCTTGGAAAAGAAGGCATACCCAAAGTTCCTAACAAGTGTTCCTAAAAAGTCATAGGAAGATTTCAATAACAATATAGAAGATAGATATCAAGATACACATCAAAACAAAACATTCTGGAGGCTAGAGAAAAAGCTTAGAAAGTGAGGAAAGCGTGCCATAAAAGATATCAAAGAATAAAGATTATATGAGTAAAAAGAGGAATTTCCCTACTGAATGTTCTGGTTGAGATTTATAAAAACATACTTAAGAAGAGCATATGAAATACTATGGAAAGGAATTTTGAAAAACAAGCAAAGTTCAGGAGAAACAGAGGTTGTCAACATCAGATTTTCACTTTATAACAAATAGTTAAGAAAATGTTGGAACATAATAAGGATTGGAACTTAAGTTTTATAGATCCACAGAAAGAATATACAAGGTGTCAAGAGAAAATCTTTTCAAAATGCTACAATTAGATGAGGTAAGTTAAACATAATACAATCTATACATAGTTTATATTTAAGTTGTAAGTCAGCAGTTCAAATTTTAAGAAGTACAGGAAGATGGTTTGATATAAAATCAGATGCAAGATTAAGAAATTCAAGTGCACCTCGTCCTCTCTATTATTCATCATTTATAAGAATTACATTATGAAAGAAAGAAACAAAGTAGCATTAAAGTTAATATCAGAAGCAGAGATATTAAATTTAATATTATGATGTTGCACTCCTAAACAAATCCAGTGCAAGTCTCCAGGATTCTTTAAAAAAACTGAAGAGCTTCAAGAAATATGGTATGAAAATCAGAAAAGGACAAAGACTATAATTGGCTGGAAACACTGAGAACATTAGCTGAATATACGAGAAACCTACAGAACAAGAAAACCATTTCATCTATTCAATTTTTAGTGAAGACTGCAGAACAAGGAAATAGACAATACAACAAGGAAAGATGGTATGGTGGGGATCCAGTTTAATAAATTATATGGAATAAGAGAGAAATTAGCCAAGACAATGTTTGAACCAATTTTATCTTTAGATCTAAAAGCTAAATTAGAAATAAAGAAGACGATCAAAGACTGAAAACTACAATATGAGAGTTCTGAGAAAAATATGGGGAGTGAACAGATGGTGGTATCAAAATAAAGCTATTAGGAAGGAATTTGATGTTGTTAGCATTCAGGAATGTGTGAGCAAAGCTAATCTAAGATAGTATTGCCACTTAAACAGTACAGAAACTGAAAGGTAAGCAGAAGAGGTGTTTGATGCCAACAAAGCAAGAAAAAGACCTCAAACGCAGATCAAAATCTAGGTGGAATGATTCAGTTAGATGTACTGATAAGACAGAAATAGAAGATATGACAATACTGGAGTGCTGATGAATGACAGACTAATTTGGAAGAAAGTAGTACTATTGTAAACGTTTTAGTACCATGTAGTACTCTCAAAGTATCTGTACATATTAGTGAATTGATGCTGACTCCATAAAAAAAATTTCTCATGGAGACCATCAGGAATACCATTTAAACTTGTGATGAAGTATAGTTTTTTTTTTTCCATTTGATTCTAATGGCAGTGTACATGTTGTGGTCTTTGGTTTTCACAGTTCATAGGTTACTGGCAAGTATTTGGATGGTTCAACTACAATCCATATAGCATCTGGAAAAAGAAGAATAATCCATGTAATGAATACCAGACACAGACACTATCAGAAAGCAAACAAAATTTAAAGTAACTAGAGGAAACGAATAACTGCTGATGTAGTTTTACCAATATAATTATGGTTTTTATTTAATTATTTATTTTTTAATGTTAATTTTATTTTCATTTATTTTACACCCGAGGTCAGACCATCGTCGACAGTTGGCCAAGCAGTTATTCTCAGTCCACTGTTGTATGCACCAACATAGCTCGTGATTCAGCGTGGGTGTATATATAGGAGAAAAAGAATTGAATTCATTATAAAATATAATTACTCGAATCACGTTAAATTCAAATGTCTTTGTTTGTAAAATTTTCAGTTAAGTTTCAAAGCCATTGTCAATACAATTATAGGAAAACACAAAAAACAAGAACAACTCAATAGAAAGAGAGACCGCATGATATTATGTGCACTAACAGCTGCAGCAGAACAGCTCCATCTGTATTAATAGATATCCAAAATAAATTACAATATAATAGTTTAGTTAATAAATTATTTTTAAATATAAACAAAAAATTAATTACAAATTAAGAAATACATGAATGGTGAGTATTAGCCAGTTTAACTTACCAAAACTTAGAAAATTTTAGGTTATCATTTTTGTTCAGGTTTGGGTTGTGATTTGTTGGTTCTTTAAGTAAAATATATTCCTTATGTTCTTCAAGATGAATTTGTGCAGAATGACCAGTTTGTCCATAACAGAATAAGCCACAAGAGCAGGACATTTTGTGAATTCTGGGATAAGAAAGAGAAGGATATTTGTCTTTAGGTAGGATAAGGAAGGTATTAAGTTTGTTAACTAGATAGAAAGAGACTCATAAGTTAATTCTGTCCAAGTAGTCTTGCTATTTTTTTCTGAAAGTCCTTTAACATATGGACAATTCTGGTAATTTCTTCTTGAGGTAGGTTAAGTACGAGTTAGTTTTCTATATACTGAGAACCGTAGACTACCATTTGGATGAGGTAAAATGTGAACATCCAGAAAAGGAAGACAACTGTTATCTGCTACTTGCACGATAAATTTGATTCTTGTATTTATTGAATTAATTTTTTCAAGAAATTCATGAAGATCGACAAGGAGGAGTTCCATACAGCAAACACATCATGATCAACATCTGCATTAAATTGATGGTTTATGTGATCGTATTACAGACCTTATAAACAAGCAACACTAATCAATCCAAATTCTAACATACCAGTACTTTTCAAACTCCAAAAGATTCACTGTATTATTATTGTGTGATGTCTCATTACTTCAAATGCCATTCCAAAGAATGAAGGTGGCAGGATTTTCCCTCTGAAAACTAAGTTTTCAACCTACAAAACAGGCAAAATGGCCATTAGAATGCATGCAGTATACACTGGTCTCATCGCTTGGGTTGCTTCAGTCATAAATCTGTAATTAACCAGCCAACCAAAGCAATCCACATGCCTATATATATCAAATGTAATACATAACGCTGGTACACTAATCAATCCAAATTACATAACGTTAAAAACTACAGTACTGACTGATGCATTAACCTTTGAGTGCAATGCCAAACTGTTCAAATCCTAGTAGGATCTCTAATTACTAATGCCCTCACTAGTGCATCATCAGCAACATCAGAGAATTTCATAACACATTACTGGTTGATTTCCATCTCCTCAATTTTGCTTAACCATATTATCTCTTATCCATGACTGACTGATTAACTGATTTATGATGTAGTGATGGCAAAGGTCATGCTGTGCAATATCAAAGGTTACAACAGCACACAAGGTTATAGCAAATAGTCATGAAGAGATAAGTTAGTAAATAATATGATATGTAAAAATATTAAGTTAATCAATGCATCACTACTACACATAATAGAATTTATAATCAAATGTATTTGTCATCATCATCAAATTCCTGCCATTTACCCTCAAGGGGTGTACAGGATATGATAGTACAACATGAAAAAAATTACATCATTACTAACTTCCTACCTACAATTTTCCTCCAAATCAGTCTGTTACTTGTCAAGATTCCAACATTATCAGATCTTATATTTCTATCGTCTAAGGCAATTTATACCGTATCAATCCACCTATAACTTGGTCTTCCTCTGGGTCGTTTTCCTGCCAACCTGGCAGAGAACACTTGCTTTGCTAATCTTTCTTTGCCCATTCTGTTTAAGTGACCATATCACCTGAGATTAGCTCTGCTAACGCATTCCTGGATGCTGACAATGTCAAGTTCTTTCCTAATATCCTCGTGTTTAATATGATATTGCCATTGATGCCATCTGTTCACGCCTATAATCTTTCTCAGGACTCTCATATTTGTGGTCTCTAGTCTTTGGTCAAGTGTTTTCACTTCTGACCCAGCTCTCAGATTCATAAGTTAAAACTGGTTTAAACACTGTCTTGTATACAGCTAATTTAGTGTTCCGACTAATTTCTTTCTTATTCCATATGAATTTATTCAATTAACTTCCCACCATACCAGCTTTGCTGATTCTGTTGTCTATTTCAATATTTAATTTACCATCTTCAGTAAAAATTGTGCCTAAGTAGCTGAAATGTTTTATTTGTCCCACAGGTTCTCTATTCACAACACAGTTGACATTTTCAATGATTCTGCCTATTTTCATTGTCTTTGTCTTTTTATTGCTGACCTTCATACCATATCTATTACAACAGCTATTCAATTTAGTCAGAGAATCTTGCAGACTTGTAGCGGATTTATTTAGAAGTATAACATCATCCGCATAAAGCAAAGAGCTGACATTAACATCTCCAATTTTGATATCATGTTTAATAAAACTTTCCTTCTTAATGTGATCCTTACATATAATGAATAACAGAGGGGATAATGTACATCCTTGACTCACACCAGATTTAACATTAAACTAACTTCCTGTACTTCCTTCAATTCTAACTGCTGACTTACAACTCAAATAAAGACTAAGTATTGCTTGATATAATGCCCAATTGACACCATATAACTGCAGCATATTGAATAGCTTCTCTCTTGGCACCCTGTCATATGTCTTTTCCAAATCGACAAAACTTAAATACAGATCTCTGTTATATTTCCATGCTTTCTCGACTATTTGTCGTAAAGTGAAGATCTGATCCTGACAGTCTTTATTTGGCCTGAATCCAGCTTGTTCTTCACCAAGCTTTTCTTCCACAATTCTTCTCAACCATTTCTCAAGTATACTTGCATAGATCTTGCCAGGAACACTCAGTAAGGAAATACCTCTGTAATTCTCACATTCAGTTTTATTTCCCTTTATATATATGGGTACTATGAGAGCTCTACTCCAATCATTGGGAATTCGTCTCTCTGTCTAGACTTTCTGAACTATGCAGTGCAGCTTATACCACCATACTTCAGCATTTCTGGTCGAATATCATCTACTCCTGCTGCCTTTCCACATTTCAAGCCTTTGATGGCTTTTTCTACTTCAAGTATGGATAGGTATTCCTGACTGCATGCCTGGTCAGTGTTTTTTACCACTGTGCTGTCATCACTGCTTGTTTCATTTAGCAGTTTTTCAAAGTAATTACTCCATACTTCAAGGATATCTTTTTCTACCGTTTTCATGTCACCTTTATCATCTCTAACTCCTTTTACAGCCCTCTTTCCTCCATTCCTAAGCTTCTTCAACAACCTCAAGAATATTTTGCCACCTTCTTGATATTTATTTTCCATATTCTTGCCAAAGTCCTCCCATTACTTTTGTTTAGCTAGTTTTACACACTGTTTAGCATTCTTGCATTTGTCTCTGTATTCTCTAAGAGCACAAGCTTACTTATTTGACAGGAACTTTTGATATGCTTTCTTATTTTCCTTCACTGCCTCTTTAACTTCCTGTGTCCACCAGGGAGTTCTGATTTTTTTAATCCTTGCAGACAACCTCACCACAAGCCTCTCTGGCAGAATCAATCAATGTTTTCTTCAGAGTTTGCCACTGAATCTCCAAGGTTTGATTCCTGTTCTCAAACTCTTTCATTTTTTCTTCAATAATCTTTGTGTATTTTAGTCTACAGTTCACATCTGAGAGCTGCTCAACTTTTATTCACTTTAAAACTTTCTTATATGTCATTCTTTTCAATATGAAATTCAGTTTTAATCTGCTCAAAACTAAATAGTGATCACTTCCAATTTCAAATCTTCTGTACACTCTGGTGTCCTGCACTAGGGAGAAAAATCACTATCAACAATAACATAGTCAATGAGACTTTTTTTTATTCCTTGCCTCTTCTCTCCATGTGAATTTGTGCACATTTGTATGTTTGAACATGGTGTTAGTAATAACCAGTTCATGTCATGAGCAGAAATCCAACAGATATTTGCCATTATTATTAGCTTTGCTCTTTTCTCCAAATTTTCCCCAAATATTTTTGTATGTCTGACAATCACTTCCTACTCTGCTATTTAGATACCCAACAAGGACCAACTTTTCCTTTTTCATTGTGTCAGTAGCTTTCTCTAGAGATTCAAAAAATACCTCCACTTCTATCTTAGTAGAACCTTCTGTGGGACCATAAGCACAAATAAGTCTCATTGTCCAGTTCCCTATTCTCATATTTGCCCACATTACTCTACTTGAGACTGACTGCCATTCAAGAAGATTAGCCTCGTATTTTGTGTTGAATACTATGGCTACTCCTTCTTTTCCTTGATTGTCATTGCCTGAATATAACATTTTGTATTTATTGCTCAAACAGATCTCACCAGCTTTTGTCTTTTCTGTTTCAGTCACCCTTATTATGTCGATCTGGTACTTATCTAATTCTTCGGCTAGCTCCATTTCTGTTCTGTTCAGGCTTCTTACGTTGATAATACCGATCTTTAACTTTGGTGATGTTGAGTTGGGGTTTGTTTTAAGATTTGTTCTCTCCATTGTTCCAGTAACTGACTTTTCACTGTTCACCCTGGTAAAACAACGGGGGCCTTGTTTAACCGGGCAACGCCCCAGCCGGCATGAAATTTTGTCATGTTGTACCATCATTTTTTATTTTGGTTTAACCAATAAGAATACAATTTGGTCGGCTAAACCCCAAATTGCCAGCACATCCTCGTTCATTCAGTATCCAAGTAGATACCCAACAAGGTGCACCACGAGAAAGTGAGGATTGGACATTACGTCAGAAGCCCTGGTCGGTTCTCCGCATTCCTTTGAAGGCTATGTGGAGGTCTCCTCTCAGTTATACAGATTTGTATTTGTATTGTATAAATGTATTTGTATAATGTATTATCAAATGTAATCAAATTACAATCAAATGTAATTGATTATAATCCAAAAAATTATAATCAAATGTATTTGTATGTGCAGCCGGCCTAGTTGATCAAGTGGTTAGTGTATTCGCTCTCCAGCCAAAAGGCTGCAGGTTCGAATCCTGCTGTGGGGATGGATGTTTGCGATTGTCTGTGAAAATACTAGTGGTGGTGGTGGGTGGTAGATGGTATTAGTGTAGATGATGATGATAGTCATGGTTCGCTGTAGTTGGTGGAATGAGTGGTGAAGACAGGAGTAGCAGAGTATGTGCCCACCCTCAATGAATCTTTGGACTCCTTGGTGGTATCATGTAATAACAATAATAATAAATTAATTCTTTGTAAAAAGTTAAAAACTTCATGCAATTTGTTTAAGTCTGATAAGATCTGTCTGAGTGTATATGGCTCAGCCAGATAAGCAAAATTTCATAAAAGTTGCACTCTGTCTTGCAACTTCTCACTATGTCTATTAGGGAATTCTCATATTCCACCAGCCATTTACATGCAATTATTTAATGCACACAGTACAGTACATCTAGATCTCATAGCATCATTTGAGTGTATACTGTATGCATTTAATAAATGCATGTAGATGGTTGGTGGAGTATGAGACTTAATAGGCATAGTGAGAAGTTGCAGGATGGAGTGCAACTTCTCACTATGTAATAGAAATCATGTTCTAAATTAGAAAAAAAAATATTCCATGATTTTCTATGTCTTTTTCTGGCTTCTCTTATTCTTTTATATTCTATTTCATCTTCTAATCTTTTACTAAATAACTTTATGATATGCTTCCTGTTTCATTTTGATTATTTTTCTTAGATTGTATCATCCCATATATTCATTTTTTTCTTTTTATTGAATTTTTTGATCTTTCTTAAGCTTTCATTTCCTGCTGTATTTAGTATCATTTTTATATTCAGCCATTCAATTTCTTCATTTCATTTTATTTTATCTAAATATTTGTTGATTCTTTGTTCATACAGCCATTGTATATTTGTGTCATTTAATAATCTAGTTTTATAAACAAATGTTTTCAATTTTCTATCTGTTCGTGTTATTTGTAACCATTTAGGTGGTAATCTTAATTTTATTTTAATGAGGAAGTGGCCACTACTTATTTCATAACTTCTGTGAACTCTAACATCTAAAGAGAACTTTGATGTCTTTTCATTTAAGATAAAGTAATCTACAAGGGGGGGAGGGGGAGGCTGAAATGTTCTCTACCTACACGATAGATGGTAGCATCTGTCATAAGCATCCATGTGACATTGCAAGTCATTCTATCAAGTTGTTTGTTTTATACAGCTGTCTGAAGCAAAAGTGTTGTCTGTATCCCTTGAAATAGATAAAATTGAGTATCATGCAGTTAAAAAATTCTTTGTAAAAGAAGGTTTAACGACAAAAGAAATTCATTCAAAGTTCATAAAAGTTTATGGGCACTCTTCTCCTTCATTTTCAACAATTAAGAAATGGGCTGCCGAGTTTAAACGTGGCCGTACCAGACATGAAGATGATCCATGTGAAGTACATCCAAAAAGTGTAACAACACCAGAGATCATTGATCAAGTGCACAATATGGTATTGGATGACTGGCAAGTCAAAGTGCGTGAAATTGCTGAGACTACAGGCATTTCAAAAGAACGTGCAGGATATATTTTGCATGAAGAACTGCAAATGAAAAAGCTTTTGCAAGATGGATGCCGTGCTTGTTCACAGCAGATCAAAAACACACTCGCATGAAAATCTCTGAACAGTGCTTGGAGCATTTTAACAGTAATAAAACTGATTTTGTGCATCAATTTATTACTATGGATGAGACTTGGATTCATCATTACACACCAGAATCCAAACAGTAGTCAAAACAGTGGACAGAAGTCGGTTGTTCATCTCTAAAGAAGACAAAGTCAGTTCAATCAGCAGGAAAGGTCATGGCGGGGAATATTATTCTGATCTTTTAACCAGACTAGAGATGAAAAAATTCTTGAGAAAAGAACTGGTTTGCAGAAGAAAAAATCATCTTTCATCAGGACAATGCACCTACCCACAAAGATGTTTTGGCAATGAGAAAATTAAGGGATCTGCACTATGAATTGTTGGAAAATCCACCCTTATTCCCGAGATTTGGCTCCCTCTGACTTCCATCTCTTCCCAAACTAAAAATCTTCCTCGCTGGTCAGCGTTTTTCCTTGAATCAAGAGGTGATTGCAGTCATACAGGGGAATTTTTCAAATCTTACTGAGACCCACTACAGGGATGGGATAATGGCACTGGAGCATCATTGGAATAAATGTATTAATCTTAAGGGAGATTATATTGAAAAATAAAAATAATTTTGAAATTATATATTCGTTTTTTCATTGTTAGGCCAAGAACTTTTCAGACCACCCTCGTAACACTGATTTCCATCCTCTTGCTCCCCAAGAATATTTATGTATGTCTTCTGTGGTTCTAGAAAGAATTCATTATTTTAAGGTTATTATAAACTACGAAGTTGGTCAATTTTTTATTATTACTGTTTAGAGTATATTCTCCATATATTTCTATATTATTATTAATTTTCGTGTTTCCAATTCTTGCATTTAAGTCTCCTGCTAATATTGCATAATAATTTTTATTTAATTTATTATATAAATTTTGTAATCAATTATAAAATCCAATATTATCATATTCTCTTGCTTCTTCTGGGGCATATAAATCAATTATTGTTAAATAATCTCCATCTATTTTTATTCCAGCCAGCCTCTATTATTCATTCATTCTATAATTTATATTTCAACTGTTTTGAAATGGAATTATGAATCCATATCATAACACCTGCTTGTGAGGGGGGGGGGAGTCCTACTACACCTCATCATGGTCACCCCTGAATCCCTGAAGCTTTTGACCAAATTTCTTATGGTCTGATTTCAAGGTGACTAACACGGCAATTTCATACAATTTTCCAATGAAGAGTCACAGGAAGAAACCAACCAATTTTATTGTGTCTGAGGCTGCAGACTGGGCTCTTAAATAGAAAATATGCTATGAGGACTCATATTAACATTTTGCAACTGAATATCAATGGTACTCAGAGAAAAATGGATGAACTTAAATTCATACTTTATGAAAACAATATCCATATTACTTGTTTACAAGAAACAAAACCAAACAAAAATCTGAAGTTCAGCATCAAAGGATAAACAATTCTTAGGAAAGATAGGAGAGAGAGAACTGGTGAAGGGCTTGCTATCCTTTTGAAGACCCCAGAAATAAAATTCAAAGAAATTACTCTAAATCAATATTTAAATAATAGCAGTTCAACAGAAGCTCAAGGCTGTTGAAATACACCTACCAAACCATTCTATTTCAATTACAAATGTCTACCACCCTGATAATACAAATATTGACACAGACATCACTGAAAAGCTCAGTGAAGCTCCAAATGATACAATCATCATACTTGGTGACCTAAATGCAAAAAAAGCCCAAAATGGGGCTCCCCGATTTAAACCAAACAGGTCAACAAATTGAAGTCCTCTTTACAGATTTGGAACTCACAACAATTAACAACAGACAGAGATTGATTTAGAGTACTTATCTCTCTAAAACTATGGGAACTGAATCTGCTATCGACATCACAGCTATTAATTATAGCATTGCATCAATGGCACAATGGAAAATTTTGGGAAATGCCATCAGTGACCCATAATAACAACACTTAACTTGAAGAATGATCAAGAACAGCAAATCAGGAGGACATGGAACTTAGAAAAACCAACTAGACGTTTACCCAATTCTTGATAGAAAATTACAAATCCATACTTGACACACCAATAAAGTTACCAAAGCAACAATCCCAAGAGGCAAATGGAAAAATACCTGGATCCCATACTGGAAAGATCACGATATCGATGCAATGATAATAAAAGGAGATAATATCAACAAACAATTCCGAATTAATAAAATTGATGAATTTAGAAAGAAATTGATACAACACACAAAACAGAGCAGGGAATTTGGAAATGCAAGCAAGAGAAATGGACAGAGCTTTGCAGTAACTTAGATCCAAGAAAAGACAGCCAACACTGAAACATTATTAGAATCCTAGACAACAACAACAACAACATCAAAGGAGAGAACCAACATAAAACAAACTTCATCATAAATGCTAGGAAAAAATAAAAAGCTATAACAGATCAAGAAATGGCAAACACACTGCAAAAATTTATTCAAATAGCTCCAATCTTCAGTATAATGGAGAGAACAAGACCCTCAATAAATTCAGAAGATACTAAAACAAATAAGAAAATACCAATCGAACGATATCTTCTCTGAAGAACTTATACAAAGTGGACTAAATTCACCAATCAAGAAAAATGCATCTAATAAATCTCCTGGTAATGATGTTATCTTTGGTCATATGGTCAAACATCTTGGCAAAAACACCAAAGAAAAACTTTTAGACATTCTTAATACATCTAGGCAAACTACCAAAAGATGAAAAAAAAAAAAATCAATTATTGTACCCAACCTAAAACCTGACAAAAATGCTGCAGAATGTCAAAGCTATAGGCCTATCGCATTAACTAGTATACTCTGTAAAATTACTGAAAGAATCACACACTCCAGACTGATGCACTGGCTCAAAAAAATAAGAAAATGAACTTCTACCAAACTGCCTATAGAGCCCATCATTCGGCAACAGATCAACTATTCTACTTCTGTCAAACAGTAATACGTAATACTCATTTCAGGAAAAACCAACAAAAAATACAACTGCCATATTCCTTGATAAGATCGCTGCTTTTGATAGTGTTTGGATCAAAAAATTAATACAAATAGTATGTGATATTGGAATTAGAGGAAATGCTTTAATGTGGATCGCTGACTTCATGAGAGAAAGAAAGATCAAGGTTAGAATCAATGCAGCAATATCTAGAGAGTGGAGAACCTATTCCCCAGGGCTCAGTACTCAGTCCCTTACAATTCCTTTTATAAGTCAATAACATTCATCCTTATCTTACAGAAGACACAAAAATAGTTTGTTATGCTCATGATATAGCCATTTAGCACACTAGTGACAAAATTAAAGAATCAGAAGAGATTCTAAACTAATACAAGAGAGGATTAGATGAATTTAAACTCAAAATCAAGCCAGATAAACAAAGCTATGCACCTTTAGTACAAACAGGAAAAATAGACATTCCTATCTCCAAGTCATGATCAACAGCCTAATTGAAAAAGTCACAAATCCAAAATACTTGTATTATGCTTGATGAGGAATTACATTTTGCTCAACACATCTCAATTCATAGCCCAAACTAAATATACTGAAAAGGCTTTGCAGAACAAATTGGGCACAAAGCCAAAAATTCTCAAAACTACTTACACTACACTAATAAGGCCAATAATGGAATATACAGCACCTATCTGGTTACCTTCTGCTTCACCAGTAAAGGAAAAATCAGACAAAGTACAAGCAAAAGTGTCCAAGATTATCAATGGTGCAGTCTCATCCACTAACAACAATAGAGCCCAACAGGAATGTGGACTTGACCTACTGGAGGTCAGATAAAAATTTATCACCATAAAATTCTTTAATAATATCAGAAGCTACCAAAGCAATCATATCTCCCAAAAAAACATAAACATTGAAATCAAAAATGCAGACTTCACAGATTATCAACTTTACAATATGATGACACTACCAGGAAGGAAATAGGTCTCGATTATATAAATGCCCACATAAGAAAAGAACCTCTATTTTCCAGACCTTTACCTTCAAATACCTCCATAAATCTAAACCTTACTGAACCCTGTACAAAAAATCAAAAGAAACGCTCAAAGAAAAAGGCGTAAATGCTATCAAACCTTCTTTCATTCTCCAAACAAGTTACTTGTTATACTGATGGATCGTCACATACAATATGATTATTGGAGGTGCTAGTGCTCTCCTTCTACTCCCTTTCAGGAGTAGAAGGAGAGCACCAGCACTGCAATAACTACCCTAATAGAAAATGCATTAACTACCCTAATAGTGAACTGACACCCACTCACAATTTTACCTGTCCAGCAATTACGGAAGCTTTCTTGCAAGCAATAGACCCTAATCCCAAAATTTCAATAAAAGTTGGATCTGTGAGAAATGCTTCCAATTTTCCCAGAAAACTCTATGCAATAAATAAAGCACTTGAAGCCTATTTAAAATTATCACCATCTCAACAATCAGAGGGAATTATAATTTACAGTGACTCAGGATCAGCTATGGAGGCAATCAAAAATGGTAATACCAAGCTCACCCAAAATATCCATGAACTCTTAAACCAACTAAAGTGTTTGGAAAAAAGTTGCACTTTATGATAGATTCCTGCTCATGTACAACAATGCAGTTGATAAATTAGCAAAAGAGGCCAGAGAATTATAACTCAACCAAGAAACTGATATGATAACTCTTGCCGATGCTAATACACTAGCAAAATATAAACTAATTCCACTAAATCAGGGATACAACTCCAAATTCCTGAAAATGTTGACAGAAAGACCATTACCATGACAGCAAGACTCCAAACAGGACATCTCAGAGGAATGAAAATCAATACGGATGGTACAAGAACATATAGAAACTGCAATAACTACCCTAATAGTGAACTGACACCCACTCACATTTTTACCTGTCCAGCAACTACAGCAGCCTTCTTGCAAGCAATAGACCCTAATCCCAAACAACAACTTTATACAAACAAAATCATCGACATAGCTAAAGCAAACATGTTAATAGAAAGGGGGGGGGGAATGGTAAATCCCTTTATGCTTTTATAGCCGGTTACGAAACTCATAATAATAATCTTCTCATAATGTAAAACAATATATATACATCTCTTAGGAGCTGGGTTTTACATTATGAGAGAATATTAAAGTTAGTGACGGAGCTTGATCCACCTATGCATGGAGTTGCCCTGGTGTTGTACTACCCAAGTGATCATTAACACTTGGACTCACCGATAGTTTTTTCGGCATGAAACTCTATGGATTTCGATCCGAGTTTCGTACCCAGCTATAAAAACATAAAGGGATTTACCCCCCCCCCTTCTATTAATATGTTCGCTGGTAAAATAGCCTTTCGGCTTATTAAATTAGTAATTAACAATAAATATAGGAGTACACCACTTCGATAGTAGAGATATGTAAGTTTGTGTTCACTTAAAACCTTAATGAGCCTGTGTAGCTCGGCGGATGTGGCGTTTGCACACCGCCGCGCTTGGCCGCACGAAGGAAGTCTTGGTTTCGAGTCTAGTCGGCGACTAGAGGAAATTTTTCTAAGCCTTTTTTCGACCGGTTCCCGAGTTAGTCGATCTCTGGCACGGGCAAGCAGGTTTTTCCTCCCGGAAACTCGGGTTTTTCGTCCTGTAAACGCAAGAAAATCGACCGTAGAACCCACATTATTCCAGACATTAAATATATTGCGTTAGGGTTAGGAACCACGAGATGGCGGCACATTTGAGCCGTCTCTCTTCACTGCGCACCGCTTAATTAGTGATAGCCTTGGGCCATCTGTCTCTGATTGGGTACCAGTGGAGATTGAACTGCCCACTCAGTCTCCAAAAAGTTAGATAGGGCTAAATGGCCTCGCCTACTCCCGTATACGGGAATAAAATGGCGTTTGCTGATTTTTTTTTTTTTTTTTTTTTTTTTATTCCAGGTCTACCTACTCACTGATGAGACCTCAAAAAAGGTTGAAACCGGTCTGGGTAGTGACCTCTTCTCATAATGTAAAACAATATATATACATCTCTTAGGAGCTGGGTTTTACATTATGAGAGAATATTAAAGTTAGTGATGGAGCTTGCTCCACCTTTGCATGGAGTTGCCCTAGTGTTGTACTACCCAAGTGATCATTTACACTTGGACTCGCCGATAGTTTTTTTGGCATGAAACTCTATGGATTTCGATCCGAGTTTCGTACCCGGCTATAAAAACATAAAGGGATTTACCATACCCCCTTTCTATTAGCTAAAGCAGTTCAAAGAGCACATGGAAAAGACAACACCACCACCTTATCAAGAATATACCAAATTGATCTGAAGGAACTAAAAAGGGATTTATAATCAAAACACCCACTAGTTCCTAGAATATATGGAGTTCCTAAAATTCATAAAAAAGATATACCACTAAGACCGATAGTAGATGGAAGGGGCTCTCCAACCTCCAATATTAGTAAGTTTAGATGTTGTCAGCATTTTAGAAAGGTTCCAAGAAATGAACAGTAAACATCCTGGAGGATCTCTTTCCACCAGACATTGTACAGCTCTACAAACATTGCATTAAAAAACACGTTCTTCCTTTACCAAGACAAACTCTGGGAACAAAAAGTAGGACTAGCAATGGGTTCACCCCTCTCACCAGCTCTAGCTAACCTCTACATGGAAAATTTTGAAAATAATGCTTTATAAAACTGGCCTGGCACATAAAACCAAAAATATGGCTCCGCTATGCGGATGATATCTTCATCATTTGGCCAGGAACAGCACTAGCTTAACAACTACATCCAAACATAAAAATTCACTCTGGAACTAGAAGAAAATAAAAAACTTCCTTACCTAGATATCCTTATAGAAATAAATGAAAGAAAAAACAGGTTATCAATCTCCATCTATAGAAAACCAACAAACACAGGAAGATTTCTTCATGCTACCTCACCACTACCCCAAGCAAAAAAAATAGACCTAATAAAAACCTTAAGGGATAAAGCATATAATATCCCCAGTACAGAAGAAAAGCGGAAAGAAGAAATACATTATTTAACACAGATCTTACAACTGAGTGGTTACACAACTAAGATAATTAAGAAAATTCTCAACACAGCACGTACAAAAAACTTAAATAAACAAGACTTCAAGAACGCAGTCACTCCTCCTTATATCAAGAATGTAACAGATAAATTTGCCAAATTATTCTACAAGTACAACATAAAAGTTACTTTCCTACCACTTGAAAAAATATCAAGATCTCTTCATCCTCTGAAACCCCCACATCACCCAATGAAAAAACCAGGCGTTTATAATATTCATTGTTCCTGTGGCATCTGCTATGTGGGCCAGACTGGGAGATCGGGAGAAATCTGAATGAGGGAACATCAAAAGGATGCACAAAAGAAGAGAAAACATAAATCTGGCTTAGCATATCACACAACTTCTACTGGTCATGATGTACTCTGGGATAGAACAAACATGTCCTATATTGATAAGAATTGTTTCACAAGAAAATTCAAAGAGGCAGCAAATATGATTAAAATTCTTAGTCAATGCAACAAAAACCAAGGTTTGATTTTAAATCAAGTTTGGTCATCGTTTATTAAAAATTTACCCACTTCAGACCTTGGACAGAGTGAACATGAACCACAGAATGCGACAACAAATAGCAGTGTCTCCAACTAACATGCATTAACAGTTGTATAGATCTGTTATTCGGTTTTTTAACGAACTTTTTTGATGTTCATAATACCAACAAATGAACTTGTTTTTCATAATTTCTTATAGTTTGTGCTTTAAACTGTTAGTTCTCTTTACCCCTGAAGATGTTAGTCTTACGACTAACGAAACTTGTTGGGTTATTTTTAGTACTTGTTTAGTTTTTTTTAAAAACAGTTCTCTAATAAACATGGTCACAAAACTGGAATATTTCTATTGAACTTCTTAACCACAGAAACCTACGCATGAAAAAAGTATCATTCTTGTTAAAACACTCCAAGCACTGTTCAGAGAATTTCATGCGAGCGTGTTTTTGATCTGCTGTAAGCAAGCGAGGCACCCATCTTGTACAAAGATTTTTCATTTGCAATTCTTCATGCAAAATATATCATACACATTCTTTTGAAATGCCTATAGTCTCAGCAACTTCACACACTTTGACTTGCTGGTCATCCAATACCATATCGTACATTTGATCAATGATTTCTGTTGTCGTTACACTTTTTGGACTTCCTTCACATGGATCATCTTCAAGGCTGGTACGGCCAAGTTTAAACTCGGCAGCCCATTTCTTAATTGTTGAAAATGAAGGAGAAGAGTGCCCATAAACTTTTATGAACTTTGAATGAATTTCTTTTGGCGTTAAACCTTCTTTTACAAAGAATTTTATAATCGCACAATACTCAATTTTATCCATTTCAAGGGATACACACAACACTTTTGCTTCAGACAGCTGTATAAAACAAACTACTTGATAGAATGACTTACAATTTCATGTGGATGCTTATGACAGATGTACCAGGAAAAAAATAATTCTTACCAATAGTGTTGCCATCTATGGTTGAAGCCAAGAACTTTTCAGACCACCCTCGTATGTTTTCACTGTTGAAAACATTATCATGTGGAAGCCAGAAGCCAGAAATACAAATATTAAAACAAAATAAGCAATGAAAAATAATCAAATGCCTGGAGAAGAAAGAGGAATTACAAGAAAAATATTCAAAGTAGCAGGAGAAATTATTGGCAGAACTGAAAAATCTGGTTAATAAATGCCTAAAAGGAAAAGATATACCAAAAAGCTGAAATACTGTCATGATAATCTTCTTCAAAATGAGGTAATAAGAAAATGATAGATAATTAGAGGCTGCAAGATGGTACAAGTATATGAACAATTTATAAAAATAATAATCAGAATTACCAAACTATTAGATAATGCTCTGCCTAAGGAACACTCTGTATTCAGAAGGTAGTACAATCAACTGTCTGCAAACTCCGAATCAACTAAGAGAAAAATGAAGAGAATATAATCCTTCGTACATAGATATTATAAAAAAAAACTTTTCAGTTGAAAATCAAGTAGTCCTAATAGCAACAAAGAAACAAGGAGTAATGCAAAATTATTCAGCTAATAAACAAAATATAGGAAAAAGCACTGGTCTGCTAAATAAAGGAGTATGTGCCATTAAGATACTATTTCCCCTAAATCATTCAATGAAGTATTATATTATACCCTATATAAATAAGATTGGAGTGATAGAGGGAGTAATATAAATGGAGAAAACCTAAATCATTTATGATATGTTGATGATATTACAGTTACAATAAACAACAAAAGACAGCTAGAAGAAATGATGAATGAAATAAACAAAGTAGGATTATATATAAACTATGAATATACTAATTTTATGAAAAATACTAAAGAAACCAGTTAATAGAAGAACAAATAACAACAGACAATAATAAAATACTAGTATAAGAATATGTATACCTTGGGAGATCTTTTACATTAGGATAAAATAAACATTTAGGAAGAATTAAAAAAAAAAAAAAAAGAATTCAGCTAGCCAAATGAACTTTTGGAAAAAAAAATTGACTATTTCTGTGTAGGAAAACAAAACCTGACTAGAGAGTGAAACTTTTCAAATCCCAGTGATGATATATAGATCAGAGACATGGCCAATAAATAATCAAACAAATAGAGAGAGAGAGAGAGAGAGCACTATGCTAAACATTGGATTACTAGGCAAAATAAAGAAAACGACAACAACAACAAAAAAAAAGCATGGATGTAAGGGAAGAGATTTTAAAATTAAAACGGACATGAGCAGGGCATATTGATGAATGATGATATCTTCATTCTATCATTATCTTTATGAAATATTCCTGTCTTCCTTACACTGCTTAGATACTTTTCCAGTAGCTAGACTTTGCTGAACTGTCAGGTCTATCATTTCCTTAATACATTTTTTAAATCTGATTTTGCAATAGTAAAAACAATTTTGTTTTTACTATTGCAACGAGTCTGGTGTGCACTTTTCAGACCACAATGCTATGATTAGATTGTTAATCCTTCGGCATGCTCTACATTCTGTTGTCTGATTGTATTCTCTAGCAAAACTGTGTGCTTGCAGGATGAAAAATCCTATCAACTCTATATAGGATACCAACTAATTTGCCTTCAGCTGAAGGAAGTCTTTCCAACCAAATCAGATTGGATTATTTCCACAGTGTATGATTTAAAATTAAGATGGATGTTTTCATATATATAATATAATATAAATATCACATGAGAAGTATACAATTAATAGGGCAATATATACTGACACAGTTTCAAAGGAACATGGGGGCAGAATTTCAGAAATTTTTCTACTCAAAGACCAAGTAATGAATTCATTATTTTAAAAATAAAGTCAAATCAATTTTATTTTATATTTTTTAAAGCTAACATCTGTAAGTAACTGACCTGTTTTCTGACATACTCAGCAATGAACATTTTCACTGGTTTAAACAGTTGTTCATCATGGAAGAAAGTTCCATCTCTTTCCACATTTTGTGATAAAGCAGGTACTTGTAAGTTGTCAGTAAAATCTTTACATAAATTAAAAAACTGCTGCATTGTTTGCATTCTCTTCAAGAAGAATATATCATTCAGAATCCCTCTGGTTGAGGAAAGATGAACTGGGGGCTGAAAATAAAAATAATTAGTTTTTCACTTCTTTGCACTACACTACATTTTCTAGTAATATTATAACATGCCATGTAATGAAACTATATGTTCTAATGTGATGTATCTAGTTTTATATCCTGAGAATGTAAATAGTTGGAGAGATGCATTAACAAAATAATCTAACAATGTGAAATTTTTATTATACTTAATTTTCAGTGTACATACTACATTCTGCCCCTCAAATATGTCCCCCAAACAAACAGAAATTACAGATTAAATAACATATAAAAATATACAATAAGAGTAATTATAACAAGCATATGATATCACATTTGTAAAACAAAACAGCACAAGTCTGGATTATCCATGCTTATTTTTTTTCAATTATTCATAGCATCCCTCCTTCTTCGGCAGCCCAAATAACTGAGAATATACTATAATAAAAAAATATTTCTTCCCTATATTAAGAGCAAAGTTTATATTTTATTCAGGAAATGTATGAACACTCAGCTTTTTTAAATTAAAACTTCTGTTATAAGTAATAGCACTTCTTATATTTTTTTTTTGTAACTCAATTACACTCTCAATCTCATTTTATAGAAGTGAATGAACAGAAGAAAATGCTTCTAAAATACCATTCTCCTCTCAAAAAAAAAAAAAAGTCATTCAGCATTCTGCCACAAGGATTTTTTATGAGTTGTTAATTTGACACTTACACCACCTAGTTTCACTCACCCCAAAAAAGCTACTGACTTCTTCAGGGTTATAATTAGCATAAAACAAGATATTAAAATAGATAATGGAGTAGTCCAAATACTAAAAAAATCATTACAAACGAGAATAAATAAATTCATCTTAACCAAAAATGCAAAGTAGCACAGCAAGCATGGCTGTCATCTGGTAAAGATTGGAGATGATTGTTGGCAGAATTAAATATGAGTTGTTAAAAGAGTTAATAGATTTCCAGATGCCATTTAATATAAGTCCTTGGTTTCTGTTGCGAGATCAATGCGAATGGATAACTAACAGTTTATTTTAGGAGACTGGAGCAAAGGTTTCTTTAAATTAATGCACAGTGAAAATATCCCAGTTTATTATATGGTTAGTAGTTGAAGCGTGGTTGACCACACAAAAAATTTCTTCTCTTTTATGCTCGATGTCTCCAACATGTTCCTTCTTTCGCTTTAGTTTAATATAACTAAAATCTACATTCGAATGTTTTGACCTTTATGTCAAGGTTATCTTCTGGAGCTTACAACTATACACAGAAAACAAGCTACACTACAATCAAACTGGTTTGTTAAAGATACTGATCAATCGCTACAACAATTATTGGCCCAACCTCGTGAAAAAATAAAAAAATAAAAAATTATACATCAACGCTAGAGTCCTATTATTTGTGTTGTCTACTATGTACATATATTAACGTTATTCCAGCCCGTTGGAGTGGAATGGTTTCTAATACTAGCGGATTGGCTAGAGTCCTGACTTATGTTGAATCTTTCATATTAGGTTGGCTGAATGCGTGCCATCCAGATACTTGGAATTTTCATACCATCTTTGTTATTGATATTTGGGTGGTTTATCAGGATTTCGCAGATTCCTTAAATTATCTTTCGTACCAGGTTTTTGTGCGGTGTAAGGAGCAGATGCTTTTCCAGTTGATTTGGTGTAAGGTGTTGAGTGCATGGTCTGACAGGATTGCGTCACCATAATGGTTATATTTAATGTGTCTAATGTGTTCTTTCTTGCATATGGGGATTGTCCGTCCTGTTTCACCAATGTATGGTAAGCTACAGGTGCAGCAGATGCAATAGACTCCAGGATGTGCTAATGGGAGGAGAGAATCCTTAGAGGAGTTGAATATGGTTTTAAGTTTAGTGGGTGGTTTAAAGGTGGCATTGAGGTTATAATCTTGAGGATTCTGTTGATTTTTTCTGATAACCCTTTAATGTATAGGATGGCTATGGTTTTACTGTAATCTAGATTTGTTTTTGTTGTTGTTTCATGGAGTATTTTATTAATAGTATTTTTGTTATAGTCATTATTTATGAATGTGTCGCCGATGATTTTTATTTCTTGTTTCAGGGCTTGTTGTTTAGAGCAAATTGTTGTAGCTCTGTTTTTAAGCGTGTTAATGACTCCATATTTTTGTGATGGGTGGTGGTATGAATTAGCATGTATGTATTGGCCAGTGTGTGTTGGTTTTCGGTAGACCGTGAAGGATAGACTGCCTGAAGGAAGACGTGTGACTAGTGTGTCCAGGAACGGGAGCGAATTTTGATTTTCGATTTCGATGGTAAATTGTATGCATTTGTGTTGTTTGTTCAGGTGGCTAAGGAATGTGTTTAGCGTTTGTCGCCCGTGTGGCAAAGGTTTTTTTCACCAGAGGTCAGGCCAACAATTGTTGTAGCAGTTGGTCAGTATCTTTAACAAACCGGTTTGATTGTAATGTAGCTTGTTTTCTGTGTATAGTTATATGCTCCAGAAGATGAACTTGACATAAAGATCAAAACGTCGAATGTAGATTTTAGTTATAATAAACTAAAGTTTTTATTCAAACACAGTAGTAGTTGTCTCCATAATTTTCAAAAATGCATTTGGATCACCGTATAAGCTTAAAAGTAAAAATGTTCCTTCTTTCTCACATTGAATCCACGACTTATCTGCCCTATATAGGCCAGACTACATGTGCATGGTGTTCTATAGACTCCAGGGTGTTTTTAAGGACATCAAACCATTTACAAATACCTATAGCATACCATTTTCATTTAGTCTGGCATAAGGCCAGATCATATGGTTTCCCCTCATTCTACAATATGAAAAAATCTTACCAGTGTCAATCCAGTGGTAACCTTTCAACAGCTTTTTTTTTTTTTTTTTTCTGGCACAGAAATTATAGAAATAATTTGGTTTTTCCAATGTTTTTCTGTCTACCACTCTCCTAATATCATCAAACATTCCTTTTTGATTTCCTGTCTTTAAATGATTTTCTCCAGTAAAACAATTGTAATAATCAGGCTACCTTCCTCAGATTTTGATGTTCGGAACTCTAGCTGGCTTTCTTTTTTATTACATTACATTGATACTGCAAGTACAGATTTTTTACACAAACTGTTCTCACAACTACTGGCATAACCACTTTCAAAACACTTTAAAGCTCATATTCACTAGTGACCCTTCTAAATACACTGCAGCTATTGTTTGTTCTGCAAGTATTTCAGACCACAATCTGAGTATTATTTCTAAACATGTGGATGAGACTAACTCACACAGCTGCTCTTATCCATGTGTTGTTTGGCATTATAAGAAAGTCAAATGGGATCATATTTACGATCTCTCTGCTTAATTTCCTACACAGGATCCTCATTTGTGACATAGGAAGGTTACTGTTTTTTATCTTCTGATCTAAACATTTCCAATGAATGTATTATTGAAGTAATATTTAGTGGTATGAAAATTCTTTTCTTCATTCTTGATTTTGAAAAAGGGCTAAAAGCATTGCATCATATCAAATGAGTCAATCTATTGGTTAAAAGGTATCACTGGATGTTGGTAGCGGTCTGTTTTGTGCTGTTAGTTTGACTGTTTGGTAACGCATCTATATTTGACATCATTCATGTACTGTGTTCTTGATCTCCCTCTACCAAGTCTTCTCTAAATTATTATTCCATCAATCAACCCTGTAACGCCTAGAGAGCATGTCCCCTGGGTGGCGGATAGGGGAGCCCACCATGTGTGTGTGTATGCTCATGCGTGCATGTGGGTGTATATATATGGTGGGGTGGTCCTAATATACTGAATAAGGACTCGTGGACCAACAGGGCCATAAGGGGGCAATCATCTTGATTGTAAGAGAAGTGGCACTCCCATGGACCCCTAGCTGGATCTATCCTCTCCTTCTACTTTGAGGAAGATCCAC
Organism: Typopeltis vanoorti; assembly: GCF_054136105.1. Classification (NCBI taxonomy): domain Eukaryota; kingdom Metazoa; phylum Arthropoda; class Arachnida; order Uropygi; family Thelyphonidae; genus Typopeltis; species Typopeltis vanoorti. Next base: position 44,080,846 of record NC_143557.1, on the reverse strand, counting down.
TTACTTTAATCTTTCCTATTATGCCTTATCAGCCAACTCTTCTTATTTTATGACCCTTATGCTATTAGAATACTCGAGGGCCATAGGGTCTTTTCATTTCTGGCCTTACAACTATGCCCTCTCTATAAACCTTACTATAATTCTTCTATAATCTACTCATTTCCCTTCAGCATACCCTATGCTTCCTATGGGCTTAAATTCGGAAGAAGGCTAGTTCAGAAGTCTTAAGGTAGCAGCCCTACCACTGAACTATTCCATCGTCACGCTAGTCTCCTGATATGGAGAACATAATCCTACTTGTCAGCTGACAGAAAAAGATAATCGGATTGAATCTATGGGAAACGACCCAGGAATGGAAAAGGTAAAACAAAAATGGAAACGACAAAATATAATACATATAGCAAACTGGAATGTAAGAGGAATAGCATATAAAGAAATAGAATTAGACCAGTTATTAAATGAAAGAAATTTTAAAATAGCAGTAATCACTGAAACAAAAAAGAAATTAAAAGGAACTATGAGAACTGAAAATTTTAATGTGATATACAGTGGAGTCGACAGAGACCAAAGAGCACAAGCAGGAGTCATGATTTGGATTCATAATTCCCTTTCAAAACAGTTAAAACATTATAAATTATGAAATGAAAGAATAATAGAAGCTAGAATGAAAATAGATAGAAGAAATTTAACAATAATTTGTTTATATGCCCCAGAAGAAGGAAGAGAACAGGATAATATTGATTTTTATAATCAGCTACAAAACATATATAATAAAATAAATAAAAACGATTACATAATTTTAGCAGGAGACTTAAATGCAAGAATTGGAAACACGAAAATTAATAATAATATAGGAATACATGGAGAACACACTCTAAACAGAAATGGTAAAAAATTGATTACTTTGTAGTTTATAATAACCTAAAAATAATGAATTCCTTCTATAAACATAAAGACATACATAAATATACTTGGGCAGCAAGAGGATGGAAATCAATATTAGATTACTTCATATTAAATGAAAAGACATCAAAATTTTCACTAGATGTTAGAGTTCACAGAGGATATGAAATAAGCAGTGACTACTTCCTTGTTAAAATAAAATTAAGATTACCACCTAAATGGCTACAAGTAACAAGAACAGAAAGAAAAATTGAAACATTTGTTTATAAAATTAGACTATTCAATGACACAAATGTACAATGGCTATATGAACCAAGAATTAACCAATATCTAGATAAAATAAAACAAAATGAAGAAATAGAAATAGAATGACTTAATATAAAAATGATACTAAATGCAGCAGCAAATGAAAGCTTAGGAAAGACCAAAAAATTCAATAAAAGAAAAAAAACTGAAGATCTGGGATGATACAATCAAAGAAATAATCAAAAAGAAAAAAAGAAGCCTATCACAAATGGTTAAGCAGTAAAAGATTAGAAGATGAAATAGAATATAAAAGAATAAGAGAAGTCAGAAAAAGATAGAGAGTCATGGAATAAATTTGTTTCTAATTTAGAACATGATTTATATAAAATAAGACCCAATGTATATAAGATTTTGAAACACCTAAATGCAGATACCAAAGAAAACATAAAAGTAAACACTGAATTGAAATTAGAAGAATTTCTAAATTACTACACAGAACTGTGGACAGACAAATATTTTAAAAAAGACAACTGGCAAATGATTAAAGAAAATGAAAAGGAAATAACTGAAGAAGAATTAGAAATCAGCCTGAAAGAAACAAGAAACGGAAAATCACCTGGAGAAGATAAACTAGGTTCAGAACTATATAAATACGCAGGAACAAGATTCAAAGGAAGACTCTTATTATTTTTAAATAAAATTTACTCAACTGGTATCCCCCCAATAGAATGGAAAAAAGCAATTGTGATTCCTATCTTTAAGAAAGGTAATAGAGATGACCCTAAAAACTATAGAGGTATCAGTATACTAAATTCATCTTACAAAATATACAGCAGAATCTTAAATAACAAACTAATGAAATATTCTGAAAACTTTATTCTAGAGGTACAAAATGGATTTAGAAAAGGACGATCATGTATAGACCCAGCCTTCTGCCTAAAATTAATAATAGAGAAAAGAAGAGAATATAATTTAGAAACACATATTGCATTTATTGACTTTGAAAAAGCATTTGACAAAGTTAAAAGAAGCATATTATTTAACATATTAAAAGAAAGACAAATACCAAATAATATCCTAAAAGCTGTCACAAGTATATATGAAAATAATCAAATACAAATAAGATTAAATCATGAGCTATCATATATATACAAGAGAGATAAACCAAGGGATCTGACAGGGATGTCCCCTCTCAGCAACTCTTTTTAATATCTACTTAAATGAAATAATAATAAAATGGAATAAAAATTTACATCAAGGAATTAAACTTTCTCCTACAGTTAACTTAAACGCTCTCCTCTTTGCCGACGACCAAATAATAATTAAAAATGCTGAAGATAACTTAAAGAAAGCTATTTTAGATCTAAATGAGATATCCAAAGATTAGGGTATGATAATATTAACAGAAAAATCAAAAACTATGGCGTTTAAAGGACAAGATCCAGCAAGAACTAAAATAGTAATAGATAACAAGATCTTAGAACAGGTGAATTCATTTAACTACCTCGGATGTATGATCACATATGAAAATGAAAAAGATATAAACATAAAAATTGCAAAATATTTAAAAATAACAGGTGTAATTAACTCTATATTTACACCAAACGTAGTTCAAAAACAAAACCAGACTAAAAGTATACAATACATTAGCCCTACCAGTCTTAATGTATAGAAGCGAAATCTGGACAATAAAACAAAAAGACAAACGAAGATTAACAACAGCAGAAATGAAGTTTATGAGAAAAACTGCAAAGTATACCCTATTTGATCACAAAAGAAACGAAGATATTATGAAAGAATTAAACCAAGAACCAGTAATAGAAAAAATTAAAAAATATAAACATAAATGGATGGAACACGTTCAAAGAATGAAAACAGAAAGATTACCAAAACAAGCTTTATAGTACAAACCATTAGGAAAAAGAAAACCAGGACGTCCTCTTAAACGATGACTTCTAAGGCTAGAACAGGCCAGGCTAGGCCTAAATCCTTGATACACATGATGATGATCAATCAAATTTGTAGTCTAATCTGGGTATCCTAGTATATGTCCTATCATGTTATTTCTTCTTTTTTCTAACATATATAGTATTTTGCTTTTTTCCTTTTGCCTTTCTTAATACTATTTATTTGTGACTCTTTCTGGCCATGCAATCTTTGATATCTGACACTAACACCACATCTTGAATGCTAGAAATTTTGATTTATCTCTCTTTTATTTTTTTTTTAAAGCGTTCATGTCTCTGATCCATAGAAATCCACATTACAGACAATCTTTTAATAAAGTGCTTCTTTGTTCTCAGTGACACATTTTTTAATGTTAGCTGTGTCCTTTTCTTGTTAAACGCCTTTTGTGCTTGAACTATTATTATTCTCGCATCTCTTCTGCTTCCTCCATCTGATATTATTAGATTTCCAATATTTTTTCCTCATTGATTTTCATCTTGCATCTTTTATAAAGAAGTTTATTCATCTCTGCAAGTGATTCTCGTAGTCCTTTTTCATCTTCTATTTTAATGCTGTTGTCTAGTCTACAAATCTTATACTAAAGCCCACCATTAAAGTTTATTCTTTTCTTTGAATTCCTTCATAGCCTCCTTAATGTTAATATCAAAAAGTAGTGGTGAGAGCACACATCCTTGTCTAATGCCCTTTCTTATATTAGCTTCTTTCCTTTGTTTTCCTATGATTGTGGTTCAATTTTATTAATTGATTAATGAGTCTTCGGTCACTGTAATCCATTTGATATTTGATGGCTTTGGACATGATATTCAAATCAATGCTGTTAAAAGCTTTTTTCTATATCAACAAATGTTATGGGTAGAGTTGTTTATTATTTTAACGGTATAATAGAACACAGAAACTAAGTAAATAATTAATTTATTAACTTGATGCTGATATTTCGCTGGTGTTATAACCAGCATCTTCAGAGCACAAAAACACTGTTTGTCACAATACGTGAGACTAAAACAACATGGTGTACTTAAACAAAATTGTAGCAGCAACACAAAGACTAGAGTCCTGATTTTGGTGCCCTCTATCTGAAAAAAAAAAAAAAAAAAAAAAAAGGCTATCATATATTACTAGAGTCCTAGAAAAGTGCTAGTTTTTTCTTAATATGACTGTCTCCCAGATCTTCGGCAAGTTAATACAGCCATATTTGTTGAGATTTGGAGTGTGTTTTAGGGCTTCTGTCGCCTCTAAGAACAATCTCTCTGATTAATTCGGGTTTCTGTGTAGTACTTTTGTGTTTTTCCAATTGATCCTGTGTGCAGAGGTATCCAGAGCATGGTCTGCTAGGCCCGACTTCCCATAATGATAATTCTAGACGTATCGTTTATGTTCGCTGATGTGGATATTCACAGTTCTGCGGATATAACACCAGCGAAATATCAGCATCAAGTTAATAAATTATTTACTTAGTTTCTGTGTTCTATTATACCGTTAAAATAATAAACAACATGTTCGACGAACAGATAAGTCTGTCCACACGGTTATAGGAAGAGGTATACTTATTCTAAGTGCTTTTTCTATGATATCTAAAACAGTTGGTATAGCTTCTCTTGTCTCTTCTCTCTTTATTTACGTTGAAGCCTCAGACAGATTTTCTTCTATTTTTCTTTCGATACAGCAGTGGATATTCCAGTTAAGATTTTAAGACTGCGAGGTAATAGAATTAACATTTGATTATCTACATGTTTGTGTTTCAACTTTTTTGGAACTGCTTACATAATGCTTTGCTCAAAATCTTTTGGAATTTATCCGGCTGCATTTGACTGGCCATTTGAATAGTTCACGTTTTGCTTCTCTGCCTAGAGCTTGAAAATTGACTATTCCTAGTATTTTATATTCTTTCAGTTCTTTTAGTCATCATCAAATTCCTGATATATACCCTCAAGGGATGTACAGGATATGATAGTACTACATGAAAAATTATATCATTACTAACTTCTTATCTACAATTTTTGTCAAAATCAGTCTGTTCACTGTCAAGACCCAACATTATTAGATCTCATATTTCTATCTTCTAAGGCACTTTTTACTGTATTAATCCATCTATATCTTGGTCTTCCTCTGGGTCTTTTTCCTGCCAACCCGACAGAGAACACTTGTTTTGCTAATCTTTCCTCTCCCATTCTGTTTAAGTGACCATACCAGCTGAGATTAGCTCTGCTAACGCATTCCTGGATGCTGACAATGTCAAGTTCATTCCTAATATCCTCGTCTTTAATATGATATTGAAATTGATGCCATCTGTTCATGCCCCCCACAATCGCAATCTTTTTCAGGACTCTCATATCTGTGGTCTGTAGTCTTTGGTAAAGTGTTTACTTCTGACCCAGCTCTCAGATCCATAAGTTAAAATTAGCTTGAACACTGTCTTGTATATGGCTAATTTCTCTCTTATTCCATATAAATTTATTCAGATGACTTCCTACCATACCAGCTTTGTTGATTCTGTTGTCTATTTCCATATTTAATTTACCATCTTCATTAAAAATCGTACCTAAGTAGTTGAAATGTTTTACTTGTTCTATAGGTTATCCATTCACAATGCAGTTAATATTTTCAATGTTTCTGCCTATTTTCATTGTCTTTGTCTTTTTAATGCTGACCTTCATACCTTATCTATTCCAACAGTTATTCAACTTAGTCAGGGAATCTTGCAGAATAATAGCAGATTTATTTAGAAGTATAACATCATACGCATAAAGCAAAGAGCTGATATTAACATCTCCAATTTTGATATCAGGTTTAATACCACTTTCCTTAATAATATGATCCATATAGATAATGAATAACAGAGGGAATAAAGTACATCCTTGTCTGACATCTGATTTAACATTAAAACACATTCCTGTACTTCCTTCAATTCTAAATGCTGACTTACAACTCAAATAAAGACTAATTATTGCTTGATATAATGCCCCATTCACAAAATATAACTGTAACGTTTCGAACAGCTTCTCTCTTGACATCTTGTCATATGCCTTTTCCAGATCTACAAAACTTAAATACAGATCCTTTCTTTTAAGCTTACATGGTGATCAAATGCATTTTTGAAAAATATGGAGACAACTACCGTGTTTGAATAAAAACTTTAGTTTAATATAACTAAAATCTACATTCGACGTTTCGACCTTTATGTCAAGGTTAGTTATCTTATGGAGCATACAACTATACACAGAAAACAAGCTACACTAAAATCAAACTGGTTTGTTAAAGATACTGCCAAACCGCTACAACAATTGTTGGCCTGACCTCTGGTGGGAAAAAAAAAATTGTACATCAACGCTAGTCCTATTGTTAGTGTTATCTGTTGGTTGTAGAAAATACATTGGGCGCAACAACAAGTATCTATCTATATACATATATCAACATCATGATTATACTTGTACATTCCAGCCAGTTGGTATGGAATGGTTTCTAATACTAGCTGAAGATTGGTTAGAGTCCTGACTTATATATCAGGTAGGCTGAATGTGTGCCATCCAGATCCTTGGTTTTCATGTCATCTTTGTTGTTGATATTTGGGTGGTTTATCAGGATTTCGCAGGCTTCCTTAAATTTCCTTTCATACCAGGTTTTTATGTGGTGTAAAGAGCGGGTGCTTTTCCAGTTGATTTAGTGTAAGGTGTTGAGTGCGTGGTCTGACAGGCCTGCTTCACCATAATGGTTATATTTAATGTATCTAATGTGTTCTTTCATGCGTATGGGGATTGTCCGTCCTATTTCACCAATGTACGGTAAGCTACAGGTGCAGCGGATGCAATAGACTCCAGGATGTGCTAATGGAAGGAGAGGATCCTTAGAGGAGTTGAATATGGTTTTAAGTTTAGTGGGTGGTTTAAAGGTGGCATTGAGGTTATAATCTTGAGGATTCTGTTGATTTTTTCTGATAACCCTTTAATGTATGGGATGGCTATGGTTTTACTGTAATCTAGATTCGTTTTTTGTTGTTGTTTCATGGAGTATTTTATTAATAGTATTTTTGTTATAGCCATTATTAATGAATATGTCGCCGATGATTTTTATTTCTTGTTTCAGGGCTTGTTGGTTAGAGCAAATTGTTGTAGCTCTGTTTTTAAGGATGTTAATGACTCCATATTTTTGTGATGGGTGGTGGTATGAATTAGCATGTATGTATTGGCCAGTGTGTGTTGGTTTTAGGTAGACCGTGAAGGATAGACTGCCTGAAGGAAGACTTGTGACTAGTGTGTCTAGGAACAGGAGCGAATTTTGATTGTTCAGGTGTTGTTTGTTCAGGTGGCTAAGGAATGTGTTTATCGTTTGTCGCCTGTGCGGCCAGATCGGGAACACGTCATCTACGTATCTAAGCCAGACTGTTGGTCTAAGCGTAGCAGAATCAAGATCCCTTTGCTCAAAGGTTTCCATGTAGAAGTTAGCGATTGCAGGGGGATAGTGGTGAGACCATGGCTGTACCTTCTTTTTGTAGGTAAAATCAGTTTTGCCACACGGAGTAACCAGACTGTAGTATGTGGGCAAAGAGGGCCGTAATGTTCGGCAGAAATTTGTTCTGTAGTAGGAGAATTGTGTCATTGATGGGGACATTAGTGAAAAGTGCAGAAACGCCGAAACTGACTAATAAGTCATCTTTGTCGAGTGTTATGTTTTTAGTTTTGTTTATAAAGTGTTGTATTTTTTATTTAGGAGGGGGGAATGAACTACCAACTCCTTAAGTGTTGGCGCTAATTTCTTGGCTAAGGTGGTAATTGGGACTGTCTATTCCTTCCACGATTGGTTGAAGGGGCACATTTTGTTTGTGTATTTTCAGGACCACATATATTCTGGGGGTGGGGATGTAGTGGGGTTTGAGTTTTTTAACTGTGTCTGGTGGCCAAGAAGTGATGGACTTGAGTAGTTTCTCTGTTTTATCCTTTATCCTTTTTGTTGGGTTATAATTTACCAGCTTATATGTGTTGTTATCGGCTACTAGTTGATTCATCTGAAGTATGTATGTTGACCTGTCAAGGACAACTGTGGCATTGCCTTTATCTGATTTCGTTAATATTATGTTTTGTTTGGATTTTAATGACTTAATTGCTGCTAGTTCTGTTTTTGTGAGATTGTTCTGTATGGTTTTCTTAGTGTTCAGGACATTACTAGTTTCTAATCGTATTTATCGGCTATATTGTTAAGTAGGGACCTGATGCCTCTTTCTATATGGTAGATAAAATCCAATTTGTTTACCTTTTTAGGTGCTATTGCGTAGTTAAGTCCTTTATTCAGTAGCGTAAGTTCGCCGTTGTTCAGAGTGTGGCTTGATCACATGGTTCTTGCTTGCCGATGGTTGTAAATACAGATCTTTATTATATTCCCATGATTTCTGAACTACCTGTTGTAAAGTGAAAATCTGATCCTGACAGCCTCTATTTGGCCTAAATCCAGCTTGTTCTTCTCCTTGCTTCTCTTCCACAATTCTTCTCAACCGTTTCTAAAGTATACTTGCATATATCTTACCAGGAACACTCAGTAGAGAAATACCTCTGCAATTCTCACATTCAGTTTTATTTCCCCTTTTTATATATGGCTATGAGAGCTCTACTCCAATCAACTGGAATTTGTCCCTCTGACCAGGCATTCTGAACTATGCAGTGCAGTCACTCTCAGACTTTTATACCTCCATACTTGAGCATTTCTGGTCGAACATCATCTACTTATGCTGCCTTTCATTTCAGGCCTTTGAATAACTATTTCTACTTCAAGTATGATATGTATTCCTGACTACATGCTGGTCAGTGTTTTTTACCACTGTGCTGTCATCACTGCTTGTTTCATTTAGCAATTTTTCAAAGTAATTACTCCATACTTCAAGGATATCTTTTTTCTCCTGTTTTCATGTCACCTTTATCATCTCTAATTCCTTTTACAGCACTCTTTCCTCCATTTCTGAGCTTTTTCAACAACCTCCAGAATATCTTGCCACCTTCTTCATATTTATTTTCTATGTTCTTACCAAAGTCCACCCATGAATTTTGATTAGCTTTCTTACATTTGTCTTTGTATTCTCTAAGAGCACAAGCTGACTTATTTGCAAGGAACTTTTGATATGCTTTCTTCTTTTCTTTCACTGACTCTTTAACTTCCTGTGTCCACCATGGAGTTCTGATTTCTCTAACCTCACAGACCACCTCACCACATGCCTCTCTGGCTGAATCAATCAATGTTTTCTTCAATAATGTTCGTGTATTTTAGTCTGCAGTTCACAGCTGAGAGGCACTCAATTTTTATTCACTTTGAAACTTTCTTACATGTTCTTCTTTTCAATATGAATTTCAATTTTATCCTGCTCAAGACTAAATGGTGATCACTTCCAATTTCAAATCCTCTGTACACTCTGGTGTCCTGCACCAGAGAGAAGACATCGCTATCAATAATTACATAGTCAACAGTCAATGAGACTTTTCTTATTCCTTGCCTCGTCTCTACAAGTGAATTTGTTCACTTGTAGAGACGAGGCAAGATTTTTATGTTGGCTGACATAGTGTTAGTAATAACCATTCCATGTCCTGAGCAGAAATCCAACAGGTATTTGCCATTATTATTAGCTTTGCTCTTTTCTCCAAATTTTCGCAATATATTTTTGTATGTCTGACAATCATTTCCTACTCTGCTATTTAGATCCCCAACCAGGAACAACTTTTCATTTTTCATTGTGTCAGTTGCTTTCCCTAAAGCCTCAAAATATTCCCCGACTTCTACCTTAGTAGAACCTTCTGTGGGACCATAGGAAAAAATAAGTCTCATTGATCAGTTCCCCATTCTCATAATGGTTCACATTACTTTACTCGAGACTTTGTTGTTTTAAGGATACTTGCGACATAAGACTGAATGATATAATCACGTAATCACAAGAAAGATATTTATTTAACCAAATATTTCGGTCTGGAAATAGCAGACCATAATCAAGACTAATCAAGATTACTCATTAATTTTTTTTTTTTTTTTTTTTTTTTATAGCAAATTCAATCATGTTTCTACTTCAAAATATTTCGTTTCATACTTAGTGATATAACATCACGCGGCATGTTCTAATTTCAACGATCTATTGTTAGTATTCTAGCTTGTATATATTTTTAAACTGTTCTTGTAATACCACCGACGATGGTCTGCTATTTCCAGACCGAAATATTTGGTTAAATAAATATCTTTCTTGTGATTACGTGATTATATCATTTACTCGAGACTGCTTGCCATTGAAGAAGATTAGCCTCGTATTTAGTGTTGAATACTATGGCTACTCCTTTTCTTTGATTGTCATTGCCTGAATATAATGTTTCGTATTTATTGCTCAGAAAGATCTCACCAGTTTTTGCCTTTTTTGTTTCAGTCACCCCTATTATGTCGATCTGATACTTATCCAATTCCTCGGCTAGCTCCATTTCTTTGCCATTCAGGCTTCTTACGTTGATAGGAATGATCTTGAACTCTGGTGATGTGAAGCTGGGGGTGGGTTTTAGTATTTGTTCCAGTAGGTGACTTTTCGCTTTTTGCCCTGGTTCCCTGGGAAAAACAAGGGGGCCTTGTTTAACCGAGTGACACCTCAGCTGGCATGAAATTCTGTCATGTTGTACCATCATTTTTTATTTTGGTTTAAGCCAATAAGAATACAATTTGGTTGGCTAAATCCTAAATTGCCAGCACATCCTCGTTGGTTCAGTATCCAGGTAGATACCTAACAGGGTGCACCACGAGAAGGTGAGGATTGGACATTAGGTCAGAAGCCCTGATCGGTTCTCCACATTGCTTTCAATGCTATGTGGAAGTCTCCTCTCAGTTATATAACTTTGACCCTTAAGCACCCCCCCCTCAGTACTTTTAGTATCTTATCAAATTCTGACTTTAACAGGATTCCTCTATAAAGCCAATTTATCTCATTTCTCTCTGCTATAAAGTTCTCCAGTGTATTGCCTATCCTTGCGTTAATTTTTCACCTACGATTAGCACTTTTCCATACTTAGTCTTGATCAATGCCTTTATTCTTTCTCTGAATTGTTTTTGTATATATTTGTTCAATCCAGTCCTTTGCTTTCTTGGTTATTTTCTTTTTCATGCTTTCTTCTTTGTGATCCATGGCTTATATTGTATTTTTTTTCTTTTCCATAATAGTTTTCTGAAGGCTTCTTTCTTTAGAGATTTCCACTTTTCATTAATTTCATTACCATGCAGCTTATGGGGATTTATTTATTAATTTGGTGGTTTGATAATTTTCCATTTTGTTAAATTCCAATTTTTGTATGTTTTTTTTTAATGTCTGGTTTTTTTTAGTTGTAATGACTTCTCATTATGACCAGGATGTGGCTGATGTTCACATGTGCTTTAGGATAACTTTTACATATTTTCACCTGGCTACAATATATATATATTTTTTGGATGAGTTTGTAGTCTAACTGTTATCATTCAGTGTTGCAATCTCAGTGCAATTCACATGCATTTTCTTCTTTTTATCTGTTCAAATATTGTATTTACTATAGTTAGGCTGTAACTTTTGCAGAATTTGATGACTTTCTCTTCTGCTGTTTTATTTGCCTAGTCCAAATTTACTAATAATCTTCTCCTTCTCTCCAACTTCTCACATTTACTCCAACAATTTCAATTGTCCACCATGATCAAGTTTTCTTGATTATTTACTCTCATCAGTATGTTTCTTCAATTCATTCATATACTTTTATTTCCTCATCCTGTTGTTGGAATGTATATATATCTGTATAAGGACTTGGTCTATTGGTTCTGCTTGAATTTTAATCTTGTTTATTAAATAATTTAAGGAATTTACAATGTAGACAGGATATAAATTAAATTAAACCTTAATCTAATTTATATCCTGTGTATGTTGTAAATTCCTTAAATTATTTAATAAACATGTTTAACCAACGTCTAAGCCTTCCTACGTGAATTTTAATCAAGACCATTCTTTTGCTGTATTCTCAAATGTTTGTAATCTTATGTCCTAATTTCACATTTACTAAGGATCCAACACCAGCTATGTTATTTGGGGAACTCAAAATAGATAATTTTGTCATCTCTACTCCAGAAATCTACACTGACAGGTCTCTTACCTCACTTACTCTAAGAATGTCAATATAAATTTGGTTAGTTTCCATCTCATAAGTTTTCTAGTCTTGTATGTTGCATCATGAATCTGCAATTCTCAAAGCTAGTAGCTATAATTTCCATCCAACCATACTTCCATCTCCTTTGTATTCTGAATGCTCTATTGCATATATCCATAAAACAAGCCAATCTCTGGTTTATTATTTTTCATTAAATTCTTATATAGACTATCTTGATAAATGTCTTTCTACTGTTCCTATCATTCCACCAGGAAGATAGAAGAATTTAGTTCAAACTTAGGATGTGTAAGTCCAAACTTACACATCCCAAAAATCTACTGGTCTTGATGGCATTTCTATCAAGTTTGTGCTGCAGAGGAGATTTCTATATGTCACCTTTTATTCTCTTCTATTCCACTGCTATTTATCCTGAAGCCTGGAAATTTGCCCATATTCAATCCAGTAACTGAGAATTCCAGAAAACACTTGAGCTGTTAATAATCAGGAGACTGATGCAACACCCATTGACTTCAGGCACGTGACAACACACTAAGAATATGATAAAATACCATGCACATAAGAAAACAGAAAATTACAAGAAAAAAAAAAAAGCAACAGCAAGAAGCCCATGTAAGACATAAGCTACATAAAATGTCTATTTTAGACACTGGCAGTCAACCCTACAAATTTCCCTTGGTTGTTGGCAAACCATATCACCATGAATACAAATGTTTCTAATGGATTAGTGATTAGATAGATGTAATCAGAAATTACAAATACAGACAAAACAGAAATGTCATTTTGAGGCTCTCTTTATACCTAGCTGTTCAACTGTGATTCTGGTTTCAATGCTAAATGACAGCAGACAGGTGAATTATGCTTGCATTTATAACAAAATTGGGAATGATCTCAAAGAGAGTGATTATAATTATGACAACATTGATCATTTCTCTTGAGGAAAAAATTAATTCTGAATTATTTTCTTTGGATGTGCTGCACCTTGGCATAATTCGGCCAAAAGCATTTGTGAAAAAGGAACCCAGTAAGAAGTTGCAAAACACATTCCATCCCCTTGTGCTAAATATCTTGGGATAGAACACCAACATGCAGTTTATAAGAAGAATAATTCTTGAGCTACTTATGTTGTTGAATATGTCAATAAGACCAACAGAGGAATCAGCAACTTGCAAAGACAAATAATAATGACGATGAACATCCTAAGTTTGATACCATCAAAGCATATGTTAAATCCTGTAGATAAGATCATTAGCCAAGAAGTGGCTTGGTATTTACAATGCCAACAAACATCTGAGAGCTCAACAGTGATTGTTTGCATTCTTACTATGTGGACCGTGAGTAAAGAAGACGACCAAATGAAGAAGAAATACCAGGACAATTTATTGATATATGGTAAGAGAATTGATTTGACAAATACCAAGCACATACAGATATTCTAGAAGATGTCACTTTAGCTCAATTTTTATCCAAGTGTATTGTCACGAAGAAGAAGAACGTTCATAAGAAATGAAGTTTTCCTTGAGCGAGAGATGGTTTCTCCATATTTATATATTTATATATATATATAAACACACACACACACACACCACTTAGAGAAGAAGAAAATGAAATTTTAGCTGAGATGAAGTAAAGGGAGACATACGATCGATATGAGACTAATAAAAGAGCTAAGAAAAGAATGAATTGGACTCAGATATATGTAAAAATAAGGAAATCAGTTGTGAAATGTGTTTTAACATCAAATGAAGATATAATGTCTGAAGTAACTTTTGTAATTTCTTGTGTAGTTGCTCAACTCAACTGATTTGCTGACTTGTATAATCAGGCTGACAGTGACATGAATGCAGACCTTAAAATGGCTACACTCAATAGGCTCAGACGAAAATCTGATGCTGAATCAAGAATTCTATCCACTCATGCTAATTGCAAATTTAAAGCAGAATGGTTTACTGTAGCATGTTATCTACACATACTGCTGGATAAGAGACACTGATCCTATTTAAATTTTCTTTACTGGTCCTGTCAGCTGTGGGAAAACATTCATCATTCCCATACCGATGGATATCTACAATTGATTTCCTGAAACCAATGGATTTTGTAATGCATATATAACTTGCACTTCAACAGAAAAAGCTATTGATAGTGCAATAATGCATACATCCTTAAAAATTTCTATCTCCAAAAAATCACTTCATACATCCAAAATGTATGAAGTTGCACAACAACATAGAACCTTGTTTAAAAATCTTCATTTGCTTATTATTGATGAAATCAGTATGATAAGTGCTAAACAGTTATCTGAAGTTGATATGAGGTTAAGATAAATAATGGTGCATGTTGATTATAACTTCCATAGGAAGGATACCTATTTAATAAAAGATCTTCAGAAATTTCCCCCATTAAGAGCTACTCCCATCTACAAACAGATTAGATAGCATATCACCAGCTTCGTTCTGTGGTACAGGCTTAAATCCTACAAACTCAACAACGTGATGTGTCATTCTCTACAGTGTCAGCCAAAATCATTAATAGTTTCAAGTTAATAGATTCGGAAATAGAACTGATTGAATTCTGTTTTGTGACTAACGAATCTGACAGACTGTGACCTTATGGTATGACTATTCCTTTCCAATTTCTGGAAATTGTTATAACAACTCAGTGCTTAACTTGACCAGCTGATTTCATTTGCTCATCGAGTTAAAAAAAAAGAGCAAGAAGCTGTACAACACATACTATATAAAATGTGGTTTCTGCCTTATATGGGTAGTCTACACTTTAAACTTCTCTTAGTTCTTAGCAAATCATATCTCAACACCATCAGAAATACAGACATTTCTGATGTCTGTATTTCTGATTTGTCAGTTGATCAGCAGGAGCTGTGGATCAACTGACAAACATTGAATTTGAAAAAGGCACACCCAACATTAAATGATTTTGGATCAATTTTCCAATTATCTGCGATTTGCTAAGAAATAAGATGCCCAAGTATGCCCGATAGCACATTGGTAATGCTCTTATCATTGACTGGAGCCACATAGCTAGCATGTTTTTGAATAACAATAAAATGATGTCAGCTAAACAGAATCACATTCTCATTTTGTCTTGTGCCATACCCATCCATAAAACTCAAGAGGAAAGCTTCGATTTGGGTAGGTATGAATATAAAAAAAAACATGAGCAGCCATTGGTTTACTTAGTTACAGATTAACTGATATAAATGGACTCTACAGTGTTTCACCTACTGATGAACAAGAACTTTCACCATGGATTAGGAGATGTGTAATTGTCAGTGCTTCTCAAAAAGGAGTTTGAAAGGTTGGTGAGTAATCCATTGAGAACTGTACAAGACTCTTTACTCAGGCTTATTAAAGACAAAAAAAAAAAAAGACACCCATTGTTTATCTTAATCGCCAGTCTTCTAGGTCATTTGAAAAATCACACAAACACAGTTACTCAGCACTGCCAGATATTAATGCTCTCTGAAACTCTAAATAATGACAAACACATTAGTGCCTAACTTCGAAAGTGTCATGCAGATGTAGTGAGAGTATCAATTAGCCATTAGAGATACAGTATACCAAAACAAGAACAATAATGCATATATTATCACCCACAGTGATGTTATTATATACAGATATCTCCATGAAGTCAAAGCACTCATCATAGGAGATCCATTATTCACACAATAACTATCATACCTCTTCTTAAACTTATTCACCAATGAAGCAATCACAACTACCTCTGGCAACCCATTCCACCCTCCAGGCAAAAAAATCCAGTCCTAACACCCTTACACAATTTCCAAATTGTGTAAGGGTGTTAGGACTGGATTTTTTGTGGATGATTCCTTATTCTCTTCCTTCCTGTAATGTACTGAAAAAAAAAAAAAAAAAGTCTTCAGTGTCAATCCTATAAAGCTCTTTAATAACTTATATACTTCTATCATGTCTCCTCTTTTTTTTTCAACTAGTTTTTGAAGCCCCAAAACCTTCAAATAGAACATTCCATATATCTGCTCTCCAAATCCATGCCACTCTCCTCTGGATCCTCTTCACCACTTCATCTCCATGGAGTCTAGATGTGGCTTTAATAAAGCCCTGGCTTGTTATCACATATGGGATATGCCATCTTATCCCATGGCTGCTTTTGCATTGAAGTTTTGCAATATTCTAAGCATCTCCATTTCTTCACCCTCTATTCTCCCATCAGTCACTGTCACATTCCACTCCGCAACATCCAACATCATCACACTTGCAAATGATCACTCAGTAATTCAACAATTTGGTTTGCTTCTGTTACTTCCAAACCATCAGCACTTCTTAATCATCCTTACATAGTCATTCCTCCTTTTATTATATATTTGCTACGTGAAAGAGCAATTTAGGACTTCTTTTAGCCTCATCAGCTAGCTTTGGCTTTCCTTACTATACAAATCATATATACTCCCTGGAGGTACGAAATAATAATAAAAATAATAAATATTAGGCCTAATACAATAAATAATTTCTACAGATTCGTGATACCAAGTGCAGGCTATTTTTCTTACATAAATCCATTCCTTCAACAAACTTACTCCACAAAACCAAAAACTTGCAACCATTTCTTCTACACAGCCCTACACACCAAATCATTTGTCATAATTTTTCTTCCCAAATCAGTGCTATAATATCAAGGTAATAAACTGAAAATTTTCACTTCCATACTCTTCACTCATGCTTCTTCCAACAATACTTTCATATCCTTGCTTATTCTGTATTTATCTCCATTCTGACTTCTGAAAATGGGTAGCCAACTCTCTGACTGGATGCCTGCTTTGAGTGATGGTGGATGGCTCCTTGTCTTTCACCTATACAACTAATGATGGGATCCCACAAGGTTCTGTTCTTACACCCACCCCTCTTACATATATAAATGATCTGCTCCTGCTGACTGCCAACCAATACGGTTTCGCTAATGACAGCACACTGCACTCTTCCTGTTTTCATTCAATAAACCTTACAAAGCACAAATCACCACAACCTTCAGAACTTTAACCTCTACTACATTAAATTCTAATCTTCAAAACATTCATCAATGGAGTTTGAATAACCTCATCAACTTTAATGCTAGCAAAACATAGCTCTACATTATTTTCCACAGAAAACTCTGTTCTTCCAATCTTACCCATGATAATACCCAAATCTCTATTCAAGATGAGATTTACCTTCTTGGAATAACTCTAACCTCAAATCCCTTTTGGCATTAACATATCACAAATATTGCTTCCTTTGCATTCCAAAAGTTTGGCCTTCACTTTCACTTGATGTGTTACTCTAACTCCAAACAGCTCCTAACCCCCTATAAAAATCACATATCTGCCTGACCATTGAATACAGTTCTAACAACTGGAGTAGTGTCCCTAAAAATACTGGATTCTATATAGATAACAATCAGACTGATTGAAGACCACTCTCTCACTAATACACTCCACTTACTTTCAAACAGGTATTCAGTCTCTGCAGCTCACATCTTTTATAAATACTTCTATGGCCACTGTTAATCTGAATTGGCAATTAATAATTCCCCCACTCTTTCTTGCAATTCTGTCCAAACATGTGCATCAGTCAATCAACACCCTCTAATAGTTCAACTCCAAACCCACAGAACAAATTTCTCATCCTCTTCTTCCTTCATCTGGTTAGACTATAATAAATTTAGTTTAATCCTATATCCAAGTGTAAGCAAACAAAGTTTGCGCCTCAAAATATCATCAGGACTGAGGTAAGGTGGTGCAACACGAGACCTCAATAAAGGTTGAAACCGGTCTGGGTAGTGGCCCTTCCCATAATGCATAGCAGTATACATGTCCATAAGGATATGTGCTTTGCATTGTGGGAGAACTGAGAAAAGGAGTGATGAGATCTTGGTCCACCTTTGCTCGGAGTTGCCTGGTGTTGCACCATCTTACCCTCAGTCCTGATGATATTTTCAGGCGCAAACTTTGTTTGCTTACACTTGGATAAAGGATTAAACTAAATTTATTATAGTCTAACCAAGTGAAAAATAAACTTCTAGCATCTTTCTCTAAACCCAGAGTAATTCAATAATAAGGTGGTACACCTGTTGGCAACTCCTATAGGTAAATATGACCTCTCCTATTGCTTTTGCCTTAGCATCTCCACGTTTGGATCTGCCTCCCACTGACGAGACCTCAATAAAGGTTGAAACCGGTCCGGGTAGTGGCCCTTCCCATAATGCACAGCAGTATACATGTCCACAAGGAGATGTGCTTTGCATTGTGGGAGATATTGAGAAAAGGAGTGATGAGAGCTTGGTCCACCTTTGCCCAGAGTTCCCTGGTGTTGCACCACCTTACCTCAGTCCTGATGATATTTTCAGGCACAAACTTTGTTTGCTTACACTTGGATAAAGGACTAAACTAAATTTATTATACTTCCTTCATCCATTCCACTTTTTCTCTCTGGAAGTCTCCCACCAAGTGTTTCCCAAGGAATACAATCCACATTTCACCACCCAAAAAACACAAAATAGTAACACCTCATAAATGGCATGTTTTATAACTGAATCTCCATATCCTACCTTCCTATAATATCTTATCTGATTCAATGTTTTATTTTTTCATCTATTGCTCACTTTTTTGGCTTTTTTTTTTTATGTCTAGTTCTGACTAGTTCAAAATGTGGACGATGCACAAAAGTTTAAAAAGTGACTTGGATGCTCTGAATAATTCAGAAGACATGGTCAGAGGAATGAATTTTAAATGACTTGAGTCAAACTCTCAGAGAATCCATCTGTAAAAATAAAAGTAAAACTGAATGTGAAAATTACAAAGATATTCCCAACTGAGTTTCTAAGTGAAATTTATGTAAATATAAATATCAACCAGGATCAGAATTTAACTTTAAGATAAATAATGCAGAACACATGAGAATACAATAAGGATTTCTATTAAGTTCTGTAAATCAGGAAAAGGTATATGACAAGGTTCAAGAAAAACATTACATTTATATTCTGTAAAATAGGAGACAATATATCAAGTACACAGCCTATATTTAAGTTTTAAGTTAGAACAGAATGTTTCAGCTATTTTCCAGTTTGATGTAAAATAAGATACAAGACAAGGACGCATACTATCTAAAATATCTCCAATGTTAACTATCACTTATATGAATGACATCTAAAAAGAAAGTGGCATCAAACCCAATAGCATAACTGGAGATGTTCAACTCAATCCACAAGATGTGAACACTCAAATTGTTTAATTTGGAAAATGTTTCAGCTACTTTCCAAATTAAACAGAAATAATGGACTAGTAGGACAGTGTGAATCTAAAAGCTAAAAGTAGAGAGCTTTAAATCAGCTACCTTCCATAAGAGATTAAGGAAACTGAACTTAATACAGATGAAAAAAAAAAAAAACTGACTGAGAAATCACATTGAAGTGGTATTAAATAAAATGCAAAACTTGGTTTACTTTGATGATTTAAGGTTACAGTGAATGCAAAAATGACTGTGTGGAAGATGACATCTTGCTCTGTAACCAATGAACACTTTATTTGCAATATGCAAATAAAGTCATCATCATCATCATCAAATTCCTGCCATGTACCCTCAAGGGGTGTACAGGATATGATAGTACTACATGAAAAAAATTACATCATTATTAATTTCCTATCTACAATTTTCCTCCAAATCAGTCTGTTACTTGTCAACACTCCAACATTATCAGATCTTATATTTCTATCGTCTAAAGCACTTTGTATCGTATCAATCCACCTATATCTTGGTCTTCCTCTGGGTCGTTTTGCTGCCAACCTGGCAGAGAACACTTGTTTTGCTAATCTTTCTTCGCCCATTCTGTTTAAGTGACCATACCACCTGAGATTAGCTCTGCTAACGCATTCCTGGATGCTGACAATGTCAAGTTCTTTCCTAATATCCTCGTTTTTAATATGATACTGCCATTGATGCCATCTGTTCACGCCTATAATCTTTCTCAGGACTCTCATATCTGTGGTCTCTAGTCTTTGGTCAAGTGTTTTACTTCTGACCCAGCTCTCAGATCCATAAGTTAAAACTGGTTTGAACACTGTCTTGTATACAGCTAATTTAGTGTTCCAACTAATTTCTCTCTTATTCCATATGAATTTATTCAATTGACTTCCCACCATACCAGCTTTGCTGATGCTGTTGTCTATTTCTATATTTAATTTACCATCTTCAGTAAAAATCGTGCCTAAATAGCTGAAATGTTTTACTTGTTCCACAGGTTCTCCATTCACAACACAGTTGACATTTTCAATGATTCTGCCTATTTTCATTGTCTTTGTCTTTTTATTGCTGACCTTCATACCATATCATATATATTAGTGGATTTATTTAGAAGTATAACATCATCAGCATAAAGCAAAGAGCTGACATTAACATCTCCAATTTTGATATCATGTTTAATACCACTTTCCTTCATAATGTGATCCATATAGATAATGAATAACAGAGGGGATAATGTACATCCTTGTCTCACACAAGATTTAACATTAAACCATCTTCCTGTACTTCCTTCAATTCTAACTGCTGACTTACAACTCAAATAAAGACTAAGTATTGCTTGATATAATGCCCCTTTGACACCATATAACTGCAGCGTATTGAATAGCTTCTCTCTTGGCACCTTGTCATATGCCTTTTCCAGATCGACAAAACTTAAATACAGATCTTTGTTATATTCCCATGCTTTCTCGACTATTTGTCGTAAAGTGAAGATCTGATCCTGACAGCCTCTATTTGGCCTGAATCCAGCTTGTTCTTCACCAAGTTTTTCTTCCACAATTCTTCTCAACCATTTCTCAAGTATACTTGCATAGATCTTGCCAGGAACACTCAGTAGGGAAATACCTCTAATTCTCACATGCAGTTTTATTTTCCTTTTTATATATATGGGTACTATGAGAGCTCTACTCCAATCATCGGGAATTCGTCCCACTGTCCAGGCTTTCTGAACTATGCAGTGCAGCCACTGTAAGACTCTTATACCACCATACTTCAGCATATCTGGTCGAATATCATCTACTCCTGCTGCCTTTCCACATTTCAAGCCCTTGATGGCTTTTTCTACTTCAAGTATGGATATGTATTCCTGACTGCATGCCTGGTCAGTGTTTTTTACCACTGTGCTGTCATCACTGCTTGTTTCATTTAGAAGTTTTTCAAAGTAATTACTCCATACTTCAAGGATATCTTTTTCTCCCGTTTTCATGTCACCTTTATCATCTCTAATTCCTTTTATAGCACTCTTTCCTCCATTCTTAAGCTTCTTCAACAACCTCCAGAATATTTTGCCACCTTCTTGATATTTATTTTCTATATTCTTGCCAAAGTCCTCCCATGACTTTTGTTTAGCAAAGAAAGTCATATTCCTTATTACTGAGGCCCAGTATAAATCATCAAATGGTGCTTACAGAGAGCCTGCTCCAGAAATTCAGTGATTGACAATGTACCAGGATGAGTTTAGTCAAGCTCTTCTACTTGTGGATTTTTATCTAAATGGTAAAAACCATTAAACCAAGTGTAAAATTTCTTGGTATCTTTAATGCATAGTAAAACCAAGGTAAAAATCTTTCAAGACACACACATATATATATATATATATATATTATATATATACAAACTATAGATCTATAATATGACTGCCATACCACTGGAAAGAAATGTTGCTCTGAAGTGCCATTCCTGTTAAAAAAAGTCATCTATAGTTTATAATTTTAGTGTGAAGATGAGGGATTAACATTTTGATAATATCTAACTTTTGACTAGGATGATAATGAAATTTTGCATCAATATAGTGCACCATTCTAGATTATTTTTCTTTCTGTATATTGAAAACAAAAGAATACCACAGGGTTGTTTAAGTATAAGAAGGATCAGAAAGGAAGACAATTATCTGATAAAAATTCTTAAGCAAACTAGATTGGATGGTTGATGGAGATGACCTTATATATGAATGCTTGTAAATTATCTAATCCTTAGTCCATTCATACTATTAATGTACAATGTGATAACTTTTTTTGATGAGTTATATTAAAAAAATGATAGAAATTCCAAATCACAAAAACATCAACATAATGCAACTATACTGAGAGGGAGTGATGGTAACAAGGATATGCTGCTCATGTTTTGTATATAACATTTGCAGGGTTCAGAGAATGAGTCATTGTACTAGAATGACTAGTTCCCATAACATCCTGCATTATCAGCAAAGTCAAATAATTTTATGATGTTGAGATCTCAATATAGTAAAATTATTTGAATTTTTCAATATTTCTAGAGTACTGGATAACAGAATATTTGTAATGTGATAATCTGTGGCTAAACTTTAGAAAATATCTGAAAGAGATAAGCAAAGGTCATCTATCTTGTTTTTAAAATCTACAGATTTTTTTTTTTATGTGGGAGAATGCCTATGAAACCAGAAAGGATTAATTCTTATTGAAAAATGAATGGTCAGTACATGTAAAATATACAGATTTAATTAACTTCTCCTGTGTTTTTTAATTGTTAGGGAGAGAATAAAAGTGACTGGTAAAACAGCATTCAAAACCGAAGTGCCACATAATGTGTTTGCTAATTGCATCCTGATAAACTTTATGAACTTTGACATAAGCATACTATCAAAATGGTTGTGATTTGGTTGATGTAATAGAGTTTCATATGTTTCTAGGAAGAGATATCAAATTTACTTGAGTGTAGTACCTCGAGTTGATTACAAAGAATCCTGTGACTAGTGTCAATGGCACAGAAAGCAAGACCAAACTCATTAGATTTTGATAATTTCTTAATAATGCACACATTCTTTCCTTAAAACATATGTCTAGTTAAAGACATATGTTCTGGATACTTATAAACTTGACTTCATATTATGGAAGCACGGAACCATGAGTTAATTATAAATTAAATTTTAAAAACAAATATATTTTTTTTAAAAAAGTACACTCATTGAAAACTGATAAAATATTTTAACAAGTGTATATTTTT
The DNA here is from genome assembly GCF_054136105.1 of Typopeltis vanoorti. Taxonomy (NCBI): domain Eukaryota; kingdom Metazoa; phylum Arthropoda; class Arachnida; order Uropygi; family Thelyphonidae; genus Typopeltis; species Typopeltis vanoorti. Next base: position 44,057,574 of record NC_143557.1, on the reverse strand, counting down.
TTTTTTTGTTATATTTTTTCAGCTGAAGTATGCTTCAGCCAAATTACAGAAGAAGTAGGATGTTTTACTCTATATTTTAATATTTGATTATGCACCTAACAACTATTCAATTATGAATGGTTGTTCGGTGCATAACAACCATTCAATTATGAAGAATTTAACTTTTTGACATAGGATTGCTAAGGTATATTTATTCAAGGGTGCTGCTTTGAAGTTTCTGTATGGTCTATTATGAGTATAAACAGAGCAAAATACTTGTCAGGACAGCAGAACCTAATCACGACATTACTAAAAAAGGCAAATATATGGGCTCCTGTGCAGAGTTCATTGTCCTTTAAATAGCGTAAGCCAAGGGAACTTGCAATGCCAAAAATTGTGATCTTGTATGCTTGCTGGTAAATTTTCAAAACTTCTTTCTATAAAGAAAGAAACAAAAATAGAAAGAAACAAAAGTTTCTTTCTATATTTGCCTACAAAATATAGTTGGATCCATAATACTCTCTATTTCAATATAACAAAACTGTGATTAAATTTTATAGGGTACATTTATTTAAGAAAAAAGAATACACTGTAAAAATCAGAACAAATAATGATATCTTAATGTCTTTTATTCCTCCATAGGGAGTATGTGAGGCTGTTTTGGCTCTATCTAACTTTTGGAGATTAAGGGGCAGTTAAATCTCTATCAGTAGCCAATCAGAGATAGTGGGCAATGACTATCACTAATTATAAATGACATCTGACGATGATACAGCTGAAAAGTGCTGCCATTCTGTGGTCCATAATCTTAACATTATCATCATCATCATCAAATTCCTGCCATGTACCCTGAAGGGGTGTACAGGATATGACAGTACTACATGAAAAAATTATATCATTACTAATTTCCTATCTACAATTTTCCTCCAAATCAGTCTATTACTTGTCAAGACTCCAACATTATCAGATCTTATATTTCTATCATCTAAGGAACTTTGTACCGTATCAATCCACCTATATCTTGGTCTTCCTCTGGGTCATTTTCCTGCCAACCTGGCAGAGAACATTTGTTTTGCTAATCTTTCCTCTCCCATTCTGTTTAAGTGACCATACCACCTGAGATTAGCTCTGCTAATGCATTCCTGGATGCTGACAATGTCAAGTTCTTTCCTAATATCCTCATTTTTAATATGATATTGCCATTGATGCCATCTGTTCACGCCTCTAATCTTTCTCAGGACTCTCATATCTGCGGTCTCTAGTCTTTGGTCAAATATTTTACTTCTGACCCAGCTCTCAGATCCATAAGTTAAAACTGGTTTGAACACTGTCTTGTATACAGATAATTTAGTGTTCCGACTAATTTCTCTCTTATTCCATATGAATTTATTCAAGTGACTTCCCACCATACCAGCTTTGCTGATTCTGTTGTCTATTTCTATATTTAATTTACTATCTTCAGTAAAAATTGTGCCTAAGTAGCTGAAATTTTTTACTTGTTCCACAGGTTCTCCATTCACAACACAGTTGACATTTTCAATGATTCTGCCTATTTTCATTGTCTTTGTCTTTTTATTGCTGACCTTCATACCATATCTATTACAACAGCTATTCAATTTAGTCAGAGAATCTTGAAGACTTGTAGTGGATTTATTTAGAAGTATAACATCATCCGCATAAAGCAAAGAGCTGACATTAACATCTCCAATTTTGATATCAGGTTTAATACCACTTTCCTTCATAATGTGATCCATATAGATAATGAATAACAAAGGGGATAATGTACATCCCTGTCTCACACCAGATTTAACATTAAACAATCTTCCTGTACTTCCTTCAATTCTAACTGCTGATTTACAACTCAAATAAAGACTAAGTATTGCTTGATATAATGCCCCATTGACACCATATAACTGCAGCGTATTGAATAGCTTCTCTCTTGGCACCTTGTCATATGCCTTTTCCAGATCGACAAAACTTAAATACAGATCTTTGTTATATTCCCATGCTTTCTCGACTATTTGTCGCAAAGTGAAGATCTGATCCTGACAGCCTCTATTTGGCCTGAATCCAGCTTGTTCTTCACCAAGCTTTTTTTTTCCACAATTCTTCTCAACCGTTTCTCAAGTATACTTGCATAGATCTTGCCAGGAACACTCAGTAGGGAAATACCTCTGTAATTCTCACATTCAGTTTTATTTCCCTTTTTATGTATGGGTACTATGAGAGCTCTACTCCAATCATCGGGAATTCGTCCCTCTGTCCAGGCTTTCTGAACTATGCAGTGCAGCCACTGTAAGACTCTTATACCACCATACTTCAGCATTTCTGGTCGAATATCATCTACTCCTGCTGCCTTTCCACATTTCAAGCCTTTGATGGCTTTTTCTACTTCAAGTATGGATATGTATTCCTGACTGCATGCCTGGTCAGTGTGTTTTATCACTGTGCTGTCATCACTGCTTGTTTCATTTAGCAGTTTTTCAAAGTAATTACTCCATACTTCAAGGATATCTTTTTCTCCTGTTTTCATGTCACCTTTATCATCTCTAACTCCTTTTACAGCACTCTTTCCTCCATTCCTAAGCTTCTTCAACAACCTCCAGAATATTTTGCCACCTTCTTGATATTTATTTTCTATATTCTTGCCAAAGTCCTCCCATGACTTTTGTTTAGCTAGTTTTACACAGTGTTTAGCATTCTTGCATTTGTCTCTATATTCTCTAAGAGCACAAGCTTACTTATTTGACAGGAACTTTTGATATGCTTTCTTCTTTTTCTTCACTGCCTCTTTAACTTCCTGTATCCACCAGGGAGTTCTGATTTTTTTATCCTTACAGACAACCTCACCACATGCCTCTCTGGCAGAATCAATCAATGTTTTCTTCAGAGTTTTCCACTGAATCTCCAAGGTTTGATTCCTGTTCTCAAACTCTTTCATTTTTTCTTCAATAATCTTGTAGTCTACAGTTCACATCTGAGAGCTGCTCAACTTTTATTCGCTTTAAAACTTTCTTATATGTCATTCTTTTCAATATGAAATTCAGTTTTAATCTGCTCAAAACTAAATAGTGATAACTTCCAATTTCAAATCTTCTGTACACTCTGGTGTCCTGCACTAGGGAGAAAACATCACTATCAACAATAACATAGTCAATGAGACTTTTTTTTATTCCTTGCCTCTTCTCTTCATGTGAATTTGTGCACATTTGTATGTTTGAACATGGTGTTAGTAATAACCAGTTCATGTCATGAGCAGAAATCCAACAGATATTTGCCATTATTATTAGCTTTGCTCTTTTCTCCAAATTTTTCCAAAATATTTTTGTATGTCTCACAATCATTTCCTACTCTGCTATTTAGATCCCCAACAAGGACCAACTTTTCCTTTTTCATTGTGTCAGTTGCTTTTTCTAGAGCGTCAAAAAATTCCTCCACTTCTACCTTAGTAGAACCTTCTGTGGGACCATAGGCACAAATAAGTCTCATTATCCAGTTCCCCATTCTCATATTTGCCCACATTACTCTACTCGAGACTGACTGCCATTCAAGAAGATTAGCCTCGTATTGGTTTCTACAGTCAGTTTTCTTGGGATTACAGGATGAAAAATCTCACTTTCTCATGCCAAAGGAAAGGCTTAGGAAAAAGTTTCTCCAGTCAATGACTAGAAGTGAACGTAAGTCTTTCTTTGAGCAGCCTAGTGCTATGAGTGCAAACGTCACTTCCACTGAGCTACACAGGCTCCATAAATAACAATATAAAAATATTACTAGAACTTTTATTTTAAATTGTGAACTATAAAGAATAATGATAAATTTATTAATCAAAATGATAATAAATTATGATGTAGAAAAAGAAATGTTTCAGCATTTTTTGGGAGAAGTCTGATTTCTCCATAGATATTTCTGACTTTTAAAAAAATTCTTTGAATACTCTTTTAGTTGGTGCTGAAAGAAAGTTTCTCTGAGAAATTGTACTGCAAAATAAGTTTAATCATTGGCCTTGGAAATCCTTTGAGTATAGCCTGTTATCCAATGCAATCATTTCAACCACAGCATAATGCAAAAATTTTGTCTGTCTGTCATCTGCATCCTATATATATTTTTAAAGATTATTCATTAATATAAAATAACATTTGTTGTTCTGATGGATTCACTTTAGATTCTGAGTGCTTATTTGTTCTTGTGTTGTGGTTTGATATTTTAGTTTCATTTTGTTTAACAAATTCATTGGCATGCTTCCATTTTTACATGATTAATCATAGATGTGTATACTTCCATTTTTCTTGTATTACCAAGATACTTTGTTGTCTGCAAATTTTGAATCTTCACATAAATCACAAAACTTCCAAATACTGCTTTTTTATTATTTGTGGTCAAAACTGCACTATTTTTTCAATATTTTAAGACTAATTTAAACACTTCAGAATAAAAACTTTTAAGGCTGCATAATATAAACTAAAATAAAAATGCCAAAGAAAGTGCCTATAGCAAGCACAAGAAGGCTTTGTATAGAGTCATGCAACACAAAGGAAGGATTCCTGATTCAATGTTATGATGCAGTTTTTCTTCTTTGGTTGGCTGAAAATTTAATCTTTCTACTAATTCAGCCAAATACCAAAGCAAAACTGAATATTCAGTACATCTCTACCACATACGTAATCCATAACAATCCATACTTATGCAGCTCACAAGTGGCCAGAAGAGAAAATTAATTTTATGGATTTTTGGCAAGTCATGCAGACTAGCCAAAAATGTAAAGAAGCTTTGAATTCATTAGCATCTAGAAGCATATTTAATTTATTAATTTGCAATTCTATGAAGTCTTATCAACCTAGTGAAAGTTGGGTACTATCAAAACATGAATCCATTATGCTCCTATCATGTTCCAACAACTATGTTTTTATCTCTTTTTTTTATCTTATGAAAAAACATAGAAGCTATATTCATTATTCTCTACATTCTCCAGAAGATGTTTATAAGCTTTCTGTTCCCTGTGTCCATGACTTTTCAGTAAATGATAACTAGGATTCTGTTCTGTAATTATATCAGTCATGTTTTGCTCCATATGTAATTCAGCTTATGCTCACCAAAAGACAAATTACATACACTATCCAATCAAGAAGTTTTCAATGTGCTTTGATCTTGGAATCTGTTGTACATAGGTCAAAAAAGATCAGCAAATATGTTTAGTATATGCAAGGTCTTGGTATTGGATAGTTCAATCTTGCTCAGCATTTCATTTCTTCAAGTCAAAGAATTTAAGAACAAAGAGAAAGTCCTACAGATTAAAGTCATTCTTGTTAGAAAGACCTGAAAGTTATAGAGCTACACTTTAGAAAGCAAATTTAAATAGAAATGATTATCTCTTAAACTTACAAAGCAGTTTTATTAAATATAAACCACCGATTTTTTTCCATTTTTTTTTTTAAATTTAAATCATGATCTTTTCTTCTGTCAAACTTGCAAAGGGCTCTATAACAGTAGTAAATACTGACATATTTAATTGCAGCATGCATTGTCACATGTATCATAAAATGTTTGTATAATTTTAACTTTAGATGATCTACTTTGCTTACTGTTTGATATCCTTAACCTAGTACACAGTACTGAAGATGACCAGATGGCCAAGAATTCTATTAACAATAAAGGTTTTTTACGTTTAATCTAGTTTCATATAAAATCTTCAAGCATGATTTTAACTAATTTATTTTCTATGGTATGCCTCACTTACAGATGAATTCTATTCTGAATAGTAGGTGGGCAAATAGTGTATGCCCACTGTAAACAGTGATGAAAGCTATCGTTTTATTTATGGCATGGTGACCTCCTTGTATTGCTACCACCACAATGAAACTTGATGCAGCTGTTTCATTGCTGAAATTAAAATAAATTTGTCTGCATTCAGTATTAAGAATTTTAGGCATGAAGTTTCATATCACCTGTTAGTAAAGCAACTGTCGAGTAAAATTTTGAACCATCTACCGATCACTGTTCTTAGTATTTTCCCATAATGTAAAACACAGCTTCTAGGAGATGTATTATTGTTCTACATTATGAGAGAAGGTCACTACCCAGACCGGTTTCAATCTTTTTTGAGGTCTCATCAGTGAGTAGGTAGACCTAGATGTAATACTATGGTTTCAATTATCGGAACTTATATCTTTACTGTACGAATTGCCAAAAAAAGGTGCACAAATACAATTACTGAAATAAGAGCCAACAGGCTTCACTTCGGCAAAGTAAAATTATTCAAAATTAAGTGGATATTGAACACCACATTATTTCTTAGCCGAATAAGAAACTCAAAGATAGGCAATCTAATCTAAGTCTAATCTAAATCTAATCTTTATTTATATAGTTTTCTATATTTGGCATGAAACTCTTAGATTAGATTTCCTATCTTTGAGTTTCTTATTCTGCTAAGAAATAATGTGGTATTCAATATCTAATTAATTTTGAATAATATTTATGTTTTCAGACTATGGTTAAAACTTTTTTGGTCATATGTGTTAAACCTGCTACCTTTTTTTAGAGATGTCTGCTCTAGAATGCTAAATAATGCAATCACTCCTTAATCTACAAAGAATTTAAGGAGAAATAAGTACTGTAGGAAGATGTGGCTCATTTGCTGAAATCTAATAATCTAAGAATATTATAATAAAAAGAACTGTGGAAGAATTTTTTGCTCGGTTCAGTAGTGATTAACTATATATGAGAAATAGTAAATATGCTTGTTATATCCGTATTATATCCACATGTATTCACAGATATGTTTCATTTCTTGTATACTATCATCAATTACTGAACCAAGCAAAAAAAAAAAAAAAAAAAAAAAAAAAAAAAAAAAAAAAAAAAAATCATAACAATAACATAATTACAAGTAAAGTTGCAGCTTCTCGAACAATGTCCACTTTTTTCCAGGTAACTGGTGGATTTAATCCATCCATTGCTGAAAGAAGTGCAGCCAAATCACATTCTAATTTAACAAACAATCCATTAAATCCCATCAAGAGCATCTGGCCAGGAGTTAAATCTGAAAAATAAAATATATCATTCATATGATCTAATGGAGAAGATAGATCTATTTAATATATAATATTAAATATTCAAATAAAGCTATATGAAATCTTAAAATTCTTGTATTGACAAAATTTATAGCCACTGTATATGGACAATGCCCCACTAAAGTGGCCATTAGCATTGATTCACTGGTCTCTAGCATGTAAGAAAGCATCTACTGGTCAACATCTATACACATTCAAAACCAAACATATTGACATTCTTCCTTCATTCTATTTATCTCTGTTCTTTGGAACCATATGCACACTGCTTTTCCCAATGCATATGACTACTAGCTTTCCAAGAAACATGTTAATAGGTTTCTTCTTTCTCTTAACTCATTTGCCCATGCACGACACTTTTTGTGTTATAGGTCTTGTGTGTGTATCAAAACATACATAAAACACCATTCAGACAGTTTTATTTTATTTTGATGGTATACATATAATGAACAGAAGGAATGATTAACTCTGAGCCTACTTTCTTCTCTACTAACAAACTTATTTATGGATCCCTGAGAGAGGCAACTTTCAGAGAACTGCAAGAAAAAAACAATAGACATTTTTTTATCATCATCTTGCCAGGATCTGATGAAAACTAAAAGAATTAAAGAACCTACTTAAACAACCTACTTCTGCACTTTTACTCTAGAATTAGAAGACAGGACTCTTCCATTTCTGGCTGTCCTCAATAGAATTTCCAACCATAGTATGTGTGTGTATTTGTCAATGTTCTAAGCAATATTTCTATTTTTGTCTGCAAAAATGGGAAAGTGAGGATCTCTCCTGAGCTAAGACTCAAATTATACAAACATATGAAGGGCCTATCCAGTTCGGCTGAACATTCTTTTAATAGACGAGATGAGTCAATAATCAGTCTAACTGCTTCCTTCTGTACCGAGTCGAGCATTTTTAGGGGGATCTTGGGGCAATGTCTCAAATATGAGAGCAATACTCAGTGGATGGTAGATTTGCCATTTTTTACAGGGTTAACTGTTCAGAGATAAAGCTCTGAGCCAAAGAGGAATCTTAATTTTTTGGACGCTGAGGAGGCAATGATTGCAAAATGTTCATGCCAAGAAGGGCTTTATGTCAGGGGAATTCCAAGAAGAGAAATCTCATCTTGCCTAGAGATTTGGATGTTGTCAAAGGTAAGGCTGTAAGAATATGGTTCTTGTTTTGTAGGAAATAAGACAAAACTGCCTTTTGGAGGTAACGAAATTAACAAAATTATCCGAGCCCATCAAAGAATGGTTTGGAGATCAGAATTTTAGGGTTTCAGAGGTTGTTGCTCTGTAAGTGTTGTGTTGGTTTGTGTGGCATATGTTTGTCAAGTGAAAAGAAGGTATGTAGCATGCTATCATTGGCAAAACTGTGTAATGGAATGTGGTCAACTACAGTAGGTCATAACTGTTATATAGAGCAAAGAGTGCAAGTGAGAGAACAGAACGATGAAGGATTCCAGCATTAGTTGCACAGTTAAAAGATAAGGAAATGTCCATGATTGTGTACAGTGCGCATCCAATAAGAAAGCTAGCATCTCAGTTGCAGAAGACCTGGCTGAAAGCCTTGAATATATCAAGTGCTACCACTTAGGATTTGCCAAATTTTGACATAGTACTTATCCAGAGGTGAGTGACAGAATTAGTATTGGAAGAATCCATACTGGTAGTCATTTATTCATTGAGTATCTTCAAGGTAGCATAGGAGTTGGGACTGATCCCTATTAGTTTGAAGAGGACTGAGATGAGTGAAACTGGGTATTAATATGATGGTAAGGATTTACTATCAGAATAGGAATGTGTTTTATATGGGATAATTTCTCTCTGAAGATGATGTTAATTCCCCTAAATAAATCCAGTATGTGTGTCTGCAGGATTCTTGTACCTAACTAAACTGAATAACTGCTGTAGCAAACTGGATATGAAAATCAGCAATAAACAGACAATGACTGAAAATAGGTAGCAACGTTGAAACACCAATTATATCCTATGGAGAACCTAAAGAACAAGTATAACATTCAGGCTATTTAAGCATGATTTTTAGATACCAAAAATAGTTTTTAATTTATGGATCCAAGAGCTAGGTCATGAATAAAATACTTGAACAAAGACTCCAAATTATAGATATGAGAGTTCTGAGAAACTAGCAGAATGAACAAATGGCATCGATGGCAGAATGTTAGTGGAAAAGTTAACAAAACAAGAGCTTTTTTAACAGGAAAAAGAAGACCGAGAGGAATAAAAAGATAGTTGGATTGATACAGATGAGTTATAGCAGATCAAAATATACTGTCTGATAATACTGAAGTCGTGACAGGTGGCAGATTAATTTGGAGGCAAATTGTTGATAGGAAGTTAGTAATGATGTAATTTGTTCATGCTGCATCATAATATCCTGTACACCTCATGAATATATATCAGGAATCTGATGACAATGAAAAAAAAAAGTTTTATTTCTTTATGTTATTTATTATTATTATATGGCTAATTATGGCACGCATGCACACACACAACCTGACATGAATTAAAACCACAGAAGCTTAAGAGATTTTAATTCAGAATCCCATTATCTCTGGTGCAGTTGCTTCGGTTTCCTAAAGTTTTGCAGGAATCATTTCTCCTTCTCACCACACATGGGGCTGAGGTTTTTTTTCACAAAATAAGTCTAGTCGAGTATGAAAAAGGAATCTTTAGAAACATTTTGATATTCTAAAGGAAATCTTCAGTAATTTTTGACTGTATTTTTATTCAGAAATCCTTCAGCACTTTCTCTGAATGATTTCCAGGCATCTCATTTTATTTTGGTGAAACTTTTTTTTTTTCCCCAAATGTTTTATCTTCCCTAAATTTTGATAAATATACCTTCCTTAAGTGTGAACAAGTGGGGTGCTTAAAGATCAAAGCTGTATAAGTGAGAGGAGACCTCCACATAGCCTTAAAGGATTGCAGAGAACCGACCAGGGCTTCTGACCTAATGTCCAATCCTCACCTTCTCGTGGTGAACCCTGTTGGGTATCTACTTGGATACTGAACGAACGAGGATGGGCTGGCAATTTGGGATTTAGCCGACCAAATTGTATTCTTATTGGTTAAACCAAAAAAAAAAAAATGATGGTACAACATGACAAAATTTCATGCCGGCTGGGGCGTCGCCCAGTTAAACAAGGCCACCATTGTTTTCGCCAGGGAACCAGGGCGAACAGCGAAAAGTCAGCTACTGGAACAAATTTGAAAACAAACCCCAACTCAACAACACCAGAGTTAAAGATCGGTACTATCAACGTAAGAAGCCTGAATGGCAAAGAAATGGAGCTAGCTCAGGAATTAGATAAGTACCAGATCGACAAAATGTTATATTCAAGCAATGACAATCAAGAAAAAGAAGGAGTAGCCATAGTATTCAACATAAAATACGAGGCTAATCTTTTTGAATGGCAGTCAGTCTCCAGTAGAGTAATGTGGGCAAATATGAGAATGGGGAACTGGACAATGAGACTTATTTGTGCTTATGGTCCTACAGAAGGTTCTACTAAGGTAGAATTGGAGAAATGTTTTGAGGCTTTAGAAAAAGCAACTGACACAATGAAAAATGAAAAGTTGGTCCTTGTTGGGGATCTAAAGAGCAGAGTAGGAAATGATTGTGAGACATACAAAAATATTTTGGGAAAATTTGGAGAAAAGAGCAAAGCTAATAATAATGGCAAATATCTGTTGGAATTCTGCTCAGGACATGGACTGGTTATTACTAACACCATGTTCCAACATAAAAATGTGCACAAATTCACATGGAGAGAAGAGGCTAGGAATAAGAAGAGTCCCATTGACTATGTTATTGTTGATAGTGATGTTTTCTCCCTGGTGCAGGACACTAGAGTGTACAGAGGATTTGAAATTGGAAATACATATAAGAAAGTTTTAAAGCGAATAAAAGTTGAGCAGCTCTCAGATGTGAACTGTAGACTAAAATACACAAAGATTATTGAAGAAAAAATGAAAGAGTTTGAGAACAGGAATCAAACCTTGAGATTCAGTGGCAAACTCTGAAGAAAACATTGATTGATTCTGCCAGAGAGGTATGTGGTGAGGTTGCCTGTAAGGATAAAAAAAATCAGAATTCCTGGTGGACACAGGAAGTTAAAGAGGCAGTGAAGGAAAAGAAGAAAGCATATCAAAAGTTCCTGTCAAATGAGTAAGCTTGTGCTCTTAGAGAATACAGAGACAAATGCAAGAATGCTAAACAGTGTGTAAAACTAGCTAAACAAAAGTAATGGGAGGACTTTGGCAAGAATATGGAAAATAAATATCAAGAAGGTGGCAAAATATTCTGGAGGTTGTTTAAGAAGCTTAGGAATGGAGGAAAGAGTGCTGTAAAAGGAATTAGAGATGATAAAGGTGACAGGAGAAAAAGATATCCTTGAAGTATGGAGTAATTACTTTGAAAAACTGCTAAATGAAACAAGCAGTGATGACAGCACAGTGGTAAAAAACACTGACCAGGCATGCAGTCAGGAATACATATCCATACTTGAAGTAGAAAAAGCCATCAAATTCTTGAAATGTGGAAAGGCAGCAGGAGTAGATGATATTTGACCAGAAATGCTGAAGTATGGTGGTATAAGAGTCTTACAGTGGCTGCACTGCATAGTTCAGAAAGCCTGGACAGAGGGACGAATTCCCGATGATTGGAGTAGAGCTCTCATAGTACCCATATATAAAAAAAGGAAATAAAACTGAATGTGAGAATTACAGAGGTATTTCCCTACTAAGTGTTCCTGGCAAGATCTATGCATGTATACTTGAGAAATGCTTGAAAAGAATTGTGTAAGAAAAGCTTGGTGAAGAACAAGCTGGATTCAGGCCAAATAGAGGCTGTCAGGATCAGATCTTCACTTTGCGACAAATAGTCGAGAAAGCATGGGAATATAACAAAGATCTGTATTTAAGTTTTGTCGATTTGGAAAAGACATATGACAAGGTACCAAGAGAGAAGAAATTCAATACACTGCAGTTATATGGTGTCAATGGGGCATTATATCAAGCAATACTTAGTCTTTATTTGAGTCGTAAGTCAGCAGTTAGAATTGAAGGAAGTACAGGAAGATGGTTTAATGTTAAATCTGGTGTGAGACAAGGATGTACATTATTCCCTCTGTTATTCATTATCTATAAGGATCACATTATGAAGGAAAGTGGCATTAAACCGGATATCAAAATTGGAGATGTTAATGTCAGCTCTTTGCTTTATGCGGATGATGTTATAATTCTAAATAAATCCGCTACAAGTCTGCAAGATTCTCTGACTAAATTGAATCGCTGTTGTAATAGATATGGTATGAAGGTCAGCAATAAAAAGACAAAGACGATGAAAATAGGCAGAATCATTGAAAATGTCAACTGTGTTGTGAATAGAGAACCTGTGGAACAAGTACAACATTTCAGCTACTTAAGCACAATTATTTACTGAAGATGGTAAATTAAATATTGAAATAGACAACAGAATCAGCAAAGCTGGTATGGTGGGAAGTTAATTGAATAAATTCATATGGAACAAGAGAGAAATTAGTCGGAACACTAAATTTGCTGTATACAAGACAGTTTTCAAACCAGTTTTAATTTATGGATCTGAGAGCTGGGTCAGAAGTAAAACACTTGACCAAAGACCACAGATATGAGAGTCCTGAGAAAGATTATAGGCGTGAACAGATGGCATCAATGGCAATATCATATTAAAAACGAGGCTATTAGGAAAGAACTTGACATTGTCAGCATCCAGGAATGCATTAGCAGAGCTAATCTCAGGTGGTATGGTCACTTAAACAGAATGGGCGAGGAAAGATTAGCAAACCAAGTGTTCTCTGCCAGGTTGGCAGCAAAACGACCCAGAGGAAGACCAAGATATAGGTGGATTGATACTGTACAAAGTGCCTTAGATGATAGAAATACAAGATCTGATAATGTTGGAGTCTTAACAAGTAACAGACTGATTTGGAGGAAAATTGTAGATAGGAAATTAATAATGATGTAATTTTTTTCATGTAGTACTATCATATCCTGTACACACCTTGAGAGTACATGGCAGGAATTTGATGATGATGATGAAGTGTGAACAATAAATTTGCAAATTAAATTTTTGAATTAAAGTCCATTTTTGCTAATGTTTTAATACTGTTTTAAACGACATCCAATTTAATGGGCAACGGTTATAGGAATATTTTCTTATGGTCAATGCCCAGTCTATTTTTGGGTTTTTGTGCCTGGAATAAAATCTTTTCAGGTATATCACATTTTCCAAACATCATGTTCTGTCACTGACACAGTCTCATAAGCACAACAAGCAACATTGTTCTATAAATTCTACTTACAAAGTTATCAGTAATTTAATTACTTTAAATTACCAAAAATATTTTGACGGCAGTTCTTGTACCTCATTAACTGCCATTAACGTCTACATATTTTCGGAAATGCATTGTATGTGAAAGGAATGGAAGACTCCTTGTTATTATTATGCTTTTAAGCTTGTTATGGAAGTCTACAAACAAGCATCAATCTTTCAAACAGCAAATTTCTTCTGCTTTCTCAATACAAGAAGGATTTTGTTTCTATTTCTAAGAAACAGTCCTTCCAGGAGCAACTAAGTGCCACTGTTCCAAGATCAGAGCAGCTGAGGCTGTTTTGTAGATTCACATCTCTAACAAGAATATTTAATTCCTTCTGTTAAATCAGATGAGGTTTAACATAATATAATATAATAAAATTGATATAGCATCATGTGGTAATAGTAGACCAATATTAGAAGGCATAACGAGGTTGGTTGTGTTGGATCATGAATGAGACCTGCCATTACTAGGCAGATTTCATTCAGGATCAAACAAGAACAGAGCCTAAATCAAAAGATACTGTACTGCTGGTGCAAATTGTACTATAAATAAAAAAAAAAAAAGGGGGGGGGTAAAGTGTATCATGTAAATATTAAATGAGTACATATCTGTTTACCCAAAGAGGGAAAAACACTGTAGGTTATGTTGTATGTGATATGTCAAGGAAAAGGGATATATGAATTTGTAGTGAGGTGATATATGTGACGACCAACCCAAGAATAGGCTGTGTGAAACAGTGCATACTTCAGTGGTGACTAAGGGCCCTGAGGTCATGACCTTGGCAAACTCATTAGTGATCCTTACAAGCAAGGTTTGCGAAAAGAGACAAATGTGGACAATTCTCTGGGAGGAGCTCTCTCACGCATTCAAGTGCAACATCATCGAAACAACCGTGACTGAAAGCTGCAGTACAATAGGAGTGGGTGGTCAGAAAAAAAAGGGGAGAAGAGAGGGAATGTGAAGCAGGAAGGTGGAAAAAATAAAGGGGATGTGATCGAAGCACAGAGGGCAGGAAGCATCGGCTGTAGAACAAAGGGGGTGCCAGTGCAAACAGTCGGATGAAGTCCGACGAAAACCTCTAAGTGCAGACCGACGAAGAAGCTCGGGACCAAGTGAAACCTCAACAGCGATGTCCTTCTAGAAGGGTTCATAAGTCCTGGAGATGCATGACAAAAAATTTCCACTGACAGCAAAGTTGCAGTGTACATTGATCCAAAAGGGAGAGTGCTCCACAAAATGAGTCAAGTCGAATCAGGGTTTGCATGTGACTCGCACATGGTGACGAAGTGTTACGATATGCTGCATCAAATGGTAATGAAAAGCTTTGCTATATCTAAAATATGTTAAATGTTGAAGGGGGGAAGCAGCTAGGACCTTTCATTAGCAAAGGAAGCTGAGACTATTTGTCGGTATTGGAACTTATTGAGACCTTGGACTGGTAGTCCGAAGACCCATGTCATGCGATCTTCACATCGTGCACATATGTGTCACTTTAGCGATCTCTCTCCAGAGATCCATGTTCAGATAATTAATAGTATATGCTTATATCTATAACATTCTTAGAAAATAGCAATCTTGTCCTATTTGAAATTGTCACGTATTACCATATAGAGCATTTAAAGTTTGAAATAACAATTAACTGATTTATGTTCTATGCGTCCTAATCTTGTTAAAATTAAACTTTGTGTTTCTTGTTAAATCCTGGTCACTGAATTGTGTTTGAGAACGACACTGCCACTCACCAACACACAAACTGTGATAAAAGGGGAAGAATATCTAAATAAATGTAGTAAGGCTAGGAGAGGGCACGACTGCATAATCCCTGAATCCGTACACTATTCTACCTGACTTGGGTCAAGTAAGATAAACGTCGGATTCAGGAAGGGCCCGCGACATTCAAGGGGTGACTCTAACTGGCACAGAACAAAGAAATTTGTTAGAGTCCATGATCCGAGGGAGCTTTAGATCCCAGGTCACAAGAAGGCATGCTAACATGCCAAATACAAGGCTCAGAACAAATATTCCACGAAGTGGTGATGTAACAGTTGGTTTGGTGTTTTATGGTGCAAGGATGGCTGTGAAAATACTGTACCAGTAATCTGAAGTATACAAGTTTAAAAAAATAGTAGAACATTAAATAAACAGATATAGATAAAAATCGATAGATGCATTTCTCAAAAGGGGGTGCACAAAACAGTATACAGAAATGAATAAAAAGCAGGTGTAAATGATCAATGAAAGAAGTTTAAAAAATTCATTTGGGTTCAACATAAATAAAAAGCAACAGCGTGTTAAAAGGGTATACATAAGAAACACTATAAATAAATAAAAACAAAGTAAATGATCTACATACAGTAAAAGATGTTAACATCTTTAAAAATTTAAAAACCAAAAAACATTGGTTGAGTCTGATAAAATTTGCTTGAATAGGGCTCAGACAGATTATGAATATGGCTAAAATAATAACTGCACTCATTCATGAAATGAGGATAGTCAATTAAAATATGATGAATGGTGAGTTCAGCATTACAAAATTCACATATAGGCATGTTATCAACCCTCAGTAGCAAAGAGACTGTGACATGACTATGCAGAGCTGAGCAAGAACTTCCTCAAATCAATACCTGGGTGGACAAGATGCCATAATTTAATTTCAGACTTAACTGGTAAAGCTTATTAGTCACTCTATTCCAAGATGATTGCAACTGGTATAGAAGTTTGTGTCTGATAATCTGCCAGTAATCAGAATATGGGACAAGCAGATGGTAGATATTCCAGAAATGAGCTGAACTACTTGCAGTATATGCAGCCTTGTTTCTCTTGATCCCAATATGGCTTGGAATCTAAAAGAAATGTACATCTAAGTGTGGCTTCCATAACTCAAAGAGGAGGTGTTGATTCAAGATAGCACTAGATGTTTTTGTAGCTCTAGACTTTTTATTGCCTATTGAACATATTATGCACTTTTGACAGCGATGAAATTTAATGTATTTTAGTGCACGCGCGCACACACACACAATTGCATATAATGTATATAGATATAATGCACTCTGACAAAATGGCATAAAATAACACTAGGTCCTCTGATTTTGAACTGTCCATACAGACAGGCACAAATCAGAGTATTCAATTCTATGAGCTTCAAAGAGCTGCAGGTAGACCAATAGGAGAGGTAAAAAATTTTGGTTGCCTGCTGAACGAAAACCTGAATACTGGTATGTACGAATGACTGAGTGGAAGTTTGTTTAGTCACATCTGGGCTACACTATATACCAATATCTCTAAGCTTTTAGGAGAGCATTTAATTTGCATTGAAACAACTTTATAGCAGCTTTTTGGGTGGTGTGGACATTCTCCCATTGTGCACAAAAAAAAAAAAGGGTTGGCCATGTAGGGTAATCTGGAAGGGATTTTATTTTTGTTGCTCATTACAGAGACAGCTGTTGACATCAAAGTAACAACAGGAGGATCATTTGCACTTTTGCAACATGGTCTGTGGCAAAAGTGCAAATGAACTGTCTTCTGCTGTGAAAATCTGAACACATTTGCAAGCACCCATATTGAGACATGGTCCATGACTTGCAGCAGCTGTCTTTCTGTGATCCTCATATTACACGAGTGACATAAGATGGTGAAGTCATTCAAAGAGAGGGCATTACTTACTGTTGGAGGAAGTTGACCTAGAGTTATTGAGCTGTTATTGAGTTGACCTTGATTGCAAAAAAGTGTCACACTTAAAACTGAACCTGGTGGGACTCCCTCCTCCTGGTTATATGCTTGGGAAAGAGTGTTTCCCACTTGGACTTTGAAGATTTGATTAGATATAATAAACTTCTTATCTTTGAACTTCTTATCTAATCAAATGTTGGATGTTTATTTTTCACTTGGTTAGACTATGATAAATTTAGTTTAATCCTTTGCATCCATCCAAGTGTAAGCAAACAAAGTTTGCGCCTGAAAATATCTTCAGGACCGGGGTAAGGAGATGGGCTTTGCATTATGGGAGATACTGAGACATCACTATGAGAGCTTGGTTCACCTTTGCTCAGAGTTGCTAGTGTTGAATTACCTTACCAGTCCTGAAGATATTTTCAGGCACAAACTTTGTTTGCTTACACTTGGATGGATACAAAGGATTAAACTAAATTTATTATAGTCTAACCAAGTGAAAAATAAACATCCAACATTTGATTAGATAAGAAGTTCAAAGAATAGGATTCCCTCTAAGACCATAATTATGTAGGTTTTTCAGTATTCCAAAACCCGAAGTAGTGGCATGTGTTTTTCCCATATCAAAGAAAACCGATACATGCTTGCATATTAACACATTTGCTGCCAACTACGAGTATACTCGTAGCTGGTATTTGAGCCACACAAGCCAGCTACGAGTATACTCATATGACGCTTACTGCCGGCAACGAGATTACCCGTACCGACCTTGAAGAAGTGAAAATGCTTGGTTTCTGGAGCTAGCAGCAAAACTGTGAATACTTGTATGTCGCTTATTGCTAGCAATGAGATTACCCGTACTGACCTTGAAGAAGTGAAATTGCTTGGTGTACGGGAACAAACTATGACGAAGGAGCGTGGCAGCGAATGTGTTAAGAAGGAATATCTAATGATTGACTCCAGCTAAACTAGATGATCAGTGATAGAATGATCTTTTTCAGAGGCATGACTATGTTTTGGAAAAAGGCGGTTTTTCTTCAGAAACCATAAAGGATGAGAGTTAATAATTTTTTTACAGAATTTTACACAAGCAGCTGGTCAGATCAATTGGATGGTACTTATAGTTGCTTTCTGCCAGTGATCTGAAAATAAGCTTTTTGAGAAAATTCTGTTAGAAAGGTGCAACATTTGAACTATGGATGATGTTGACAGGGATTTTACCATCTTGTAATGGATATTATCTGGTCCAGCAGCAGTTGGACAACATTTAAGCAAAGGAGCTTTCATTTGCAGCCTGATGTATTTATCTGTGCAATTGGAAGCACATTGGATTTCTTGTTTTTCTGGTTTGCTTTCTTGGGTAAGGAAGAGAAGAAGATATCATGTTACTGACGTTTTAGCAAAGCTCACCCTGAGTATGTTGGCCAAGATGCTGTTGGATCAGAAACTATGCAACCACTGTGCTCAAGGATAGTGAACTAGTGGGTGGTATATCTATCCTTCATTTTCTGGATTTTGTCCCTGATTTCTTTAGTAGTAGATGTTTTGGTAGGGAGGATGTATAAAGGATCTAGGATTCCTTCCAACTCTGATGCTGGTTGTGTCTTGTTCATGCACATTTGAAAGGAATGAGGTTTGTTGTTTGGGGGAGTATCTTTGAAAAATGCCCCAAGCTTTCTTCCAAGTTTCCTTAGCTGCTGTGCAATTGTCATTCCACCATGTCTTAGGGAAATGAGGAAACTGACTAGATGTTTCAGAAATTGTAGTTGTAGCAGTTTGTATAATAAACTGTCACATGATTTACTGCATTGCTGATGACATAAGAACTGACCATTGCAAAATCAAATTCTGCTAATGATAAGGAGCAGAGGTCATCAGATTGCATAATTTTTTCTCGTGATATCTGTGATGGATTGTATGATTGTCCATGCAAGAATGTGGATATCATGGGAAAGTGATCACTCTCAAATAAATTCTCATCACTTTCCCACTTGAAGAATGAGAAAAGGGAAGGTGAATAGACAGTTAAGTCTATGACAGTGGATGTTTAGGTGGGCATATGGAAGAAGGTTTTACTTCCCGTATTTAAGATGGAGAGATTACTGTTGTCAAGCATATACTCAACAATGCTTCCTCTGCTATTTGTTCGACACTGCCTCAAAGAGTGTTGAGACTATTTGAACCCCCATTAATAGTAAGGGGATGATAACTGCAACATGACGTTATCAGGATCATCTTAAGAGATATCCGCAGCATACTATTATTATATTTCAGACTCAGTCAGATTGACTGATTAATTGATTTGTGGTTTTATGGTACAAGGACAGTTCAGGTCATATTGTGGCATGACACAGGTTACAGCAGTACACAGGATATTAATAAATAAATAAATAGTTATAAGGAGATAAACTGAAAGGATGGAAGGAAGACTTCTCAGAATAGTAGAAGGTAAAGTTCCTGGAAAATGAGGGAATAGACCATCAATGAGATGGATAGATTATGAATCTGGAGTGACTGTTTCAGAGAGTTGAAGTCTCCAGAGAAGGATACAACATGACCACATGGTGATGACTGGAGTGGGACATCACTGAGCATCTGAGTGACCATATGGCATCTGTTGATGTCCAATGAACAGACAGAGATGAAGGAGATAAATAATGAATAAGATATAATGTATGTATAAAGTAACTGCATATTAAAGGTCTTAAGAAATAGTTATAAGGAATGATAAATAAAGTATATATACAAGAAAATAGAGTAGCAATATATAAAATGTATTAATAAATAATTACAAGAAAATAAATGAGTAAATAAAAGGATGTACAAGGTTTAGTATCTACAATATGGTATCTACATATACACAAATTTATAATTAAATGTATTTGAATAAATTAATTCTTACTAAAAAGTTAAAATGGCATGCCATTTGTCTGAGTCTGATAACATCTCCTGAGTGCAAATAAATTAAAGATGTCAAGAAATGATATCCTTGGTATCATCTTTTACCCAAGTGAAAACAAACAAAGTTTGCGCATGAAGTAACTTCACATCAACTGCCTTAGTATCCCATAATGCAAAGCACATATCCTTACAGACAAGTATAATGCTATGCATTATGGGAAGAGCCACTATTCACACTCTCAGGGGACCCTGTCACCCCTAGAGGGGGAGTCCCCTGGGTGGTGGATAGGGGAGCCCACCATGTGTGTGTGTGTGTGTGTACATGCCCGTGCGTGTGTGTATATATATATACAGGGTGTTCGGGATAAATTTGACAGTTTCGTAAGGAAAAAGAAAATCTTCTTTGTATCTATTAAATTTAATGAATTGACAAAAAAACATTACAGGCAGAGTTAATTACAATACTATCAACAAGATTTACTCAAAATAACCACCATTAGCATCGATCACAGCTTCAATTCTGCTTCGGAACCTCGAACAAGCTAATGCTACAGTCTCCCTGGGAAGGGCCGCAAAAACTGTTTTAATTTTATCCATTAACTGGGCTTTTGTATTACTGGAAGTGCGATTGGTGTCTTTTTCAACTGCGCCCCATACAAAATAATCCATGGGGTTAAGGTCTGGGGAGTTTGGAGGCCAAACATTTGGACTGGTGAAGTCGTAGAAATTTTCAGACAACCATTTTTGACTTTTCCCAGAGGTGTGGCAAGGGGCCGAATCCTGCTGCCATACATACGGCCTACCATTGGCTACCCTTGTTATCCAGGGCTTGACTACGGTTAGCAACTCCACGAACAAAGCCCGAATTCCAATGCCAGGGTTCTTCAACACCTGTTCCTGCAGATTTGCGAGGAATTCTGCTGTACGAACGCAATCAGATCGTCTGCTAGGGATCTTTCTTCTTGCTACATCCTCGTAGTCACCATTGCAAGTCTCTAGTTCATGCCTGATTGTTTTTACTGTATTCAGGGAGCATTGGGCAGCAGTCGTAATATCCTTATTTTGATGGCGGGCACGAATCATCATGATACAAGTTATTCTCTTCCATGATTCAGGTGGGTTCCAGCTATCCATCCTTTCTGACATCTTGTATATGAATGAAGAAGGGTCCAAACTTTTAAATGAAGAGAAGTGTGTGTTAATACATGTAACTTACGGAAAAATATAATTAATTATAAATATGTCAAATTTATCCCGAACACCCTGTATATGGTGGGGTGGCCCGAATATACTGAATAAGGACTCGTGGACCAACAGGGCCATAAGGGGCAATCATCTTGACTGTAAGGGAAGCGGCACTCTCATGGACACCTAGCTGGATCTATCCTCTCCTCCTTCTACTTTGAGGAAGATCCACTTACTTTAATCTTTCCTATAAGGCCTTATCAGCCAACTCTTCTTACTTTATGACCCTTATGCTATTAGAGTACTCAAGGGCCATGGGGTCTTTTCATTTCTGGCCTTACAACTATGCCCTCTCTATAACCCTTACTATATTTCTTCTATAATCTACTCTTTCCCCTTCAATATACCCTATTCCTCTTATGGGTTTAAATTCGGAAGAAGGCTAGTTCAGAAGCCTTAAGGTAGCAGCCCTACCACTGAACTATTCCATCGTCAGGATAGTCCCATGACATGGAGAAAATAATCCTACTTGTAAGCTGACAGAAAAAGATAATCGGATTGAATCTATGGGAAACGACAAAATATAATACACATAGCAAACTGGAATGTAAGAGGAATAGCATATAAAGAAATAGAATTAGACCAGTTACTAAATGAAAGAAATTTTAAAATAGCAGTAATCACTGAAACAAAAAAGAAATTAAAAGGAACTATGAGAACTGAAAATTTTAATGTGATATACAGTGGAGTCGACAGAGACCAAAGAGCACAAGCAGGAGTCATGATTTGGATTCATAACTCCCTTTCAAAACAGTTAAAACATTATAAATTATGGAATGAAAGAATAATAGAAGCTAGAATAAAAACAGATAGAAGCAATTTAACAATAATTTGTTTATATGCCCCAGAAGAAGGAAGAGAACAGGATAATATTGATTTTTATAATCAGCTACAAAACATATATAATAAAATAAATAAAAAATGACTACATAATTTTAGCAGGAGACTTATATGCAAGAATTGGAAACACGAAAATTAATAATAATATAGGAATACATGGAGAACACACTCTAAAGAGAAATGGTAAAAAATTGATTGACTTTGTAGTTTATAACCTAAAAATAATGAATTCCTTCTATAAACATAAAGACATACATAAATATACTTGGGCAGCAAGAGGATGGAAATCAATATTAGATTACTTCATATTAAATGAAAAGACATCAAAATTTTCACTAGATGTTAGAGTTCACAGAGGATATGAAATAAGCAGTGACCACTTCCTTGTTAAAATAAAATTAAGATTACCACCTAAATGGCTACAAGTAACAAGAACAGAAAGAAAAATTAAAACATTTGCTTATAAAACTAGACTATTGAATGACACAAATGTACAATGGCTATATGAACAAAGAATTAACCAATATCTAGATTAAATAAAACAAAATCAAGAAATAGAAATAGAATGGCTTAATATAAAAATGATACTAAATGCAGCAGCAAATGAAAACTTAGGAAAGACCAAAAAATTCAATAAAAGAAAAAACTGAAGATCTGGGATGATACAATCAAAGAAATAATTAAAAAGAAAAAAGAAGCCTATCACAAATGGTTAAGCAGTAAAAGATTAGAAGATGAAATAGAATATAAAAGAATAAGAGCCATAGCTAAAAGAGAAGTCAGAAAAAGACATAGAGAATCATGGAATAAATTTGTTTCTAATTTAGAACATGATTTATATAAAATAAGACCTAATGTATATAAGATTTTGAAACACCTAAATGCAGATACCAAAGAAAACATAAAATTAAACACTGAATTAAAATTAGAAGAATTTCTAAATTACTACACAGAACTGTGGACAGACAAATATTTTAAAAAAGACAACTGGTAAACAATTAATGAAAAGGAAATAACTGAAGAAGAATTAGAAATCAGCCCGAAAGAAACGAGAAACAGAAAATCACCTGGAGAAGATAAGCTAGGCTCAGAACTATATATATACGCAGGAACAAGATTCAAAAAAAAGACTCTTATTATTTTTAAATAAAATTTACTCAACTGGTATCCCCCCAATAGAATGGAAAAAAGCAATTGTGATTTCTATCTTTAAGAAAGGTAATAGAGATGACCCTAAAAACTATAGAGGTATCAGTATACTAAATTCCTGTTACAAAATATATAGCAGAATCTTAAATAACAAACTAATGAAATATTCCGAAAACTTTATTCTAGAGGTACAAAATATTAGAAAAGGACGATCATGTATAGACCCAGCCTTTTGCCTAAAATTAATAGTAGAGAAAAGAAGATAATATAATTTGGAAACACATATTGCATTTATTGACTTTGAAAAAGCGTTTGACAAAGTTAAAAAGAAACATATTATTTAACATATTAAAAGAAAGACAAATACCAAATAATATCCTAAAAACTATCACAAGTATATATGAAAATAATCAAATACAAATAAGATTAAATCACGAGCTATCATATACAAGAGAGATAAACCAAGGGGTCCGACAGGGATGTCCCCCTCTCAGCAACTCTTTTTAATATCTACTTAAATGAAATAATAATGAAATGGAGTAAAAATTTACACCAAGGAATTAAATTTTAACCTACAGTTCACTTAAACACTCTCCTCTTTGCCGACGACCAAATAATAATTACAAATTCTGAAGATAACTTACAGAAAGCTATTTTAAATCTAAATGAGATATCCAAAGATTATGGTATGATAATATCAACAGAAAAATCAAAAACTATGGCCTTTAAAGGACAAGATCCAGCAAGAACTAAAATAGTAATAGATAACAGGATCTTAGAACAGGTGAATTCATTTAACTACCTAGGATGTATGATCACATATGAAAATGAAAAACATATAAATGTAAAAATTGCAAAATATTTAAAAATAACAGGTGTAATTAACTCTATATTTAAACTAAACCTAGTTCAAAAACAAACCAGGCTAAAAGTATACAATACATTAGTTAGCCTTACTGGTCTTAATGTATGGAAGCGAAATCTGGACAATAAAACAAAAAGACAAACAAAGATTAACAACAGCAGAAATGAAGTTTATGAGAAAAACTGCAAAGTATACCCTATTTGATCACAAAAGAAACGAAGATATTATGAAAGAATTAAACCAAGAACCAGTAATAGAAAAAATTAAAAAATATAAACATAAATGGATGGAACACGTTCAAAGAATGAAAACAGAAAGATTACCAAAACAAGCCTTAAAGTACAAGCTATTAGGAAAAAGAAAACCAGGACGTCCTCTTAAACGATGACTTCTAAGGCCGGAACAGGCCATGCTAGGCCTAAATCCTTGATACGTATGATGATGATGATTATGGGAAGAGACACTATTCAGATCAGTTTTGACCTTTATTGAGGTTTCATTATTGGGAGCCAGACCCAGAAGTGATACTAAAGTTGAAGTAATGCAGAAGTCATATTTCCATATACAAGTAGTCAAAAGGTGTCACACCTTATTACTGAAATACTCTGGATTAGAGATAGATGTTGAAAATTTTTTCAATATTCCCAGTACTGAAAGTTGATAAATACTCCCATAGATATTTCAATGGCAATACTCCTGGCAGTGTTTCCTGCCAGGAGTATTGACATTGGGCAATAAACACATTGATTTTATAAACTGTTTGTAATCAGTATATAGTACTGTATGACAGTATGTTGAAAAAGTAGGAACTGATCTGGCAGTTGTATCTGCAATGTAATTTCCAATGTGGCTAGAAATCCAACACAAGAGAAAATCAAAATAAAGGGTCTTTATTTGGTACTAAGTTTGAAACACTTCCCCAAGCACTGGATGTGGGTTATACACTGGAGAGGAGATAGCCTGTAAAGAATTCAGAGAAAGTACATAAATTACACTTTTGTTAGGAGTGCTCTTTGATATTCCTGAGTGCAAGCCGAATGGCATGCAACTGTGTTGTATAATTTCTGCAATTGAGTGGGATCTGGTTAAAGATCATAATGTTAGGAAACACAATAGCAAGGCCAACAGAGATCTCTGATCTTGAACCATTACTTCACACTAAGGAGAACACTTAACCAGATTAACCTCACATAAATATCTATGTTCAGTTACTATAGCATGAAATGCACTTGCCATTTACTCAGTAACTGGAATCTTAGGTATATTAGACTAAATACATACAAGTTATATTTATTTTTTAATCTTTCTTTTATCATATAATTATAATTTTTAATGCCAGTGCAAAATAAGAGATCCTTTCACTTAATATTGTATCACTTTGGAAAATCAATGTCATTATCAATTTCTTTGCTAATTATCTTAGTTGTCAATACATTTTCTTCCAGAACTTGATTCAAGAGAATTATTTTTATCAAACAATTATTTCATGAATTAATGAAAATCCAAATCTTAAAAAAGTACAGTCCCCATATGTTCCAAATTAAATTTTCTTTTATTCATAATCTTAGTTCAAAGATTAGTTCACAGATTGCACTAAGATTTGCTAAGATTGATCTTGATTTATAGAGAACTATACATAAATATTGACATGTCTAAACTACATGCAAAATCTTCAGAGCTAGAAAAATTTCCCTCATCATCAGTAGAGTAACAGCCACTTGACAAGCTAAGCTTCAACTTACCAAGTAATGTATATTCTTCATAATGTAATCTGTAGTTATTTGTACTTCAAATGTCTTGGTTTCCCTGACTCACTCATTACAAATTGAAATGAACGACTGTTATGTGCATGTTTTCTGCTAGTTTAGATATTATGCAGTTTTGAAGTAGCAATACTTTCATTATAGTTTATCACTCAAAACATGTAAACATGCAAGCATCAAAAGCAAAATTTCATTTCCAAATTTTTCATAATAGAATTAGAATTGTATTTCATCTTTGATGGCTAACCCCTGCAAACTATTACACACACACACACACACACAGTTTGAATTTGTTATTTATCCAAAGAAACTGTACCAGATAACTTTCAATTTTCTGAGAATGAAATTAAATTGTAATCATTATAAATCTGGAAATTATATGATATTGGGTAATTGGAGTAAATTAATTTTTAAAAAACAGTGTCATCTTACAAAATCAATATCAGAATAAAATGTTTTGAATATTTATTAATCAATTGGAAAGTTGAAAAACAAAACAACAAATTTCTGCACTATTCGGCTGTTGCTTGGGATTTTTCAGTTCATTCCTCTCTTTCTCAGTAATCTTTGTTAGCTCAGAGCCTATTACTCAAGCAGAAAGGAAATATTACCAAGTATATCTAAGACACAATTCATTTCTGAGAAGACAATTAGCAGCAATAGTAGAGCAGTAATATTTGGGGTAAAAAAAGCAGAGCTTGGGAGATGAAGGAAAGTTGGTGCTTTAGCGTTTCAAGTAGCTCTTACTCTAATGATGAAGATGTAGGAAATTTTTCTAGGTCTGAAGACATCGATTTGGTGTGTAGTTTAGACATGTCTTCATGCAGAAGATGGGTGATCATCAGTAAATGCACACCAGCTTATCAGAAATTATGATCAAAGGAAAATTCCAATGAGTTCCTCCCCCACCCCCATTATGAGCCAAAGGACTGCTTAAAGTTGAAAGATAAATGGGAGATCTTCATATGTGAAGAAATTATCAGAACTTCTTAACCAACATCCAATACTTTCCCCATGTTACACTCCTTTATTAGGTATTTACATAGATGTATATATAAAAAGAAAATAATCGTGGTTGAGCAATTTATGACTTAGCTGACTAAACGGTGTTTTGTATTGGCTTAAACCATAAGTAAAAATGATGGCCCAATGTGATAAAAGGTCATGCTAAAACCCAGTAAAAAGAAAGAAGCTTGTGTTAGTTTCATTAGAAAACCAAAGCAAATAGCAAAAAAGTAAGCAGTTGGAATAAACTCAATCTCAGCAGAATTGAAGATAAGTAATATCAAAAATTAATGCTATTAAATTTTTTTTCTTTTTTTAAATCTCAAAACAGTAGTTTTATTTCATAAATCTAATATAATGAGTGCTGGTCACCACTGAATTAAAATAAAGAAAGGATCCATACATATTAAATTCTGAGGAATTTAAACTTCTTCAAAGAATAAGAGAAGTTGCATTTGAGAAAACTTAATTTTCTAATTCAATCTTCAAAACTGTTAAATACACTTTATTTATGGTGTAAGAAAAGAAGAGTTTGGGAGATGAAGAAAAGTTGGAGCCTTAGCCTTTCAAGAAACTTACTCTACTGATAATGATGATGAACGAAATTTTTCTAGCTCTGAAGATGTCGATTTTGTGTGTAGTTTAGACATGTCTTCGTGCAGAAGATTGATGAACATCAGTAAATGTACACCAGCTTATCAGAAATTATGATTAAACAAAAGTATGATCAAAGGAAAATTCCAATGAGTTCCTCCTCCATCCCATTATGGGAACAGCCACTATCCAGACCAGTTTTGACTATTAAGGTCTCATCAGCGGGAGACAGGTCCAGAAGCGATACAAAAGTTTAAGTAATGCAGAACTGTCATTAACAGCTTAATCATAAAAATGACTTTCATAAAAACATTTGTATTTTCATGTTTATAATATCGTATGCACAAAAAAAAAAAGGTTTGTGGAGTAAATGGGTTTATTAACAAAGAAATACATGTTTACACATGATATGACATTTACAACTATCAGTGGAATCTTGGTCAAATAAAGCATTACAGATGATAGATTACAAGCTCAAAATGGGCACCTTGTCATTCAAGAGAGGTTTCGTAGCACATGTGAAGGTTTGGGGTAAAACCTTCACATGTTTTAAAACCTGTCATCTTGGAGAACAAGGGTTGGGACATCTGCTGGACACATTGTGTAAATTTTATCCCTTAGTTCATCAAATTCTGAAGGAATGGCTATTCTACCATATCTGCCTTCAAACCTTGATGAACTAAGGGATAAAATTTACATGATGGGTCAAGCAGATGTCCCAACCCTTGTTCTCCAAGATGACAGAGAACCTTCAAACGTGCTTCAAACGTCTCTTGAAAGACAAGTTGTCCATTTTGAGCATGTCATCTACCATCAATAATGCTTTATTCGACCAAGATTCCACCGATAGTTGTGAATGTCATATCATGTGTAAACATATATTTCTTTGTTAATAAATCCATTTACTCCACAACATGTATCATTGTAGTTATTCAGTACTGTCTTTTTCTTTTTTTTTTTTTTGAGATTTACTATAGTTTTTCCAATGTTTAGGATGACATTTCATTTTACTATCATAATTCTTCCTTAGAAAAATATTAGGTCCAGAGAATGATAATGGCCTCTCAAAGATCAGATACAACCTTGAGTTATACAGTCTGACCACAGATGAGAGAATCCTTGACATTTCTGCATACGGCAGAAGAAGGTGAATCCATTCCAGTAATAGGGTAATCAATGTGTTTCGTGGGATGAGTGTTTATTATTACACATTGAAAAATTAGCTTTTCTTTTATGAACATTCTAGTTTTTAAAAGTGGCAACTATTTTGCTTGTATAACAGTTGGAAAATCGTATGTATAAAGCATGCAATTTCACGTGTTGGTGAGGAATTTGTACATCGTCTTATTCCTTTCTCCCTTTCAACATGAATTGACTCTTTTTGGCACTGTGCCAGCTACAGTTCTCTCAACTGTGGGGAGACTATATTAATTCTATAAAGAACCCACAACATCTAGTAAAATCAAGTTCAAGAATATGCAGTGCGCAAGACATGCTCTTCATATAAAAAATAACAGTATTCTTAAGAAGACCATAAATAATAAGAGTGTCGGTAAAAGATTAAAGGAAAACCAATAATAAGATGTCAAGATAGCAACATCACTGCAATGTTTAAACTAGAGAAATGAGGTTTTGGACAGATAGGGTTTAAGTCAAACAAAGTATTGTATATACTTGAATATTGCTCGCCATAGAATATCTCACACCTGTGATTTTACTTTACAAAAAAAAAAAAAAAAGGAAAAGAAATTAAAAAGTTTTGCATATACCTCACACACGAAAAAAGGTTAAAGCTTTAAGAAATAGACAGTGAATGTTATTATGGAAGAAAGAGTAAAAAACTTTCGGATGTGGAGACTGATGTGGCCATTTCCTGGTGGTCTTACACCTTGTCTCCAGCCCTTGGATGTACTGTCGACAAACCATTCAAGGACTAAGTACAAAAATTCTATAAGGAGCAGATGGCAGCTATGACTTGAGTCTGGCAGGTAAGATTAAGAGACCATCATTAGAACTGTTGCGCAACTGGATTTTGAGAGCTTAGGACATGATTTCGCCAGATATAATTGTGAAGAGTTTTTTAAAAACTGGCATCTCTAATGCTCTGAATAGAAATGAAGATGACACTATTTGGGTAGACTGACAATGCACTCGAGGAAACTGCTCTCAAGACTGGAAGTGGCAATTGTGAATAGGAGATTCTTGGTAAGTCATACCAATTTACAGTTCTTATAAATCGTGGTGATCTTATGATTCTGAAATGATAAAAGGGCAAGCAATAATGAAACTGTTTGTTTTCATTTAATTAATAGGCAATGAAGCTAAAGATTCCAATACATCGTATGAGGGAGGTGATTGGCTGATCATGAAATAATGTTGATGATTAAAATTTAAATGCATTCATTTTATAAATCATGTGAGCAATTTATTTATATATTCATATGGGGTTTCCCCCCTTCTCCCCCACCTGTTAGGATGGGTTGAGCTGACTTAATGAGATATTAAATGTATGTATTTTATGACTCGGGGTCCCAAGCTGAGCCTGACATTGCTTCCACTTACTTGTGTCAGGTTCCTTCAATATTCTTTCCTATATGGCCTCACTTGGCTGACTCTTGCTTACTTCGACCCTGAGGGTATTAGAGTACTCGAGGCCCGAGGGTGTCTCTCCATTTTCCAATGTCTACTCTAGCTGGTAAAAGGCAGCAGCTCTACTAGTACTTGCTGGAGCACTGCTGTGGAAAAGGCAATGGGAACCACTCCACTAATATCCCTAGAAAATTTTAGTAGCAATGAATAGAACTTACAAGGGGGGCAGCTACCAGCCTGGCAAACCAAGGTGGCATCTCTTGGCACAGAGAGAAAAAGAAGGTGCACATTGGAATGGATACAATAACGGGAAATAAGGACACTTCAGGGGCTGATGTTCCTGCTGATAAAACCTCTAAAAGTGACTTAAAACAAGCTATAAACAAACTGAAAATTAAAGATCATCAGAGAATCAAAATTGCAACATGGAATGTGAGAACAATCAACAGATGTGGAAAATTAGAAAATCTCAAACAAGAATTGGACAAAGGAAAAATTGATTGATATTGCACTTGTTTTCAATAAAAGAACAGCAAAGAGCATCATTAGCATAAAATGTCTGAATGACAGGATTATGGTGGTAAAATTGAAGGCTGAACATGTGGACATAACTATAATGCAGGTATATATGCTAACAAGTGACTGACCATTCAGATGAGGAAATGTATGAACAATTACAAGAACTAATTAAGGAAGGAAAAAAGAAAATACTACATGATCATAATGGGAGACTGGAATGGAGTTGTGGGAGAAGAAGAGGATGGGAGTGTAGTAGAAAGATACGGACTGGTAATAGAAATGAGAGAGGGGGAAAGGTTAGTGGAATTCTGTAAAGAAAATAAGCTAATAATCACAAATACTTGGTTTAAAAAATCTAAGAGAAGACTATACACATGGAAAAAACCAAGAGATATGGAAAGGTATCAAATTGATTACATTACAGTAAAGCAAAGATACAAGAACAGTGTAAAAAATGCATGCACGTATCCTGGAGCTGATATTTACTCTGACCACAACTTACTATTCATAGAAATAAATGTGAAATTAAAGAAAATAAAAGAAGCTATAAAAAGGAAAAAATGGAACTTAGAGAAATTAAAAAATACCAAGGAATTTGGAAATAGATTAAAGAAAAAATTAGAGGAAATAAGTTTTGTAAAAACTGAAGATCCAGAAAAGAAATGGGAACAAGTTAAAAAGAGAAAATAAAGAAGATTGCAGAAGAAGAAATTGGATATGTAAGAGCCAAAAGAATAAAAAAAAACCTGGGATAACTAATGAGATGATTTCTCTAATGAAAGAAAGAAGAAAATGGAAAAATAAAGACATCCCAGAAAGGAAAATACAATGTAGAACCATGACTGACAAATTGAGAAGGGAAGCAGAAAGAGGTAGAGAAGATGGGCTTAAAAAAAAATATGAAGAAATGGAAAATTATGAGAGAGTGGGAAGGTATGATCTTTTATATGAAAAAGCAAGAAGCATAAATCACAAGAGAAATGGAATTCGAGCTAGAGGAATAGAAAGTAAGAATGGAGAAATCATAACTTAAGAAGATAAAATCCTAATGAGATGGAAGGAATACATTGAAGATCTATATGACATGGAAAATAGACCAAATGAATTGCTATTAGAAGATATAAAGAAGGTAAATGAAGATGATCTAAGCCGGGAGATTTTGAAGACAGAAGTAGAAATGTCCATTAAAGAACTAAAATGTGGAAAGGCAGAAGGAATAGATGAAATACCTGCAGACTTCCTGAAACAACTTCAGAAGGAACTGCAGAAATAACCAAAATAATAAATTTAATTTATAACAAAGGAGAATTACCAAAAGATTTTATGACCTTAATATTTATACCTATACCAATGAAAAGTAATGTAGTGAACTGCAAGGATTTTAGAACAATAAGCCTCATTTCCCATACGTCAAAAATACTTATGAGTATCTTAACACGAAGAATTGCATCTAAGGTGGAAGAATTTCTTAGAGAAGATCAGTTTGGACTGTTAAGAATAGTAAGTGAAAGAAGTCTGGAAGTGAATAAAGAAGTTAATATCTGTTATGTAGATTTTAAAAAAGCTTTTGACTTTGTAAAATGGGATAAGATGGTGGAAGTAATGGAAAACATTGATATAGATTGGAAAGACAGAAGAATAATTATTTCACTATATATATATGGGACAAACTACCATGGAGAAAAAGATATATATGGTACAACAGAACCAGGTATCATTGGACGAGGAGTAAGACAAGGCTGTTCTCTGTCACCAATTTTGTTTAATATGTATTCCAAAGCAATGTTAAAAGAAGCACTGGAGAATTTGGAAGAAGAAATAAAGATTGGATGTAGACAGATATTTGCAATAAGATACGCAGATGAAAAGGTATTATTATCAAATACTGAAACAGAACTATAACATCTGTTGAACAGATTACTGGAATTCTGTATCAATTATGGAATGAAAATTAACATAAGAAAAACAAAGGTAATGAAAATAGCAAGGAAAGAGACAAATACGGATATCAGAATAAATGGGGAAAAACTGAATCAAAGTAAAAACATTTAAATATCTAGGAAGTGTGATTAGCAGTGATGGAAGATGTAAAAGTGACATAAAAGCAAGAATAGCGATGGGAAGAAATGCCTTTAATAGAAAATGGAATTTATTCAGAAGTAAAATTGATAGAAACCTAAAGAAAAGACTAATAAAATGTTATGTATGGAGTGTTGCCCTCTATGCAGCTGAAACTTGGACATTGAAGAAAGAAGAAATTAAGATTTTGGAAAGCTTTGAGATGTGGATTTGGAGAAGGATGGAAAAAATCAAATGGACAGATAAAATAACTAATGACGAGGTTTTAAAAAGAATAGAAGAAGAAGAAAGTCTGTTAAGGAGGATAAAAAGAAGGGAAACTGGTTCAGACATATTCTGAGAGGGAATGGAATCATCAGAGATGCCATCAAAGGAAAAATAGACAGAAAAGACCCAGAGGAAGAGTAAGGAAAACAATGCTAGATGACATGCTGAATGGAGATAGGTACACAACCTTGAAAGAGAAGGCTCAGGAGAGAGTGGGAGGAAAGTTTTGCTACTAAGAGAAGAACCTGCTCGATTGCAGAAATACTCAGGAAGAAGAAGAGATTTTATGACTAAATTCGTATGTGTTCACAGAGTTGGTTTGCCTGTTCTGAGGGATGAAACACCCAAGTTTCTGGGTGAAAAAACTCTCTACCTCCGTGTGAGACTGGCCAACTCACCTTTAGTTGAAAGAAACCAGATAAATGTTCCTCACATGTTGGACAGGAATAAACCCAGGTCTTTCCAACCAAACGGCTTCATCTATACTGACTGAGCTACAGAGGCTCTATGTGAGCAATTAAAATTATAATGAATATTGAGGACTTAATTATAAACATCAATTTAATTTTTTCCTGAAAAACTTTAGTATCTGAAAATTCATACATATATCTCGCACCATGATTTTTTAACTTTAATTCTGAGGAAAAACAAGTGAGTTATATTGGAGTAAATACAGTAACTGTTGTATCCCAGAAGGCAAGGCTCAATTTGTACTGTTTAGCCACAGGAAGAAGAAGATTATAATTCTAACATTAAGTATTATAATTTTGAAGTAGTGTACAATAGGAAGTAGTCTTTTTTTTTTAAAATCACAAAATGAACACAGCACATATGAAAGTTTACTTAATTATATCATATTATTTCATGACTTTATAACTCTACCCCCCACCTCCATCCCACCAAACCACATCATAAAAAAATAAAAAAATAATCACA
The DNA here is from genome assembly GCF_054136105.1 of Typopeltis vanoorti. NCBI lineage: Eukaryota > Metazoa > Arthropoda > Arachnida > Uropygi > Thelyphonidae > Typopeltis > Typopeltis vanoorti. Next base: position 44,023,734 of record NC_143557.1, on the reverse strand, counting down.
TAAAGGGTTATCTTTAAACATCAAGATAAATATATCATATTTTTCTAAAATCAATAATTAATGAGCTTAATTTAAATGGGTTTTTCTAGAATTCAGCAGCTTATTTTTTTTTAAATAACTTAAAGTAACTGTTGTAAATCTGAAAAATTTCAGAAGCATGTGTGTGTGTAGAGGCTTAAGTGCTGTGAGGACATCATGTTGGAGGCTTAATGGATTGTATACAGCACTCAGAAAGGATTAAATCAGAATTTAATACTTCTTATATTTCATCTCAGTCACTGAGACATCTTCAGGGATTACAAAAAAAACTAATGTAACATATATACAAATACCACACAATACTAAGTCCAACGACGTGGGTGACACTAAAGTCCTCTTTAGGTGGGGTGTCCTCTGGTGATAAGTGTTTTCCAAATCTTAGGAAGCTCAATGCAACCATATTTATTAAGATTTGGTTGATTTTTGAGAGCTGCTGCTGATTCTAAGAATAGTCTCTCTTTTTTGAATTTGCTGTGGTGGAGCATAGCAGTTTTTTTTCCATGCGATCCTGTGGGTTGTATCCAAGCGGATAAGGATAATGACACGGAATACAATTGAAAAATGGAGATTATCCTCCGTGATCGCTCTACCTACATCCCGGTAGAACACGACCCCACAAAAACACAAGTTAAAAAAGTATATATATATTAAAAAAGTATCTTCCTGGCAGCCAGACATCACGAAAAAACTCAAACCTTTCTGTTCCTGTCCACCCTAAATATATGGTTTACCAAAAATCCACAAACCCAATTCCCCACTAAGACCTATAGTAGATGACACTAATGCACCTTGCTACAAACTGTCAAAACAGCTGGCCAACTTTCTGACCCACCTCACTGGAATTTCCATATCCTATATAAAAAAACGCTACCCATTTTAAAACCTTCATAGAAAATTTAACCTTAAACAACACAGACATATTGGTAAGATTTGATATCTCCTCATTGTTTACCAATATTCCCTTAATTGATACCTTAACACTCTTAGAAAACGTTTTTCCTTCTGACATCTTAGATCTCTTTTCCTTTGCCATCAATTCTGGTTATTTCTCTTTGAAGAACAAAATCTACAAGCAGATAGGGGGAACCGCCATGGATCCCCCCCCCTCGCCTATTTTTATATGGAAGATTTTGAAAAACGAGCCATAGATTCAGCCCCTCTCAAACCTTCTATCTGGCTAAGATATGTAGATGATGTGTTCTCTATTTGGCTTTATGGCCAAGACACATTAGACTCCTTCCTCAGTCACCTCAACAGTCTACATCCAAGAATCCAATTTATGATGGAAAAGGAAAAGAACAATTGTTTACCCTTCCTAGACACCTTAGTTACATGCCTTCTTAATGGTACACCGTCCTTCACTGTATATAGAAAACCCATGCACACAGGCAGACACATTCACAAACTCTCCCACCACCACCCAGCTCAACAATATGGCATCATTAAAACTCTTACCAAGAAAGCCCACAATCTTTTGTTCCAGTGGAACAGCCCTTACAACTGAGCTTGACCACATACACAACACTTTCCTCTCCAATGGCTACAACAATCACAGTATTAAAAAAATAATCAGTTCCTCTCCCCCGTTCCCCGATCTTCTCTTCAGAAAGAGTTTAGAAATGCCATCACCATACCCTACATCCGAAAAAAACAGCCAAGATTTTCAAAAAGTACAATCTACATACAGCATTCAAGCCCCATCGCAAACTTGCTATTCTCATCCATTCTACAAAAGATCAGCTTCTTCCTCTCTCAGTGCCTGGAGTTTATAAAGTACCTTGTTCCTGTAAGCTGGTGTACTTTGGACAGACAGACAGATCAGCAACCATCTGCCTGGAGGAACACAAGTCATACATCTGCAACCACAGTCAGGTCTGGCTGACCATGTCTTGGATACAACCCACAGGATTGCATGGAAAAAAACCACCATGCTCCACCACAGCAAATTCAAAAAAGAGAGACTATTCTTAGAATCAGCAGCAGCTCTCAAAAATCAACCAAATCTTAATAAATACAGGGTCCTGCCTTACATTCCAAGCCACCTACAACCACCCTTAGAGGGTGCCCCACCTAGAGAGGACTTTAGTGTCACCCACGTGGTTAGGCTTAGTATTGTGTGGTATTTGTATATATGTTACATTAGTTTTTTGTAATCCCTGAAGATGTCTCAGTGACTGAGATAAAATATAGGAAGTATTAAATTCTGTTTTAATCCTTTCTGAGTGCTGTATATCCATTAAGCCTCCAACATGATGTTCAGAAGCATGTAATATCATTTAAGGATGAGTTCTAAACCACTAAGTGATAATAACATTTTTCAACTTTCTTGTGAAAGTTGAAAATGTATAATGGATTTCTTGTATAGTTTCTTCAAAAGTGATTATTAATTTTTTTTTTTTAATATTAAATTATAAAGTTTCGTTAGATTCATATTAAAAATGAGATATTAGGGAGTAATCTGATATTGTTAGAATTCAAGCATGCATGAGTCGGGTAATGTAATTTAAGGTGGTAATGTCACTTAAACAGAATGGGAGAGGAAAGGTGAGCAAAACAGGTGTTTGATGCTAAAATCATAGGAAAAAGATCTAGAGGAAGACCAAGATCTAAGTGAATTGATTAAGTGAAAATTGCCTTAGAAGGCTGACATGTTACATATGACAATATTGGGGGACTGACAAGCAGAAAACTGACAGATTAATTTGGGAAAATTGTTGTTGGGAGAATTGGTGGTAATATGGGCTTAACTGTGTGGTACTGTCACAATAGCCTGTGAACACTTTGATGGTACATATGAAGAAATTGATGAAGATAAAGTCTCCTCAAAGCTTCACGACACAAGTGAAAACATTAAGTTTTCTGTATAATATTAAGAAACTATATACTGTAATATATGGGATATAAACTTACTTTATACAGAAAGCATGTTTCTCTCAAATGTCAAAATTATTAATAGTTACCACCACCACTGGCTCACCTGAAATTTCTGGCTCTGTTCCCTTCATCAGCAATTCAAAATTACTTCTTAATTTATGTACTAATTTTAAGGTCTGGCATTCTGGTGACTGGAAATAATTAAACTTAAAACATTAATTCCATAATCAACAAGTATAAAACATTTCTCAAAAAATCACAAGCATTTCAAGTAAGGCTTTATATAATTTTAAAATGTGACCAAAAATAAATACATCACTGATTTATGCTGATAAATCAATTTATGAAATGTGTGCACACGCACACATACAGAGATTTGTCCAACATATATTCGGACAGAGAAAAATACAGTTGGTAGTCTTAGGTGTGTGTGTGTGTGTTGGGGGGGAATAATGAATGCATGGGCCCACCACTGGACTTAATACATTCAGCAATTCGGTGAGATAATTTCCCCAAACCAAAAATATATTTATACAAGATGCAGAAAATGGAATTCTGCATTTTTCTCTTCAAAACTAATTTATTCACAAAACATAGATTGACAGCTATGATTCACTGCTTTAGAACATATGTTGAAGTTTAATGGAGCAAATATGCAACTAGAGATAATTATTAATTAAATTTATTTAGCTAATAAATGACTAATATTTCATCATGGTCACCAAAGCATCTTTATTAGCACAAAGACAAAGAAATCCAAGCAAGCATGTGCACACAGGCAAATTATTATGCAGGCAAACACAGAGTATGAAAGGCGATCATATCCTTGGTGCCTTCCAGGAGTGTGGTGATGGGAAATCTTAGAATGTGTAAAACTAATGGCTCAAAAGCAAGGCAGTCAAATTCATTTAGATTTAGTGAACAATTGTTGTGGCAGCAATCATATTTCTGATTTATATCTGTTGCTGGATAAAATAGAGCCTCCACCCCCCTCCCCCAATGGTCCGAGTGATTTATATCTATGGCATGGTCTGCCTAGGATATTGATGGTTCTTCCTGCCTGTTCAAGATAGGAAGAACAGCCACTATTCATCTAGAAAAAGCAAGAGATGGTCTAGATCAGTGTTCCTCACACAACCTTTCTTTAGTAATCCCCCCCCCCCCTCCCAGGACTATTTTTTTAAAGTCAGTTTTTTTTTTTGATAATTGCCCCTATACCTTTTCTAATTATCTTACATAATTTCCTATACCAATATTATATTTTCGTAAAAGTTTACTGGGCTTTATTTTTTTCACCGAGCATCAATTGGGATACATAGTGAAAAGAGGTCCAATAGGAAAGAGGAAATTGTTATGTTGAAGGGGGGGGGGGGGGGCTATGCAAAGCTAGCGATTTTCTCGTTCTTATGGGATGATAAAGGAACAGTATATCTTTAAGTAATAATGAGAATTAAGTGTATATTTTCTCATTTGCATATATGTCCATTATCTTTTGTAAGGCAGCATCACATTGTTGGCTGGCATGATTTTTTTGCACCAAAAACTAATTATCCTGCACCCAAAAAAATTAAAAAAAAAAAAAAAAATGCCACCTTGGGGACGATATCATCCCCATTCAGAAACACTGGTCTAGATGATGGAGAGGATCTTTTGGTAAGTAGATAAGACTAACAAATTTTTCATATGGTTTCAAGGCATATCTTTTTAAAAACTCATGAGATATTTTCTGAGGTGCAACAATGAATTTCGTGTGTTCTGCCTTTATTTTTTATATTTTGAAAGGGGGTTAGGGATGAGTAGGGTATGCTGATGATTTTGCAAAGAGGTAAAGCCACTGGCTAAAAAGTGTTGTGGATCTGATTGATTTCTGTGGATAGACTAGTGTGGTTTGAGCAAGTAGTTTTAGATCAATTAGCTAAGTTTTGCAAAGTACCATATTGATCAGAGTGGTGGTGATGTATACTTTCCAGTGAAGGAAAGATTTCTGTAGACAAAATAGAATAAGGATTAATTGGTTAGCAGGTTAACAAACTGTCATCAAACGACAAACCACCATTATTTTCTTTTTTTAACAATGAATCAGATCCTCAGATGTTGTCTGTTGATGTGTTTCCAATGTGTATCCCTACCATGTGGCCAAATGGAGAACATATCATCCAAGTAGCATAGCCATATTGTGAGCTTCAGAGAAGCAAGTTTAGAGCTGTGTTTTGAAAATTTTGCTTTGAAAAATCTGAGTTCTGTCTTTGGGATTCCAATAAAGATTTAGGATAAGCCAAAGAACTAAGAGTATAGTATAATATAGTATGTGATTTTAAACAGATTTTTATTTATGAAATATACAACAGCTCTTCAGAAGAGATCTACGAGTATATTTATCAAATACAGATTTTTGCTAAAACAGCCATGAAAAATGAGTGAATGACTACATTTAGTTTCAGACTGATCAGTTTCCTGAATCCCAGAAATGCCATTCTCAAATTTACACATTTAAATTCTAAGCCAGACTAAATATCTTGTGACTACTTCCAAACCGCATAAAAGGTTAGCATCCCTTATCTGCCCTCCTAAAGAACAACAGCAACCTATAGATTTACCTAGGATTCAGCAAGTACCCTACAGCTGCAAATGCTCATAATATAGCCAAACAAGCAGGACAATCAATGTCAATATCAGAACACCAAGACTATATCCGTTTCTGCCATTATGGCTGCTCAGGTTTGAGAGACCATACTCTCAATACCTATCACAGGATCTGGTGGAAAAAAAAGCCACCTTTCTCCACTAAAGCAAATTTAAATTTAGGAAGATATTCCTTGAATCTGCTTCTGTGCCCTCGCAAACTATCTCAATGAACAAATATGGCTGCACCAAACTCTAATATGGGAAAATCATCTGTAGACAATCAGACCAATGACCAAGAACACCCAAATCGAACTTTCGCAAAATACGTTTTCGACTTAGTGTTCGTCCAGATCGGACACATCAAATGTGTGCAAAGATGTCCACATGTATAAGGCACTAGAGAAGAACAGAGATCTGCAAATTGTCCAGCTGTGTCATGCAGACTGCAGACATACAAAAGAACATGCAGGTAGATTATTATGTCTGTACACAAATGCTAGGAGTATCAGAAACAAAGGGATAGAGTTCGTTGCCTTGGTCAACGAACCCTAACGACGATGATACAACACAACATATGTTGTGTTGTATCATCGTCTATGGTTATATCGATGATTCTATATGACTTAATATAGTTGTTTACTTAATCTATCCTTCTTACCTAAAACCTTACTCAATCAAGTCCTGTCATTTGTGCCAATTTTTATTGTTCAATCTTCATCTTTATATATTTCTATCGTTATTATTGCCTTTACCACTTTTCTCTACACCCTCCTATACAGCTATTTCCTTTCCGGCTTCTATAATGGTTTTTCAATAAGTTAAATAAATCAGCTTTCACTCTCCTTCTTAAACAAACTATGGTTCAGGCCGTTCCCAAATTTTGTCACGTGTAATCCTTTCATTAATTAGGGCTTTGTCTATGTATGGGACAAGGCCCTAAAGTTTTGTCCTCTGAGACAGTCCGCCTGTTAAATATTGACGAATTTATTTTTTGCTGTGCCAGCCAATACAGAGGATAGATAAGATTCTTATCCAAGGTGGCTATAGCAGAGTAATACACAGTAATAAAATTTCAAACACTAATCTAACTATTCTCACTTCCTTTAGTTTTACATGCAGTTGTGGCTTGAAAGATCAAACCATATTCATATGTCCCTCCCAATAGGTTCAATAGTAATTTTATGAGTGGCTATTTGAATTCATAAAATCAGTTAGATTCAAGCAAATGATATAAAACATATTTTATTAAAGCTTAAGAGATATACATGAAGAATATAAGGTACATGATTAACTTAATCACCTTCCTAGCAATTCTGATATCATTACAAAACACTATAATACATAAATCATAACTTGGATCATAGAGCTTCTATAAACTTACAAATTTTCAGCTTAAATTATCTTATCATTAATCACACTAGGGTCACTAATCATATCTTACAACACATCTAAGTTATTTCATACACAGATCCCTTCTAGGGAGACCTTCTTCAAAACAGAGACAGGTTACTGCCAAATGGGATAATCACTAAAGTTCTCTACAACTTGTCCATTCACAAATTAATCTATAAAGTCTCTCATATCTTTAATTGGAAATCAGATACTGTAACATTCTACGTTACCATCCCATGGAATGATTTTCTGTTCTGTCTTCAGAATTGTCTGGACATCAAAGCACCGTTGTGGGTTACCGTTCTTTGGGTCACATACGATAGCAGCACGATCAGGTTCTCCGGGATGATAAGGCGGTGTGCCGCTCTGGTCTCTCTCTGGAACCGCAGGAACACATCTGTATCGTCGGTCACACAATACAGCTTAGCTAATCTGTTATGAAGAGATAGCTAGCCTTGCCTTGTGAACCTTGATAAGCCTTTCATGACTTCTACAGCTGAACCGGAATCATCCCGTTGGCGGAGACGGAGAGCCAACGTCCAAGAGCGCAGGAACCAGGAACCAAAAAAAGAGCTTCGTGTGTGTGTGTGGGGGGGAGCTTGACCCTTATATTTTCCCTCTCTTTCTCAGAGATTCTCGCGCTTAGCTACATCGTTTACCGTGCGGCATTCATTCACTTGCGTGTGGCGTTCTAGCTTTGCTTTCCTAATAAATTCTCCTTCCCTTAGGCCATACATTGTACTGGACAGCTGAAGTGTGACCTTTGGACTATAGCTTACACTCAACTTGCTTTGACACAATACATAGAATGGGATACTCTGATTAAATAATAACCTTAAATATATTCCTTTATTTGACTCTGTACCAAACTGGTTAAGTCTCTCATTTCTTAAACTAAACATTTCTTCAGTTTTGCTTTAAATTATAATGTACATTTCAATTTCCATGACAAAACACAACATTTGTCTGCCTACAATTAAAGGTAGTGGTTTCTCAATAAATTAAATTTTTATTTTTCAATTTCTGACTATTCAGGACACAACATTGGGACCTCAGGTTAGACATTAGTAAGACCTAGCTATTAGAATCAGACATACTAACTGGTATTGGGTGTAAAGGGTACAGTATTTTTAAGAAGGATGGAGAGGATAGGAGATGTGGGGAGCATCCTTTTAATGATATCAGATGACTTGAATCCAGTTAGAGTTGAGAACTATGACTGTAGTACTAGTATTAACAGTATTTCATGTGGCAGTGAGTTTGAAACCATCTGGTGTGAGGTGGAATCTAACAAGATCAACTACATAGTGGAGTGTTGTTACAGACCAGGTGGATCGGTTGCTAGTGATAAAGAAATGCATCACCAAATCGAAAAGATGAGTGCAAAAAGAGTAATCATAATAGGAGACTTTAATTATCCAAATATTGATTGGGTAGCAGTAGAAGTAAGAATCATGAGAAGTAAGAAAATGAATTTATTGAGCAGCTTCTTCGAGCAGCATGTGACAGTGTTAGATTTGATTGTAGTGTCAGAGGACGTTTCGATTATAGAAGTAACTATTTTGCTTCCACTTGGTGACAGAGATCATGCTGTACTCATTTAGGAAGTGACTAAGTTTACGAATGTTCCATTCAGAAAAGTTACATGCTGAACCAGAAAGCAGGAAATTATGACCAACTGAGGAGTATCTGAGTTCAGAGGAATGGTATCGGTTGCTGGATGGGAAGAATATCGACAGTGCATGGGAAACATTTAGACAATACTTAAATGATGCGATATCAGAATGTGTCCCGAGAGTATGAAGAATAAATAGATTAGGAGTCCAATGGATGCTAAATCTTATTAAGCAAGACACTCGTAAGAAAAGGATGATATGGAAGAAATACTGTGTGCATAAGGATGATGTTCGTTATGAAAATTATAAGCAGCAGGCTAGAATAGTCATAAATGTTGTACGGAAAGCAAAGTCTGAAGGTTACAGATGCAAAAGAGATTGTTCAAGTAATGAGTGCCCATTTTGTTAAAAGCTATCAACCTGGTGTACGCAACATTGAGCTCATTGCTACTCCTTCACTGGATGAAGAAACTCAGGTGTACAGGACAAGATATTAGAGCTACTGCACAAAACTGAATAAGAATTCAACAAGAGGGACTAATGGGGTTATCAGCAAGAGTGTTCACCTGAACTGGCCATTTCTTTGACTAAGCTTTTAATGTGTCTCAGAACAGGGAAGATTCTGCAGAAATGGAAAGAACATATGGTAATCCATTGCACAAGGATGGTGCAAAGACTGATGTATCCAAATGTGGATCAATTAGTATCTCAGGAGTGGTGGTGAAGACTTTGGAAAAATTGGTTAGGGCTCGCATTCAGAAATGATTTGACAGTGAATCTCTACTTTGCAATGAGCAACATGGGTTTACTAAGGAAAGGTCATGTTTTAGCAACTTGCTCACATTCTATAACAATGTTACCATTGAACTGGACAAATGGAATGGATACACCATGATACTTTTGGATTTTGCTAAGGCTTTTGACAGAATACAACATGGTAGACTAATGGAGAATATGGGTTTGGGTTATAGAATATTAGCATGAATAAGAGGATGGCTGACTGACAGATATCAAAAAGTGGTATACGGGGGATGTGAGTCTGCAAGATTTAAATTAACCAGGTGTATCACAAAGATCAGTGATTGGTCCACTGTTATTCAATCTGTACATTAATGATATTGGGAAGGATTTGACAAGCGACATACAGAAATCCCTTGATTAATGATGCACCTAATGTGTTCTTTAAAACAGGCGCATTAATCGAATACAATAACCTATGGGAAAAAGTATAATTCGTTCCTCAAATTTCTTTTATAAAAGAATTAAGGGATATCTCAGGGCCTAGCTAAAGGAAAACCATGAAGCTGAAAGACAATAAAACATATTCAGAATAAAAATTTATCATTCTACTTCTTAACAAAGAATTCAGCTAATGTAGTTTGGCACGTTTCTTTTTTTTCATACAACTGACGGTATATGGCCCTATTGCCTTTTCTACTACTTCTGCAAATTTTACTGCTTTTCTCTTCATCAGGGTCAGCCTCTAAGCATTGCTGCTTAAAAACTTCGATTGCACGAAAAATATTTTAATTGTTTCTGTAAAATCTCTTTTCGTTTGTTAGTGATTAAATTTTCTTCATATCCTTCAGGATCTTCCCTCTGTGCATCTAAATTAATTCTAAGTTAATTCAAATGAATTAACTTAGATTCATTTGAAAAGCCTCTAAAATCATTACCAGGAATACTCAGTAGAGAAATACTTCCATAATTCTCACATTCAGTTTTATTTCCCATTTTATATATGGGTACTATTAGAGCTCTACTCCAATCATCTGGAATTCGTCTCTCTGTCCAGGCCTTCTGATCTATGCAGTGCAGCCACTGTAAGACTTGCATACCTCCATACTTGAGCATTTCTGGTCGAATATATCTACTCCTGCCTTTCCACATTTCAGGCTTTTGATGGCTTTTTCTACTTCAAGTATGGATATGTGTTCCTCACTGCACGCTGGTCAGTGTTTTTTAGCACTGTGCTGTCATCACTGCTTGTTTCATTTAGCAATTTTTCGAAGTAATTACTCCATACTTCAAGGATATCTTTTTTCTCCTGTTTTGATGTCACCTTTATCATCTCTAATTCCTTTTACAGCATTCTTTCTTCCATTTCCTCCATAATTATGCAAGCATCTGAAATATTGAATGAAAGTAGTGCAATAGAGATTTTTCACAAACAGATATTTAAAATTAATATTTATATATTCATACCGGACTATCACAGCTCTACTATTCAATACTGGCGTGCTCAAGATCTTATACGCATGATGTACAAAATAATACCACCAGGGTTTGTTAGATATATCTCTCTTAGTTTTGTTTTTTTTAAAATACCGTTTCCCTTCCAGTTTTGATGATATTTATTAGTTGTGCATCTGAAGAAGTGTAGTCTTGGACGAAACTAGTTGTGCAAATAGTTTTTATTTTAACCTCAGTTCAAGTTATTCAATGTTATAGAATATGTTATCAAATTGAATAAATCCTCAAATGAATACACACACACACACATGAATAATATGACATAGTGTCATTCATGAGGGTGGTCTGAAAAGTTCTTGGCCTCGACCATAAATGGTAACACTATCAGAAAGATTTTTTTTTTTTTTGCTAAGTTGGTACATGTGTCATAAACATCCATGTGAAATTGCCATTCATTCTATCAAGTAGTTTGTTTTATACAGCTGTCTGAAGCAAAAGTGTTGTCTGTATCCCTTGAAATGGATAAAATAGAGTATCGTGCAATTATGAAATTCTTTGTAAAAGAAGGTTTAACGCCAAAAGAAATTCATTCAAAGTTCATAAAAGTTTATGGGCACTCTTCTCCTTCGTTTTCAACAATTAAGAAATGTGCTGTTTAAACATGACCATACCAGCCTTGAAGATGATCCAAGTGAAGGATGTCCAAAAAGTGTTACAACACCAGAAATCATTGATCAAGTGTATGATATGGTACTGGATGACCGGTAAGTCAAAGTGCGTGAAACTGCTGAGACTATAGACATTTCAAAAGAATGTGTAGGATATATTTTGCATAACAATTGCAAATAAAAAAGCTTTGTGCAAGATGGGTGCCATGCTTGCTCACAGCAAATCCAAAACAAACTCACATGAAAATCTCTGAACAGTGCTTGCAGCATTTTAACAAGAATAAAACTGATTTTGTGTGTCGATTTATTACTATGGATGAGACTTGGATTCACCATTACACACCAGAATCCAAACAGCAGTCAAAAACAGTGGACGGAAGCTGCTTGTTTTCAGTGCCAAAGTCAGTTCCATCAGCAGGAAAGGTCATGGCATCGGTGTTTTGGGATGCTAAAGGCATTTTGTTTATTAATTATCTTGTAAAGGGAAAAACAATAACCCAGGAATATTATTCTGATCTTTTAACCAGACTAGACAAAAAAATTCTTGAGAAAAGACCTGGTTTGCAGAAGAAAAAAAGCAACTTTCATCAGGACAATGCACCTGCCCACAAAGGTGTTTTGGCAATGGGAAAATTAAGGGATCTGCACTATGAATTGTTGGAACATCCACCCTGTTCCCCAGATTTGGCTCCCTCTGACTTCTATCTCTTTCCAAAACTAATACTCTTCCTTGCTGGTCAGCATTTTTCTTCGAATCAAGAGGTGATTGCAGATCTTACTGAGGGCCACTACAGGGATGGGATAATCGTGCTGGAGCATCGCTGGAATAAATGTATTAGTCTTAAGGGAGATCATGCTGAAAAATAAAAAAATATTTTGAAATTATAAATGTTTTTTCATTGTTAGGCTGAGAACTTTCCAGACCACCCTCATAGTAATGAATAGGTCATGTAGTAATGTTTCTGTGATAATAAATTTTCAATCATTCAATTTTTACTTAATGAATAAAATATTTTGGTTTGTTGATTAGTGAATCAGACAAAATATCAATCAGAAACACGATCCCCCCCCCCCATCTTTTTTTAATGCAAGTATGTAATGTGATACAAAAAAAAAAAGTAAACAAATATGTGAAATATTCTTACCACAAAAATTAACTATCTTTCTGGAAATTTCACAATTTTTTTTGCATTTTATATGATATTGTGGCACAAAAAAAGAAACAAAAAAAGAATAAAGAATGAAATGCAATTTTAGAAAAAAAAAAAAATTAAAAACAGGAAGTTTTTTTTTTAAAAAATCAAGCAACATATATATTACAAACATTTGTTAACTGTGAAACTAATGAGTAAAGAAAGCAATGTGAATAATGAATTTTTTTTTTTCACACCTGAATTTCCATAATTATATTTCTTGTAACAGCTTCTAACTCAGTCATCAGCTTTTCCAGTGGGATTCCAGTTTCACTAATAATATCATTAAGTTTCTTAATCATGTGTAACACAGTAGATTCTTCAGCCTGTACTGTTTTCAGTGCTTCGGGAAGGATTATGTTCTGGAAATTAAGGCTTAAGTCCTACATAAAAAATAAAAATTAAAAAAATAATAATAAAACATATTATCAATAATTGATCAATATAAAACAAAGGAATAGTCAGTTACTCACTAACAATTTCTGCCATTCTTGGAATGATGGATAAATGAGGTATATATGTATATATATATATAATATGAATTAAAAAAAGATCATAAGCACTGGTTCCATACTTACTCGCTGAAACAATTTTTACAGACAAATAGCGGAATGTTATAGATACATTAACATTTAAAATTAAAATATTAAAAATATCAGCATAACTTTACATAAGATCATGTATACCTGCAATAGTAGGTTTATGTGCTTTTGATGAGTAAGAGTGCAAACATTTACTAAGTGACCATACCTAATTTTGCTCAACTTTCTTACTGTTGATGTACCTTTGAATATAAAAATATAACAAATTATTCAAAGATATATCTGGTTTAATAAATAAAGAATTCAAATGATTAAATTAAAATGTTTTTAATTTTAATCACGAGGCGCACTATGAGTACTAAATGCAGTTCAGAAGCTATTACAACTCCAGTTGTAAAGATAAGTTTTAATGTGCATTTGGCTTAATTGTGATCTACTAGACAGATGGATTCTACATATTACAGTGCTTTTTGCATTGTTTGCAAGTGTATCTTTTAAGTTAAAATACCTCTAGGAAATAGAACATATGAGTTTTTGGAATGATTTATGAACATTAATCAGAAGTGACTGACAAAGGAAGCAAATTGAGAGCATCTGCTCTTGATCAGCTGGTTTGGTCTATACCGGAGCATAAGCAACTTATGCTATAAAACATATAAGCTTAATTAATCAGCTAAAATGCTGACACATACTTGAATGCTAATAATGTCAGATCCCTTTCTAATATCTTCATTTTTAATATGATTCTGCCATTGATACCATCAATTCATTCCCCTAATTTTTCTCAGAACCCTTATATCTGTGGTCTCTAGTCTTTGCCATCTTGTATACTGCTAGTGTTGGCTAATTTCTCTCTTATTTCATATAAATTTATTCAGCTGGCTACCCACCATACCAGCTTTGCTTATTCTATTGTCCATTTCAGGACTTAATGCAATCTTCACTAAAACCAGTGCCTAAATAGCTGAAATATTTTACTTATGCTATAGGATCTCCAATCAGAATACAGCTGAAGTTTTCTATGCCTCTGCCTATTTACATAGTTTTGGTCTTTTTATTGCTGATTTTCATGCCAAATTTGTTACAGCTGTTATTCAATTGAATTAAAGAATCCCGGAGACTTGCACTTTAGGAGTATATCAATATCTGCATAAAGCAAAGAGCTAAGTTTGACATCTCCAATTCTAATATTATGCCTAATTCACTTTCTTTCATAATGTGATCCATATTGATGATGAATAAGAGTGGCGATAATGTGCATCCTTCTTTTATCTCTGATTTAAAAACAAACAATCTTCCTGTATTTCATTCAATTCTAACTTCTGACAAAGAATATGTTTTATTATTACAGTATTAATTATCAGAGAGTATATGTATATATGTATATAAATTATATATACATATACACCTGATATATGTATATATCAGGTATGGTTGGCTGAGTGGTTAGCGTATCCGCTCTCCAGCCAATAGGCTTCGGGTTCGAATCCCGCATAGGCATGGATGTTTGTGATTGTCTTCCACCTTCATACATTCCTTCTCCCAAGTATAGATATACTTTCCCAATATGGACTGGGTCACCATGGGAACAGTAGACCCAAACCTCCTGCAATGGGAGAGGCTTTCACCCTACAGTGGGTAGAAAAATAGGCTGTTCATCGTCATATAAATTATATAAATTACCTAGTTATACACACAGTGTTACCGTGAGAAATTCTATGTAAATATATATAAATAAGATACTGTTGGTTGTATAAGATGTAAAGAGATGGTCATTAAATCTCTTTCATGTTAGAGTGTCTTTCCTGAAACTGCTTCGTATATACACCAACACTAATAGTCAGATTTTCATTAAAAAAAGGAGTAAATCCTCCCTTATTATAATCCGGGTGTGAAAATTGTTTGTTTTTCAAACTTTGCTTAAGAGTTTGAGCAGTGTAACCCCTCTCCCAACTTCTACAGGGTCGTAAAAATAATAAATGGTGAAAGCTAACAAGATTATTTAAACTTTGCTCATGACTTTGAGCAGTACAACTTCTTCTATAGAATCATAACACACAGAGAGTAAAAATGCTTGGTAGAATGTTCTGGCCACATAGTAACGGTCTGTTGATGTGCAGCAAATTGTCTCTTATTCCATATAAAATTGTTTAGTTAACTCCCTTCCATACTAGCTTTGCTCATTGTATTATCTATTTCCTTATATAAATTGCCATCTATCTTTGCCAAAAATTGTGTCTAAATAGCTGAAATATTTCACTTGTTCTACTTGGTCTCCATTCAGAATGCACTTGATATTTTGCATCTTCGTGCCTTTCAGTGTTTGTCATTTTTTTATTGCTGGTTTTCATATCAAATTTATTACAGCAGTTATTCACTTTAATTAGGGAATTCTGCAGATACTAACCATGAGCTGCATCAAGTAAAGATATGAGATTAACATCTATTAACAATTACAGTCTTGATATTGGGTTAAATGCCATTGTCCTTCATAATGTGATCAATACAGAGAAAAACAGTGGAGATAATGTGCACCCTTGTCATCACATCTAATTTAACATTAAGCTATCTTCATGTATCCGATTCAGTTTTAACTGACTGCTGACTCTCAACTCAAATATAGACAGTGTATTGCTCGAAATAATGTTCCATTTACACAATGTAACCATAACATTTTGAATATCTTTTCTCTTGGCACTTTGCCATGTGAACTTTTCCCATATGTAGAAAACTTACGTACATCATCATCACGAACCATATGCTCACTGCCTGCTGGTGTCTGATGCCTCCATCTTAAAGTGAAAATCTGATCCTGATGGTCATGATGAAGGACACTGCGATAAAAGTTTATGTTCTGCCTGTCATTAGTGCAGGTTTTATGGCACAAGGACAACTGTGTCAGTAAGGATCAAAGCAATATATAAGTTTAAAATAACTATATAAATAAACCGAAGTGGAAATGGATATAAAAAAAAAAGAATGTATAAAAAGGTTCTTGTATAGAAAGTGTACAGAAACAAATGTAGACAGGTGTATAAGCAGTAAGTATAAACCGTTCTATGAAAAACAAGTGCAAAAATAGTTTGTATAACACAGATAAAAACAACCAGGTATTAAAAGGCTATGTACCAAAAGCAATTCTGTATAAATAAAAATAATGTCAATGGTCTAGATATGGTGAAAATATTGATTTCCTATAAAAATTTAAAAACAAAAGAGACTTGATGAGTCTGATAAAATCTGTCTGGGTGTATAGGGCTCAGAAAGATAATGACTAAATCAGTCACTGCGTTTATTGACAAAAGGGCAGTCAATTACAATGCTTGACAGTCTAATTACTCATAACTCACACACAGACATGTCATCACCCATCAATAGGAAGGGTTGTGTAAGATAACTATGACCCATACAGAGCCGAGCAAGAACAACTTCCTCTTTACAGTTCCTGCATAGACTAAACTGCCACAATTTGATTTCAGGCTTGTACAATCTAGTTGGATTTGAGCAGATATTATGCTGTCTGAGAAGAGAAGATACCACTAGAGCCTTTTAATTCTGAAACATCTGTGTAGATAGGAAGAAAATCAAGAGTATCCAATTCTATGAAATAGCTGTTGGTAGACAACAGGTGAGGATAGAAAATTTGATAGCTTGCAAAAGGAAAAGCTAAATGGCAGCATGTACGAGGTGGTATCAAAAAGTTACGAGACTAGCTGTTTATGAGAAATTACTTTATTTATCTATGTTTACACACACTTCACCTTCAAAATAGCCCCCTTGCATATCAATACAGCACTTCCAGCGTTCTTGCCACTTCTGGAATGTGTCCTGGAAGTCTTCTTTTCGAAGCATGTCGAGACCCTTCTGCGATTCGCGCTGGATCTTCGCAATGGTGTCAAAACAGTGACCTTTGAGCTGGATTTTCATCTTCGGGAAGAGGGCGGAGTCTGCAGGAGCCAAATCTGGCAAGTAGGGTGGGTGCGGAAGTGAGATCATGTTGTTTCTGGCGAGAAACACGTGAGGAGAGCTCGGTGACAGGGTGCATTGTCGTCATGGAGCATCCAGTTTTTCGCGCGCCACAGATCTAGTTGCTTACACAAAATGTCCTCCCTCAGATGCCTTAAAATCTGGCAGTAGAACTCGCTATTTTCTGGCCCCTGAGGACGAATTCTCGAAGCACAATGCCACGAATGTCGAAAAAGACGATGAGCATACACTTGGTCAAGCTGCAGCCCTGCCTCGCCTTTTTCGGTTGTGGAGATGGGCTCTTCTACTGTGAAGACTGTTGCTTCGTCTCAGGGTCGTACCCGTACACCCAAGTTTCGTCACCAGTAATGATCCTCGAATTTTACATTTTTTCAAACGTGAATTTCACGTTTGCTCACTGTACTAACTTGCTGTCCATGATGAAATCGCAGATGTGGTATAATGCAGGTGGTCAGAATAGCATCAGTTGCACAGCTCCCCATGTACACAGGACGATGTCTTTTCGGCACACTGACTCATGAAGGTAGGTGCTCCCTGTGACTGTGCATGAGCCTTGTACTGCCATCTATTGGCATGTTACAAACCTAGTAAACTTTTTTTTTTTTTTATACCACCTTGTATGTATGCCATGGTGGAAGTGTTTAGTGGCATCTCAGTTATGTTGTCTGACCTAATATCTAGAGCTTGTAAGAGAGTTTTTGCAAACCAAGGAGTCATATGAGAGTCTGATGGGTGCTGTACAGATTCTTCTTCTGTCGACAAAAAATAGTTGGTCATGAGGAATGGTCTGCCAGGCATTGTACTTTTGCAGCATATAGGAGAGCAAGCTGTTGACATTGCAACCACAAAGGTGCTTTATTTGCCTCACCATATAGACTTTCAAGTTTTTATATTATAGCATGTGATAGAGATGGAGCAAAGAACATCAGTCTGCATCCTAACAGGTGGAAGATAGGGTGTGTGAAGGATTTTCAGTGCATTACAGCACTTTTTTTTTAATATGTATCAGGTCATCCCAAAAGTAACTGCTATTGCAAGAAATGCCAATGCAACTGTTGAAGATTTAGCACAAAACTGTTAAAGATTTAGAAAAAGATCTCAATTCATCATCATTGACCATCCATTGCCATTTTCAAGAACTTGGAATAGGGTCTAAGTCAGCAAGTGGGTTATTCACAAAATGGCACATAAAATCGAAGAAAGCAAGTCAACATCTGTACTGCTCTTCATTTTTGAGAGGTTCAATTTCTGTTTTTGAGTAATGATGAAAAGCGGATACTTTAAAGAATGTTAAGCACCGAAGGCAGTGGGTTCATTCAGGGTAACAGGCCTCAGCCAAAACAAGCCCTTCACCCTCAGAAGGTTTGATAAGCATTTGGTAGGATATGGCTGGTATTATACACTTTGAACTCTTGTCACAAAACCTAACAATCACAGCTGAAGTATACTGTGAACAACTCGATTGACTGACTGAAAAACTGAAAGAAAAGAGATGTTCTCTGGTCAGTCGAAAGGGTGTTGTTTTTCACAACGATAACACACACCCTCATAATGCAAGAATCCCCAGTACCAAGATTGAGAAATTAAGCTGGGAAAAGCGTCCACATCCTCCATATTCTCCTGATTATGTGCCTTCGTATTACATGAATTATAAATGCACGTAAACACAAGAAAGATATTTAATTAACCAAATATTTCGTTCTGGAAATAGCAGACCATCTTCAGTGGTATTACAAGAACAGTTTTAAAAAATAAAAGCTAGAATACTAATAATAGATCGTTAAAAATAGAACACGCCGTGTGATGTTATATCACTAAGTATTAAGTATAAAACAGAACATTTTGAAGTAGAGACATGATTGGGGAAAAAAAAAATTAATGAGTAATCTTGATAAGACTTTCCAAGATTTTTGATTTAGATATACAGTCATTACGTTCAGGTTGGGAAGATGGAGTAAGGCCTCCACACTTTCCTTGAACAAACGTTCGAACCTATAATGGGATCTATGTAAGAGGCAAGTCCTGGACCAAAAGATGCTGTGGTCAGTTTCAATCCCGTGTTGAGCCAATTCAGACTTTTCAGGTTTGTTGTGAAGAATAGAGGATTGATGTTCTTGGATTCTTTTTTCAAGAGAACGTCCAGTCTGTCCAAAATATTTTCTAAATAGGAAAATCTTTCCTATTTTCCAATTCTATATGATATAATTTTTTCATCAATCAATTACACCTGTATACCGCTTGAGGGAACTTGTCAGTAATTTGATGATGACCTCTAATGGATGCTTCCAGGTGGACTAAAGAATTAATCACTAATAATAGTTACAGAAGCAAGATTACATTCTTAAAAAAAAAAAAGTAATTTCCCTATAGAAACCATCAATGACGAGAATTAACCATTTATTCCAAGTTCAGAATATTGCCCAGCAGCAGAGAAACTTGGTGACAGTTCATGGTGATTCTGGATCTTTCTTGGCTTAAGAAAGGCAATAATAACTGCCTTTCTTAAGCCAGGTAATCCAGAAAGATGCTCACAGTTGCAATAATTGTTCATTGGCCGTTTATGACAGATCTTTGGTTATTTCATAATGGATGTGTTTAGTCCAACAGTTTTGGCAGCATTTAAGCAATACATCTTTCATTTCTCCTTCTTTTCTGAATAGCATGTCATATTCTTCGATATTGCTCAAAGAAAAACAGAATTTCTTTTTCTAGTTTGAATTTTTAGACAAGGAACTTGGTGGAATAAGAGGTTACTGTTAATATTTTAGCAAGAATGTCCCAGAGTTTGTAAACAACTAGTCATCTATTATGTTCATGGATGGAGAGCTAGTGGGTGTCTTGTCTGCCTTTGATTTTCTTGATTTTGTCCAAAACTTCTTTACTGTTGTATAATAAATTTAGTTTAATCCTTTATCCAAGTGTGAGCAAACAAAGTTTGCACCTGAAAGTATCTTCAGGACTGAGGTAAGGTGGTACACACCAGGGCAACTCGTTGCAAAGGTGGAGCAAGCTACTAATGCTCCTGTCTCAGTATCTCCTATAATGCAAAACACATCTCCTTGCGGATATGTCTAATGTTATGCATTAAGGGAAGGGCCACTACCCAGACTAGTTTCGACCTTTATTGAGGTCTCTTCAGTGGGAGCCAGGCCCAAGCTGAGATACCAGGCAGAAGCATTCGCAGGTCATCTCTACCTATAGAAGTTGCCAAATGGTGTGCCACCCTTTTTAATAAATTACTCTGGATTTAGAGAAAGATGTTGAAAGTTTATTTTTCACTTGGTTAGAATATAATAAATTTAGTTTAATCCTTTATCCGTGTGAGCAAACAAAGTTTGCACCTGAAAGTATCTTCAGGACTGAGGTAAGGTGGTACACACCAGGGCAACTCGTTGCAAAGGTGGAGCAAGCTACTAACGCTCCTGTCTCAGTATCTCCTATAATGCACAACACATCTCCTTGCATTATAGGAGATACTGAGACAGGAGCATTAGTAGCTTGCTCCACCCTTGCAACGAGTTGCCCTGGTGTGTACCACCTTACCTCAGTCCTGAAGATACTTTCAGGTGCAAACTTTGTTTGCTCACACTTGGATAAAGGATTAAACTAAATTTATTATATTCTAACCAAGTGAAAAATAAACTTTCAACTTCTTTACTGTTGGTTCTTCTTGGTACGGAAGATGTACATTGGATCCAGGATTCCTTCTAGCTGTGAAGGCAGATGCATCTTGTTCAGGCTTGACCATGTTTGAAAGGAATTAGGTTCGTTGTCAATGTAGGATATCGATGAAAGATAGATATTCTTAAATTCACTGGCTACTGTACAATTGTTATTACACCACCACCAACATCATCAAATTGCTGCCATGTACCTACTCAAGGGGTCTAAAGGATATGATAGTACTACATGAAAAATTTACATTATTACTAACTTCCTATCTAAAAATTTCCTCTAAATCAGTCTGTTACTTGTCAAGACTCCAACATTATGAGATCATATATTTCTAACTGATAAGCTTAGGCGTTGCTGGTTATTCATTACTTATTTTTTCACGGTATTAACAACACCACAAACACTTTTATCAACAAGGATGTTTTATTAACGCTAATATTTCGCTGATTTTCAAATCAGCATCATCAGAGCACAATACACATGTAAACGCGACAGTGAGTGAAACAATATAATTGCAGAAAGACAAAAGATCTAAAGTCCTAGTTCTGGTGCCCTCTAACGAAAAAAAAAAAAAAAAAAGCAGCAGTTATCCAGATAACAAATATGGTTGCATTAATTTGCCAAATATTTGGGAGACAGTTATCCTAAGAAAAACTCCTGGATAACTGCTGCTTTTTTTTTTTTTTTTTTTTTTTTCGTTAGAGGGCGCCAAAACTAGGACTTTAGATCTTTTGTCTTTCTGCAATTATATTGTTTCACTCACTGTCGCGTTTACATGTGTGTTGTGCTCTGATGATGCTGATTTGAAAATCAGCGAAATATTAGCGTTAATAAAACATCCTTGTTGATAAAAGTGTTTGTGGTGTTGTTAATACCGTGAAAAAATAAGTAATGATCATATATTTCTATTGTCTAAGGCACTTTGTACCGTATCAATCCACCTATATCTTGGTCTTTCCCTGGGTCGTTTTTCTGCCAACCTAGCAGAGAACACTTCTTTTTGCTAATCTTTCCTCGCCCATCCTGTTTAATTGACTATACCACCTGAGATTAGCTCTGCTAATGCATTCCTGAATGCTGACAATGTCAAGTTCTTTCCTCGTTTTTAATATGATATTGCCATTGATGCTATCTGTTCACGGCTCTAATCTCTCTCAGGACTCTCATATCTGCAGTCTCTAATCTTTGGTGAAGTGTTTTGCTTCTGACCCAGCTCCCAGATCCATAAGTTAAAACTGGTTTGAACAGTGTCATGTATACAGCTAATTTAGTGTTCCAACTAATTTCACTCTTATTCCATATGAATTTATTCAATTGACTTCCCACCATGCCAGCTTTGTTGATTCTTTGTTATTTTACAACTTCACTAAAAATCATGCCTAAGTAGCTGAAATGTTTTCCTTGTTCCACTGGTTCTCCATTCACAACACAGTTGACATTTTCAATGATTCTGCCTATTTTCATTGTCTTTGTCTTTTTTATTGCCGATCTTCATGCCATATCTATTACAACAGTTATTCAATTTAGTCAAGGAATCTTGCAGACTTGTATCGGATTTATTTAGAAGTATAACATCATCCGCATAAAGCAAAGAGCTGACATTAACATCTCCAATTTTGATCATGCTCAATACCACTCTCCTTCACAATGCGATCCATATAGATAATGAATAACAGAGGGGACAATGCACATCCCTGTCTCACACAAGATTTAATATTAAACCATCTTCCTGTACTTCCTTCAATTCTAACTGCTGACTTGCACCCAAATAAAGACTAAGTATTGCTTGATATAATGCCCCATTGACACCATATAACTGAAGCGAAGTAAATAGCTTCTCTCTTGGCACCTTGTCATATGCCTTTTTGAGATCGACAAAAACTTAAATACGATCTTTATTATTATTATTATTCGTGACACCTCCAAGGAGTCCGAAGACTCATCGCAGGAGGACCCCTACAACTGTCTCAACCACTACACCACTATATTCCCTTGCTGTCTCAACTATTTGTTGTAAAGTGAAGATCTGATCCTGACAGCCTTTATTTGGCCTGAATCCAGCTTGTTCTTCACCAAGCTTTTCTTCCACAATTCTTCTCAACCATTTCTCAAGTATACTGGCATAAATCTTGCCAGGAACACACAGTAGGGAAATACCTCTGTAATTCTCACATTCCGTTTTATATATGGGTACTATGAGAGCTCTACTCCAATCATCAGGAATTCATTCCTCTATCCGGGCATTCTGAACTATGCAGTGCAACCACTGTAAGACTTTTATACCACCATACCTCAGCATTTCTTGTCGAATATCATCTACTTCTGCTGCCTTTCCACATTTCAAGCCTTTGATAGCTTTTTCTACTTCAAGTATGGATATGTATTCATGACTGTATGCCTGTTGAATGTTTTTTACCACTGTGCTATCACTGCTTGTTTCATTTAGCAATTTTACGAAGTGATTACTCCATACTTCAAGGATATCTTTTTCTTCCGTTTTCATGTCACCTTTATCATCTCTAACTCCTTTTCAGCACTTTTTCCTCCATCCCTAAGCTTCTTCAACAAGCTCCAGAATATTTTGCCACCTTCTTGATATTTATTTTCTATGTTCTTGCCAAAGTCCTCCGATGACTTTTGTTTAGCTAGTTTTACATAGTGTTTAGCTTTCTTACATTTGTCTCTATATTCTCTAAGAGTACAAGCTGACTTATTTGTCAGGAACTTTTGATATGCTTTCTGCTTTTCCTTCACTGCCTCTTTAACTTCCCATGTCCACCATGGAGTTCTAACTTTTCTATCCTTGCAGACAACTTCACCACATACCTCTCTTGCTGAATCAATCAGGGTTTTCTTCAAAGCTTGCCAACGAATCTCGAAGGTTTGATTCCTGTTCTCAACACTTTTCATTTTTTCTTCAATAATCTTTGTGTATTTTAGTCTACAGTTCATATCTGAAATGCTGCTCAACTTTTATTCGCTTTAAAACTTTCTTACATGTTATTCTTTTCGATATGAAATTCAATTTTATCCTGCTCAAGACTAAATAGTTATCACTTCCAATTTCAAATCCTCTGTACACTCTGGTGTCCTGCACCAGGGAGAAAACATCACTATTAACAATAACATAATCAATGAGACTTTTTTCATTCCTTGCCTCTTGTCTCCATGTGAATTTGTGCACATTTTTATGTTGGAACATGGTGTTAGTAATAACCAGTCCATGTCCTGAGCAGAAATCCAACAGGTATTTGCCATTATTATTAGCTTTGCTCTTTTCTCCAAATTTTCCCAAAATATTTTTGTATGACTGATAATCATTTCCTACTCTGCTATTTAGAACCCCAACAAGGACCAACTTTTCATTTTTCATTCTGTCAGTTGCTTTCCCTAAAGCCTCAAAATATTCCCCGACTTCTACCTTAGTAGAATCTTCTGTGGGACCATAGGCACAAATAAGTCTCATAGTCCAGTTCCTCATTCTCATATTTGCCCACATTACTCTACTTGAGACAGCCTGCCGTTGAAGAAGATTAGCCTCATATTTTGTGTTGAATACTATGGCTACTCCTTCTTTTCCTTGATTGTCATTGTCTGAATATAACATTTTGTATTTATTGCTTAGAAAGATCTCACCAGTTTTTGTCTTTTATGTTTCAGTCACCAATATTATGTCGATCTGGTACTTATCTAATTCCTCAACTAGCTCCAATTCTTTGCCATTCAGGCTTCTTATGTTGACAGTACTGATCTTTAATTCTGGTGATGTTGAGTTGGGGTGTGTTTTCAGATTTGGGGCTAAGATAAATGTGGAAACCAACTAATGTTTTAGGAATTGTAGTTGTTGCAGCTTGCATAATACACAAGCTGTAATACTATGTCACATGGTTTAGCCACGTTGCAGTCAATATGGATAAAATACACCACTCCTCTACACTTCGTATCTATCATACATTTCAATGTAATATGAATGGTATTACAATTTTAATATGCACTTCGCATCCATGGTAACTTGGATGTATATATATATATGTCTTGGCCGGTTGGGTGGTTAATGCATCTCTTGGTAGGAGATGAGCTGATTGTTACAGAATCAAATTCCATTAAAGTAGAGCATGTGGGCTAGCCAGGTTTTTAATTTTCTATTGAACAAGCTTGCTAGCCTATTTTCAGTGATATCAGTGATTATCACAGAAAATGATTACTCCCAAATATGTTGTCTTCAGTTTCTCACTTGAACAGTGGGAAAATAGAGGGCAATGCAGACAGTTAATTCAATGGCAGTGGATGTTCAGGTTGGCATACCGAAGGTGTTGCTTTGTGTGTAAGAAAGATTACTGTTGTTGATCATATACATCTAAACCTTCCTATGGTGTTTGTTCATCACTAGCCTGCAGAATGTTGTGTCAATTGTAATCCACCATTAAAAGCAAGGAGGATGATAACTGCAATATGACATCATCAAATTCATCTTGGGAAAAACGTTTTGCAAGAGGACAGTAGACGCAGCATATTGTTATTAAAATTCTGACAGAGGTTCGAATAGCAAGTGCTTCTATGTTGATATTCTGTGGGACTGGCTAGAAGAGGGTATGGGGGCTTGAAAGAATGGTGACTCTTCCATGGGTAGGTCCTTCTGCTGTCCTCCCCTTGCAAATGATAGTTATGTTCTGAAATGCTGGATTCACCAGACTTCAAGTACAGTTCTTGTAGGCAGAAGCACTGTGGCTTATACTTCTGCAACAGACACTTGATGTTTTGTCAGAATCGACGAGAGTTCCATTGCAGGAATGTTTTCATTATTTCTTTTTGATAATATCATCTGACATCCTGGTTTTGTTTTTATTACTCTTCAATTTTTTTTTTTTCTTTTTCAAGAATTGTGGATAGCCAGTGCCCATCATTTCTTCTTTTTCTTCTAGAAAAATATCCAAGCCATTTTCAAATTCCACTCCCTCTAGGGCACTAAGTATATTGATTATTTCATGTTTGGGTCAGAGAGCAGAGGTATCCATGATCCTCTATGGTGAACATTTCATTAATTTTCTTTTAAAACAAAAAGAAGATTTTTGTAGCGAGACCTTAGGTATATCTTCAGAAGTAAGCCCATATTGATTTTTCTCTTTGATTCAATCTGGAGAGATGGTAAACAGGCCATATCATTCAGCTATGATATAGTTGTATTAACATGGATTTGACATACATGTCGGTGTTCCTGCTGCCACTTTCTTTACAGTTGTCTTCTCAGCATAAGAGGGTTTAGTAAATGTTGTTGCTACTGCCATGTTATACTGCCTCTTTGCCTCCTAATATGTGATGCAATGCTGTGTTGTTATTTCTTTGGAATATTCTTTTCATCCTTTCACCTTGGTATGCTCAGGAGTACACTGGGTGGCCTCTTCACAGTTAGAGCATTTTGGAGTTTTGCTCTTAAATTCTTTATTCTCATGATTTTTACTGCCACATTGGGCACAGATGCCAAAGCATGACAGGCAGTTCAAGAATTACTATCTCTCTGACATTTAAAGCAACACAAAGGGTTGGGATATACATCAGGATATCCCAACTGCCTTACTGGGCAGGTGGGATAACCTGCTTCAACAGATGTTGGTGGGTTTGGGTCGTGGTATGTTGAAGGAAAGGATGATGTTCTGTGATGTGAACCAGGTGCACATCCTTACATATGAACACAGCCATATTCATATGGCTGTCACTCCTTGAGATCAGGGATCTCCTCACTGGGAACATTTTTTTTAAGTCTCTGTAATTCTTTATATATTTCTTTGATTGTGATACCTAAAGATGTTGATCTATTGAACAAAACTAGTAAACTAGTAGTATCTTTCAAATATATCATGTCATCTTTTTTTCTCTCGGTATCAGTCATTAAAGCTTTTTCCCATATATATATATATATATATATTCATATTTATATATACTGACTATAACCGAAACTAGAATAAAAATTAAATTTATTCAAAACGCAACATATTTCATCAGATTGTCCGACTTCTTCAGGCATGGGAACACAGAAAGCAAATAAACACTATAAGAAACATCGTATCACTATAAAAACGACTATTATAAAATTCAGTTAGCTTGAACTGTAGCTACAGTCTGTGTTGAAGTTCTATTGTTAAGCAGCAGTGTGCGTCTGATTTCACGAGTGTGCTAATATCGGGTAGCAGAGCTGAAAGAGTCCAGTAGATTACATCTAAGGTCATTATTTATGTGATGAGGGTCCATAACAATTTCCTTAGACTTGACTATTCGGTGCTCCACCTCGTCATGGCATATATGAAGGTTTGAAGTTGTTGTCCAGTTTATCTCACGTTGACAGCCTTCATCACACACACACACACACACACACACACACACACACACACACACACACACACACACACACACACACACACACACAGATATAAATATATATGTGATTCTCCACTGAGAGTGCAACAGAAATATCACTATCTATTTTCAAACTTTTGGTCTTTTTGTCGCTAATTTTCATGTAAAATCTGTTATAGCAGTTATTCAATGAAGTCAAAAAAACATACAGACTTGCACTGGATTTGTTGATAGTACATCAACCTCTGAATAAAGCACAGCACTAAGTTTGATATCTCTGATTCATAACAGGTTAATGCTTCTTTCATAATGCGGTCCATGTAGATGATCAACACGAGTGGGTATAGTGTGCACTCTTGCCTTAGTACAGACTATGTATTGCTGTATATAAACAACCCTTTAGCCCAGACAACAGTAGTGTTTTGAAATGCTTTTCTATTTGCACTTTATTGTGCACTTTTTCCAGAATGGAAAAAAAAATAATAAAAATTATGTACAGATCCTTGTTATATTACCATGATTTTTCAACTATTTTTTTAAAATGAAAATCTGATTATATTTGGCTTTTTTGTCTCCTAATTTCTCTTAGCATCTTCTCAAATATTATTTATTCCCACATAATACCTCCAAGGACTCATATGCTTGAGTAAATGTTATGTGGACCACTTTAGTAAGAAAATCCCTCATAAATTCTAACATAGTTTCATTTACCTTTTCATAGATGGATACTTTACTTTTACTTAAAGAAAGAAGAGTAAAGTGAGAGCTTTACTATTCTTTCTTTGTTTCTTCAAGAACTGGAAGCTGTATGCATTAGGGAAACTATGTGAACAACACTGTCCCAAAGGAATGAACTAATAGGATGAATAGCTATTTGGTGAGTGTGAAGCTGAACAATATATGGACATCAATCAGCTGGATCTTCTTTGGGTCGAAGTCATTCTGTTGCATGATTTTTTGAGAGCAGAAGGTGTGTATGTGCTCTTATCAACACCATCTGCTTTCAACTCCCTCTTATTTTGGACCTCATATTGAAAGAATTGGTTTTTGAACTTGAATGCATGGCTGGACATGAAAGAGTCTCTAAAGAGTGGCAGTGAGCATAGGTTCATTCACAAGCAGCCTTTCAAGTAAGCTAGTTATTATTTATAAGAAGATAATGATAACAATAAGGCATAAAGTGTAATCTTTTTAGATTGTGTAAATGTTTGATAGGCTGACATGTGACAAAAATTGAAAAATTCTCATAAGGGACTTGGGTTTGAATCTTACATCCTAGATGGGATTCAATCTGAAGGGTAAAGTAACATCACTTAAATGAATGAGTTAAAGATATTTAGTTATAAGTATATGAAGACTAATTAGTAATAAAAAGTTAGAGACTAATTAGTAATAAAGATAATATCAAAAGAAGATGTGAATGGGGGTTATTCATATTATTATTATTAAGCGACACCTCCAGGGAGTCCAAAGACTCATCGAGGGAGGGCACCTGCTCTACAACTGTGCCTCCACCACCCAAATCTACCAACTACAACTAACCACAACTACACCAACAACGCCATCTACTGCCCATCACCACCACCACCACTAGTATTTCCAGAATCACAAGTATCCATGTCCTCGGCAGGATTTGAACCCACAGCGTTTTGGCTGGAGAGTAGATACCCTAACCACTTGGCCAACCCGGCTGGGTTGAAAAAGAGAATGCAGTTTATTTTTTTTATTAAAAAAACTTTCTTTTTTTTAAAAAAGCAATCCTTTCTACAAAAGGTAAGAAATACATAGATCTGCATATTTTAGTTCAAAATCTGTGATTTTGAATCATCTGGAAAGACAAGTAGAAAGAGAGGAAGGGATGTGTGTTTCTCTATATACAGGGTGTTCGGGATAAATTTGACATATTTATAATTAATTATATTTTTCCGTAAGTTACATGTATTAACACACACTTCTCTTCATTTAAAAGTTTGGACCCTTCTTCATTCATATACAAGATGTCAGAAAGGATGGATAGCTGGAACCCACCTGAATCATGGAAGAGAATAACTTGTATCATGATGATTCGTGCCCGCCATCAAAATAAGGATATTATGACTGCTGCCCAATGCTCCCTGAATACAGTAAAAACAATCAGGCATGAACTAGAGACTTGCAATGGTGACTACGAGGATGTAGCAAGAAGAAAGATCCCTAGCAGACGATCTGATTGCATTCGTACAGCAGAATTCCTCGCAAATCTGCAGGAACAGGTGTTGAAGAACCCTGGCATTGGAATTCGGGCTTTGTTCGTGGAGTTGCTAACTGTAGTCAAGCCCTGGATAACAAGGGTAGCCAATGGTAGGCCGTATGTATGGCAGCAGGATTCGGCCCCTTGCCACACCTCTGGGAAAAGTCAAAAATGGTTTTCTGAAAATTTCTACGACTTCACCAGTCCAAATGTTTGGCCTCCAAACTCCCCAGACCTTAACCCCATGGTTTATTTTGTATGGGGCGCAGTTGAAAAAGACACCAATCGCACTTCCAGTAATACAAAAGCCCAGTTAATGGATAAAATTAAAACAGTTTTTGCGGCCCTTCCCAGGGAGACTGTAGCATCAGCTTGTTCGAGGTTCCGAAGCAGAATTGAAGCTGTGATCGATGCTAATGGTGGTTATTTTGAGTAAATCTTGTTGATGGTATTGTAATTAACTCTGCCTGTAATGTTTTTTTGTCAATTCATTAAATTTAATAGATACAAAGAAGATTTTCTTTTTCCTTACGAAACTGTCAAATTTATCCCGAACACCCTGTATAATAATGTAGAACTCCTGCTCAAAAGACCAATCAAGTATTGTTTTACAATGCTACTTCTAAGCAAGACTATGTATGGTCTAATACTAGGTAACAAAAATCACCTGCTACCTATAAAACAGATATCCAATGCCACAATAAATTAAAAATGCCAAGAAATTATATTTTTTGTTTAATCCTTTATCACGTGTAAGCAAAGTTTATGAGTGAAGTATCTTTCGACTGGCCTACTTGTATATAGAGATTAATGACTTCATGTCCAGTGCCTTAGTATCCCATAAGGCAAAGCACACCTCCTTTCAGACATGTATAATGCTATGCATCATGGGAAGGGCCACTACTCAGAGCAGATGTGTATAATGCTATGCATTATACACATCTGAAAGAAGGTGTGCTTTGCATTATTGGATACTAAGGCAATTGATGTGAAGTCATTAGCCTCTATATATATGTAGCACAGTCGTGAAGATATTTAATGAACAAATTTTGTTTGCTTACTCTTAAATAAAGGATTAAATCAAGAATATAATTTCTTGACATTTATAATTTATAGTATAACCAAGTGAAAAACTTTCAACATCCATGCCACAGTGGGATTTGCATCCAAACTTGTGGGGGTCATAGAATGGAAATATCATCTAGTTTGTCAACCAAGTCCAATGACGATTGAACGTCTTGTAATGCTAAGACATGTAGAGTCGTGTCTTGTAACCTCATGACAGCAGTTACTGGTAGTGACTGTTGTCATGATGTATATTTTGAACAATATTAATAAATAATATTAAAAATTTACCTCTAATGCAGTGAACACTCCATAGACACAATTTGCAGCATGAAAAGCTTCTTTGAGTTCACTCTTCATCTCCTATCACATAGAATAAAACACATTTTTATAAGCTGAAATAAACTTTATATTATATGAAAATTATCACACTCATCATAAAAGAAACATAAAAATAATTAAAACATACCAATATAAAAACATACAAAGTAAAACAATCTGTTTATTGTTATACCAATTCAACATGTGCTAAGCTGCAGAAATTATAGCTCATCAGTGATTGTATGTGGATTAAAGATAGAAACAAGATCACAAGAAATCTATTCCAATCAGAAACCTATCTACATAAAAAATAAATAAATAACACTTAACAGACATAACCACATAATTTCATCTACAAGGTATGAGAGTATTCTCAGAAGGAGAAACAATGAGAAAAAAAAAGCTTTCATATCCACAGCCTGGATGCATCTTCCAGGAGAAATTTAAACAATTCTTTGAAGGATCACAGGGTTGGCAGAGAAAGCTCAACTGGAAATCTCAATTCCAGGCTTTAAAATTCCTGATGTAACAAAATTTTATGCATAGCTATGCATGTGAAAATGAGCAGCAAAATTAAAAGGAGTTCTGGTGAAGTGTATAGAATGACAGCCAAAAAGCACTTAATGTGATTGTAAGAAAACAAACCTTAATTTTTTATAGGCTGAAAAAAACTTTATATCATATAACATAAACAGTCAAACCTGACTCATGGTACTTACACACAAGCCCAACTTATGAGCAGCAAAAGTGTATAAGATTTTAGTGTATAAGGTTACAGGCAGATCGCTAAGTGTCTACTAAAATAAGATAAACAGTCAAACCT
Source organism: Typopeltis vanoorti (assembly GCF_054136105.1). NCBI lineage: Eukaryota > Metazoa > Arthropoda > Arachnida > Uropygi > Thelyphonidae > Typopeltis > Typopeltis vanoorti. The sequence goes on along the minus strand of NC_143557.1, from coordinate 43,992,140 downwards.
GATCCATGGTACTTACACACAAGCCCAATACCATCACTCAATAAAAAGAAATGCGTGAAATGAATATAATATTTGCAGAGCCAAGCAAGAAAATTTCTTCTGTGATCCCATCATAAAATGAACCATTATAGTTTGATTTCAAGGTACATGATTACTCAGGTTACAAAGACAAGTGATGTGAAGTCATTAGCGTCTTTATATGAGTTGCCCAGTCCTGAAAATAGTTCAGGCGAAAATGTTTTTGATTACACTTGGATAAAGGATTAAACCAAGTATATAGTTTTCTGGTATCTTTAGTTTATATCAGGTTACATGATGTTTGTCACTAGTATAATAGTTTCTGTTGAATGATGTACCTATAATCAATATAAGTGACAGGCAGAAAAAGAAGATGTATGGCATGGGCTGATCGAGCTGCATTATCCACAGCCTCATTTTCCTTGACATAGCTTGGGATCCAAACACAGCAAACATCCAAGTGAAGCTTCCTAATATGATGTAACAAATGCCAAAAGAGCACTAGACGTGTATATGGTATACAAGAATTCTTGGTGTCATTTAGATAAGTTAGTGAAACAGTACCTTTGGTAGCATTTCAATTTCACATAATTTAAAACAACCTGAAATGATTGCTGAGCTCTTTACCTGATGGTAAAGAGCTCAGCAATAAAGTAACAATAAAGGGATCAGGTTAGATATTACACTGGGAAATCTCAATGGAAGACAGAAGCAACCTTTATCAAAATCTGTGATTTTGAACCATCTGGAAGCCCAATCAGAAAATCTGAGTACCGGTGTGTTATAAGGAGCTAATGGTAGAAAGAGGGAAGGGATGCATGTTTCCCTAGTGGCACAAAGACAAGTTGCTTGAAAGAATGCAGCCATCCTAAGGTGATAATGTGTTTATTGACATTTATGCAGTAGTGTCTACAATATTGTAAAGAGCTTGCATTAATTCTTTCACATACAATCCAAAGGAGCATATTGCATCTGACATGTTATACAGATTTTTCCAACATGGAAAAAATAAAATAAAACTTGTCAATGTGGGATAGTCTGGAAGGGACTTTAGCTGTCTGTTGCAAAGAAAGCTGCAGTGTCAAAATGACAAAGGAAAAAAATTCTCCAGCTGTACCTGATTTCTAGTGGACAAGATTAAGCCATCAAAGCATACTATCTTTGTCAGAAGCACAGACATTAGTCACATAACCCAGTCTTGATTTGAAAAACTCCCTGTACAGATGGAGCAAGGAGGTGTAAAGAGGGTGCAAAGAATGTTCAATGTTCTCTGACATTTATTTGCTGGCTGGCATGTGTGGGGTAGAAATGCTGACTTTTGATTCAAATGTGAGTCCCAAAAACTTTGTCTGTCCAAACTGAGATTATCATTTAGTAATGGCCAACAATGAAGATGTTTGTGGCAAAAAGTAAACACAGGCAGGCTTCTGTGGTGAAAATTTAACTCCATTTTTCAGGCATCAAAGTTGAAATATGTCAATAGCTTGTGGCAAGTGTCTATGATCTTCACACTCCATTAATGAAGAAATATGTCAAGTCACCACATAAATGGGATTGCATAAAAGGAGAAATCTGTTCAGTTATCAAGTTATCTTAACTTCCCTACTGCCTGTGTTGAATGAAACAGTGAGACCAAATACATGTTATTCAATAGGTGTTACAGAATCGTATCCAGATTTAGCTAAATGTCTATAGATGTCATGGCTGGTTGGATGGTTAACCAATAGTGTGGCACTTAATACAGAACCTTGAGGCACACAATACTTGTCTTGGAGAAACAATGAGGATCAAGATAATGACAGTTAGACCTGGAAAGTTTGAAAATATCAGTTTTTAATAAAAAGGTGTCCGTCTAACACCAAAAATGTGTTAGGTGTTTAAGTATAGCGAACAACTTCCCAACTGTTATACACTTTTCCCATGTCCTATAGATGTCATGGCTGGTTGGATGGTTAACCAATAGTGTGGCACTTAATACAGAACCTTGAGGCACACAATACTTGTCTTGGAGAAACAATGAGGATCAAGATAATGACAGTTAGACCTGGAAAGTTTGAAAATATCAGTTTTTAATAAAAAGGTGTCCGTCTAACACCAAAAATGTGTTAGGTGTTTAAGTATAGCGAACAACTTCCCAACTGTTATACATTTTTCCCATGTCAAAGAAAACTAATACCAAGTATAAATTAAAGATACTGAGAAATTATATACTCGGTATCTTATCCAAGTGTAAGCAAACACAGTTTGTGCCTTTAGTATTTTCAGGAATGGGACAACTCGTACATAGAAGCTAATGACTTCACATCACTTGCCTTAGTATCCCATAATGCAAAGCACATATCCTTCTGTATAATGCTATGCATTATGGGAAGGGTCAATGCATAGCATTATACATACCCATAAGGATATGTGCTTTGTATTATAGGATACTAAGGCAAGTGATGTGAAGTCATTAGCTTCTATATACGAATTGCCCCAGTCCTGAAAATACTTCAGATGCAAAATGTGTTTGCTTACACTCGGATAAAGGATTAAACCAGTATATAATTTCTTGGTATCTTTAATTTATTGTATAACCAAGTGGAAAAACTTCTAACAATTGATATATAGTGCTTGCTTTTTTCAGGAAAGCACTGATGATGATTGTTTTCCCTGTTTAAATTATCTGATGTGCTGGAAAATAGGTAAATGCTCTTGAGAAATCATAAAAAATGAGAGATAATTTTTTTCCCATGACTTGTACATGCACTTAATGGTATTACAGATTAATTTGCTTGTCAAATTCTTGTAAAGACAACAATAATTGCCCTCTGTATCAGGATTTTGTCAGATTCCAAAAATTTATTCTCACAGAAGATTCTTTTGTAAACAGATGCCCCATGGAAGGTAGTGAAAGAACTTTTATCATTTGGTAATGGATTTCATTTGGTAAAATTTTTTCAATTTTTCATTCAGCAAAGTAGGATTAATCTGTCTTTCTTGAATGGGATGTTAAATTAGTTATTGCCATATGAAATGAATAGAACTGAATATTTTTTTTGCTTTGCTTTTGAAGAGTGTGGAAACTTAGAGAATAAGATGATGCCCCCCCCCCCCCCTCCACACACACACACACACACACACACACCAAAGCTCTTCCCAAGCTTATCTATAACTGATTTTGGATCAGGAATTGTGCATTCATTTTGCTTGAATGAAAATAGGGGTGGTATGGTGTTGACCGTTCATGTTACAGATGATGTAAATCAGATCCGTTAGTCTTTTGCTCTGACATAACTAAAAAAAAAAAAAAAAGTACATTTGAAGGCAATTAAGTTCCTTATGGTGGGGAATCTGCAAAAGATTTCCCAAACTTTGTTCTATGCTTCTTGGCTACTGTCATCATGCATTTCACCAGTAAAAAAGGGTGGAAACCAACTCAATGTTGTGACTATTGTAGTTGTCTGAGAGCATTTCACAGAATCAAAATTCTACTATGGACAAAATGTGTTGTGATCAGCTTCCTTTATTTTCTGTCATGATATTCACGAGAGGATACATGTTGCCCACATTGAGTGGATATCATGGTAAATCTTATCTAGTTTGGTTAACAAAGATGAATTTAATCATGTAGCGGGACCATCACCTCACTTATTGGAGGCATGCAATGTCTTCGAAAAAAAAAAAAAAAAAATCCATTTTTGGTCTCTGTAGCAGGTTTTACTGATAATTATTAACCCTTAGCACATCCCCAGTAATAATATTAATGTACTAGAGGCTAACAACCTTTCATGGGTGTTTTTTATGTGAATAAATTTTATGTGAATAAAATTTATTCACATCACTGTTACCATATGATGATGGTAACAGTGATGTTACCATATGATGATGGTAACCAATGATGACTTTGGTTACTGAAGATAATACCAGCTTTATTATTTCCCGTAATAAGTAATGAGATTGTTCTATAATGTAAACGAGTCATATCGTTATATGAATTACAACACAACATAGAATGAGTATTTTGTATCCTTTCCTTCATGGTCATCGCACGGTGATCAGAATTCATTATAAAAAATTATGGAAACAACTACTATGTTTAACACGTTCACTGCCACGCTACTCAGTCATAGTTTGTTCCTGCATGCCAAGCGCTTTCGCGTCTTCAAGGTCACTACGAGTAATCTCGTAGCCGGCTTATCAGATAGAATTTTGTTTCATACGCCAACTACGAGTAATCTCGTATCACTCCCATCTTCAAGGTCACTACGAGTAATCTCGTAGCCGGCTTATCAGATAGAATTTTGTTTCATACGTCAACTATGAGTAATCTCGTATCACTTCCATCTATATATTACATGTTCTGACGCCAGTATTTATTGCGTCTAGTTCAGTTTTAGTTTCTAGTCTCTAAGAACTTTCAATTTCGCCATGGCCAGTAAAAGAAAACTTACTGATATAGAAGTAGAAGCTTATGCTAATATGAGCGATGATGAATTTCATGAAATATTTGGTTCCGATTCTGAAGATGATCCTACAGATGACTCTAGCAGTTTTTTTTATTTTACCGAGTGCTTTTTTATTTCATTGATTGGTTTTTATTTTTATTGATTTTACTAGTTTTAAATTGATTTACAAATTACATGTTATACTACGGATTAACTCACACTCGGCATAGGAGGTTGGTAATCGACATACGAGTATACTCGTAGTTTGGCATCTGAGGCACATACACAATATACTATATTTTAGATGAAATTATTTCTCTTCTACCAAGCCCCCAGATATGCTCTCCGCTTTATTCAGAATCCAAGGGTCCAAATTAAGGTAATTATACAAAGGGATAACTCATGTTTGGCATAGGAGGTCGGTAAATCGACATACGAGTATACTCGTAGTTGGCTTGTGAAGCTCATATACGAACTACGAGTATACTCGTAGTTGGCAGCGAACGTGTTAAGTAAAACTTCAGTTTAATATAAACCATCTGGAGTATACACACATATACAAAAAAACAAGCTACACTACAATCTACATATATGGTCTATCATTTCTTGGCCATCAGACACTGTTACCCCATTACACCTGATTCACAATATATTCTCCTAGAATATATGGTGTTCCCAAGGTACACAAACAACGTCCCACTTCAACTGATAGTTGAAGGTATAAACAGCCTTAATTATCACCTAGTGAAGAAATTAGCATCAACACTCAAGGAGTTGGTAGGTCACCCCCCCTCCTATATAAAGAACACACAACACTTCATACACAAAATTAAAAATATAACATTTGACAAAGATGATTTATTAGTCAGTTTTGACATTTCTGCCCTTAAAACAAGCCATGTTTTACTAAAATTAAGTACTATTATGGTTTTTTATGTGCAATAAATAAGACTCGTTGCATAGGCTTCTGTGGGGGGGGGGAAGAGGAGGAGGACATAATAGAATTCTCTCGCTCTTTTTATTATTATTACTCCACAAATAAGAACCAGATGAGGTAGAATCTGTTTTATTGGCTACTCTAGTAGCTTCAGGAAAATTCTTCTGTTCATTAATCAGGAGAGATATATGAATAAACTAAAAAACAGGTTATTTTTATGGCTAATATAACCTATTTTCATTTAGGAGTGTCCCTCTTTTTACAGTGTCATTGGCTCTTTATTCAAATCTTAGGACATTACTGATGTGTTATAAAGCTAATGTTTGAAGAATAATATATGAGAAAAATTCAGACATACCTTGTTTGGATGTTGTTGGCTGTCTCCTTATCCCGGTGATATGCATACATCTGCTGTTAAAAGAAGGGAATTGGGAAAGTGTGGGTAAAGTAATGCGGGAGAATTATTTGAAAAAACCTGGGTTTTCTATATGTGGGTAAAGAGCATTTGGGAGAGGGGATGAGAACCATTTTTTCTGAAAATAGAAAACTATTTTTTGGCAAAGAGGAAGAAATGATGGGAAAAGGTCAGGGGTGGGAGTAACGAGGTGTGAGCCATTTTCACCATGTGTCGTCTTCGAAATTCGTGGAAAGTGGAGGCTATATCATGTTGCGTGTTTCTATGTTATCTCGTATTGGTCAAAGTTGTAATCTATTTTTTAGATAACAACTTCGAGCTTCCAACTCTTGGAGATTTTGTAGGATCAGCAGGTGTTTATTGAGTTTTTGTCACATTTTATGGCTATCATTTCCGATTCTAAGCATTGTTTTGCTGTCTTCTATGTCTAATATTATGGCCTTGTCGATTTGCGGGGTATGTTTCTGTTCAAGGGTGTAGACTGCTATTTCTGTTTTCCTCTACTTCGTATTCTGCTTTTATTTTTGTGGTTGTGTTTTTTATTGTTTAATTGTTCTGAAATAGGGATGTAACAATCACAGAAGTGTGCTTGTAGTCTTGCCCATAAAGACCTGACAGTAGAACCTGTGTAGGTGGCATCACAGTCTTTTTGGCATGAAAATTTGTAAACAATGTTGTGGTGTTCTAATATTTCTTTGTGTGTGTGAGATTTTGTAAGTTTTAAAAGTGTTGCCAATTTTTGGTTCGTGGTGAATACCAGCTTATAGTCGGTGTGTTTGAAAATATATTTGTAGGCTTTGTATGTTTTCTGGATGTATGGCAGGTCAATAATTTTTTGTGTTGGCGTAATTTATTAGTTGTGTTGGGTAATTCCGATTTTGAAAAATTCGTGTTAGCTTCTTTATTTCTGTGTTGAGATAATTACGGTTAGTAATTATCTCAACTTGTGAGCATTTATGAATTGTGTTAGGATGACTGATTTTTTAATCGAATAAGGATGGTTTGAGTTAAAATGGAGGTAGTTACCGATATGTGTGGGTTTGTGGAATATTTTTGTGACTATTTTGTTGTTTGTTCTGACTAATGTCAGGTTTAGGAAATTGTGGGATTTGTCCTGTTCGGTTTCTGTGGTGAATTTTAGCCTAGTTTATGATATCACTGGTGTTAATTTTGTTCATGAAAGTAGTGTGTGTACGATATCTAGTGTTCTAGAAACAGACCCAAACAAAGAAATAATATTCCAGAAAATAAACAATATCATATACAGCAAAATAATAGTAAAACCCATTACTCCCAACCAACACAAAGTCCTGATAACATTAAAAAAGAACCCAAATAGAATGATCACAAAAGCAGACAAACTAGTCATCATAAACCAAACAGATTACCACAACAAAATAACAGTTATTTTAAACGACCAAAATACGTATCAAAAAATCCAAAATGACCCCTCCCTCTACCTCATAAAACAAATTAACAAGATTCTACACACTCTCAAAAATCAGAACAAGATAAACAAAATCACAATGAAAAACACAACACGGTGCACCACACATACCCCTTGTATGTTCGGCTAAATCAAAACCCACAAAGACTGTTACCCGATATGGCCAATAGTCTCTTACAAAAATGCAACTGCATCACCCTTATGGAAATTCGTAGCCAAACTACTCAAAACCATTACTTACAATGTCAAAATCTATGATAAAAAAACAGACGACCTTTTCCAAAAAATAAAAAACCTAACTCTATCCCACGAAGATGTCCTCACTTCACTGGACACAACCTCAATATACGCAATGTGGAGGTCCGCAGATATCATACACACACTACTCACAGCAGACCACACACTATATTCACAAACAAAATTAACACCCAGTGATATCATGAACCTAATCAAACTAGTAATCTCAGCAGACTTCTTTAACTTTAACAACATGTATATCCAAATTTTTGGACTTCCTATGGGACAAAACATCAGTGGACATTTAGCTGAATTGTTCCTAGCACACAGAATCATTCCTACTCATCCCCCCCCCACCCCCAGGTATCACCTTTTATGGCTGATACGTGGACAATATTCTATGCATTGGAGAAGCAACACACACATCACCACCTTACAAGCAACCCTTAACAATTACAGCACCAGACTAAAATTCGCCATATATATCGAACAGGACAAATCCATCAATTTCCTAAACCTGACATTAGTCAGAACAAACAACAAAATAGCCATGAAAATATTCCAAAATATTCCACAAACCCACACATATTGGTAACTACCTCCATTTTAACTCATACCATCCTTTTTCGATTAAAAAATCAGTCATCCTAACACAATTCATAAATGATTACAAGTAATGCCCTAAGATTTGAATAAAGAGCCAATGACATTGTAAAAAAAGGGACATTCCTAAATGAAAGTAGGCTATATTAGCCATAAAAATAATAGTTTATCTTAGAGGAGTAACATGAAAATATTCCCAGAAATAATACTTATAAAAAACAGGTTATAACAAGTAACGTACATAATGCAAATATCTGAACAAGAATAACAATAGAATGTGACATTTGCTATGATATTGTTTGCTGGCTCATGGTCTGCTGCATACCACCAGCAGCTAAGTACATGTCGTGCTGGATTAGAGATGACCAGACTTGATACAAAATCATCCCTTATTTTTTGTTGCACCTGTTAAGGATATTTGATCATTTTGCCTGATTCTTCGAATACTCTTGATAAAAACTATAATCTACGTGGGGCATTTTTATTTGCTGCCATAATACTAGATGTTTTGTTTCAGTTATATATTCAGCCAGTCCTGTTTTGTGTTTCCTTTCATTCTCAACATTTTTGATATGTTCAGATTGGTATACCTCTTCCAGCCTGGTTGTCTGCCCTATGTGGTGTAAACACCTGATTTCTTAAGAGGTGGATGGGGGAGGGTTTCGAGATTTCATGAGATTAGAGATCTTGTTCTTGGGATAAGAAGGCAACCTTTATATTTTGTTGAGACAGTATCCTTGATATTTTATCTGTGACTTGATATGTATATTGGGGAGAATCACTGTTCCTCCAAAGTCTTGTTTTTCATGTTCTTCCGAGTGTCTTCGATGCTGATGTAGAATTTTGTTGACTAACGTTCAATTGTAATCATTCTTTGTTAGGATGGTAATCAGACAATGTAACTTATGTGCCAAGTAGTGATGGGATGTCAAGTGTAAGTAATGCCTTGTTGTTGTTAGCTTCCTATATTACTGAGAAATTGAGTATGTTCTGTTCAGATAATTCAACAAGTGTGCTGAATGTTAAAGAATGCTTAATGTTACAAGTTTTTACCAAAAATGGTAAAGACCTGTTTATCTTCAATTCAACAGCAAATTTAATCTGAGGGTGAATGTCATTAAAGTATGTGAGGAATGTTTCCAGTTAGCTAATAGAGCCAAGACAAACAATGAAAACATCATAGACATATGAGCCAAACATTAGGTTACGTTCCCTGGTATTGAATAGATTTTTTTCTCCCCCCAAAGCACTCCATTAACATATTTGTTAGAGAGAAGAACCCATTGCTAATCTTTCCTTCTGCCCAAAATATTTCTCTGGGAATTAAAGAAAGTGCTATTGATACAATGTTTAAAGAGATCTATGGTGTCCAGTGGAAAGAGATCTTGTAGTAATTGCAGAGAGTAATATTAGACATTGGCATAAGCAAAAAGACAATTTGAAAAATTGTCTTTTTGCTTATGAAATGTATTTGCAAAAGAAAATACATGGTTTCTGTTCTTGGTACACTGGTTAACATATTGATGATGTCAAAACTTGCAAGTAGATCAGTAAGATCTATTGTAATGTCTTTGGTGAATTCTATGAAATGTGTCATGTTCTTTATATAAGAGGTTGTTTTGGCAATGTGGGGGCTTAGCAAGCTTGCGAGCCATTTCGATAGCAATGAAGTTGAAGAATAACTTTTTGTCAACAACAGGTCTCAGTGGCAAGCTTTGCTTATGCACCTTAGGGATCCCACAGATGCTTGAGGTACCAAGAGGTGTCTTGAATGAAGATGTTTTTGGTGTCATCAGATAAGTTCAGCATTTTTTTAATTTTTTTAAATCAAATTGTTACTCTTATTATGAAAATGACTTATGGGATTGTGTTTCAGTTTTTTATAGGCATTCATGTCATTCAGCAATTATTACATTTTTTATATGTATTCTACTGAATTCAACAAGACTGTTGAGTTGCCTTGGTCATCTTTCAGTATGACAACATTCATTTCCTGTTTAATACTTTTAGAGTCAACTGTTCCATCTATCTAATCTTATTTATTACTAGGCGGTTTTGCTTGCAGAAGTACAGAGGCAGTTTGGATGTGAAGAAAGTTTGCAACATTTGTAGGAACTCTTTGAAGGTTTTATTCTACACTGGCTATGGTATCTAATTTTGGAATCCTACTCAGCGATATTGCAAAGTTGAAACCTCATGAAAGGACACAGAATTCAGAATCAGATAATATCATCAGGACTGGTCAATGACTTCTTTTATTATATTATGTAGCAATTGGTCATTGACACTATTTTTTCTTTGATTAGGTTTAGTAATTTTTTTCCTTCATTCTTTCTTTGTTAACTGTAGATATGTACTCTGTGTTTTCATAGGAGAGTTGATTTAAACTATTCCATGTTTGTAGCAAGGGAGGAAGATTATATGAAGAGTGTAAGACTGGCTATCAATTTGTGAAAGCTCTAACCTCGTGTGACATATGCATTTTTTGTAGTGTCACTTCCACACACTGGAAAATTCTGCGAGCACACTTAGGGAAACAACGCTATTATCTTTGCATCTTAAAAGAAATGTTAACTTGTTACGAATTATTTTTATTTGATTCTCAATTTTTGCAGATTTATTCACCTTTGAGAGCAATGGACACCATTGTGTAGGCTTCTGTGGAATAATATATATATATATATATATAAAATACTATTTTATTGACTATTCTACTAATTTTGTGAAAATTCTTGTTTCACATCATCAGGGAAAATATGTGAATAAACTAAAAAACAGACATCAAGTTCTGGCAACAAGTGAAATGAAAGTGAACAGGTCTTTACCATATTCATGCGTAGGTTTCTGTGGTTAAGAAGTTAATAGAAATATTCCGGTTTTGTGACAACATTTATTAGGACAGTTTAAAGCACATTTCATTTGTTGGTATTATGTACATCAAAAAAGTTCAATAAAAAAACCAAATAACAGATCTATACAACCGTTAACGTGTGTTAGTTGGAGATAATGCTATTTGTTGTCATGTCACGTTCTGTGGTTCACGCTCACTCTGTCTAAGGCCTGAAGTGGGTAAATTTTTAATAAACGATGACCAAACTTGATTTAAAATCAAACCTCAGTTTTTGTTGCATTGCATAGGAATTTTAATCATATTTACTACCTCTTTGAATTTTCTTGTGAAACAATTCTTATCAATATAGGACATGTTTGTTCTATCCCAAAGTACGTCATGACCGGTAGAAGCTGTGTGATATGCTAAGTCAGATTTATGTTTTCTCTTCTTTTGCGCATCCTTTTGATGTTCCCTCATGAGGATTTCTCCTGATCTCCCTGTTTGGCCCACTTAGCAGATGCCACAGGAATAATGAATATGATAAACCCCTGGTTTTTTCATTGGTTGATGTGAGGGTTTCAGAGGATGAAGAGACCTTGATATTTTTTCAAGTTGCAGGAAAGTCACTTTTATGTGTTGCACTCGTACAATAATTTGGCAAATTTATCTGTTACATTCTTGATATAAGGAAGGGTGACTGCATTCTTGAAATCTCGTTTATTTAAGTTTTTTGTAGGTGCTGTGTTGAGAATTTTTTTAATTATCTTAGTTGTATAACCATTCAGTTGTAGGATCTGTGTTAAATATTATATTTCTTCTTTCCACTTTTCTTCTGTACTGGGGATGTTGTATGCTTTATCCCTTAAGGTTTTTATTAGGCCTATTTTTTGGGGTGGTAGTGTGAGATAGCATGAAGAAATCTTCCTGTGTTTGTTGGTTTTCTATAGATGGAGAATGATAACCTGTTTTTTCTTTCATTTATTTCTATAAGCATGTCTAAGAAAGGAATTTTTTTATTTTCTTCTAGTTCCTGAATGAATTTTATGTTTGGATGTAAGTTATTAAGATAGTCATTAAATGCAGTCAGTTCTAGTGCTGTTCCTGGCCAAATGATGAAGATATCATCCACAAAAATATGGAGCCATATTTTTAGTTTTAAGTGCCAGTTTTGTAAAGCATTATTTTCAAAATTTTCCATGTAGAGGTTTGCTAGAGATAAATTTCTATTTTTTAATGCGTAATTTCTCAAATTGTGAAACTTTAGACCAGTTGAAAACTCAGAGTGAGTTTCTATATTCATGTGTAGGTTTCTATCTTAATAACTTACATCCAAACATAAAATTCACTCAGGAACTAGAAGAAAATAAAAACTTCCTTTCTTAGACATCATTATAGAAATAATTGAAAGAAAAAACAGGTTATCATTCTCCATCTATAGAAAACCAACAAACGCAGGAAGATTTCTTCATGCTACCTCACACTACTACCCCAAGCAAAAAAATAGGCCTAATAAAAACCTTAAAGAATAAAGCATACAAGCATACAACATCCCCAGTACAGAAGAAAAGTGGAAAGAAGAAATACAGTATTTAACACAGATCCTACAACTGAATGGTTATATAACTAAGATAATTCTCATGGAAAGGCTTAGATGTTGGTTATACATGCTTACTAAATAGCTTTAATACACTTCCAATATTTAGGCAACGTCACGTTGCCATTTTCACAGGAACTTAGAAGCAAGACACGTGCACGCAAGCAAAATACACAGTAAATGAGGACGAAGTAGGAAGCAATTCTAAGATAATAAAGAAAATTCTCAACACAGCAACTACAAAAAACTTAAATAAATAAGACTTCAAGAACACAGTCACCATTCCTTATATCAAGAATGTAACAGATAAATTTGCCAAATTATTCTACGAGTACAACATATAAAAGTGACTTTCCTGCCACTTGAAAAAATATCAAGATCTCTTCATCCTCTGAAACCCCCACATCACCCAATGAAAAATCATTGTTCCTGTGGCATCTGCTACTTGGGCCAGACTGGGAGATCAGGGGAAATCTGCATGAGGGAACATCAAAAGGATGCACAAAAGAAGAGAAAACATAAATCTGACTTAGCATATCACACAGCTTCTACCGGTCATGACGTACTTTGGGATAGAACAAACATGTTGTTTCACAAGAAAATTCAAAGAGGCAGCAAATATGATTAAAATTCTTACGCAATGCAACAAAAATGAAGGTTTGATTTTAAATCAAGTTTGGTTATCGTTTATTAAAAATTTACCCACTTCAGACCTTTGACAGAGTGAACATGAACCACAGAATGCGACAACAAATAGCACTGTCTCCAACTAACACGCATTAACAGTTGTATAGATCTGTTATTCGGTTTTTTAATGAACTTTTTTGATGTTCATAATACCAACAAATGAACTTGTTTTTCCTAATTTCTTATAATTTGTGCTTTAAACTGTTAGTTCTCTTTACCCGTAAGATGTTAGTCTTACGACTAACAAAACTTGTCGGGTTATTTTTAGTACTTGTTTAGTTTTTTTTTTAAAACAGTTCTCTAATAAACATGTGATCACAAAACTGGAATATTTCTATTGAAGGTCTTTACCATTTTTGGATACACTTGTTCTGAGAATCAAAGACACACAACTCTTGAAAGGATACTTACTTTTGAGTGATCTTGAAGGATTCGGAAATACTGTGCAATATTATTACTCATGCTGTATATTTCATCTAAAAACCAATCTCCTCCCCAGGAAGTCATGTTCACAAGGCAATCACCTGCAGCTAAAGAAAACAGATCAATGCAGTATATGATTTATAACAAAAATAATTACAATACCATTAAAGTACAGGAAGACCTCATTTTTACATTTCTTCCATGTACAAAGATTCAAATTAACAAACATTTCAAAATCAAAAATATAAACAAGAAAAATAAAAAAAGCATAAACACAGAATGTCATTAGCATTTGTATTTTGTTTAATATATATTTTGGTCCACCATGAAGTTTTATTAACATTAATATTTAAACAATAAATTAAAAATGGCATCTAAATGTAGAGCTGATTCGACACCTTTAAGAACTAAAAAAAAAAGCAGCAAATCACTTACCAGCGAAGTAAATGATTTGACACACTGAATGAGGTGAGCATCATTCTGATGTGTGTGAGAAGCATTAAAGTTAACGACTTCTACTGTTTCCATAATAGCAATGCAGATAAGATAAAGTGTTCACATGTAGGAATTGTTAATGCAAAAGTATCAAGAACATCATATTCAAGGATTTAAAAAATGGAAAATATGAGTACTGTGGATTGACAATATGAATCAAATCATTTCTGTAACTCAAGCAGTAATCATGGTGAGAGCAAAGTCCTTGTTCAATGATTTGGTTTATATGTGGATGGGATCAGTCTGTACTGGAAAATAATGCCTAGCAAATATACATACCTGTGAAGAGAAATCTAGTCCTGTAAAATAATTATAACCATAATTTGTAAAAATTGCAAAATTATTAACTTGAGAGATTAGTTTTCGTACTGAAAGAACCAATCTCATTTAAATACATTATAAATTTAGGAATGATTCACTTTATGACCAAGCTAACTCATTTTTTTTTTATAAAATGAGGCCTTCCTGTAATTTTAACTATAATGATGTATTCTGAAAGATGAGAAGAATACCGTTGACATCAATGCATTACAGGTCATAATATATCACATAAAATGATATGTTCTTCTTCAAGTGCTATTTCCTAATGGAGTTCAGTAACCTTTGCAAACTTATTTGTCTTTAGTGGCTTTGATTAAGAGCTCTGTGTTCAGTTTAGTCCAGTTTTTTATATTTCTAGCCATGATATTTTTCTTCTTCCAGGGTTTTCTTTTTCCATCAATTTTAATTTCTAGTACTACGTGGAAAATGTTATAATTATGGTTTCTCATTAGATGTCCTAAATAGGAAGTTTTTCTTGTTTTCATGATATTGATTAATTCTCAATTTTTATTTATTCTTCTCAGTACCTCTTCATTCTTTATGTTTTCTGTTCATGGGATTTTGAGCATAAAATTATGTGTACTGGATAGAATGGAAAATAATTTTAGGATACAAATGTATGTAGGATGAAATTATAAATGCTTTAAATTTTTTTTGGAGATTCAGTTTTTAGTTTTTAGTTATGTAATGATTCATATTTACTGCTTATTGTATATTTGTTTGTTCTTCCTAACCCAGAAGAAGCCACTAGCATGTGGCAAAACTAGTAAGGTTAATTAAATAACTATTATGACCTATAAATCTAGTGTTAGTTATTTTTGTTACATTTGTTTTTGGTTGAAAAAACCAACATACTCACATAACTATACACTTTTTCACAATAAAATGGTACCAATTATTACTGAGAACCTTTGCAGCTTAGTTAGTTTTGACAGAGCCCTTTGGCTGGAGTGACCTGGGTTCAAATCCTGTCTACAACATAAGAAACTTTTATCAGTATTTATCAGTCAAAGGTGAATTAGTTGGTCTCATACAGAGGTGGTTTTTTTTTTTTTTTTGAAAACTTAGTTTTTCGTCCCTCAAAACAGGCAAACCAGCTCCACACACATCTACAGATATAATTGCAAGAAGGAAGAGATTAGAGCCTCAATATGTTGTCTTTCTACTGCACATAACAGGTTAGAGATCAATAATAGTCGACCTCCTGGATGGAAATGACACACTGGACAAGACATTATTGCCTGCTTTCTCCTAGATTCTGTTTCACCTATTCTCTTTGATATCTGTCCACAGTCACCCCCTTATCATCTTTATATCCTTATCACCAACTGCATATTCATTCCCATTTGTCCAAATTTGTGTAATAACTAAGTTCTGTATATCTGTCAAATGCCTTTGCAAAATCCAGCAGTATCATAATGTAGTCATTCCCTTTATTCAACTCAGTATCACTATTATAAAAAGTGAGTGAACTGCTAATGTATGATTTATCCTACACAAAGCAATGCTTCCTCCCCTCACCTGATAAAGTATTGTATTCTTATCTACCCATTCCTGAATTCTGTCTTTGATCATTTTTTCCAATACCTTTACCACCACTCCCATATACCAACTAGTCTATAATTTACTCTGGCAGTCTTGAGGCTTCCTTTATGCAACAGAACTATTTTGCCCTCTATCCATTCCCTTGGAATTTAATCAGAGCTGAGACTTAAGTTAAACAGCTTAATCAGAGACAATGCCATTTCCTTTGTATATTCTCATAATATATTTAACCTGATGTCTTCTTTAATCCAATGACCATATTTACACAGAAATGCTACAGTATCCTAAGTACGTCCACCAATCGCTATTTGCAAGTCAGTTCATGTCACATCGGAAGCAGCAACATCTTCATTTGGATTACAGACTCTTGCAAAGTGGTCACTCATCCATTTTGTGTGCTTCTCTTACCATCCTATTATCAGCATTTGTTAAAGATATCTTTCCATAGTCAATCTCCATTTCACTTGCCACATAGTGAAAGAACTCTTTGAAATTTTCTTTGGTCTGCTTCACTAATTTCTTCTCATTATCAGATTCTGCTTATACAAGGCACAGATGATTTACCTTTCTCCTTATATACCCTCCATAGCATTTTGTCTTTTTTGCAGCTCCTGTTTAAAGATAGTACTTATCTTTAGTATTTAAAGATTGTAACTTATATGTTGGGTATGTAATCATATGTTGCTTGCTTCTGCCATTGATTCACCAATATCCCATGCATTACTGACATGCTTTCCTCAGATTCTTGCACCATGGCTTCACTATGCCTACACATATATCCTTTCTTAACTGAAAATTCCATAACTGTAACAGCCTATAAAGTCAAGATTACATGGTCACTCTGTTATGGATAGATTTTTTCTGATCCTATGACTGGATACAGCACTCTCAAGCTCTGAGTCCCCTTGATTATATGCTGTTTCAAGTAATCATTTCTTAGCAGGTGAATACATTTCATTTTCTTCACATCATGTAATCTTCCCTCATTCCAGTCAACTCTGTTGTTCAAGTCCCTCATATTAATTAATTGACCTGCATGCACGATAAATTTAATACTTCATAAAGTATAACATATAATTTGATATAATTTTATAATAAAGTTAACTTTATCATAAAATTGTATAAGAGAAATGGATACATCATGATATTAATAGACTTCATTGGGTAGTTTATCAAATATAGAAAAGTACTGTACACCATGGAGTGAATGAACAGGAGCATGAAGTATGAGTTAGTAGTGTATAGGAAAACAAAGTTATATAAAGGTGACTAGTGAGTATACTACACAGGTCAGACTTTAGACCATTACATCTTCTAGTATGTTAATGATAATGGGATAACAGCTTGCTAATGATATACAGTCCACAGGGTTAGCCTAGTGGCTTTGCAACAATATGTCTGGGGAAGGAGTGTCCTTGGTTCGATTCCCGTCGCCGACGTGAGGAGCTTAAGGATCTTCCTCAGCCATAGCCAAGTTAGCCAGTCTTGGGCGTGGACAGCAGGGTTTATCTAGGGTTTTTCATCTGGCAAGCAGGCAAACCGGCCCCATGAACACACACGGATCTACAGCCATAAATACTTAACCCCCCCCCCATGAGGGGCTCAACTCCCCCAATAGGGATGGGGGAGAAAAGGAAGGAAACTCCATATGAATAAATAAATAAATGATATACAGTTGGACAGAGTGCTCTAATAGAATGGCTGCTAGCAGATCTGAATGAGCAATTCAGTTAGTCTGATGTTAATGAATACAAAGATATGCATTTTGGAGTGAAGATATTGATATTCAATTTTGCAACAGAAACTGTGAAGACAGTTTTTATTGCAAAATTGAAAACCTAATTTAAAAATTAAAAATTCAGGGGACATGCTGCAAAGGTAGTAAACCACACATACACTCAACAGCAATGTAATGAGAAAGACTGATACATGCAACAAAGAAATCCACGTGTCTCTTTATAAGACACTGACATGACTATACCCAGAATGCTTGTGATATGGTTTACTGGTTTCCAAGAGAATAAAGTAGTAGCAGTAGAGGGGATACAGAGACAAGCAATTAACATATTAGACATGCAAGAATTTGATTTAGATAGAAGAGAGGGAGGTGATAGATATGATGGCAACATGCACACTGGTAAAATGATTTCATAGATAGAGATAGGCAGGAGGGAAGAAAGGAAAGATTTATTGATTGCAACTGAATAGCAAACTGTTTAAGGGCTAATTTTTTTTCTGAGAGTGAATGAGATGGTTTCTAGTGTAAGTGGTGAGTAACATAATCTGTAAATTTAATGAGAAGTATCTGATTTTAACCATGATGAATTAATGTATAACATTTCATAACCAATTTTTAGAAACAACCACCATGTGGAGTAAAAACAACTAATTAAAGTTAAATTTACTTACTTAAATTTCAACCTTAATGTCAAGGTCACCACTATTTGGGATGTGTTAAAACATTATCCTAAATAATAAGAAATGTCTCAATAAGACAATCAAGCAATATAAAATCTTTCATCAAGATATGCATCTTGCTACTTGACATGCAGTATTTAAGAATTTTTAAATTAGGATTTTCCTGATATGTGAATCAGAAGGTATGGGCCATGGTGAAAATATTCCTTAGTCCTCCTTGCATCTCTACATTAAGAATGAAATTTAATCAAAGCTTTGCTCTCTAATCAATTTTTATGCTCAGATAACAAATGTAATTAGTGATATAATTCAAGCACAACTGCAGATTGGGTTGGTGATGATTGTGCAAAATAAAGTCTTTCCCAGCCACCTTCCTGTGGCCCATTTCCACAAATGAGACTCTGGTGGGGGCAAGTTTTGCTGCCTTTTTGAGGAAATGCAAACTAGAATTCTAAGTGGCAGATGTCTTTCATTGCCTAGTGAAACACCACCACCCTGCCTGTTGAGGGTGTGAAGTGCTTACTACCACATTTTGTCTCCAGAGTAAGGCCTCCAATTTGTTCTCTCTCTCTCTTCTCACATGCAGAGTGGTTGATGGCCTTTTTGCTGGGCAAGCTAAACACACTGGTATAAATATTCAACTTGGAGTCAGTTTTTTCTCCCTTTAAGGGTACAGTAGTGAAACAGTTTTCTGCAGGCTGGCCACCATAGTTTATGGAATTGAGCCTGATGGTAACGTCCCGATTAGCTGGTGAATAATCCTGCTTACTTTGCAAGGTTCTGCCTGGAGGGAGACCGAGTTAAAGGTATGCAGGGAACAATGTCCAACATCAAACTTAGAATGGAGTCTGAACACACACTGTGAATGAGTTACATACAAGTCTCTCACGCAAGCTGTATGTCCATGCTGTTTATGTTTCCCGAATGAAAAATTCTATATATAAAAGTCCATCATACTAATACTAGCATTTTAACTGTGGATACAAAATATCCTATTAAAAAAATCTAAAAATATTGAAAATACAACAAACTGGAGAAAAAATAAAAATATGCCCTCCCCCATTTTTTTTTCTTCTGATAAAAAAAAAAAAAACACACTTCAATTTCACCAACATTTGTGGCATCAATACAAACATCAGTGATATACACCACTAAATAACAGAACCCCAATTGGCATCCTCTGCAAAGACAATCCACCTCAACTGTTCCAACTATATCCTGCATGATGCATTCCTCAAAAAAAAAAGGAGGAACATTTGCTTTTGTAAAATCTGGTGTCCCTTGCCAAAGACTATCCAACCTGGAATTCCAGCTTTCTGACCTGCTCTGGCTTGAGATTTCCTATGATCACTTTACAGTCTTCATTTGTTACCTTTAGTGCTCCCCTATCTCTGACAACCATGCTGCTCTTTTCAACTTTTTATCACTAAAAAATCTTTATATACAAACTAATTACCCAAATTGAGAGATTGTTTTCCTAGGGCCTTTAACGTACATAATACAAACTATCTCCCCTACTCTAACTTCACAGATCAAGCCAGAAGGGAAGCTGAATTAATTGCTATCAGTCATTACCTAACACAAATAGTTAATCTACCAACCTCACCAAAGGAAAGGGCAGAGACCTCTTGGTATCAGTTTTTTCCTGCCAACTCTTGTCTGGACAAACAAGGTAAATCACCTCCCACAATACCAAAAACTGCTCACTGCATGCCTCTTCTGAAATTTTGCTAGAACAACATCAGGAAAACCCTGATTAATTTCAATACTAATAAGCCTCCTGGTCCAGATTGTATTCCACCAGTTGTGCTCAAAACTTGTGCTCCAGAATTAACACCCATCCTGTATTGCTTACATAAGCCATCATATTCTATTGGAATCGATCCAACAGCACGGAAGCAAGCTTTAATCCAGCTTGTACCCAAAAAAAGGTAGAAAAAGTCAGCCATCTGACTATTATTAAAAACAACACTTAAGTCCACAGTAATAACTTTAATTAATAAATAAGGTAGATATTTTGTACTAAAAATAATAGTACATCTTCAGTGTTACAAACAGATAGGAATAGAATAAGGTAACGAATATTCAGTGGATCACCTATTAAAATACAATGTTGTCGCGAGCTAGGAAATGAAAGAAATTAATAAATAATCAAATTTAAGATAATTAGTTTTTTAATGATTACATAAAATAAAAGTCTCCCAGATCTTCGAGAGAGGCAATCATTTCGATTTAAATTCAGTCGGTGTAAAAAAGCTTCACAACTTTCTTTAAAGAGACGTTCATATTCGAACCTGCATCTATGAAGTAGAATAGCTTTATCCCAATGGATATTATGGGTAATGGTAATACTGTGTTGTGCTAGACCAGACTTCTGAGGTTTGTTGTAATCAATATAATATTGATGTTCTTTAATTCTTTTTTCCACAGAACAGCCAGTTTGTCCAAAATAAGAAACATCGCCTTCACAAGGAATTTTGTAAACGCCAGCCAAAGACAGAGATGAGAGTTTATCTTTTGTAGAAGGCAATAAGGAAGAAGTTTTGTTGATAGGAATATAAGTGGGAATCAATTGGTACTTTTTTAAAATTCTACCTTTAGATTCTGAGATTCCTGGAATGTAGGGGATTGGAACATAAGATTCAATTATCTGTTGGATTTAATTAGGGTGGTAATTATTAGATACCATTAACTTTTTAATGATGGAAAGTTCTTGTTGTAAGATTTCTGGAGAAGAGCAAATTTTATGTGCACTATTAATTAGAGATTTAAGAATGACAAATTTTTGAGATGTATGGTGAGCAGACATTTTATGAATGTATCTGCCAGTAAATGTGGGCTTTCGAAAGACGCTTGTAGATAAGGTACCAGAAGAAGTTCGAGTAAGCAAGATGTCCAAAAATGATAAAGTACAAGAATTTTCCTTTTCCATGGTGAATTGGATACGAGGATGAAGGCTATTTATCTGTTGTAGAAAGGTGGAAACCTCATCTTCAGTATGTGACCAAATGGCAAAAACATCATCGAATAATGATACCAAAGAGATGGTTGTGGGTGAATGGATGAAAACATAGTCTCTTCGAATTGTTTCAAAAATTAGTTAGCCAAAGGTGGAAACAAAGGACTACCCATGGCAGTACCTTCAACTTGTTTGTAGAACTTGTTTTTCCAACTAAAATAACCTGAATGGATAACAAATTCGAAAATTTTTGCAATATCTGGAGGGTAATCTTCATATAATAAATTGACTGTGTCAGCTAATGGGTTATTGGTAAACAGAGATACAATGTCAAAACTGACTAACAACTCAGACTCTTTGATTTTTAAATCCTTGATTTTTTCTAAGAAATCTGTTGAATTTTTTATGTAGGATCTTGAATGTCCAGTGAGAGCACTTAAAGAACGAGACAAGACTTTTTCAATTTGGTAAGTAGGAGAATCAATGCAATTCACGATGGGTCATACTGGATAGCCTTCTTTATGGATTTTTGGGAGACCATATAGATGAGGAGATCTTCCAAAGTAGGTGTGTAATTTATCCACATAATTTGGGTCCCAACTGATGACCTCATCAAGTAATTTATTTAATTGTTTAATCTGTGAATTTGTAGGATTATGCGTGATCTCTTTGTAGGTAGATGTGTCTTCTAAAAGACTGGATACTTTGGTCTCGTAGTCAGTCTTATTCATGATTACAATAGCTTTTCTTTTATCTGCCTTAGAAATAGATATATTATTATCTCTTCTTAAAGAAGTTAGACCTTTGATTTCAGCATTTGATAAATTGCGTGGAGGTAATTTGCTTTTAAATAACGAAGTCGCAACTTCAAAACGAAGTTTATTAGCGTCGTCGCTAGAAAGTCCAGACAGATTGCGTTCTATATTATGTAAAAAGTCAAGATATGGAATGCGTGTAGGAATAACTGCAAAATCAAGGCCTTTTTCCAAAGCACTGGACTCAGAGTCGGACAAAGAGCGATCGGAAATGTTAATAATCCATTTTTTATTAGAAGTGATGTCAGAGGTTAAGTTTTTTTTTGTCTGTGATATAAAGAATTATATTTTTGCATAAGTCGGTGAATATTTCTTTTGTAAGAACGAGTAACAGATAAGAATAAGAATAAAAAATAAGAATCATCTAACTATTGTCTCATTGCACTCACCTCAGTACTTTCAAAAGCAATACAGAAGATTATCAACCAGCTTCTTCACTACCTGGAGCCTCATCAGTTAATTAGCAATCACCAATATGTATTCACCATTCTTGTTATATACAGCTGACCTCCTAGCATATCTCTACTTGCCTTTGGACACAGTCATGGAAAAATTTGGAGAACATTTCAAAGACATTTGATCATGCCTGGTATTGAGGCCTCCTCAACAAGCTATCATCTTATAGCCCATGTCATTGGATTACAAGCTTCTTCACTGATTGTTCAATTCATTGTGTGTGTGTGTGATGGTGGATGGTTTCGTCTATCAGATTCATTAGCAATGCTGGAGTATCCAAGGTTACTGTACTCATGCCCTTCTTTATATCAGTCACATTTTTCTGACTTCAAATCCTATTCACAGCGTTGCTGATGACAGTACTCTTTATTGCTCTTCCTCATTTCCAAAATCCTGTAGTGCTCAAGTGATAGAAACCTCAAGATCTTCCATAGCCAATGAGTTAAACACTGATCTCCTCAAATGGGATGAAGATATCTCTAAGTAAAATTCATTGCCATAACTCAGGCCTGCCTTATTAACTGCACAAAAGATCCTACCTCACTCCTTCTTAGTATTGATAATGTTCTTTCCTTTCAAGATCAGCTTTCTTTTCTTGAATGGACTGTCAAGGTTGTCTGTCGCATCCAATTTATCCTGGCACAAGCATATTACATACATAGCCTCCTCAGTTGTTAAAAAGCTTGGTGTTCTTTTACATTCAAAACATTATTTCTCTTCCTATCAACCTCTAATACTTCGTAGTCTCCGATCCAACAAACCTTAGAATATTATTTCAAGACCTCCCTAATAATTCTTGATGATATTCAGAAGAGGAAAATCTGCTTAACAGATAACCCTTCTCTCAGAGACTCCCTTCAGCAAGTTTCCAATAGGCATCCCATTTCTGTCTTTTCTATAGATACTTCCATGGCACTGCCATGCCATCATTCCACTTTCTTCTACCTATGTAAAAACTAAAGCAGCCACTAGCCAACATCCATATATTGTCCAACTCCAAATATATTAAACAAACTTCTCATCATTTTCCTTCATTCCATCCACCTTTATTCTTTGGAACAATCTTCCCCCATACTGCTTTCCCACTGAACACTTACCCACACATGGCACTGTAGTGTGATAGGTTTTCCTGTGACTTTTCATGTGTGGGGTCATCATAAAAACATTCCTACAATTAAATATGCTAAATCTCGAATAAGATTCCCTCTCCGTTACATTTTGCAGATTGTTTATATGTAACATCAACAAGGTAGGTCATTGCCCAGTGTGATTCATTCTTAATAGAGGCTTGAAAAAGTTCTTATGTAAAAAATAAATGAAATAGATAAAATTAATAAAAACAAACCTTAGCCAAACAAAGGCAATTATGTACTATATGTTTACAATCTTTTACAGGTGGGAGCTGAAATGAAGTTGTTAAAAATTCAAACTGCATAAGAATTTTATAGATGTTCTGCCTATGCTCAATTTTTACGTATGTTCATATAAATAAACAGGTGCACAGATTTGGTTGCCTGGGATTCTTGGGGATGAGGAAGTGGTAGAGTGATGAGGCAGGTGATCAAAATAACAAATGGTCTGGGGAGAGCACATTTATGATGACTTTACTGAAGGTTTTTTTAAGTTATGAAAATCAGGTTGAAAAGAGAAGATATGACAGAAACATATAAGAACATATCAGAAACATGAAAGAATTAGTCAATACATGACTAGACAGAGGATCACAAGTGTGTGTGTGTGGGGGGGGGGGGGGGGATATCACTCCTGGAAGTTGTGTAAGGGTGTGATAAGCAAGGGCATGAGGACTAAATTTTTTCTTTCAGAGTGATAAACGAGTAGAACAGGTTTGTTGGTTGGTTTCTGGTTTACTGATGCAAGGACAGCAAAGATCATAGCAAGACACATGGTCATGCAAATTGCATGATGTGGTATGAGTGTTTTGATGATCAACAAGATTAGGCATAGATATGACAGGCACAAATGTATGAATGATGACTAGTGTGAGCCTTCTCTGACAAGTCTTTGGACCCAAAATCGTTGTGCTTTACTGCTGTTTTATTCTCCTTGACATGGTAAGACAAGCATAATGCAAATTGATTTAAGATTTACACAGGCTCTCATTTTCTTCCTTTTCTTAATGAACAAATAAAAAGTTAACAGCATCACAATGAAAGAAATATGTGTCCCACAAAAATACACATTCATTTCTCCAAGGAGCCAAAAAATCCAAACAACAATAACAATCTCTACACGACTTTTTGGTATGAAATAATTCACAAACATAATAAATAAATATACATATATACCTGCTGATGCACTTTCCATTACAAGGAGTCTTTTGTTTAAGGCACATAAAGCTGTAACAATTACACAAACTAAACTTGCATAACCTTGGTCTTTATTTTCTGAAAATAAAATAAAATTAGCAAATAATAATAATAATAAACAAACAAAATAAAACAATGATTACATTATCCATACAAGGAAATTAAAATCATACAAATATGCCATGTGTGGAGGATAAGTTAAAGGATTTAGGAAAGCTTTTCAGGTGTAATGGTGGTATTACAATTGAGCTCCTGGACACCATTCCTTATTGAGGGAACTTTAATATTCTCATTTTGACCTCCTTTGACCACTGTCTTCATGTACTAGTTGTTACTGAATTTAACTATTTAACAATTTTTGTGGATGTTTCTTTAACCTCTCATATCACACTGCTTTTCACCAAACAGCATAAATATTCATCATACAATGTTTGATTTAACACAATTTTTCTTTGTTCCTTAATTTACGGAAACCAGCGTAGTTTACAAAACTGTAACCTATTATATGTGAAACTACTGTGTGAAACAAAGCAAATTAGTGAGTCATCAATCAACCTAACTGCTTTCTTCTCTACTGAGTCAAGTATTTTAAAGGAACATTCAGTATATAGCCTCAAATATGATAATAGTATTCAACAGTTAAATACATTTCTGAAATGTGAAGAGTGAATAGCTGTTAAGTATCACTTAACAAGTTTTTTTTTTTTCACTCAAGTGATGCCTCGGGAAAAAAACCTAAGTTACAGGTTTTTCTCACAGTGCTCAAGAGATGATATCTTTTATATGTTTAGGATAAAAGAGATTGGAAGGTTAGAATTATTATTACTATAAAAAAATAAAAAATAAAAAAAAAATAAAAAAAATAAAAAAGAGAGAGAGAGAGAGAGAAATGTAATCTTGTACAGGGATTTGGGTAGTCAAAAGCAAGATTAGAGTTTTATTAGCTTTGAAATTAACATGATTATCAGATGACTACACTCTTGAAAAAAAAAAGATTTTCAGTCTTTGATTCTTACATTGATGCTCTGACAATGAAAATGATGCAAAAGCTTTTCAATTCAATAAAAACAATATCTGTAAATCTAATTCGATCCTTGCAAATACCAAAATTCATCTGTATAAAATCACCAGTCATACCATATTTACATAATGGTTCCCAGGCATAGAAGTACATCACCAAATGAGCAGTTAATATTATTAACAGCTTTGGGACAACACATCTTCAATCAGTAGCAGGACTTTGATTAATAAGTGGTAAGTTCTCATTCTTAATCCTGTTATTCTTGAAGAAAGCCAGTAAACATCTCCAACAGAAACTGTTCAGAATAGTCAGCTAAAGGGTTGGGATAACAACTAAGATATCTATCCTTACCTAACTTCAGTGCCCTTGCTCTCTCCAGATGAACTATTGAATGTATACAGAATATATAAAGATGGCATTCTATGCTTTTGCTAAACTATGGGCTTCTCCTTCTTTTAACCCTTTCTATAACCACTTCTGGCTATAGAAATATATGTCTCTCAATTCTCTCCATCAGTTTCTACCCTGAGCTTGTTGGTGCCAGAGAGTTCCAATTGTTTTTCTTATATCATTTGACCATCTTCTTTCAGGTCTTTCAGCTGATATTTTACCTTCATATGGCCACCATTCCAATATAACTTTTGTCAATCTATTGTCCTTGATTCTTGTAATGTTTCCCGCCCATTTCCATTTCTTTTGAAATATGTTTTCTCCAATATCTAAAAATTTTGTTTTAGCTTTTATTTCTTCATTCTTTATTTTATCTGTGAGTATTATGTTTAGTAGACATCTTTCCATTCTTCTTTCATTTTTTTTGTCCATTTTATCTATTATTTTCTTTTTTGGTTGGACAGATTTCTGCTCCATATGTCATAACAGGCAATACACATTGGTCGAACAATCTTGCTCTGTTCTCAGGTTTTATTTTGTCTTTTAAAAATCTCTTCAACTTTCCAAAAGCTAACCATCCAATTCCTATTCTTTTTTTTTTTTTTTCACTTCTTACATGACTCGTTATTTCTTCATTGTTAACAATTTTCCTAAGTATACATATTCATCTACTATTTCAGTTTCTTTCTTGATTATATTAATAATCATTGTGCCTTCATTATTATGTTTATTATATTTATAAGGCACAATGTTTATTATATT
The DNA here is from genome assembly GCF_054136105.1 of Typopeltis vanoorti. Lineage (NCBI taxonomy): Eukaryota > Metazoa > Arthropoda > Arachnida > Uropygi > Thelyphonidae > Typopeltis > Typopeltis vanoorti. Next base: position 43,965,010 of record NC_143557.1, on the reverse strand, counting down.
AATAAACATTGTGCCTTTCATTGTATCCATTTTGGTTTTCTCAGAATTAATCATCATCAAATTCCTGCCATGTACCCTCAAGGGTGTACAGGATATGATAATACTACATGAAAAATTTACATCATTACTAACTTCCTATCTACAATTTTCCTCCAAATCAGTCTGTTACTTGTCAAGACTCCAACATTATCAGATTTTATATTTCTATCATCTAAGGCACTTTGTACCATATCAATCCACCTATATCTTGGTCTTCCTCTGGGTCTTTTTCCTGTCAACCTAGCAGAGAACACTTGTTTTGCTAATCTTTCTTACCCATTTTATTTAAGTGACCATACCACCTGAGATCAGCTCTGCTAACACATTCCTGGATGCTGACAATGTCATGTTCTTTCCTAATATCCTTGTTTTTAACATGATATTGCCATTGATGCCATCTGTTCAGGCCTCTAATCTTTCTCGGGACTCTCGGTCTCTAGTCTTTGGTAAAGTCTTTTACTTGACCAAAGACTTTTACTTCTCAGAATTAATGTCTAATTCAATTTCGATTGATTTAATTGTGATATCTATTATTTCTTTTAAATCTTTCATATTGTGTGCAATAATAAGAATATCATCAGCAAATCTTATGTTATCTAATTTAATTTCATTATTATTATAATATAGGTACCTCCATGGAGTTCAAAGACTCATCGCAGAAGACACAATCTATCCACAATATCTATCCCAACTAACTCTGGCAACCCACTCATTCACAACTCTCCAAGCAAAAAATCTAGTCCTCATACCCCTACGGACCACACCTTTATTCAACTTCCAGGGATGACCCCTTGTTCTGGTCCCTCTGCCCAAATGCTGAAACATTTCCCCTGCATCTATCCTATAAAATCCTTTATGCAACTTAAATGTTTCTATCATATCCCCTCTTTTTTTCCTATCAACCAATTTCTGCAATCAACACACCTTCGATCTATTCTCATAAGGCACATTCCACAGGCCCTCACAATCTTGGTGACTCGTCTCTGAATCCTCTCCACCACTTCCACATCCCCCAAACTTTAACTGTCTTGTCTACCACCACCACCCCTAAATCTCTAGCTTCATCTATTTCCTGGAGTACAGTGCCACTGGGATAAAAGGCTTGCAATCTATTTATCCCAAAATGCATCACTTTACATTTCTCGACATTAAACTGACACTCATTAAATTTTGCCCATACTGACAGCCTATTTAAATCGTCCTGCAAGCTCTCCACTTCACCTTGATTAACTATTATTCTACCTAATTTCGCAGCATCAGCAAACAACTGAATATTTCCTTTCGGGTTATTTCCTATATCATTTGTGTATAAATTTAACAGCAATGGTCCCAGCACTGAACCTTGCGGCACACCACTAGTCACCTGTTTTCGCTTTGATTCTGCCCCTCCAGATACCACTTTTTGATATCTGTCCAGCAGCCACCCTCTTATCCACTTAACTAGTCATATCCATCTCCATTTGTTCTAATTTGCGTAGCAGTGTTTCATGTGATATTCTGTCAAATGCCTTTGCAAAATCCAACAAAATCATCAGGTAGCCAATTCCTTTATCCAACTCAGCTGTTACTATTATAAAAAGTTAGTAAATTGCTAAGGAATGACCGACCCTTCACAAAGCCATGCTGCCCCTCATACACTATCATATTTTTATCTACCCATTCTTGTATTCTCTTTTTTAGCAATTTTTCTAATACTTTTACTACCACGCCTGAGATTCTGATTGGTCTATAATTTGCTACTGTAGTCTTAGAACCTTCCTTATGCAAAGGAATAATTTTGCCTTCTTTCCACTCTCTTGGAACTCTACCAGAGCAGATACTTAAATTAAACAGCTCAGTCAAATGTATTACCAGTTCTCTTGCACATTCTTGCAAAACCCTAGCTGACATTCCATCTGATCCCACAGCTGTATTTACAGTGAGATTCTGCAATATCAAAATCACCTCCAATTCATCCACCTCTGTTTTCACATCAATGTCTGTCATATAGGTTAAAGCACTCACTAAAAAGATATATGCTTACAAAGTCGTCACTCAGTAACTCAAGTATTTTATCCACTTCTGTCTCCTCGTGACCATCACCACTGATTAAGGTTAATCTTCCATAGTCATTCTTCCTCTTACTTGCCACACAACGAAAGAACATTTGGGATTTCCTTTGGCCTGCTCGCTAAATTCTTCTCATAATCTGATTTTGCCTTCATTGCCAGAGCCTTGAACTATATGAGTTTGCTGGTCACCTTTCTCTTTATACCTTCCACAGCATTTACTTCTTCTGCAGCTTGTACTTAATGATATTACTCATCATACCCAATTAACCCTCCTTACCCAAGGTATACAATTTAATACTGCTTCCTTTGGAAGACCCTTAACTATATCCCATGCACTACTAACATCCTTACCCTGCAGTGTTTTATGCCATGGTACAAATTTAAGCTTCTTCCTAAGCATGTCATAATCACCTGCAATGTAGTTCTACAAATACCCCTTCTTCATAGAATATTCCTCTTGTTTTACAATTTTCCAAGTCAAGACCACATGGTCATTTTCACCAATTGGAGGCAATGTTGTCAACTTGGTTATGGATAGTTCTGATCCTATGATGAGGTTCACTACTCTCCCACCCCTAGTCCCCTCCATCACATGCTGACTTAAGTAATTATCTCTCAGTAGGTGTATAAATTCTATTTCCTTTCTGCCATATGAACTTTCTTCCTTCCAGTCTATATCTCCAGTTGAAGTCTCCCTATAATAATCACTCGACCTGTACTCATAGTACTAATTTTGGAATGCATGTCTTCCAGATCATCTGTGGATTTCCCTGGCCTATAGCAACAGCCAACCATATATTTTGTCTTATTGGTCTTAATCTCACACCAGATTGCTTCAAATGAACAGCGAGCCACCTGCCTGTCTCCTATTCTTTTTGGTTGCAATTCATTTGCTATCATCAACACTCCCCCTCCCATATTATCTTCTCTATCTTTCCTGAAAATACTAAACCCTTCACATTCAATCCCTGTAACTACATCATCTGCTGTTGGCCAAGTCTCACTAATGCTTATAACTTTTGGCAAGGTTACACTAATTAATGCCAAAAACTTGTTCTTCTTGTTCCTGATACTTCTGACATTAGTATATAAAAATGGCAACACCCCTTTATTCCCCCACCCATCTTTACTTTCTAAATTGACTAACCAAGTCAATATTTCTGCTTGAGATACTAGATTCATCATTTGGCCATTCTCATACTCGCTTGCTTCATGGTTGCCTTCACACAAACTGACTTGCTTCCACCCTAATTGCTTAAGTTTTCCTGAACTTGCACGTCAGCATTCTTAGTGAACCAAGCCCTGTCCAGACATCTAACACCAAAATCATTCAGATGTAGTCCATCCACATTGTACAAATCCTTCTTTCCATCAAATAGAGACCATAGATTTACAAATTCTACATCATTTCTTTTGCACAATCAACGTAATAGACTCATTGGCTATCAATATCCTCCTCCTCAGTTCACCTCTATCATAGCATGGTAGGAGACTTACGATCTTCACCTCCTCGCTTTACAGTTTTGCCTCTTCTAGCAACTCCTTTAAATTCTCCCTCATAGAATAATTCTCACCTCTCAAATCATTGGTACCAACCAAGACAATCATTTGCTTTGACTTACCTTTTTGCATCCGGATGACGTGGCTAATATCGTGAATTTTTGCACACGGGAAACACAATTTTGTCATACTTTTGTTAAGTATTTCACTGATTATTGAGTCTCCATACATAATTTTCTCCTTAACTTGTTTTTCTTGTTTGTTTGGTCAGTCTTTATTATTCTTTTGGATCACATGCTTCTTTATTTTTTTCAGTCCTGCTTAACTCTTGCCACTTCTGTAGTTTTTTAATTTCGTGCTTTCTGCTATGAAGGATAACATTTAAGCACGCTATTTTTTTATTGCTATCCATTTTATTATCATCTATTTCCACAGCTGCACATTTGATTAACATCATTTTAGATCTTATTGTCGGTATTTGTTGCATTCTCGTTACCTAACAGACACTCACTTTTAAAACACTTAATACATATTCTCTCTCTAGTTTCAGCTCCCTTCCACATATTCTTTAATTTTCTCGAGATGTACATTTCGCATACATTACACTAATAATATCCCGCAAATTCAAATTGCCAGACAAAGTAGTCTTTGCTGCCATTGTTCGTCGCATTGGTGCCATGCCGAAAATATCACAATAGAAATGTTATAAATATACTAATACTCTAAAAACATGAAAATCTGCATTAATAAACTATAATACTCTAATTTTTTGATGGAAAAACACAACAAAACAGATAAAAATCACTAATTTCACACAAGTGCTAAATTACACAACCACTCACAATATATAACCTCAAATCCAATAATGACTCTTTTATTGGACCATTCTAAATTACTCATCATATGGTCCAGTGTTAATGTATAGAGTTTGGGAGAAATGTCTCCTTGCCTTATTCCTTGATTTATGTGAAATTTTTGCTTATTTCATTAAGAATAATATTTGATGTAGCATTTCCATAAATATATTTTATTATGTCAATAAATTGTTTTTCAATGCCATAATTTCTAAGAGCTTCTATTATTGATGAAGTTTTTATGCAATCAAAAGCTTTTTTAAAATTTATATGAAGAGGAAGGTTGTATTCATTGCATTTTTCAATAAGCAGGCTTCTTGATTGAATATGATCTATTGTATTGAAGATATTTCTGAAACCAGCTTGTTCAGAGGGTTATATTGAATCAAGTCTTGTTTCTAATCTATTGGTTATAATTCTAGTGAAAAGCTTATCAATCTTTTTTTGTGCAGTAAAATAATGTTTGCATTATTTGTGGTGTTTCTCCTTTTTTAATGCAGCTTTTGAAGAGGATTTTCAATTCTTGCTTATAATATCCATGCCTTCTTTAATCATCTCTATTATTAAACCATCCTCTCTGGCAGCTTTATTGTTTTTCATTTGTTTTAATGCTTTTTTCATTTCAAAGATTTCTAATGGAGGTATATCAGAGGTATTGTCATAATCTATTTTTTCTGTTGATTCTGAAATTTTCTTTCTATCTTCACTTTTATACAGATTCACGAAGCAATATTTTGCTGCTTCTGTGATTTCTTGTTTGCTAAATAAATTTCTTCCATTTTGGTCTTGAAGAGCTATAATATTCATTCTTCCAAATGAAAGGTTATTTCTTAGAATATGAGGTTTCCACTTTCATCAATGATTTTTTGAATCGTATCATCCTCTCTTTTCTTAATATCTTATTTTATATTTATCTATATTGCCTTATTTATTACTGTTATTCAATAGTTCCCCTTTTCCTTTCTGCAATCAATTGTTTTCTCTTTTCAAGAAGGTTTATTATTTTTTATGATAATTTCTTGGTCCAGTTCCTTTTGTTTTCAACTCAAAATTGGGATTTAAGACGGATGATAATGAAACATGCTGATCAACTTCTTGCAACTGACTAACTTCAAAGCTATGAATACCTTCTTCAAGAAGAGAACCAACAGAAGATGGACTTGGCTGAGCCTGAATGGGACAACAAAAAATTGAATAAATTTCATGCTTTCTTCAAGAACTCATATTTTCAGGGATATTAGTGTTTTAAACCATACTGGCATCACCTGTGATCACAGAATGGTGAGAGGGAAAATAGAAATACCGATGAAAGCCGAGAGAGCCATATTGCAACAAGGGGAAAATATTATAAAAGCTGAAATACTTCACACAAATAGGAATACCTTTAAGATATTAGTGGAAAGAAACTTAAAAAAATATACTAAGAATACCAAATACAGGAATAAGCATTGACCATGAAGAAGAAAAATAAGAAATATTCTTATTGAATCAGCACAAAATTTAAAAGCAAACAAAAGCAACTGGACCAAGCTATATGCTAGCAAGAGTAAAATCCAAAGGCAGTTTATCTTGTTCATCAATTTTATTCAATAATTATAATTAACTTAAGCATCACATGCTTAAGTTAATTATAACAGCACACGAGAAAACACAATATTAGTTCTTCTGATATTAGATGTATATATCAAGACAGAAGGAAAAACTTTTCTCAGCTATCACAGCAATTAAAGTAATGACTGAGCTCAGATAAATATGAGATTTTAAAAAAAAAAGTACTATAAAAATTTTTTTTTTAGACAGAAGTTAGATAAAAACTTAGTTACTTGACTTATTACTAAGTAATGTATAACTCATGATAAGTTTCAAACATATATGGAAATACTAACCTTTAATAAACTGACTTATATTCGATTTTGCTTCATTAATAAAAGAGGCCAGTGAATTACTGTCATGCAATCCTTCCATCTGTCGACGCTCAAGAACCTGCAAATGAGAGATTTTCATTTTTATCATTGCCATGTATTAAATAGTCTAATGAACATGTAATAATAAATAATATACTTTAATGAACTAATAGGGATTTGTCTCAAAGTAAGATCGATCTGCAGCAAGTTTTTCAACCATTATCCAGTTTACTTCTTCCAAATCAAAAGTACACATTTCCATTAATATGGAAATAATGTCTATATTTTTTTTACCATAATTTAATTACTGTTGGCTATATAAAGGATCTACCATTTCTCAGCAATAAGAACCTTATCTTCTTCACAATTAAGCTGAGAAGAATTTATTTCAAGACTTGGGCATACATTGAATTCTAGGCCAGTTTTATTGATTTATAGCATAAAATCCTAAGATTCAGTTTCCAGGAGTTATTTTGTAAATGCAGCTGAAAAGATTCTAAATGTTCGTATCTTATACAGCAAACATGACCAAATTGTGGCCTGCGAGCCAATGTGTCTCTTTAGTACATACATTCATTACAGCTCCATACCATCAACTGTGATAGTTAGTTTGCAGTTAAGCATTTGATTTTAATATAAAAGAAATCCATAATTACATGACATCAACAGTTACACTTGATTATACCATCTGCAAATTTTTACCATGCTTATCTCCACAGTGACTTACACAGTGTCATGCAATTTATGCAGTTTACTATTTACATTCATATCATTGTTGATGTTGTCCATCTTTTTATTATTATTATTTTAATTTAGTTAATAATTCAAATTCTCTGTTATGGTGCAAAAACATGAAAAGAAAATACATGGAAGAAAGCAGAAGCTTTAGAAGTAAATGGTGATAAGATTTTCCATTTAATAATGACAAAGGAAACCACTGTGTTATATTTGCAAGACAACTCTTGCAATTATAAAGTTGGGTAACTTAAAACTTCACAAAAAAATCATTCACAATTTTCAACTCAATATCTATAGCATTCAGAATTATGAACAGAGAAGTTAATTCTTTAAACTCTGCTCTTCATAGTCAAGACATACCTACTGTCTTTTGGCAAAGAAACTGATAGTGTGACTGACACCAGTTTTCTTACTATCTTAGAATACAGCCTGTGTTAAACATCAATATATTGAAGGACAATTTATCAAACAAAATGTAGAAGTGGTTAAAATTTTAAATCCAACAGAGAGAGAATTTCTCCTTATAGAGAGATATATCCCAAATTCCAATTTCATGGCACACAACAGAACATTGTATTACAGAAATCAATAAACGCCCCGAGTTCAAGCTGAAAAATGATTTAAAACCCTTGTAGCATTCAGTTTGGCTATTGATGAATCAACAAATATTCAAGATTATCCACAGTTAGCTGTTTGCGTTACATTTCTACAGAAATAATTATAAAAGAAGAAATGCTAGATTTGGCAGTACTTAAAGAATGAACTTTTGGTGTCCATATCAAGAATTCACTTGATACAATTACATAAAAAGTAGATATTAGATCCAGCATTATTTCAAAGCCGAATGTAGAAAGTATAAAAGTTTCGTAAGTCGACCAGAAAGCATATGGGAATACATTCCTTGGCATTCCCAAGTTTGTCTTAGTGTGGACTATTTAAAAACAGGCACTGCCCAAGTGTCTATATATATTTGCCTTTTACTAGTCCAATTTGATAAGGTTTCACTGGCCTGACAGTTGTTTTGAACTGGTTGGTTCTCTTCAAAGACCAGGCAGTAAACCTTAAGATGGCAAAAACTCTCGTTCAGTACTAAGGAACTTGAAATGTCAGAGAAATGTATTTTCATTAAGTGAACTCTCGTTGGAGCATAAAAGCAATTATTAAAATAAAGAGTCAAAAGGCTTCAGTTCAGGGATGTATCTAATATCCACTTTGCTTATGTAATTTTGTGTCACCGAACTGAAGCCTTTTGGTTCTTTATTTTAGTAATCACTTGATACAATATTGAACAATGATGGCGTGCCTCTAAACAAATTTGTGAATGTAGCAACTGATGGAGCATCTGCAATGTTAGGTAAAAATGTCTCAATGAAAAATTCACTGTGAAAGTGAAATATATCAAATGTGTCTGGATCATGTGGATGTGTTTGCTATTTGGCCACATGGTACAGACATGGGTACATTTTTAGTGCATTTAAATAGCCAACATCCTAAAATCCACTTCACAATGGAACAGGAAGCTAATGATTGTCTGTCTTTCCTGGATACACTAATCACAATGCTTCCATATGGTTCTTTATATTTCTCTGTTTATAGAAAACTCACACATAAAGAGAGATATTTGCACAAACAGTCACAATCAACAGAAATGGTATCCTAACAACACTAATAAATGGAACTAGAGCTATCTGTTCCAATGACAATGCCCTTACTGCTAAACTCACTCACTTCCGTCACACCTTTTTAGTCAATGGCTATAATCCTCATAGGATTGAAAAAATACTAAATACTCCCTGGAAATCCCCTACATTGTCTACCACACAAAACTAGCAAAACTGTTACCATCCCATACAGTGAAGACACTTCTGAAAAGATATGTGAAGACAGAAAGAAGCAAAAAAGGAAAGAGAAGTACTGTTGATGACAGCAGAGAAATTATGCTTGTACAAGTTGAAATGCAGGGATATGGGGATGCTGGAGTAGTGTAAGAAATTTAGATGATTTTGAATGTCTCTGTTCTACCCACAGAAAAGGAAAGCAGGCCATGTTGGCTGAATGTATATATATATATATATCCTTTCTCCAACCAACAAGCTGTGAGATTGAACCCAACTGCATACAAGGCTGTGTTGCAAATGCCTTTAGCAGTAGAGGAATTTCATTGTCAGGTGTGAAATCATCACCCTGCTTATTGGGTGGGATTCAAATAAAAAACGACCCTAGCAAGGACACTAATCACCAGCTTTTTAACAGCAGCAATATCTGAATATATTCTGAAGGTTCAGAAGGTTAAATAAGGTGGGTACAAAATGGATAAATGGTGAGATTAATCATGCAATATGGAAGATTATAAATGCTGTACAAACTGGAAGGTAATAATCAGTTTCATGAGAAGTATAAAGAGTAGGTTAAAATGATAACCATCATAATAAGAAAAGCAAGAGTACAGCATGAGCAGCAATTAGCCAATCAGGTCAAGAAAAATTCTACACTGTCCTTTCAATGTGGGGCTAGTAGGAGAAACAATGATTATTGGTGGATTATGTTGGCTGGAAGAATAGTAAATTTATAATCACTATAGAGGATATAGCTGAAATATGTCATGATATTTCAGAGTATTTCATCCTTGTGTGATATTGCAAAGCTTGAGTGAACAAGGAAGGAAAGAGACTAATGACAAGTGAGCAGGAGATGTATGAGGAATTAAGTAAATTTGATGCTAATAAGACAACAGGACTTGACCACAGATTACCTGGCCAACTGAGTCTAACATGGAAGGATAAGAAGAGATCAGGTATAATATTTAGAGGAGGCAGCAAGTTAAATATGGAAATAGATAACAGAATAAGCAAAGCTGACATGGTGAGGAGCCAGCTAAATATATGGAATACGAGTGAAATTGTCCAAAACACTAAACTAGGAGTATACAAGACTGTCCAAACTACTTCATTATTATTCAGGCTCCTCCAAGGATTCAAGAACTCACTTAGAGAGGGACTTTTCTGGATCTTACTATGCCCATTATATCTTTCTTTAAAACATCCACTGAAGATGCTTTCATATCCACTGTAAACTCATTCCACACACCACGAGAAGAAACTGGTAAAGATGCTTAAATGATGGCTATTATTATAACAACTTCCATGGTGTCAGACTTATCATAGGAAGTCTGTCTTAAGGGATTTAATCAACTCCATCCAACTTACAATCATCAACAAAGAAATTGGAGATTCTTAATTACTCCACATCAATTATCATTAACACAAATGATTATTCTGCCTCTTTAGTACAGCTATCCATCTTAATTCATTTAGCAATCTTTCAAAGAATAATCAGATATTCTAGAATATTTGATTTTTTAATAATCTCCAGAACTACCTTCCAGATATTTAACTTCCACATTGTTCCCATGATTTTTGTTCAGATACTTTTACATGTTACTTCAATCTCTTCCATTTTTCTCTATATTCTCTCAGAACAAATAATGACTTACTTGCTAAGAATTTTTGATACATTTGATTCTTTTCCATGATTGCCTCTGTTCCTCTTTAACTTTCTGAGTCCAATATGGAATTCTGATTTTTCTATTCCTGCAGACAGCTTCACCATATGCCTGCCTGGTTCAATCAATGAATATTTACTTCAGGGTTTGTCATGGAATCTCCAAGATTTCATTTTTGTTTTCAAATTCTTTATTTTCTATTAAATTTGAGGCTACAGTTCACTTATGAAAGTATCTCAACTGCCGATTCTTTTTAAAACATTCTAACTTTTCTCTTCAGTATGATATTCAGTTACATCCAGCTCAAAACTAAATGGTGACACTTCCATTTCAAGTCACCAGTATACTCTTTTGTCCTGAACCAACATGAAGATATTACCCTCACTGACAATAACATAGTCAATGAGAGCTTTCTTCTTGTTTCTTCTCTGCATATGAATTTGTGCACATACGTTGGAACATGGAATTAGTAATGCTTAGACAATGTCCTGAACAGAAATACAGCAGGTAATTTTTACTATTATTATTAGCTTTGCTCTTTTCTCCAAATTTTCTCAAAACATTTCTATGTATGTTTGGTATTCAAGTATTCTGCTGCTTCTACAAGGAACAACTTTCCTATTCTTTTTAAATGTCAATTGCCTTCTCTAATGCCTCAAAAATTTCCTTCACTTCCTCCTTAGTATTCATGTTTGAAGCTTCTGAAAGATCAGACATGGAATGTAAGCAAATTATTTATTAGCTTAAATTAATTTAAAAGCTGATGTTTTGTTAGCTTCACCTAATATTATCAAAGACAATTTAACGCTACACATAGTCATTGAAGACAACAAACCAAAATGACCTGGATAATAAGGACAGTCATGTCATATAGAGCAACAGTGGTGCTCTTCGCTGTGATTCCTGTTGTTAATTCTGATGGATAGAGGGTAGAGTGTCAAAATCTATAGAAATTCATATCATCCATTCTGTTATGGATAATCAGGTACTGAAAACCTTGTGCCACGTCCAGGAACAGTTTCTCCAATTTAAACTGGGATTTATGAAGTAGCCTGGCTTTCTTCCATCTTATGAAGTGATCTTGTAAAATCTCTCATGATATGTGACTTCGTAACTCATCATGTTTGTTTTTTTACATGTTTTTTGTTTAGGAGAATGTACTTAGAGAAATGTTAATTTTTGTAATAATTTTGTAATGAGCCTTTGTTAAAATAATGTGGCTCATAATGTCATCATGTAACGATATTAACTCACGTTAAATCAATAAGTCTAATTATAAAAATAGTGAAGAATTCCAGGTATTGTCATAGATGGAAATCTCCACAGACACAAGAAGAATGACATCATCATGTCAAAAGGTCAATACGTGACCATAGTGAAGAATTCTAAGAATTGTCATAGATAGAGAATTCCATGAAAGATACGCAAAGAATGACGTCAGCATGTCTGAAGGTCAATATGTGACCATTTTCGAGAGACATGCACACAAGGAAAGTCCAAGCGTATATAAGGCATGTCATTGAGGAGGAAATTTGTCTTAGGGTTTTCTAAGCCCTCTCTTACCTGGGTATGCCATCACGTAATGTTGTTGTCAGGAATTGAAAGAGAAGGAAGTTTGCTTAGGGTTCTCAAACCTTCCCTTACCTGGGTCGGCCATCATGCTAGGTTCGCTGTAGAATATCTAAAGAGAAGCGTTGTGGATTCTAAGTATTCTGCCTGGATCTGTTGCCAAGTGAGAAGAGTATTGTGTTGATCGTCTCAAAAGGAAAGAGCTGTATATCGCCATGAAGTTAAGGTCCTATATGTCAAGGAATAATAGACAACTTGGACAAGGAAGAAATTTAGCACGAAAATCAGAAACAAGAAATCTAAAGAGAAGCGTTGTGGGTTCCGAGTCTTATGCCTGGATCCGCTGCCCCATGAGAAGAGTATTGTGCTAATCATCTCAAAAGGAAAGAGCTGTAAATTGCTGCCAAGTTAAGGGTCCTATATGGCAAGGAATAATAGACAACTTGGACAAGGAACGAGCCAGCAGATGGAAAGAAAGACAAGAAGAAGACTTACATGTGAACAAAAGGTTAATGTGAAAGTCAGTGTGCTGAACAGAATTGTAAGCAGTTAAAATACTGAACAAGAATGTTTGTGAAGTGTTTATGTTAATTCAACATTAATATACAGAAGTATATTAATGTTGAATTAGGCTTAAACAAGGCACGCCTTATATTCAGTTAATGTTATCCTAAATTGTGAATTAGATAAGAACTAAGGTTAGATTAGAAAGAATCGATCCCAGCAAGAGAATTCAAGCGGGAAATATAAGCAATATATGCTTTGAGTTTGATTTAAGATCTGATAATCTCACATTCGATATATAGTCTAACTGGCACAGTCGTAACACAAATAAATTTGTTAGACTATAGAGTATGAGGATATGGGATATAGCAGGAGTATATATATGGCAACAGTCGATAGTTAAGTCTGTCGACAATTCCCGACGTATTTTTTTATACATCCTGATCAAAGTGGTTTGTACTATCAGTCTGAAAAGGAGAGAGGTTCCATGTGTCTACCATGGAACACAACATCTACCACGGAAATTCTTCCTTAGTAGAATATTCTGTGGGACAATAGGCATAAAAAAAGCCACACTGTCCAACTGCCTATTTTGATGCTTGCACATATCACTCTATTTGACAATACCTCCATTCAAAAAGATTTCATTCCCTGACCATTACTGCCTGAATATATTTTATGTTTATCATTTAGAACATAGGTGGCCAACAGCAGGCCCACGACAGGATAAAAACTATATTAAATTATATGCATTATCAATGTAGCTATTAGTTTCACCGCAGATTTTCTGATTGATATACTAGTTATATTCATTATTTCTGATGACGGAAACAATTTATATTCTCAACAAGGAATCAAATTGCTTTAAAATGATTACTCAATTTATAAAATCTAGTAGTAGTGCAGTTTCAGAGATTCAGTTTCACAATTAATAGTGTTATTGTTACAGTTTGTGTCCCCTGGTCAGTAACTTCAGCCTTTGTGTACTATGAGTAAGAAATGTAAGATCTGTGAAGAAAACAGGTCATTTCAGGAGAAATGGGAAAATGAATTTCTGTTTATAAACAATGACGACAACAAACCACAGTGCCTTGTGTGTTTGCAAGTATTGTCTGTGCACAAGGAATATAACCATAAATGGCACTAAATACCAAGAATAAGTTGGACAAGTACATACTAAAATTGTATGTAATTTGAAGAGAAAGGTTAATGCTCAGAAATCTATTTTTATTAAACCAACATCAATACAAAAAAGTTCACTCTTGGCATCATTTGTTGTAAGAACAGAGATAGCAAAAGCAAAAAAATCATTATCTGATGGTGAATTTGTAAAACACTGTCAAATTTGGAAGCATCCCACAATCAAAACAAACTCTAACAAAAAGAGTTGAGGAAATAGGTTCTCACATATTAAATAAATTAAAAAAGTTATCACAAATTCAGCTTACTTCCCATTGGCTCTGGATGAATCTAATGACATAACAGATACAGCTCAATTTCTAATTTTCATTCGAACTGTTTCCAAAGACTTTGTTATTAATGTAGAGCTACTAGCATTACAATCATTGCATAATACAGCCAAAGGTCAAGACCATGCAGTTATGAATGCAATGATGCAGTTATTAAGGTTGCAAATTACTGGTGACATCAACAATCTCAAAGCTATTGTGACAGATGGAGCCAAATCAATGCATAGTACTCAAACAGGCTTAGTTGGATTACTAAGGAAGGCTGGAATCAATTGCACTGCATTATACATCAGGAGGCTCTGTGTGATAAAATTCTGGAGATAGAGGATGTTATGAAAACTGTAATGAAGTGAGTGACTCTAATTAAGGGTGGAAATTGGGCCTCGACACACTTCAAGTTTCTTTTCTAACAGATATGGAGGCAGAACATGACGATTTAGTGTTGTACACAGAAGTACGTTGGCTAGGCAGAGGGAACTGTTTGAAACAGTTTCTTTGCTTTGAGAGAGGAAATAAAACAGTTTTTAGAAGAACACGAGAAGACAAACAAAAAACTAATCACAAAACTATGTGTTCCTCATTTTAACAGCTTACTCGCCTTTCTAACAGACATGACACACCACATGAATGAACTTAAAACAAAATTTTCTTTTGCCTGATTTTGTTATTAAAATGGTTAACTGAAATGAATCAACAGGTTGTAATTCTTCTTCTGCAAGTTCATTCCCGAAGAAGGAGGTTGGCAACATGTCACGGAACTTTTTTCTTTTTTTTGCTGCTCTGGAACATTTATGGTAATTCAAGCCAGTCCAATCCTTAATGCCTTCAAACCACATTCTCCTGGGTCTTCCTCTCCCTGTTTTCCCATCCAGTTTTCCTCCTAATATTAATTTCTGAATGCCTTCTTGTCTAGTTAGATGTCCAAAATATTTACGTTTTTGTTCTTTATTTTCATTAATGTTCTTTTCATTTTTTGCTTTCTTTAAAACATTTTCATTTTCTCTGTCCATAATATTTTCAACATTCTTCTGATAGTCCACATTTCAAAAGCTTCTAATTTTTTCTCTGCTTCTTTATTTAGAGTCCTTGTTTCACTGTTGTAGAGAAGACTTGATCAGATATACAGCATTTTATTAATCATTTTCTTGTGTCTATGTTAATGTCTCTAGATGTTAGAAGAAGGCTTTCTTGCTATCTCTATTCTTCTTTTTATTTCTTTAAGGGAATTTCCTCCACCTGTAAACATTTGTCCCAAATATATAAAAGACTGAACCAGTTCAATTTTCTTTTTGTTAACAGTCATGTTTAATTTCTTATTTATAGGTTCTTTTGATATAATTATGCACTTTGTTTTCTTCAGATTAATAATTAATCCTGTGTCTAAGCTTCTGTTGTAAATTTCTGTGATTAAATTTTGAAGATCATCTTCGGATTCAGCTATAAGGATTGTGTCATCTGCATACCTGAAGTTATTGAAGTTCCTACCCCCCCGACTTTTACACCCTTCAATTCTGAAATATCTTTAAAAATTTGCTCACTATATATATTATACTGTAAAGGTGATTAAGACACATCCTTGTCTTACTCCTTTTTTTGATTTCAAATGTGTCAGAATATGCATTTTTATACTTTACTGAGGCCATTTGATTCCAAGTATATATATTTGTAATTATGCATAGATCTTTTCCTTTTAACCCATTATTCTGTAGAATATGTATTAATTTCTTGTGATCTATTGAATCAAATGCTTTGGTGTAATCAATTAAACAAAGATATATGCTTTTCTGTTTATCGAGGTTTCTTTTACATAATAGTGGTCGAAAATATAAAATTTCATTTAATCCCATCAAATCAAGCTATGGAGGAATTATTATTATCATATGGTTTTGTTAATAAAATAAATCCAATGATAGCAGAAAACAACAACACACACACACACGTTATTATTATTATTATTATTTCCTGGCCTCCATCGAGACGCATGACTCACTGTGAGAGGTCAACACAAAGTCTATCATACAACTTTCCTCAGCAAACCTAAACAAACAACACAAATGCATACAGTTCACAACTGAGATTGAAAAGCAGAACACACTTCCATTTCTAGATACACTTGCCACACATCTTCCTTCTGGCAGTCTTTACTTCACTGTTTACCGGAAACTAATACATACTGGCCAATATATACACATAAACTCCTACCACAACCCAACACAAAAGCTAGGTGTCATTAATACTCTAAAAAACAGGGCTTTGAAGATTTGCTCCAATGAAAAAATGCTTAAAGATGAATTTAAGGTTATCAGCAATACTTTCCTAAAAAAATGGCTACAGCCAAACTATCAACAAAATTCTCTACAAGACCTCACTTAAAAACAAAGATAAACTAGACTACAATAAAACTGTAACCATTCCATGCATTAAAGGAACATCAGATAAAATAAACAGAATATACAACCTTAAAGCCACATTTAAACCTCCTGGAAAATTAATATATAGGGGATCTATATAGGGGAAACAGGATGCACAATTCCTATCAGACAAAAGGAACATAAATGACACATTAAATATAATAACCATGGTCAAGTTGGCCTTTATAATCATGCCCTGAACACTACATAGAATTGACTGGAAAAGCACCTGTTATTTACATACATACATACATACATACATCTTCAAGGCCCACCTTTCCTAAGTGGGTTGTGTGGGGGGCAACAGCTGCAAGAGGAATTTCCAATGGTCATGATCCTCTGCCACCAAGCTCAAGTGTTCTGGTGGGATTCCCAAACGTGTCCACCCACCCTCTGGCTTGGCAAAGATGGCCTGCTGAGGGAGCCTCTCTTGTGGCATTCTGACCAGGTGCCCATACCAACGTAACTGTGGTCTCTCAACACGGAGAAGCAGCGGTTGAGTATTGAGGGTTTACCGAATTGCAGAGCTTCTGACTCTGTCGAGTCTTGTCAGCCCCGCAACCCCTCGAAGGAACCTCATTTCAGCCACTTGGATTCGTGTCCGCATTCTTTCGGTCATTACCCAACTCGCATGACCATAGGTAAGGATTGGGGCATAGACTGTATTGAAGACAGCCAGCTTTGCCTTCTGGCTTAACTCTTGCTTCAATATTACCGTAGGCCAAGCTCCCACAATATTGAGCTTGCTAAGCCGAGTATCTAGCTCTACATTCCATTTTCCATCATTCGTGAATATGGACCCAAGGTATTTAAACTTCTCCACCTGCCTCATTGGGACTCCACTTACATGTAGAGTGCACTGGGATAGTTGTCTTGAAACCACAAATGTTTCAGTTTTGGCCACACTGATCTTCATTCCAGCATCTGCACAAACAGCTACAAACCTATCCAGGGTCCGTTGGAGGTCATCTGTGGAAGAGCTAAGCAGAACTAGGTCATCTGAAAAGCAGACGTCCAATGCTACATCTTCCAATTCTGACATACTTACTGCCTCGGCTGTGCCTATCAATCCAGTCCATAAATATTATGAAAAGGATGGGTGGCAGAACACACCCTTGGTGGAGGCCAATGGAGAATGTGAAAGGTTCAGACTTTGTGCTGCTCACCCTGACACAAAACTCTGGGCATTCATACAGGGACTTGATGGCAACTAATAGTTGGCCATCCACTCCATACTCCTGTACTACTTGCCAAAGCTTATCCCGAGGAACCCGGTCATATGCCTTCTCCAAGTCCACAAAACATGTGGAGACATTCTTGGCATGTTTCCAAGATTTCTCAAAGACTTGCCTTAAAGTGAAGATCTGGTCAGTTGTGCTTCTGCCAGGAAGAAAGCCACATTGTTCTTCCTGGAACTTTGACTCAACTATGCTCCTGCACTGTCTTTCCAAGCACCTAGCATACACTTTCCCAGGCAGGCTGAGCAGAGAGATGCCACGATAGTTACTGCAATCCTTCTGGTCTCCTTTCTTGAAGACTGGTATTATTATGCCTGTCTGCCATTGCTTTGGTGCTCGACCAGATATCCAAGCAGCCTGACACACTCGAGTCAGCCAGAGAACACCGTCTCGATTTAAGGCTTTTAGCATTTCAGGCCGACTTTCATCATCACCAGCAGCCTTGCCCAATTTTAGCGATTTTATTGCTAAATGGACCTCTTCTGTTGTGAGACTAGTCATTGCCCCGATCTGCACCTCTTGGATGTCCACAACTGCTGGGCCACCCGGGTTAAGAAGGCTCTCAAAGTATTCCCTCCATCTGTGGAGGATATCCTTCCTGGTTGTTAAAAGTGCACCATCGGAGGCCTTAATTGCGCTTGCTGTGCACGATTTCCTCCCTCGAAGGCAGCGGATGGTCTGCCAGAATACTTTGTTTGCATTTGCATAGAATGAGTCTAATCTTTCTCCAAAGGATTCCCAAGCCTTCTGCTTTGCTGCCTCAGCATACTGCAAACGCATCTCAGGTGACTTGACTCCAAGTCATGTTAGGTAGGACTCCTTTTTTGCCCGGACAGTTTTTTTGACTTCTTGGTTCCATCAAGGTGTCTTTTTCTCACTGCCCGTTGCCATGCCAAGCTGCTTTCTGCCACAGCATGAGAGTGCAGAGGCAGTGACAGCTGTTCTGAACAGCTTTCACTCCTCCTCAACATCTGCAGTATGCTTGGGAATCTCTTTGAACATGGAGGAAATGTCATCTGCAAAATTCTCCCTCATAGCCTCATTTTCCAATGCCTCCCATTTCACACAGTATAGCTGCTTAGGCCTACCAGCGTTGATGGTAGCATCTGGTTTCTGAAGCCATAGAGTGTACACAACAAGGTGGTGGTCAGTTGACAGTTCTGCCCCTCTTCTCACAAGAACATCCAACACTGAGGAAAATAGGTCTGCTGAGGCTATAAAGAAGTCAATCAGAGACCTTTGTCCAAGTATATTCCTGTACCAGGTATACTTATGGACTTTTCAGTGCCAGAAGAAGGCATTCATTGTGGACAAGCTGTTTGTACTGCAGAAGTCCAATAATTGCAACCCATTCATGTTAAGGTCAGGGTCTCTCCCCCCCCCCATATCTGGTCATCTTTTCCAACATGTGCATTGAAGTCATCCATTTGCAGGAATGGTTCCATGTCAAAAGCAGCATCCACTTCCTCTAGAAAGGCAGAGTATTTGGACTCCAAATTAGGTGCATAGGCTTGCACCACAGCCAAATCATGGTTTTTCATCTGAAGCCTTAACACACATACCCGTCCCCCAATGGGATCCACTCAGCAACACAGTCTGACAGCTGGGGCTTGTGAGTATCCCCACACCCGCCTGAGCAGACACTGTCGGGTTCACACCAGAGTAGTAGAGCTTCCACCCCTTAACCAGGTCGACAGTTCCAGAGCCTCTCCTCTTGGTCGAAGAAAGCCCGACTAAGTCTAGCCGGTAGCGCTTGGCTTCCTCGACGAGTTCCAATTCCTTCCCTGTCAGATAGAAGATGTTCCAGTTGCCTAAAGCCATAGTCTGGTGCCGTTGTCGTTTCTGTCCTTTTGCAGAACCATTTCTTTACACTGCCCCTAAACACCTCCCCAAATGGGCCCATTGACGGAGTTTCCTCTAGCAGAGTGCTGAGGAGCGGTGTCTAAGGGAGACGGTAACATATTTTTTGAACAGGTCTCTCTACCTAAAACCCGAATGCGTCCCTTGGTAGCCTGCGTGATGTTACAGTGTTTGATAATGTCCTGTTAGCATAAGACGAAATGACACAGCAAAATAGGAAAGATTCCCCTCGAATACTCTAATAGCATTTGGGGGAAGGAGCAAGAAGAGAAGAAAGGAAGAAGCCAGGGAGGAAGAGGAGGGACCAGTCTACAGATAATATAACAGATGTATATTACATGACATAAGGCATGGTCCATCATTAGGTACCTCGGGTTTGCCATGCCAGTGCTCACTTTTGTGAGTGGTTTGCCTGTTGTGAGTCACTGCCTGTTGTTTACACCACACCAAAACATGGTACGAATGTAAATTTAAGGAAGGCTGCGAGCTTATCAAACCACCCGAATCTTAACAATAATGATGGTCTAAAAATCCCAAGCATATGGAAGGCACATATTTTACCCACTTAACCTTTTTCTCTAAGAGTTAACTATAAATAGGACCATAGATAATCCAGATTTTAAATCTAATATAACAATTGTCATGTTAAATTATAACATCATTGTTACTGCAATAAAACTATCTATATGAGAGAATGTTTCTCTGATGTTATCTTAAATAGAATATAGTTTTGATGTAGTTATTTTTTTTAAATAATTTATTTTTTATTGGATTTTTTTATTTAATTTTAATTATTTTATTTTATTTTCACTAGAGGTCATGCCAGTAGAATAACTGTTGATCAAATCATTGTCTCTTTAGCATACTGTGTGAAATGTAATTCAGCTTGTTTCTGTATATATGTGTATACTCCAGATGATGACCTTAATATGAAGGTCGAAATTTTGGAAATTAAAATAGTTATTTATAACATGGTTGCAGAGTCCATAATTTGTCTAAATTGAAATCTATCATACAACTCCTTAAACTCATCCACTGTCTGCACATTAACTTCTCTCTCAGGAAATGCATTCCATACACCGACCACTTTCAATCCCAAACACTTCTTGCCCTTTTACTTATCACTCCTTTCTGCAACTTCCAGGGTTGGCTGCTTGTCCTTGCTCCGTCCTCTCGTTTGACTGCATGAAAATCTCCTCAGTGTTAACATGATAATAACCCTTCAGCAGCTTAAATGTCTGAATCATATCCACCCTTTGTCTTCTATTCACCAAACTCCAGTCTGCATACCTTCAATCTGTCCTCATAATAAACATTATGCAGTCGTGATATAATTTTTGTTATCCATCTCTGCAACCTCTCCAAGGTTACTTCCTCCCCTTCAAATCCCAGTAACCAAATCTGATCAAAGAAATCCAGATGTGGTCTGACCAAAGCTTTATATAATGGAAACACAAACCTTTTTATCTCTAACAGTCAAAGTCCTTAGTATTGCAATAGATCTCTGCTTTAACTTCACCACTTTTGCAATATGCGCCCTAAACTTCAACTTTTTCCTGATTATCATCAACATTTCCTTTGCTTCATCCATTTTCTTTAGTATGCAGCCTTCCATCTGTAAATCCCAAATTTTAAAACTTTCCATTTAGTTGCATTGAACTGATATTCCCATTCATCTGACTTTCCTAGCTTATTCAAATCTTCCTGAGGGGCCAAATCGACACTATTACTAATAACACTACCAAGCTTCACATCACATAATCTGCAAACAATTGAATATCTGTGACATCATCATTGACATAAAGATTGAACAGCAACAGTGCTGAATTCTGCAGAATTTCACTTGTAACCTTCCTACTCCCTGATACTGTTCCCCCCCATATACAACTCTCTGGTATCTACCAGAGAGTAGTCAATTACCAATCCAATCCACTAATCTGGTATCCAAATCCATATGTTGCAACTTAAAAATTAACTTGTCATGTGGTGCCCTGTCAATGCCTTTGGGCATTGACAGGGTGCCATGGATGCCATTAACAAGAGCAATGGATGCTGGTGTTACTCTATTGTAAAAGGTTGCCAGATTATGAAAACAAGAATGTCCTTTAACAAATCCATGGCAGCCTGCATAATAATAATAGTGTCCTCATTTACCCAATTTTGTATTTGAGCTCTTCCCAGTTTCTTCAAAATCTTAACAACTACAGAAGTAATACAAAAAGGCTTATAGTTTGATACCTCCATTCTACTACCACCCTTATGCAACAGTACTATCTTACCTGCCTTCTATTCTCCAAGGAACCTGTCCCATTGCAGGTGTTTCATTAAACAGCCAAGCTAATGGCACATTCCCATAAAACATGTGGTGAAATTCCATCTTGGCTCCCCCTGCCTTATAACATTTAGTGTACTTAGCATTCAGAATACATCCTCTTTCTTCACTTGTAACACTTCATATCTCATTATCCTTCTAGGAATATAGCTTGCTGTACCTGGATGAAACACTCTAATAAAGTGATCATTAATAGTTCAACTATGTCATTTGATTTGGTTCCCATTTCCACCCAGCAAGGTAATTCTTCCACTATCATTGTTCCTTCTACTTGCCACATAGGAAAAAAACTCCTTGGATTGCAGTGCCAGTTTGCTTTCTTGCTCTAATTTTTCTCTCCTTACAATACCAGTCACTTTCCTAGCCCAAGGCCTATATTCCTCATGCAACTGTTCACCTCTCTCTTTATATTGTCGTGTCGACTTTCCCTTAAAACTTCCTATTCTTAATTCTCAATTCCCAATATGGCCGTACCTCTGACAAGAATGAAGCTGAGGTCTTGTCAGACAAAGCATTGCAAATGGTGGATGCCAACTTCTTTGTCTCAGCTCTGGTTCTATCTTCCTGTTTAAACTCAAAGAAATTTATTTGTATTAGCTGTGCCACTTTGAGTCCTAGTATATATTGAAATTAAAACCAGGGAGTTAGAAGCCAGTCAGCATTCACTCTTCTCAATAAAATTTTGTAACTTGCAATCGTGATGCGATCCTTAACTGTTTCCCGCCTTTAAGAGGTTCGTTTAACTTTTATGAACAAGTACAGTAACTCTAGACATAAGGAAAACTAACTTCATTGTAATAACAGAACAATTTAATTTCACTAAAATAAAACATACAAGTCATTTATATAAACTTAGTCAGTCTTTCAATCTGGATACACATACATATTATCTTATTCTTGCACACATATTTAAACAAAACAGTTGAAAATTCATGTTTAAGAATACCAATACTAA
The DNA here is from genome assembly GCF_054136105.1 of Typopeltis vanoorti. NCBI lineage: Eukaryota > Metazoa > Arthropoda > Arachnida > Uropygi > Thelyphonidae > Typopeltis > Typopeltis vanoorti. The sequence goes on along the minus strand of NC_143557.1, from coordinate 43,942,084 downwards.
ATTATAAATTACCGAAATACATTACTTTAAAGCTTACATCATAGAATACCAAAGTTAAAGATTAGTTACTTATTTTTCTCTCTCTCTCTTAAACACGCTAGGAATCAATCAAAGCTTTCCTTAATAGTCCTATCCAATTTAACACTTCTTTCTCTTTTCCAAGATCTGAGTAACATTAATAGTTCCCTTACAAATACATAATGTGAAACAATGACATTATTTCTTGCATTTATATTCGGCCACAGTTCTAGGATTGTCTTTTTCCACACACTTCAGATCCTCACAATTAAATTCACAGATTAGAAAATATAAAGTTCGTCTTACTGATTCGCTGCAGTAAATCTCTAGGCTACTTCAGATTTATTTCATCATAATAATACCTTGGCCTTCCTTCTGTAATTTCGAATGGACATCCTCATTCCTGTTTTCCACCATTAAGTCTGCCGGGCTTTCTTTATCTCCGACTGGTAGTTTCCTTTGTCATAAGGTTGTACTTTCCGCTAACTAGGGGAACCACGTGGAAGCTTCCCTCCTACCAGTCGGACGATCCATCTCACAGGTGAACAGCAGCAGGAAAAACGTCTCCGAAAAAAAAAGCCGTGAACGTAGCGATGCATTCGCTTTTAAACTACCTTCCTTTCCCGCTGTCATTGAAAGCACATGCGTCCTACTCTCCTTGAGTCTCTCCCAGTACATAGCGCCACTCGCGGAAACCTAACTAAACTCTCGTAACTTTCCATTCAATGTAGGGGGGGGGGAAAGCACAGTTCTTCACAACAGACACTGAAGATGGCCGTACACATTTGGTATAGTATTTGATATCTCTTTTCTAACAAAAAAATTGATTGGTTGTTCACATACAAAATTTCTGACTAAGTAACTATTATATATTTTGTACACTGCAATTTCACAATACTAATTTAAGATTATACAATACTATATTACAAAATTATACATAAACGTTTACTTTTGGTAGATTATTAATTTTTTTTTTTTAAACGATAAAATTGTTATGTCTTCCGACATAACAATATGTCTTCCATAATATCTTTTTCTTCTGCAATTCCCTTTTTATTTCTCTTGTCATCCATTTGACTCCAAATTGCTTTATCTTCTTCACTCAAGGTATATGATCTGCCATTGCTGTCAACAACTTTTTCTTATCTGATGTGCACTAATGATTCCTCTTTCGTTCAAATTCTTTCATCCACTGGACTGTGGCAAGCTGGTTTTTAAATCTATGATAGTTGGCTGCCTTATAATTCCATGTAAATTCTTTCTGTTTGGATACCTCCAAATGCCTATTCATCCTCCAACTCAGGACTACATGGTCTCCCTCACCAATGGGGTCAAGTATGACATCTCAATTACAATAAGATCATCTGATGCTATGACCAAATCCAAAACTCTTGATTCTCATGTTCCCTCCACCATATGTTGACTAAGATAGTTGTCCCTCAAGAAATCCAAAAATTCAGTTTCCTTATTACTGCATGCTGTCTTCTTTTCCCATTTTATATCACTATTGTTGAAGTCCCCTATAATGATCATTCGCTTTGCACTTGCCAAACTAATTTGCCTAAACATTTCTGCTCATTACCAGTTATACTCCCTGGTCTGTAGCAGCATCTCACTAAACATCTTGTTGTATAAACACCTATCTCACACCATATACTCTCAAAGCCATTAGTGTTATTTCCACTGTGATTCTCCCCTGAGAGTGCACAATTTATCTGTCATGAGTAACACTCTACCACTGCATTTACCTTCTGTATCCTTGCAAAATATGCTATTCCCTTCGATTTCTGTCTCTGTTAGAACATCTCAGTTAACCAAGTTTCACTGATACAAACACCCCTTTGGAGAGGCTGAAGTAATCAATGCCACAAACTCGTCTCCTCTATTTCTAGTGCTCCTAGCATTTGTATACAGAAAAAATAGTGCATTGCCAGTATTCTTATAGTCATTATTACTCCCCTCATACTTCTTATGGCTCTGTAATATAGAGTATCCCTCTCATTTCTCAAGACACTATTCCCACAAGGCTATATAATCCATCTCTTGCATATACCGCTGTGCTATCCTCAAATGTACTCCACACAACCACATATTCAAGACCTATTTTCCTACACATTCTTGCTTTAATCTCATTCATTATTACTGCTCTTCCCTTCCATATACATTATCATGGCAGGGAAACATGATCACTATCTTACCTCAGACACAACTCTGCTACACTACATTTAACATCAACCTCAAATCTGATGCCACATGATTCATATCACTCTCAGGTTGTTTGTATCAACCATTACTATAATTTCCTCCACATTTTTACCCCTCTTCACTTGTTCCACCAGGCAAGCACTCCTCTGGCATTCTACCCTGAATCATCGAATCTCCATAAATGATGCTCTGAACAAATTCATTCATCATTCTCTCACTGGAACCACCAACTCTTATAGCTTCCGATCTCTCTCTCTCTAATCTCTCTATCCCTTGTTTCCACAATTTCTCTACTTTCTGCAATTTCCTCTCTTCCACTGTTTCTCTCATTCTCTTGCCTTCCTCTCTTCCTTATTCCCTGATGTCTTGCTTCTACTCTCTCTCTCTCGACTTTCTGCAATTTCCACTCTTCCCATCTCTCACATTCTCTCTCTCTTACTCTCTGATTCTCTTACACCTACTCTCGTTCTTCTTGCACTAGCCAGCTTCTCCATCCTCCTAACATCTTTATTCCTTCAATCTCCATTCTCAGCAGTTCTATTTCTCTCTCCATACATCCTGCTTTCAATTTATATTCACCCACACAAAATCATGGCCATCACACGAATCATCATCTCTGTCTGCTACACTGCCCAAGGTTAAATCTATGTGTATATTTATAATATTCTCCCCGCCCTCCAATAGACTACTGGTATCCACAAAATGAATTTCACCCATTTCCAAAGCCCTATCTCAGCTGCCTCTAAATCCTGAGATTGCGATACTTATATCTCTGAGTGCCTCCCACTGCCTACATTTCATGTGTGTGTGCGCGCGCGTGCACACACACACACATATACACTCCTACCCCACACCTGTTACATTTTTAAACAATAGGACGTGTATATACAACATGCATAGCAAGCAGCAAAATCATCAACCATGCTACGAATAATGTAGTCTTTAAATGGTGGAGGACTGGGTGTATTGTTGAACTAGCATCTGCCATGGTCAATACAATTGATACAGCTGGATGCAATAACGAGTCAATAAACTCCTAACAAAATACCACACAATTATACAAAAAATTGTCAATTTGAATTGTGCATATTCAGTAATGGCAATGCAATAAAGACAATAATATCCTTCCTTGCTACTACTACTACTTATCTTTTTTTTTTAACAGCTCGCAGCACACGTTACCTCTGTCTTCACACATCAGAAAAATCAAAATTACATGTCCACATTATATAAATTAAGATATATGGTTAAAAAAATACTGCCTTTAAGGTACTTTCACATCAAAACATGCAGTTTTAATTAGGTGAAAATGTCTGTGATTATTTTTTTATGGTATTCAATGAGATATATTTTTGTAAAAAAGTGAAGATCTTCTTCTTCTGAAATTAGAGATCTTGCTCGATGGGCCAGAGAAGAAATAATACCAAGTTTCTGTGAAGGGAAGTGATGAGAGGAGGCATGAAAGTATCTATCTGTGTGAGTTGTTTTTTGAAAAATCAAAAATTTGAGACAATCAGGCATCCTAGTGATCTTTAAATCTAAAAAGGAATCAAATAGAACTTAACCACCTCAAAAGCACCTTCCTAAAGAACGGATACCCACCTCAAAGCATTGCAAGCCGTCTAGACCAGTGGTTCTGAACCGGTGTTCCCTGGAACACTTGTGTTCCACTGGTGAAAGATGTCACATGACACAGTTCTGAGTGTAATTAGCTAGTCTGATCCTAACAACTAAAGACTGCTATGTGCGTTCACTTCTAAACCAATAGACTGGTAGGCTCTATTACAGAATTTGTTACCCTTGCAAAGAAAATAAATCCAAATATTATATCTACGCACTGTGGTTTGCACAGAGAATTCCTAGTTTCAAAAACATTACCGGTAATATTAAAACCTGTACTAGACCAAGTTGTAAATATGGTAAACCACATGAAGTCAAGACCTTTAAAAGGTGTGCTTTAGAAGCCAAGTACGAATCTTTGCTTTTGAAAACTGAAATAAGATGGTTATCCAGGGGTAAAGTGCTATTCAGAATTTTAGAAATCAAGAATGAATTATTGGCTTTTTTTTCAAAATGAAGGTACAGATGCTTTTGTAAAATGTCCTTCAAAATGATATTTGGTCTGCTAAAATGTCATATTCGGCCAAGATTTTTAAATACTTAAATAGCGTTAATACGAGTATCCAAGGGAAAAATGAAAATATTTTGACATGCTATGACAAATTATGAAGAAATTTAATATTAGAACTTATTTCACTACCCTACCAAAACTTCGTTCTTTCCTAGGTCAACCCAAGCCAAAACAAAACCAACTTCAGTTCCCAGGAGTTTATAAAATCATCTGCAGTTGCGGAAAACCATATTATGGGCAAACCAATAAGTCGGTCTCACTACGTTTCGAAGAGCATCAACGTGATATCTCTTACAACAGAACCCGTTGTTAGATCTTGAATAAGGACCTTTTCATCAAAAGGATCATTCATTCAAGATTTAACAAGATTACAATAATAACCAAGAAATATTTGTATTGTCAGTAAAGAAAAAAATTGTTAATAGAGAACATAATTGAATTACCTTAAAATGAAGTACAAAAAAGGAGAAATTTGTGTGTCTAGATAGAAATACTGTTGTTTGAAAACACTAGTAAGAAAAAAATACTCTATGTAAAATGTATGTCAATACAAACAAAAGTCCAAAGATTGCGTGCGAGTTATCCGTGATAACTGTAACGCCCGAAGCGAAGGCATTCGTGGAAAGCGAATTGAACTCGCATTCCCCGAAAAGAGCGCTCTTGAGGAGAAGAGTTGTGACTAAACACCTTAAGGACCAATAGGAAGGTGCTGTGAGAAAACTTCTGCAGCGAAAAGAGGGAGCAACAAGAGATAATAAATGCGGATTCGTGTGGTTTTTTTCCTGTTCCTGTTTTCATTCAGACACACGATGCTGGCCAGCGGAAGGGAATTCTACGGCATCGGATGGCAAGTTTCTCCCCATTGCTGACTAGCGAGTATAGAGCAAGCTGTATGCGACATGATGGCATCTGCCGACTCGGGCCATCGGTAGAGGTGCTACTGGAATGAGACAACGGAAGGTTCCTCCAGGGAGACGGGCAGTCAGACGATAATGACCAGCGAGATGAGCGTTGCCCAGCAGAGTGCAAAAAATGGTTGTACGTGACGAGCGAAGTGACCTCCATGTGGCCCCACTGATGCAGTCAAGTATCTAACAGTAAAGGACTGACAAAGGGGACACGGTAACCTTATGCGGCAGTGGTAATGTACAGAATTTTCTTATTTATTAACAATTATCATTAGAGGAAAAGGGTGAATCAATTTCTAATTGGAAGAAAAATGGACAATTGCCTAGAGAACTTTTTGAATGACTTATATGCATTGTAACTTGTTAGCTCCATTGGACTGGTAATCAAAGGACTTAAGTTCTTGTGTGAGACCTAGTTAATGTGGTGGGGATATGTGTTGGCATTTGAAGTTTAAATTGTAAACTTGTATTTTCCCATGCTAAGTGTGTTTTAATTGACCAGAGGATATGAGTTATATGTTCATTAACTAGAGTGTTCATTTATGAGTCAGTTGATTTAATATAGGTATTGTGATAAGCTTTTGATATGTTTAAACCTAATTGTAAACTCATTAATAAACATGCTTTACTACGTAAGGCTGAGTTTTGCTTGAGCATGAGACTAATTTACTACTCATAAAAGTTTGAACTTATGCATAAGGGGAAGGTATAGAATAATTATAAAGGATACGGCCATGACTGCCAAACTGAGATCTCTACAGATGCTATATATATTTAACGAATTTAGGTAGCTGTTAGAACTCTGAGCAAGAATTCTTCTGTCCTAGGATTCTGACTGGTGCAGCTGGAACAAACAAATTTGCCAGAATTCGAAAAGGAGATGGCCCCAGAGAGATAGACTGGAGATCTCATTCTTAGTTGACACAAGAGGGGGATAATAGTAACATAGATTTAAAGAAAAACCACGACGTAACACCGTGTAAGTGCCCTCTTCAGTTATGTCCTTTTCTCTGCCAACTCTAATTTAGAAGAGCGTCGACACCAGATAGACTGGAATCTTACTACTAGAAAGATGATGCATCTTAGAATCAAAAGAAATAGTTCTGGACCCCTCACACATGAACAGCAATTTAAGTTATAGCTTACCTGACTCGCAGCGCAGTAATTCAGTTCTGGCACTATTGAGATAGTTCCCGCCCACTAATGCCTCACGCTAGACCCGCCAAGCAGATGCCAGTTCAAATTTGACTGTTGTTATTCCTAACTTTTTTACGAGAAGTCCATGTTTTATCTTGCTATTTTCCAGTTTGTGATAATTTGTACGCCTGAAGAAGTTGGCATTCCGACAAAACTAGTTGTGTTTTAATTAAAGTTTTTATCTTACCTTATCTCAGTCAGTAAAATTATGATTTAAAATGTCTAACATCTGAGTAAATACCAGTTACAATATATATATTACTTTGACGGACCTGTGGTTTCAGTCAGGATTTCTTCATGACTGCAGGTCGTAAAGAATCCAGTTATTCCTGTCTTGGGCCTTTCTTCTCCATTTTCTTCCAACTTTCTTAATCATTGGGTCTTTCAACCTTAAGGCTGGTCTTCCAGGTTTCCTTTTGGTATCTCTCGAATACCAGTTTGTAACTCTGACTGTCCATCTGTTGTCTCTCATTCTGGCGAGATGTCCTGCCCATCTTCTTTTGCTGTTGTAGATTGGTTTTATTATATCTGTGGGTCCAGACTTCTTCCTGATTTCTGTGTGTCTTACGTGGTCTATTTTGTTTATGTTGCATATTCTTCTTTCTATTGCACATTGAGTTGTTATTAAGCTTTGTTCTTCTTTTAAAGTTGTGCTCCATGTTTCACTGCCATAAGTTAATGCTGGTAGGATGTGACTATTGAAAAGATGGGCTCTTATGTCTATATCTATGTTTTGGTTGGTAATTGTTGATTTTGTTTTGTTGAAGGCTATCCAAGCAGCTCTTTTTCTCTTTGCTATTTCATTTGATACATCATTATTCATTTTTATGGACAGGCTGAGGTAGATGTATTCTTCAACTTTTTCGATGGTGTGAGATTCTAGAGTGATTGTATGATCTTTACAGTATTTGTTTTTCATCCATCTTGTTTTGTCAGGGCGTATTTCCAATCCAATTTTTTAGTAGTTTTGGCTTATGTTATTCAGCTCTGATTCTAAGAGTTTGGGTGAGTGAGATATTAACACCACATCACTGGCAAATAATAGGATATTTAATATTTCACCATCAATTTTTATTCAATCTTTCACGTCAATTTTTCGAATGATGCTGTCCAGAGTAGATGTAAAGAGATTAGGTGATAAGATATCACCCTGACGTACTCCTTTACTTAAGTTAATTTTAATTGGGTGATTGAAAAGGGTGATATTTGTTGTGCTTTCTTTGTAGATATCTTTTATGAGTTGGATGTATGCTTTTTCTATGCCTTGTTCTATTAAAGCTTGGAATACTGCATTATGCTCAACAGTGTCAAATGCCTTTTTAAAATCTATAAAAAGAAGACAAAGTGGGATATGGTATTCTCTGCATCTTTCTGTTAGCTGAGTAATAGTTTGAATGTGATCTATTGTTGAAAAGCCTTTTTTGAAACCAGCCTGTTCTTTGCAGTTATTTTCGTTGATGGAGGTTTGTATTTGGTTTAGGATGATTCTGGTGAATATTTTATATGTGTGTACTAATAGACAGATAGGTCTGTAGTTACTGATGTCTTCTTTATTACCTTTTTTATGCAGAATTATGGTATTTGATGTTTTCCATTCAGTAGGTACTTTCCTTAATTGTATATATCAGGTAAACCTTTCTGCTAGAGCTTTAAAGAGTATTTGTCCACCCATTTTTAATTCATCGGATTTTATAACGTCAATTCCTGGTGATCGGTCATTTTTCATATGGTGAATAGCCATTTTTATTTCTTCAGGTAGGACAGATGGTATTTCCAGATTTAACAAATTTTTAATCTGGTACTGGGGCTGTGATTACTTGTTTAGATGAGTAAAGGTTCTCATAAAATGATTTTACTATTTTTTCCATTTCACCTCTGTTTGTGTGTCTGTTTCCTTGATTGTCTATGAAGGCTGAGGATAGTGGTTGCTTTAGATTTATTTCTTTTTCTACTTTTTTTAGGCTACTGCAGAGGCTAGCTGCTTCAGCCAATTTTGTTGTTCTATATATGTTATAGTCATCTTTGATACTGCCTCAGTTGTTTACAAATAATTTTATATTTTAGACAATCTTTTCCTGTATCTTTCAGTATTCTTCTTTTCATCAATAGTTCTATTGTTCTTGCTGATAGGCGTTCCCTGGTCTTAAGAGGAAGTTCATATGAGGTTCTTTCTTTGCAGTTCATTAATTGATTATGAAAGTTTATTAAATATTCGTCGATGCCATTTTTTAATTTCCAGTCAGTTTCTTCCACCTTATATATATATATACAGGGTGTTCGGGATAAATTTGACATATTTATAATTAATTATATTTTTCCGTAAGTTACATGTATTAACACACACTTCTCTTCATTTAAAAGTTTGGACCCTTCTTCATTCATATACAAGATGTCAGAAAGGATGGATAGCTGGAACCCACCTGAATCATGGAAGAGAATAACTTGTATCATGATGATTCGTGCCCGCCATCAAAATAAGGATATTACAACTGCTGCCCAATGCTCCCTGAATACAGTAAAAACAATCAGGCATGAACTAGAGACTTGCAATGGTGACTACGAGGATGTAGCAAGAAGAAAGATCCCTAGCAGACGATCTGATTGCGTTCGTACAGCAGAATTCCTCGCAAATCTGCAGGAACAGGTGTTGAAGAACCCTGGCATTGGAATTCGGGCTTTGTTCGTGGAGTTGCTAACTGTAGTCAAGCCCTGGATAACAAGGGTAGCCAATGGTAGGCCGTATGTATGGCAGCAGGATTCGGCCCCTTGCCACACCTCTGGGAAAAGTCAAAAATGGTTGTCTGAAAATTTCTACGACTTCACCAGTCCAAATGTTTGGCCTCCAAACTCCCCAGACCTTAACCTCATGGATTATTTTGTATGGGGCGCAGTTGAAAAAGACACCAATCGCACTTCCAGTAATACAAAAGCCAGTTAATGGATAAAATTAAAACAGTTTTTGCGGCCCTTCCCAGGGAGACTGTAGCATCAGCTTGTTCGAGGTTCCGAAGCAGAATTGAAGCTGTGATCGATGCTAATGGTGGTTATTTTGAGTAAATCTTGTTGATAGTATTGTAATTAACTCTGCCTGTAATGTTTTTTTGTCAATTCATTAAATTTAATAGATACAAAGAAGATTTTCTTTTTCCTTACGAAACTGTCAAATTTATCCCGAACACCCTGTATATATATACATATATATATAATTTGTGAAAATTATTGTAAATTTCTGTTTGTTTTAATTGACATAAATCAGTGTTTTATTTACATTATTTACACACACACACACACACATAGATTTATGTCAGTTAAAACAAACAGAAATTTAGAATAATTTTCACAAATTAAAAAGTTATTCTCAATAGCTTTGCTTAAGGTAACATGCCAACGAATTTGGTCATCAATCTGCACCATTAAACGTTTTTCAATTTCAGCAATAAGATAAGACTGTTGTGTTTATGGATACCTGTAGTATAATTATTACCTAGTGCAGCATGATTAACATTATCTTTATTTTTGACAACAGTAGTGCAAGATAAATTTAGCCTGTGGCCTATCTCGGTGTTTGATACAACAATTTCACTATATTTAAAATTTTAATTTTAATCTTAGCATCTAATGTAATAAGTTTAGGCATCTTCTTTTCATGGGGAAGGAACAGCATCCATACTTTGAATTTCATCTGCCACAATATTTAGAATATTTCTCTCTTATTCCATATAAATTTATTCAGTTGACTTTCCATCACATTAGTTTGGGGAATTCTGTTGTCTATCGCCATATTTAATTTGCCATTTAACTAAAAATTGGGCCTACAAATTGCATGCATCTACAAGTAAAAAAATAAAAATGAAAAAATCAGTGATTCACTATATGACAAAACTTATTATGCAATAAAATAAAATAATAGTTATAACCAGTTTACAATTCACAGTGAAAACCAAAATATGCACTGAACAATGATGTCAAAAACAAACAGTTAACAAAAACTGCATATTGGTTGATTCATGAGGGTGCCATGTCACTAAACCATCATATGAGGGAATGCAGTATAAATGGATATTGGTCATAAAAGAAAAGTGTCGCATGAGTTGCATCATAAAGTTAAGCATCATACGGTGGAGTATTACTGTATATGAAAAGTTTATGTCATTACTAACTTTCTATTGACAATTTTCCCAAAAATTAATCTGTTATTTGTCAATATTCCAATTTTGTCAGATCTTATATTCAGTCTTTTAAACTGTTTTTATTGTATCGATTCACACAGATTTTGGTCCTCCTCTGGATCTTTTTTTTTTCTGCTATTCTAGCATAAAACTTGCTTTTGTAAAGTTGCTTTCAACCATTTCCGATTCTGTGTAGGTGACCATACAACTTGAGGTTAGCTCTGCACATAAACCTCCGAATACTAACAATATCAAATTTCTTCATAATATCCTCATACCTTATATAATACTGCCATTGATAGAGCTGCTCACTCCCCTAATCTTTCTTGGAACTCACATGTCTGTTGTCTCCAATTTATAATCAAGTGTTATTTCTAATCCAGTTCTCAGAACCATAAGTTAAAACTAGTTTGATCACCATATTATATAATATACAGCTAGTTTAGTATTTAGAATATTTCTCTCTTATTCCATATAAATTTATTCAGTTGACTTTCTATCATATTAGTTTGGGGAATTCTGTTGTCTATTGCCATTTAAATAAAAATTGTGCCTAAATAGCTGGTGCTTGCAATCTTTACTATCTATTTTCACAGCCTTTCTCCTTTAATTGCTTATTTTGTTACAAAATTTACTCAATAATTGAAGTAGTAATTCAATTTAGTTAGGGAATCCTGCAAATTTTTGTGCTGGATTTATTTAAGAGTACATTATTTGCATGTAGTAAAGAGCTGAGATTTACATATCTAATTTTCTTATAAGTTTAATGCTACTTTCTTTCATTATTTAACCAACATAGATGACAATACAGAGGAGATTATGTGCACCCTTGTCTCACATCTGATTTATCATCAAACCATCTTCCTGTACTTCAATTCTAACTGCTGATAATTTAAATATAGACTATGTATTGCTCACAATAATGTATTATACTATTTATACCATATAACCATAGGGTTAGGGTTTTTAACAGCTTTTCTCTTGGTGCTTTGTTATATGCCTTTTCCAGATCTACAAAACTTAAATAAGATTCTTGTTATATTCCCATGATTTCATTTGTCTTAAAGTGAAAATATGATCCAGCACGCACTTCTCCAAGTGTCCCTTCCACAATTTTCCTTAGCCTTTTTTCATGTATACTGGCATATACCGGAAGTGCCTCTGTATATCTCACATTCAGTTTTATTTTCCTTTTTATAAATGTAGTTAATATTATAGCACACTTACTCAACAGATGTAAAGAGTTCTTGAAAAAGTTGTGAGTGTAATTGTTTTATAAATTATAATGGGTATTCTACATTCATTGATTACTGATTACATTTGTGTATGTGATAGGGATTAAATAAAATATAGATTGTAAATACATGCAAGAACTAAAACAACAAGCAGTGCTGCAGAGATAGGCGATATAGCTGGCTCACATCATAAGTGAATCTAATTTATAACAGCAGTGATACTCTGGAGCTTTGGACCAGACATAAGGTTTGTTATGGTATGTGTTTGCTACAGCTGACTATACATTAGTGGTCAATCTTGCAATTTTAATAATAATGAAAACAAAAAAACTACATCTGCTTTATTTTCCTAAAAATTGGTAGTACTTACGTTCACCAGTTTACTGTTTATTTCTCCTATCTGTGAATGGAGCTGAAAATGTAATCCACAAGCTGTCTGGATAGAATTAACATCCATACTTTCAATACCATACATTGAATGAAACTCTGTTGATATTTCTTGACATCTATAAAACAATTTTGATAAGGAATGGGAAAAATTAAGAAGAAATTAACTGCACTGTAAAATAACAAACTAAACAAATAGTATATGAGGACAGCAAATATAGTACAGGAAAGAGCATTAGAAAAAAAAGAAAAAGAAATGAAAAAAAAAAATTATAACTTGTATACATATGTACAAAGATAATACAGAATGATAATGAACTTTATAAAATTTACTCATTAATTTTTTTTTAATGAATTTACCATATTTCAAAAATATACAATCCATTTTTAATTTGAAGTATGTTAGAAAATATCATGTGGGAGATGAGGAAAAAATATTATGACCAAATTAAAGTGATTAGAAAAGAACACAAGAAATTCTGTATTTATGAAATTTTCTGATGTGTTGGCAGAAATTTAAGTTGATGATAAAATTAACATTTAACGGTTCTACTTATATATATCTATATGTAAAAAGATCCCTTTACTTAATATGCAGCATTCTTAATGATTCCTGTTTGCTGTCATAAAAGAGAAAGTATTGAGAGGAGTGAACTTCCAATCAAAATTACCTTTGAAATTGTGAGAGAAATTCTCAATACAATCACAATTAAAACACTTTAAAATATTTGAAAATTAACATAAAAATATACTGCAAACCCAAGGAAGAAAAATCTAGCAAACGTTTATCCTAATTCTTAATGGCACAGTTCACCTGGGTTTATGAATAGATTATGTGGGTAACACATGTAATTCCAACATTACTAAGCACAAAGTAAAATAGTTAGAATTCATAAAATGCAAGATTGTGTACAATGGTAAGTGATATGCACAATTAATAATGTGATGTGTACATGGATTTTGAATAATGAGTTAATGTATCTGCTATATTTATGTATATTTTTTAAATGCAGTGCAAGCAATACCCTTCAACACATAACCTACAAGCAAATGAGTTTAGTGTTCAATCACATCTCTTAGAGTGGGTGGGCAAAGCACTGCAAAAAACCAAATAGCTGCATGTCAGGAAGCATATCCAGATGCTAGATTGCGCTTGACTGGAGACCAATTTTAGTAGTGTGTGTGTGTGTGTGGAGGGGGGGGGGGGTCAAGACAACTGGGCAAGTAGGACAGGTGCTAGCACTAAATCTTGTGGGGCTCCATAGTTTATTATGTTTGTTATGCTATTGAAGGTGCCATAGCTGGTATACTGTTTTCTATTATTCAAGTAGGATTTGAATTAATCACTGATAACTCCTTTAATGCCATATTTAGATATTTTCAGAACTAGTAAAACAAGATGTACACAGTCTTTGTGAAAACATGTTCCAAGTTCAAAACACATTATTCGAAAAATGGGTTCGACTTTTTTAGCCATGATACTGCATGTCCCCACTCTATCTGATCACCAACCATGAAAAGGCATTACAAAGAAATCCATCAGCACTAGATATTAGAAAACATTTTGCCCCAAAAGATAAATAAATAATAAATAATAATAATAAATAAATAAAATATGATAACCATAATCTTGCCCACATCCACTTAATACACATTTATGGTATTATCATAAACTATGTGCCCCACCTTGTAGAGGAATCTAAACCAGACCTATTATTTCTCAGAGAAATTCAATAGTGGCCTCATTATTTAATGTTCATCTTGAGTACGTGATTTCTCGAAATTGCACACAGATTTGTTTTGCTAATTTCTCCCTTCTAAGCCACTTTTGAACATATATTTGTTCCTTTCTGTTTCCTTCCAAACTGCAAATAACACATGTTCTGCTAATCTTTCCTTTTTCATTATGTTAAAGGGAAAATACCACACAAAATTAGAGCCAGAGATAGCAAACAGCAATTTCTCTGGCTCTAAATTTTGTTGCTGCACTTTGACTTTGTATATTTTTTCTTTTCCTTTATTATCCAATTATGATTACCCACTAATGTTTCATCATCAGTTTTCATGACTTCAATGTTTATCATTTAAGCTGGATATCCAATGACCTGGCATATTGCTATCAACCTTGATGTAATGCAAATTGTCCATGTAACTAAGTCTTCCACTTGTAACCCCAATTCAGAACTCCTTCACCCAGCTACTCTCACTCTCAAATGCACTGGGCAATAGTGCCAAATGAGTAACCTCCATGATTTCTACTCTTCATAATGGATTTGACTGCTTTCAATAATTTCTTGAATACCTTTGAAATGTTGAGGGCAATCACATGAGTTTCTTAAAATTTCTCCATGCCCAGATTTCAGAGGTGAGTGGTGAAAGCAAGAAGATCAGCTGTAGATCACAAATGGTGGAATCCATACTGCTGGTTCATGAAAAGGTATGCCTCTTAGATGGTTCAAGAGTTCGTTGTTGATGACCTTCTCCATAATTTTAGAGAGAGACCAGAAGTGAGAGCAATTGGATGGTAATTTGTTGATTGATCTTTATCACCTTTCTTTGGGATGGTCTGGATGTGGATCTGTTTCCATGTTGTAGGGAACATGCCAGTTGAAGAGAATGGATTGAAGAGCTGATACAGGTTAGGTATTAGCTCTGGGGCACAATTTTTTAACACAACAGGTGGGATATCATCAGGACCAAATGCTTTGTTTGTGGTCAATTATTGAGGATTCTTAAGATTTTTTTTGTCAGAAGACTATGGGCGACACGAAGGGAGCCATTCTTGGTAGTATGAAGGGAACTTTGCCAGGTCATCAATGCAGGAATTTCAAGAGAAGAGTGATGCCAGTAAGTTGACCTTGTCCTTAGGTGAGGTAACTACAGTCCCATCTGGTCGCGAGAGTGGTAGAAACCTGGGTGGGCAGAAGTTGAACCCAATGGCCTTGGAAAGGGACCAGAAGGAGCGACTGCCGTTTGAGCAGGAGGCAAGTTTGCAGCATTTGGCCCTTTCAAAATCTGACTTGGATTTAATGATGATTCTTTCACAATGGTTGCGAGCTTCAGTGTAGGCAGAGTGGGCAGCAAAAGTTTGGTGTTGAGCCATTCATGATAAGCAGAGGTTTTTTTCTTTTAAAGCATTGGCACACTTTATTGAAAACCAAAGCTTGGATGGTGGCTGAAAATTTGGAGTGGAATAAGGGATGAGAGCCCTCATTCCCATGAGGGAGATTTCTATTATTCAGTTTGAGCAGGTATTTGGATCAGAAGAACTGAAGCAGTACACAGATCATCAGAAGGAGATATAGAAGTAGCAGAGGTCCTCCCAGTTGGCACTCTTGTGACTGAATCATTCCACCTGGATCTTGGTCTTCCTCTGGGTCCCTTTCTTGCCATCTTGGAATCAAACACCTGTTTTGCTTATTTATCCTCACCAATTACATATAAGTGGCCATAAAACTTAAGATAAGCTCTGCTTGCACATTTCTCAATGCTAACAATGTCAAGCATTCAAGAATGTGTGAACAGAGTTAGTCTAAGGAGATATGGATGCTTAAACAGAATGATAACTAATAAATAAAACTATTATATAGATATAAAATAAGTGAAATATGAAGAGTTGGGAGACCAACTCATCCCATTTCAGAATACTTTACCACCAGAAAGTGACAAAATATTCTGGAGGCTGCTGGAAAAGCATATAAACGGAGGGAAGAATAGTGTAAAAGGATTCAGAGATGACATGAAAATTGAACATAAAGATGTTTTCAGTAATTATCATTAAATGATCATTAAATTTAATTTCATTTAATGATCTTTGAAAGATCATTAAATGAAACAAGCAGTGGCAGTATGAGATTATAAAACATCAACAGGAATGCCATCAGGAATATGTAATCAATACTTCAAGTAGAAAATACCAGAAATGTGGAAAGGCAGCCTGAGTACATAATATTCTAACAGAAATGCCCAAATATGGAAGTACAGAAATTTTACAATGGCTGCACTGTCATAATTCAAAAGGCCTGGTCAGAGGTAGAAGAGATCTCATAGTATCCATCTGTAATAAAACTGAATGTGAGAATTCCCTACTGAGTTTTCCTGGTAAGATTTATGCAAGTATACTTGAGAAATGGCTAAGAAAAAATTGTGGAAGGGAAGCTTGGCGAAAAACAAGGTGGATTCACGCCAAAAACATAAGCGATACGGTTTTCTCTGTATGGGCGGTAAGTTTGCGAGTTTACCACCTCTCACTGCATGCCACACTTGCTCTTTATTTCTTCCTCACAAAAGATAATGAACCTGAAGAAATGCGATCATACTGCATATCTCAGAAATTCTCCCCCCAAAAAATAAATAAAATAAAAATAAAAATAAAATAAAAAATCCATCCACGAAAAGCATCAAAATCCAATCAAACAACCCATCAACATTAATTCTTTCAAAAAAAAAAAAAATTCTGCATCCACTTCACCAACATTCATGATCTCAAACAGCAATATAAATGACATGCACCACCACCTTCAGTGATCTAAACCAATAGTACTATCACTCTTCAAACTCCATCAACCATTCCAACCTCTCTCTCTCTCTTCACCTATCTCCTCTTAAAGCTCAAATTTCTGCAATCAAAATACCCCAATAATGAGGTCGTTCTTCTTGGAGGCCTCAATGTCTACAACTCACATTGGATCCCCTTATTCAGATCCACTAACCAAGCACGAAAGAATGCCAAGGTGTTCGCCATCAACAATAACCTATCTCAGTTCATCAATCTTTCTACTAGAATACATGCTAACCCCCTCCAATTTGCTAACATGTTTGACCTCTTTTCTAACAAGCTCCCCTTCCAGGTATGCTGTGGTTAGTAACTCAGTAACTCCTCTTAGTAACTTAGACCACAACTTCATATAAGTATTTTTTGCCACAGAACAACCTTCACCCACCAGTTCACAGTCTTGTGTCCTTTGTCACTACAAAGGTGCCAAATGGGAGGACCTCAGTGATGTCTATATCTCCTTCCCATGGTCCAACTTCAGTTCTTCTGATCCAAACACATACTCAAACCGAATAGCAGAACTCAATCCTCACAGGAATGAAGGCTTTCATTCCTTATTCCACTCCAAATTCTCAGCCACTATCTAAGCTTTGGTTCTAAAAAAAGTGTGCCAATGCTACAAATGAAAAATACTCTGCTTATCATGAATGGCTCAAGACCAAAACTCCAGCTGTCCACTCTGGCTACACTGAAGCTCGCAACCATTGCAGAAGAATCATCACCAAATCCAAGTCAGACTATGAAAGGTCCAAATATTTCAAACTCACCTCCTGTCCAAATGGCAGTCGCTCCTTCTGGTGCCTTGCTAAGGGTGCAACTTCTGTTCACCCAGGTTTCGACCACTCTCACGACCGAATGGTACTGTAGTTACTTCACATAAGGGCAATGCAAACTTACTGGAATCACTCTTTTCTTCAAATTCCTGCATTGCTGACCTGGGCAAAGTTTCCTCCCTACTACTTCGTGTCACTCATAGTCATCTGAAAAAAAAAAAACCTGAACACAAAAAAAAAGCATCTGCTCCGGATGGTATCACACCTCTTGTGTTAAAAAATTGTGTCCAGAACTAACACCAATCCTGCATCATCTTATCCTATTCAACTGGCATCTACACTACAATATGGAAACAGGTCCACATCCATCCCATCCAAAAGAAAGGCAATAAACGAAACTACAACAATATAGTAATTTGTTGATTGACATAAACGTCAATCAACAAATTGCCGTCCAATTGCTCTCACTTCTGTTCTCTCTAAAATTATGGAGAGGGTCATCAGCAACCAACTCTTGAACCACCTAGAATCATACCAACTAATCAGTGACCAGCAGTATGGATTCCGCCACTCATGATCTTGCCTTTACCACCCACTTCCGAAATCAAGCTGGTTTTAGAAATTTGTCAAAACTGATGTGATTGCCAGCGACATTTCAAAGGTATTTGATTGGGTTTGGCATGGGGATCTACTTAATGAACTGCCTTATATTCTGCATTTCTCACTCTGTAACTGGATTGTGAACTTTCTCACTAGTTGCTCATTAGGTGTCATCTAATGAGCCTTGAAATCAAGGCAGATAGAGCAGGTCATTTGGTGTGTGAAAGCTTCCCACACACCAAAGCAGGTCTGTGGGAAGCTTCCAGTATTGAGACCACATTTTAAGGTTCTTGTAGAAAGGCTTATACGTTGCCTATACATGATTACTGAATTACTTAAGGAATTCACAATGTAAACTAGAATATGGTATTTAGATATTTGTGTTTAGCAGGGTCATGCTCAATGGCAGCATTTGCAAAGAAATTTTGCAGTCCTTTCATATAGGAACGTTTGTTCTCAGGGCTTCTCAGTGAAACTATACATTTGTTACAAACCATGGTGCGTTGAACACTATTCATAAACATTTGATTTGGATTATATGTAGTTTAATGTTTGAATCTGCCATGTGAATCACCAGACAGGTGAGTCATATATGTCAGAACTGGTTCAGTCTGCATCTTGTATAGGAGTAGTTTAAGTTCTATGCTATGTCAGCAATGCCAGTTGAGTAATGAACATAGCTGTCCTATTTCTCTATTTTCTTTTCTTTCACCCACTAACTTCCTCTTGTATATAAATGACCTGCTCTATCAGACTTCCAATCCTATCCATAGCTTTGCCAATGACAGTACACCCGATTTCTCCTTTTCATACAACAAACCTTGTAGTGCCCAAGTATTAGAATGTTTAAGATCCACCATGACTAGTGATCCGAACTCAGATCTCCTAGGCTATATCCCAGTGAGGCAAGGACAAGCTTGTAAATTTCAATGCCACCAAAACTCAGTTCTGTCTGATCTCTGACAAGAAAGAACTCACATTCCTCCCCATTACTTTCAGTAACACTGAGATATCCAAACATGATCAGATTTCTCTACTCAGACTGACCTGTCATTTCGATCTTTTTTTGGCCCAACCAACTATAATTTCTGCAGCTGCAAAAAAAACTTGGCATACTTTTTCACACAAGAAACTACTTCACATCTTCACAGCTGCTAACTCCATACAAAGCCCAAATCAGTCCAACCATGGCATATTGCTCCCATACTTAGGGTGGAGCACCAAAATATTCTCTCAAATTGTTTGATTCTATCCAGAAGAGGGCAATCTGGCTAATTAATGATTCCTCTCTCTCACAGATGTTCGGTTTCTTTTTGTGTCTCGTCTACAGATACCTTCATAGATATTGCTCTGCTGAATTGGCCACCATTATTCCTATGCTCTCATCCAAAATCATTAAAACAAGGGCCGCTGCTAACCAACACCCTTAACACAGTCCATCTTGAAACTCACCAAACAAACTTCACTACCTCTTCTTTCATTCCACCTACTTCTATCCTTTGGAATGGTCTTCTTCAATGCTTACACACCCACAGATGTTCAAGCAAAATGTGAACAGACTCCTCTCTCTTCTATTTCTCTTGCTTGCTCAGAGACAGGCAATAATATGCTATAGATTATGTGGCCTATCATGTGTAGATCACGTGTGTGTGTGTGTGTGTTAACTATTATCTAATGACTGAACTCCGAGATTATAAGGAAACAAGTAAATTTAACATATCCACACAACTAGTTTCATCGGGATGCTGACTTCGTCAGGTGTGATATTCTCGGAGTTCAGTCATTAGATAATAGTTAACATGTCACATCTATGTTCCTCAAGACGAAGTTATTTTGGCCAGACAGATAAATCTGTCTGACCAAAATAACGTCACGTCTATGTTCGAAATAATGTCATATCTATGTTCCTCAAGACGAATTTTCACTTCATCTTGAGGAACATAGATGTGACATCTCTTACAGTAGAACACGAGCGAGTGCCCTTTCCAGTCATGTCCTCTTCTCGGCAAACTCTAACCTTGAAGAACAGCCACATCAAGTTGACTGGGAATGCACTACTAATTTATATATATGCAAGGATGAATTCAAAAGAAGAATTATCGAATCAAAAGAAATAGTTCTGGACCTTCACATTTGAACAACAATCTAAGCTACAATTTGCCTGATTCCCACAGCACAATAATCCAGTACTGGCGCTCTAAAATTAGCTATCGCACACATTCAACTCATGCCAATGGTAGCACGCAGTCACCTATTCAAATATGACTGTTACTATTCTACTTTTTATTAAGCTGGAAAGTCAATGTTTTTTACCTTGTTATTTTTATGTCTTATGTTTTTTATTTCTCACCTGAAGAAGTCGGAGCACCGATGAAACTAGTCATGATGTATTAAAGATTTTTGTTATACTTTCTCAGGTTCTAGTCCGTTAAATTTATTTTTATATATATATATATATATATATATATATATATATATATAAATATATAGGTCAAGCAAATCCTGGATAGAATTCAGACCACCTATTGAAAGAATGTGTATAAGAAGCGCATTTGACCGTCAAGTACATTAGAAAGCATGATAATCCTTCATGCTGATGAGAACACTTAACCAGATTGCCTCGCAATGTAGCTACGTTCAGTTACCTATTGCCCGAAATGTAGTTGCTTGCCATTTGCTTGGCAACTGGAATCTAAGTTATATTAGACTAAATACCTACAAGTTACATTTATTTTTACTATTTGTTTTATCGCATAATTATAGTTTTTATTGCCAGTGCAAAATAAGAGATCCTTTCATATTTCTTCGCTTATTATTGTATCACCTTGCAGGAACAAAGTCACTACTTGAAAGGCAAAGGATCCAACGTTTCTGCACCTCTAGAACTTTTCTATTTTTCACAAACAAAATTTGTTTGTAAGTGCTGTATAACATTTTTTGTGTATAACAATTTTTTTGCTAATTATCTTAGTTGCCATTCATTTTATTCTCCCAGAACTTGATTCAAGATAATTATTTTTGTCAAACAATTATTTTATAAATTCATGAAAATCTGAATCTTAAAATAAACACAGCCGCAATCTGTTCCAATTTAAGTATTCTTCATTTTTTATTCATAATCTTAGTTCGAAAGTTAGTTCACAGATTGCGTGACGGTTTGCTCTTTTACGATATTAATTTATACAGAATCATACGTAAATCTTGAATCATATCACATAATGTATAATCTTTATAACGTAATCTGTGTTCTTTGTATTTCAACTTTCTTGGTTTCCCCTAATCAATTACTACAAATTGAAATAAACGGCAGTGAAGAAGTCAACTGTTATGTACATATTTTCTGTTAATTTTGATATTATGCAGTAGTTCTGAAGTAGCGATACTTTCCTTACAGTTTATCATTCGAAACATGTATAAGTGTGCATGCATTAAAAGTGAAATTTTATTTCCAAAATTTTCACAATGGAATTAAAATTGTATTTCGCCTTTGACGGCTCAACCCCCCCCCCGGAAAAAAAAAAAAAAAAAAAACTATCACACACAAAAATACTGCTAGGTAACATGTGTGCACATTATTTTTGTTTGAATTCATTATTTTTCCAAAGTAATTGTACCAGATAACTTTTAATATTCTGATACTGAAAATAAATTGTGATTATTATAAATGAGCAAATTTTGTATATTTCCTCATTTATATTATTTCCTGATAATTATAAATCATTAAATTATGTGATATTGGGGTTTAAAAAAAGTGTCATCCTACAAATGCAATATCAGAATAAAATGTTTCAAATATCTGTAAATCAATGAAAAAGATGTAAAAAAAAATTCTGTTTGCATTCGGCTACTGTTAGGGACTTTTTAGTGTGTCTACTGGAAGTGTTTTTTCCTCACATTCTCAATGATTTTCGTTAGTTTACAGCATGTTACACAAGCAGAAAGTAATATTAGCAAGAAATGTATATCTAAGACAATTCATTTCTGAGATGGGAAGTAGTAGCAGCAGAAGTGTCAGTTTAGAAATACTGATACTTTCCTGTTTAGTGATGATCACCCTTCATCTGAATGAAGACATGTCTAAACTACATTCAAATTCGCTATCTTTACAGCTAGAAAAATTTCCCTCGTCAACATCAGCAGAGTAGGAGCTACTTGAAAGACGAAGGATCCAATGTTTCTGCACCTCTAGAACTTTTCTATTTTTCACAAACAAAATTTATGTATAAGTGCTGCACTCCACCTTATGCCATTCAAAAGAAGATTGAAACGTAAGTAGTATATTCCCAAAAGAAAGCAAAGTATGCCTTTGTGTGGAAGATGGATAATCGTCACTAAATGCATACCAGCCTGTCCACAGTTTCCATTCATAGGTAAGCCAGGATCTACTGAAGATTTTGACACAGCAACATTTTAGGCTTCTGTCTATTTCCAGATGATGATATTCTTTCCTTCATAGTGGAATGGACTTACTCTACCTTTATGCTTGCTAACAACCTCAAAAAGTTGAGTACAGTCCACATTCTTGCAGTACTCTTTGGAGCCAATAGATATCATGATACCATTTACATTTATAATGCTGTTGATTGCATAAGGTATCTTTAAAAAAAAAAAAAAAAAAACCACTCTTGAAATGTATTTTTACATGTATGGTTATTAAGAAATGGATTCTGAACATCTCAATGCTTCATGATGTTATAACTGAAAAAACGATTCAGTCTCATTGTGAAATATTTGCATTTTCAAAATAATGAGGATCAGGCAACACATCCTTGCCCAGTCTTCAACAAAATTTATAATTTTCTGATGAAAATTGGTCAGAAATTTAGATCACTATATTCCTCAACAGAGACGTGAATATCAATGAAAGCCATATACTATTCAAAGGCAGATTGAAATGTAAGCAGTATATTCCCCGAAAAAGAGAAAGTATGGGGTAAATTTATGCTTTGTGAAGTGGATAACTTTGGGATTTCAAACCTCATAGGGGAAAACAGACTGTACATGAACATGATAAATATTTGGATCTTCCATTGTAGAAGCTGTAGCAATGGAATTACTAGATCCCTTGCTGGGGGAAAGGTTACTAAGTTACAATGGATAACTACTATATGTTCCTGAACTCGATCATTGGCATTTACAGCATCATACAGATTGTTATTATACCTAAATGTAAAAAAGCGGGACATCCTCCAGATCTAGTATCAGGAAAACTGTTGAAGGTTGAAATCCGAGCTTAGCAGTGAATGTAAGTCTTCACACTACGTTGGAAAGACAAAAAAGATGTTTTCTGCTGCACAATCCATGAATGGAATCCATGGAGAAGCATGGTTTCAAGAAGGATAAACCCACTGCTGTCCATGCATATATCAACACTATGGGAGGAGTCCAGAGGGACGATTAGTAGCTATCAGTTCATTCTGTAATGAGGAATCAGTGTAAAAAATATTCCAAAAAATAAGTGTTTGGAGATATATTGGATTTTATTATTTGGAACAATTTCCTGTACAAGAAAATAAATATATATTTCTACTAAAAAAAAAATAAACACACACACACACACACACACACACACACACACTCGGGTCTCTTTTTATACGGTTTTGAAATTATGAAGTGCTTAACTTCAAACTTACGTACCGTTGTACATAATGAACAGCATGATGCAGCACATGCTGGCGTAACGTAAGTAACGTGCAAGCAGTGAGTGTCCGTGAAGTTTAATTTTTCATCTGAGTAAGTGTTTTCATTATTAAGTCTAAATTTTGATAATTTTCATTTTACAGATTTAATTTGGCCCAATGGAGAAAAAAAAGCACCAAAGAAAAGCAATTTCTTTGGAAATGAAATTTGAAATTTTAGATTGCTTAGCAAAAGGAGAGGGATCTACAGAGATTGAACATTTTAATTTAAGCGAATCTACTATAACAGCAATTAAAAAGAATTAATTCGCAATAAGAAAATCCATCATTCTGGCACAAAATGAAGTGCCAAATTATCATAGTACTCAAGAGAAGCTTTATTAGAAAAAAATTGGAATGAGCTCTTTTAATTTGGATTGAAGAATTAACTCAAAGAAGAATTCCTATAAGTGGCTATTTAATTAAATAAAAAGCACTCCGGTTTTATGAACAGATGAAGCTTTTGGAGCCATCTACTTTGGCTTCCCAGGCTGATTAAGAATTTTTGGCTAGCAAAGGATGGCTAACCGGATTTTTAAAAAGGAATACACTTGATAACGTGAAGATTACAGGCAAAGTTGCAGCCTATATTTTGCATTTTTAAAGGAATTTTTAAATGTTACTGAAAATATTTTGGGGATAAATTATAATATTTTCGGGCTAAAAAAATATATATATATATATATAAATATATTATATATATATAATATATAATTATATATACTTGCATAATATAATTATAATAATTTAATTTCAGTATTTTATATTTTTCCAGACACTTGACAATGTTTATTATTAACCAGCCTGTCAAAATTTGGACTCAAAGATTGTGGTGAGCATATGACCTTCATTATGGTACAATGGTTGACGTCGGTTAATCTTGATCTGTGGGCTGTTTTGTTACCTTTCATACATGAGAATAATTGTTCACATAAATAGATGCTTCCAAACATAGAATATTTGCTGCAAACTTTTTTATTTCTGAATATTTTTGACCTAAATAACTGTATATTTTTGGTACTGGTATTTCGCTTTTAAAATGGAATCATTTTGGAAATCAATAAGTTCCATTTGAATACAAACAGGAGCTGTTTTGAAATTAAAGGAAAAAGGATCCATAAAAAGGGAAAAAACTTCTTCTTACTCCTTGAAATCTTTAAATCGCCTCTCAAATTCTTCTTTTATCTTTTCTAGTTTGGGACAATATTGAGAAAAGGTAAAACTTTGATTCTTATTGTTCAACTGTTCACACATAGGAAAGTAATTTAGAATATTCTCTTTTAAATGATTTTGAAACAAAACTAACTTACATCTAAAACTTGCTAGTGCATCATACATGTGTGTTATTAACTGATCTTTCCCCTGAAGTTTGACATTTAAATCATTCACATGTCCTGTAATATCAACTAAGAATGCCAGATCTTGTACCCATGTCTGATCATTAAGAAATGCAACATCATGATTTTTCATTTCTAGGAACAATTTGATCTCCTCTAAAAGTAAAAAAAAGCTTTTTAGAACCTTATGACAAGATAACCAATGAATCTCTGTGTAAGAAGGTAGCCCTTCAAATTCACTCTCCAAGTCTTTTAGAAATTGTGCAAACTGGCGGTGATTGATGCCTCTGGATCGGATGAAGTTCACGGCATTTGTCACAAGCTTAAGTACACTGCTCATTCCCAATATTTTGGAGCACAGGACCTGCTGATAAATAATGCAGTGGAAAGATTGCAGTTTTGGAATGCCTGGATACATTTCCTTTAACTCTGCTGCAAGCCTTGATAAAAAACCTTTATTTTTTGTCTGTCATTGCTGGAGCACCATCGGTTGTCACTGCTACGAGCCTGTTCAGAGGAAGTTGACATTTTTCAAAAATATCTTCCTCTGTAGTGGTTCCATGAATGGGAATCATTTCCAAGAACTCTTCAGTAATATCCATATTGTCGTCGCAAGCCCGAAGAAACAAAGCAACTTGAGCCACGTCGTGAATATCGAAACTTTCGTCAAGTGCAATTGAAAAGCACTGTACGTTTGTGAATATTTCTTGCAAATGGTCACGAAAGATTATCTGCCATTTCGGTTATTCTTTCGATCACAGTATTTTTAGACAAAGAAATATCGCGAAATACTTGCACATTTTTGGGACATACATTTTTGGCGGCTTTTATCATACATTCCTTAACCAAGGAACCGTCACTAAAAGGTTTGGAATGTTTCGCCAATAAATAGCTGATTTCATAACTGGCTCTCACTGCTGATTCATTATCTTTCATAATTTTTGAAAATATTTGTTGCTGACTTCTTCATACTTCTTAATATTTCTTCTCTCAGTTTACCCTCAAAGCTATTGTTCTTTGTGAATTTTATCGTAGTGCCTTTTTATATTATATTCTTTGGCGACAATAATTGTTTCGTAACAAATAATGTACGCAATTTTGTCCTTTGTTTTAGTGCAGAAGTAATTTAATTCCCATTTTTCTTGAAATTCTCTCCTCTCATCAGCAATTTTTCTTTTTCTTGTTGGCTTTGAAAGTGACATTGCCTCGGTCAATAAATATAGTATCAATATTATTAACAATTTTTATAAAAATGTTTGAATAAACCCACACAAAACTGTAGACCAGTGCACGATACTACTGCAAATAAAAATAAAAAAAAATAATAAAAGGGATTCTCTCACTGCTAGATTGTTGTTGAATCGTGTTCGGTGCACTGACTTCAAAGATCACTGATTGACTGTAGCAGGCAATTATAAACTCATAGCTGAATTCCCATGAGTGTATGCTGCGTGTCACGTGAACAGCTGGTAGCCAATAGAATTCAACTTTTTCAGTACGCTACAAGCAGCGTGCTGTAAATTAACAACGAAAGCATAAATATAGTTTACGACTGATTAGGATCGAATCTAACATTGAAATTGTGACATAAATTTTTATTATTTCAATTATATTATAGCAGATTTCTGCATCCATATTGTAATTATATAGTTTACGATTGATTAGGATCGGATCTAACATTGAATTTGCGATATAAATTTTTATTATTACAATTATATTACAGAAGGTCATTGCATCCATATTGTAACTATAAATCGTAAGAAAACAAATAAATCAATACCGTATTTACTCTAATATAACTCGCACTTTTCCCCCCCGCAAAATTAAAGCTAAAAAATCATGGTGCGAGATGTATGCGGGGATTTTTAGAAACTAAAGTTATCAGAAAAAAAAACTGAAAATGGGGATGACTTACCAAGAATCTCCTCTTCGCTACAGCTACTTCCGGCCTCGAGATCGGTTTCCTTGTGTGCATTGTCAAAGTCATCTATCCAAATAGCGTCATCTTCTTTTCCATTATTCCAAGTAAAAATTACAAGTAATTTACAAGATTTTAGATACGTAATGAACACCCTTCACGAATGTCTGAGAAGTGAAAGCAGAACGTGAAACAGCAATGGTAGGCCAATAGAGATAGAACAGCCATGAAGATGTGGATATGATTGGTGCGGTATTAACAAAAGATTGCGTTACCAAAGCCGACATTTTTGAGCTGAAACGCTAATTCCATAATTCCATAATATCTGAAACCGTCTTAACAACATTCACTCTATATGTCTTGGTTTTAACACATTTACGAATTTTATTGCAGCTTTGTGTTTGAGTTAGTGGGGCATTCGTGAAAGATAATGAACACCCTTCACGAATGTCTGCGAAGTGAAAGCAGAACGTGAAAGAGGCAGCAATGGTAGGCCAATAGAGATAGAACAGCTATGAAGATGTGGATATGATTGGTGCGGTATTAAAAAAAGATCGCGTTACCAAAACACAAAGTCAAGCTGACATTTTTGAGCTGAAATGTTAATCTCTTAAACCAAATTCCATAATATCCGAAACTGTCTTAACAACATTCACTCTGTATGTCTTGGTTTTAACACAATTACGAATTTTATTGCAGCTTTGTGTTTGAGTTAGTGGGGCACTTACACACATCTAACTAAAAACAACAGATTTTAGTTAGATACTGTGTTTGCCGGTGAAACATATGGTTTTGCTTAAGTCTAAACAGCATGGTTAATGTGGGAGGGGACATGTGATTCATTAGTTAGGGACGTTTTTATACCAGTTGTCTCTAATTGCAGTTGGGGAAGGCATGTTGTTTATCACGGGGAACGAGTTATTGTTCCAAAGTGAAAGTGGTTAAACTTTATTTTCGTGTGCGATGTACAGTACATGCAAAACTTTTTAATTTCTTTTTTCATAAAGTAAAATCAGGGTACAGGGGGTGTGAGTCATATGTGAGGGCAAGTTATATTCGAGTAAATACAGTATTTCTGTTTTATTATAAAAAGCAATCATCCTTTTTTTTAAATCTTTCCTTGAGTATGACACCCCTGATGTAGACAAATTGCTTGTGGATAATACCTTAAGTGACGATGATATTATTGGATGTTGATTAACTTTAGATACTGTCAAAAATCCAGAAAACGATAGTGAAGCGGAAGAAAATCCCCCCCCCCCACCCTTTACTGCAAATATAATTCGAGAAGGTCTGAAATTGTGCAATAAATTGGAAAATAATTTTCTTGTTAATGACACAAATTCTGAATGAGCCTTTATATTCCAACGTGAGCTGAAGAACCGTATGTCTGGATATCGAGAGCTGTATAAAAAATTAGTAAAATCATCATCACAAAGTTTAATCACTGATTACATTGTCAGAAGAAAAAAATCAACACAGAACAAGGGTGATGCTAATTTTGTTTGTGAAGAACTATTGCCTTTACCATACAGATCTGATGCGCTGACTATCTCTTCTGATGATGAAAGTCATTTTGCACCAGTTTACAAACGTTGCCGAATATTGTCTAATAGCGACGATAATTCTGATGAAAAAATGCAAAAAAAAAAAAAAAAAAGTTACTTTTCAATAAAATTAAATTAATAAAGTTTTAAAACAAACTTAGGCATTTTTATTTTCTACAATTTTTCTAAACTTTTTTATGCAATTTTAGGTTTATTTTAGTTCATTGCTTCAGTTCTATGTGGTTTTAGAAAATTATAGAACATATCCCTAATTTTTCAATGTAAGTTAGGTCTTTTTTGTGCGATTTTTTATATGCAGATTTCTGTGGAACGTATCTACCACATAAAAAGAGACCCGACTGTGTGTGTGTGTGTGTGTGTATATATATATATATATATAAACATAAATAAACACTGCATGCAAATATCATGTCTGCTATCTATATCTGGGAAATATATGCTTGCTAGCAAATTTGTTTGTTTCGCATGGGGAAGAGCCCTGATTTCTAAAAAGGAAAGAAACTGAGATTTTTCTGTTGTTTCAGAAATCTCATGCTCACAGTTCTTACAGAGCAAAGTTTTCTGGATGGGCTATGAAATCAGTTTTCCACAACGAGCAAATGCCAAAGTAACATTTGGAAGTGTTTCCACCATTCGTCCTAGAACATATCACGCTTAAAGTTTTTCATTACTTGAAAGGAAAATCAAGAAATATGGCTACTTTCAGAATATAGAATATATAAAATAGTGTTATTATTATTGTTGTCATTGGTAGTAATATTTTAAAAAAGTCAGAGAAAGGGACTCTTTCCATGTACATATCAATTTATATGAGAAAACGTATTGTTTTATCATCATGTAAACTGTATTCTATAATAACAGCATAGTTATTATATAATAAAACATTCTATTATTCTCATTCACTCAGGAAGAACAAATAAAATAAGATGAACTATTACTGTTGTCAAATATTTACTTTTAATGGGAAAGAAAGAAAAACAGTTACTATTAGAACAAGCAATTTTCCAAATATCTACAGAGTAATCGTCAACAGAAGATGTTCAGGTTAACTCGTAATACTCAAATTCTGTTTTTCATGGAAAATCAATTTTTATCAATCCGGAAAACATGCTACAATTGAAGAGTAAATTATTTCACCAAAAAAATATATAAATAATAACGTGAACTTTCCCCTTGCCAACACACAGCACTGATGTGATATGGGTTCCAAATTTCTTGTGTGGGATATATATATGATACCTTCCAAACACTTCTGAATAGTAGACTAAATCATTCTCTGAGATGTTTTATTTCTTAAATTTTGAAACATTCTGTGTATCACCTAATGCAACTCTATTTTTGAAATTTGCCTATTATAAGATTGTTTTTAGCAAATAAGAATACAGCTTGTCAAAAGTGAAACTTGGTCTATTAAATTTTCATAGCAGTATGTGCCACAGATTAAAAATTTTCAAAGTAGCACTAATAGTATTTTTTATTACAAAACAGCAAAGTTTTGTAATAAAAATTTCTGCTACAATAAGTTCAACAGATTCAACAATATTATTTATTGCCTTATTTCTTTTTCTTGTGTGGGAGGAAAACGCTAAAATGTAACTCTAATTATATCAATGTTCTGTTGGCAAAAATAGTAAGAAAATAATCATTTGCACTTTCTTTTCAAAACACAAAAAAGAACATTGTAAATTCACCCAATGAAAAAGAAAATGATCCATATTTTTCTTCTGTTATCATCTGGTCTTTTTCTAGTAGTACAAAGAAGAAATCACTGCACATAACATGGGAGAATACAAGAGGGCATAAATCTGTAAATTGATTACATTATAACTAATAGAGAAATCATGCCAGAAAAAATTATTTATGTAAGACATATAACAGCAGATATCTCTCATAGTTTAGATACGTGGCATCGTTGAAGTAGCTAAACTTAAGCAACTATTTTACACTAAAATGCATGAGCATGTTCCCCAGTTGATTTACGTTTGTAACAATTGTCTTGTTAATTTTTAAAATAAATTCTCTGAAATATTTGCAGATTGAATAGGTCTATAACACTCCACCCACAAAAAAATAAATGATTATATAAAATATATGCATCTTTTATTTTAAATAATTCAAATCCTTTTTTCAAGATAATTGTATGAAATAATTTATAGTTTTTTGATAATAAAAGTAAAACTGATCATTATAAATTAAGAAATTATTTTTGTATAAATAGTCTATCAGCCTGTAAAAGAAATGTCAGTATTTCTGTATCAGGATGTTTGCTAATCAACAACTGACAACGAAACAAGACATTCTTGATGTATTCTGCACTACAGCTTGAGGCATTTTAGTGTGACTTCTGACAAAGTGTTCTCTCTTTTCTTTCTCAATAGCAGTGAGAGTAATCTAAGCCTATAACTTTTCCTCCAGCTGAGATTATTATTACCGAGTATTTCTAAGATGTAAATTATTTCAAAAATAGCAACAAGCAGCAGTAGAAGTAGTAATATTTAGAACTTTTTAATAAAAAGAAACAAAGATAAACACTACTGAACTTTCTTTTGTGTGGTATGAATACAAACAGTTTTACATGGTGAAAATATAGCATAATATTTCTAAAACTTAGAATAATTTCAGCAGACAGCTGAATAGCTGATTTTCAATTGCATAGAAATGGTACAGAATTAGAAGCTTCGACGGTACAACAATATTATTGCCTTATTTCTTGTCAAAACGGTAAAACGAAGTAATAGATTTTCAATACTGTCTGTGAAAGCTTTCAAATCAGTAGAAATTTAGAGTAGTTATGTAATTGAGTTCCACGAGAAGAGAAGAGAAGAGGAGAAAACTGAAATCTAACGATCCATATAATGGTATTTTGCAGGAAAATAAAGCAAAAGGTCCTTATTCAAATTAAGGGGATATTAAATCCCACATTGTTTTAAAACCGAATAAGAAACTCAAAGATTGGAATCAGAGAGTTTCATGAAGAATATAGTAAACTATAAAAGTATCGGCGGTTACTAGCGTGAGCTAATGCAGGTAGTCCTAGTACGTAGTACAATCTCAGGCAACTCGTTGCAAAGGTGGGGAAAGTTCTGATCGCTAATCTTTGTATTTTCCATAATGTAAAAACACATTTCCTAGGAAATGTATGCTGTTATTACATTATGGTGGGAGGTCACTACCCAGACCAGTTTCAGCCTTTTTTGAGGCTTCATCAGTGAGTAGCTAGACCAAATAGATACCAAAGAGTATAGCGAAAAGAACTATATACTCTGCTACACGAGTTGCAAATAGGTGCAACCATTAAGTTACTTAAATATAAAGAGCCAATAGGCTTCATTTCGGCGATATAAACATTATTCAAATTAAGGGGATAGTAAATCCCACATTGTTTTAAAACTGAATAAGAAACTCAAAGATGGGAATCAGAGTTTCATGCCGAATATAGTAAACTATAAAAGTATCAGTGGTTACTAGCATGAGCTAATGCAAGTAGTCCTAGTACGTAGTACAATCTCAGGCAACTCGTTGCGAAGGTGGGGAAAGTTCTGATCGCTAGAATATGGTCTAGCTACTCACTGATGAAGCCTCAAAAAAGGCTGAAGCTGGTCTGGGTAGTGACCTCCCACCATAATGTAATAACAGCATACATTTCCTAGGAAATCTGTTTTTACATCATGGAAAATAGCAAGATTAGCGATCAGAACTTTCCCCACCTTTGCAACGAGTTGCCTGAGATTGTACTACGTACTAGGACTACTTGCATTAACACATGCTAGTAACCGCCAATACTTTTATAGTTTACTATATTCGGCATGAAACGCTCTGATTCCAATCTTTGAGTTTCTTATTCGGTTTTAAAACAATGTGGGATTTAATATCCCCTTAATTTGAATAATGCTTATATAGCTGAAATGAAGCCTACTGGCTCTTTTTATTTAAGCAAAAGGTCATATTTATTTCAATAAATGTTATTTAAAATTATAAATATTTGACATATTTCCAATGCAAACAAAAATTTCAAAATTCGTGAAAAAAAATTGCTTCTATATTTGTCAATAAAGTGAAAGAACATAAAGTCTTGGTCTGCTGCCCTGATCTGAAGAATAAAAGACAGCAAATTTATCACTACTAAATTGATTCATTGCAAAGGCTGCTCTGTGGTCATTTCAGCATTGATTATTTATTTCTGCACATGTGAAATTTGTTTTCTATTTTTGGGAACAGACACAATATATAAATTGTGCAGCAAAAGAAGGGTCAAATATCATAGGACAGTACAGGAAATTCCAAGTAACATAAAGGTCGCTCCACCACAGTTAATCCCCTAATGGCTCTAAAATCGCTGTTAAGGGATTAACAACAGAGGAGGGTAATAATATCATAAAAGGTAGAATGCCAATGAAGTTTTGATCCATGAAAAATACTAGGGTGGTCTGGATATCTCATCCACCTCAGCCGGTAGGGAGGTTAATATGTGCACCTATTCCTATTCCAGTGTTTACCTATGGAAGTGACACATGGGCAAAAACTAAAAAAAAAAGGCTGGTTGCATGTGGCTCAAAAAGCCTTGGAGAGAAGAATTTTCCACATCATAAAATGGGACAGATTAAGAAATAATAGAATTAGAGAGATGACAGGAGTAGAAGATACTGTGAAGTGATGTAAAGGATGTAAATGGAGATGGGCTGGCCATATTAATAGACTGCCAGATGAAAGTTGGACAAAATTAAGAAATGAATGGACACCAATGGAAGGATAAGTCACCAAATAACAAGATGGAGGGGATGATCTACAAAGGTTTGACATGAGATGGTGGACAATGGCTAAAGAGAGACAGAACCAGAAATTTAAGAGGAAAGCCTATATGCAGAAGTGAATGTAAGAGGCTAGAGAAGTAGTTCTCAGATTTATTTCTGATCATTTTTTTGGCCTTTTGTTTCCCCCTCTTTTTTTTTTAAGAAAATGCCAAGTAGAGTAATTTAATTTATTAAAACAGACTTCACACTTACTTTTCAATAGTAAAATCCATCAGTAGTTGTTCTAGCCAGTACTGCCATTTGAAGCTTCTGTTCTGTTCTTGAAATGAAGGAGGATACTAAGTGGAAACAATACAATGATTAATCCTCAAAAAATCAGGAAAATGAGTAAGTCATATGAAAATGTATTTAATAAAAAAATATGCTTTAGAGTATCAAGAATCTTAGAATAATTCAATGCATGTATACAAAAATGGGGATAGGATTATAGCACTATAACAGATGTATGGTTATTAAGATAAAGAAAGTGCAAAAAATGATTATATTTAATTTATTTAAAATGTACATCTTGCCTCATTTCAAAGAAATCATTATTATTAAGAGATACCACTCCAGGGAGTCAATAGCTCATCAAGGGAGGCCATATTATTCACACCAGATGTCATACCTGTTCTTGAATTCATTCACACTACTTGCAAACACAAACACCAATGGAAATTTATTCCAATCAGGCACCACTCTATGAGAGAAAAATCTAGCTTCCACCCCTGCCTTGACAGCATTCATTCTCAACTTCGAAGAATGTCCTTGTATCCTTTCCTCACTCTCCATAAAATGATAAATTCCATCTATAAATTCTGTAAAACGCTTTCAGAAGTTTGTAAGTCTCAATCATATCACCCTGTCTTCTCCTGTTTGCAAGTGTCTACAGCCAACATATTCTCAATCTGTCTTCATAATATCAGTATTCAACAATCCTGATATCATTTCTTGATACTCTTCTTTGCACTCTCTCTCTCTCTCCAATGTATCAGAATCGCCACAGAAACCAGAAGACCAGACTTGCACGCATTGGACCAAGTGAGGTCTTATCAAGACTTTGTAAAGGGGCAAAATGGCTTCCTTATCTTTACACAAGGTTCATTTCAGCATTGCAATTCTCTGAGTTGTATTTACAATCTTTGCTTATGAGCCTTAATCTTCTTGTCTAATAAAACTCCAAGATCGCTAGCCTGATCAGTTTCTTAAAAGCATAATCCCACCAATATAATAAGACGTTGTATATCTAATCACAGCAGATTGCATGACTTAACATTTATCATCATCAAACTCCTGACATGTACTCTCAAGGGGTGTACAGGATATGATAGTACTACATGAAAAATTTACATCATTACTAACTTCCTATTTACAATTTTCCTCCAAATCAGTCTGTCACCTGTCAAGACTCCAAGATTACAGATCTTATATTTCTATCGTCTAAGGCACTTTGTACCATATCAATCCACCTATATCTTGGTCTTCCTCTTGGTCGTTTTCCTGCCAACCTGGCAGAAAACACTTGTTTTGCTAATCTTCCCACGCCCATTCTGTATAAGCGACCATACCACTTGAGATTAGCTCTGCAAAAGCATTCCTGGATGCTGACAATGTCAAGTTCTTTCCTAATATCCTCGTTTTTAATATGATATTGCCATTGATGCCATCTATTCATGCCTCTAATCTTTCTCAGGACTCTCTTACCTGTGGTCTCTGGTCTTGGGTCAAGTATTTTACTTCTGACCCAGCTCTCAGATCCATAAGTTAAAACTGGTTTGAACACTGTCTTGTATACAGCTAATTTAGTGTTCCGACTAATTTCTCTCTTATTCCATATGAATTTATTCAATTGACTTCCTACCATACCAGCTTTGTTGATTCTGCTGTAGATTTCCATATTTAATTTACCATCTTCAGTAAAAATCATGCCTAAGTACTTGAAATGTTTTACTTGTTCCACAGGTTCTCCGTTCACAACACAGTTGACATTTTCAATGATTCTACCTATTTTCATTGTCTTTGTCTTTTTATTGCTGACCTTCATACCATATCTATTACAACAGCTATTCAATTTAGTCAGAGAATCTTGCATACTTGTAGCGGATTTATTTAGAAGTATAACATCATCTGCATAAAGCAAAGAGCTGACATTAACATCTCTAATTTTGATATCATTTTTAATACCACTTTCCTTCATAATGTGATCCTTATAGATAATGATTAACAGAGGGGATAATGTACATCCTTGTCTCACACCAGATTTAACCTTAAACCATCTTCCTGTACTTCCTTCAATTCTAACTGCTGACTTACAACTCAAATAAAGACTAAGTATTGCTTGATATAAAATTCATTTAGTAATTTCTCTAATGTTTCTGCTGCAATATTACTCTAACCCATTCCAACTTAATACTCTCTAATTAGTTACTTTTAGCCTGTGCCATGTGGGTAAACATATCGACATCAGTACATCACAGAGAAATTTTTTTAGAGTGTCTCCTGTCTAGACAGTACGGTCACTTTAATTTGTACAAATGGTGATGAATTTTTTTTTTTCAGCGATACGGATTTAAGCAAATTAATTTAGAGCTTTCATTTTTACAGGTTGCAGTAAGATGAAAAAAGGATAACATTAATATGAGAAATGTTACATTAGTGTGCACATTGAATCTAAGACTGTAAACGTGTGCATAAAATGTTTTACATAATAGATTTTTCAAAGATATCATTCTTAATTTATGACTGCAAAAACTCTATATATATTACTATATTTTTCTATTTTTATTTGCATAGATTTTTGTACTTCATGTACTATACATTATGTACAAAGAGTTCTGATAACATACCTGAACAACAACTGTAGCATATGTATTCAGAAGTTCAACACAACTCCGTAACTGGGTTTGTTGTTGGATAAGAAGAGCTCCCAAATCAGATTCTGCATGTTCACACTAATTTGAAAAGTTAACATTATTAAAATTCTCCAAATGAACAATTTATCTGATTATATATGTATACACACACATATAAATTGGTATAGGAAATTTACATTAGCATACTAACTAAATACTCAACTCACATATAGTAAAAAAACAAGAGAATGAATGTATTTACAGTTTTACTAAAAATAATGCATTCACTAAACTGAATCTAGATGTTTACAAGGATAATGCAGAAATTTTATTATTTATATGGGCATCACATGATGTTGCAGAAATCATTACAGGAGGGCTTTCACTAACAGATTCACTGTCTACATAAATAAATGGTGGATGGATAGTCAGTCACCATAATACTTGCACATGTACAAATACATGATGCTGAAGGAGATGGTACAGGTCACTCCTACCTTAGGAGTGAGGTAGGAGTGACCTGTAGGTTTGTAAGGACAGCTGGACTTAAATATTACATTAAAATAATCATAATCCCAAGATCTATCGTGCAGTTAAGTTTTAATTCTTTGTTTTATTTAGATTTATTAGCCATATTTTAATTACTTTTAGACTGCTGAGCTCCACCTTCCCTGCAATTGCCACAATGAGCAGAAATGAGTCATCACTAACAACAGCTGCCTGTCTGGGCCAGCAGGAGTAAAAGATTTCGTGAAGCTCAATTTCATACCTCAGAAAAGATATCAGTCGTGGTATGTGGTATGTGGGAGACACTGTTGAGGTCAGGTTATGGCCAGAAGAATGGTCTATATGAATGCCATGTCCAAGAGTCTATCTCCTATCACTACACTTCCCAACTTTGTCCTTCCATCTAGCCATGACCTGACTGACCTCAACAGTGTCTCCCACATACCAGTACTCAGACTACATTGCTAAGCATGACCTGGAAGAGTATATGGCAGTGGAGTTATGCACCAGTTGACTGAGAAGCCTCCTGACTAATCTCTGACAGGCTCACTTTTGTGCATTATCTAGTGCCTGGCCTGCAAAGGTCTCTGGATATGTTTGGCATGCCCTTGATCCTTGAAGAATATCACTGCACAGGAATTGGAATTAACACAAAGTGGAACCTTTTCACATTTAGACCAGGCATGCCTTTCCCAATTCAGGTCTTCATTATGTCAGGTGATGAGCATTTGATTGGCATTGCCTTCAGCTGAGAAGGTATCCTTTTGTGGGAAGAATACTCACTGGATTGCTAGAGCCCCTTTTGTGGAAACAGGCTACTCCACAGAAAGGCAGGATTCACTTGACAGGGAGAGAGGCTGTATGTTGGGCACTGATAACCCATTAGAGTACTGACCTTTATCAGTTGCTTTCAGCAATGCTACCTGAAAGTAATGCAATGCTAAATAAAGCCAGCAATGCTAACTATCACTACACTTCCCAACTTTGTC
Organism: Typopeltis vanoorti; assembly: GCF_054136105.1. Classification (NCBI taxonomy): domain Eukaryota; kingdom Metazoa; phylum Arthropoda; class Arachnida; order Uropygi; family Thelyphonidae; genus Typopeltis; species Typopeltis vanoorti. The sequence continues at coordinate 43,904,267 of NC_143557.1, read as the reverse complement.
CTTCCATCTAGCCATGAATGAACTTATGAAGAATTATAAAAACATGAGTGACAAAAACGAATCTCTCAAAATCAAATCCAATAAAAAAGAGAGACCAATCATGACACACGAATCAGGCCAAAATCTCCAAAATAAAAAATACCTTCAAATACTCATTACTAATATCCACTTATATCATCACTTGAACTCCGTAGAGCCTCTGTCAGCATAGACAGAGCCTTTGGTAGGAAAGACCTGGGTTTGATTCCTATCCGTGATATGAGGAACATTTATCTGGTCTCTTTTGACTAAAGGTGAGTTAGCCGGGCTCATATGGAGGTAGGGTTTTTTTTTTCACCCAGAAACTCGGGTTTTTCATCCCCCAGAACAGGCAAACTGGTCCCGTGAACATACACGGATTACAGTCATGAATATATCCTAGCCATATGCTGGTTCCTGAGCCTGGATAAAAAAATTGGGGGTTGGGGAAAGCAATGGTGAACTACCCTGTTAAAATCTCACCTGGAATACCTTGTGGGAAATGCGTACAAAGTCACCTACGGTTGGAAATGAATGAAAGGGAAAATCAGTTAATAAAAGATCTATGAATATATGATACTATGACAATATTACATTCTAATAATAATCAAACTACTAAGTTGCGATAATGAAATAGTAGCATTAAAATATGACTAATAAATTAAATAAAAAGTAGTTCTACCTGTTGAACTAATTGGCCTTGACCTGCACTTTGAAGGAATTCAATTACAGCAGTTATTGAAAGATCATCAACATAGTGATTGGATGCAACCTCATTACACCACTTCCTCAAATCTGGACCACAGATAGATTTCAGTGCTCCCTTTAAAAAAATAATATAAATAAAATAAAATGAGACTGCGTGTGTATCTTTAGACATAATCTGAACATTTGAAAGCAGCTGTACATATTAGTAAACCTTATTATATTTTACTAATATGTACAGAATTTGATATAGATTAATAATGCACAGAATTTTACACAGGATAGAAATATTAAGTGACAAAATGGAACACCTTATTTTAACACATCACATCTTCTATGCCAAGTTATATCACCGTTTCATTCAAACACTTAAAGCCAAAGAACTGAAAAAACTGTGTAACTGTGTACGTTAAATGTATGCTGCAAACTGGCATGGGTTAGATCTAAACTAGCTGTTCACTGCTTAACTGTTGCTGTTTAATCATGCATTTCATATCCTATATCTGAAGAATGATAATATATGGCTGTATAATGATGCAAAATCTATGTCAAAGTCTATGCTTAATGCAAACGTAGCTTGATAAACTCGTCAGATTGTAAAGTTGAACTCAATGAAAAAAGGTATCCATTTAAATCTGAATGTAATCGATATATATCAGTTGGGATTCCAAGCACTGGAATGAATAAAACAATAAAGCCAGTCATCACAAAGAGTTTATTCATAACCATACCTTATCTAGCTTATTATGGAGCAGGAAATGAGAGGATCCCTTTAGTCACTTATACTTAAATACCTACCATATCTTTCCTTGAACACATTCATTACATGTAATGATCCACTCCACAGAAGCAGTATCTGCTGTGAGAGAAATATGAATCTCAGTATGTGGAGGAGATGAAGCATCCACATCTCCTCCACAGCTTCCAATTAAAATCCTTATCGTTTGGTAAGAAAATTCCTTTGCACACCAAAATCAAAGAATGGCTAAAAATTATAACTAAATATCATGTTATAAGTAAAATATATAAATATAACCATCAACTCAAAGCTCTCGTAAGTATCAGGCAGGTACATCCAAGAAAGGACATGTAATGTGTGTGTGTGTGTGTGTGGCAATGAACAGTTTATGGTGGAAGTTATTCATGTTGTACAGAAGGTATATGCTTAAAATGCAGCTTATCTAAAGTATTAAAAGGTTCTCTGGATGAGAAAGCCTTGTAACAAATTTTTTCCTTGGTCACAAAATAAATCATACATGACAAGAAATTATATTCTTGTTTTTATCCTTTACCAATGTTTGAGCAGACAAAAGTTTTCACATGAAGCATCACATGAAAATCTGAATATGATGACAAACCATTTTGCTACTTATACAAGAAAAATATGACTCTGGCATTGATTAAGTTCTCATTATATCTCCAGGGAGTTAGTTTTCACTTATGAGATCACAACAAAAGTCCAAACTGGCCTGAGTAGGGATCCTTCACATAATGCGTGGAATAGCCTCCATATCAGATTGTCCACTTGTGAAGATACTTTGCATACAAATTTTTGTTTGCTCACATTTTGGTAAAGAATATAAAGAATAAAATTTTTCAAATATAATTTAATAATAAAAATGCTTCAAAATCTCCAAAATATGGTTTATATTACTGTATGATATTTCTTGTTATATGGATTAAGTTAAAAAAAAAAAAGTAGTAGTTTTTTTTTTCTCTCTAACTGGACAAAGAACATCCAAAAAATTTGATCCACATTTGTGTAACGACTGTGGTAAGAAAAGAAAAAGCAGATTATGAAAGAACATTAGCCATGCAGGCTAAAGAGAATACCAAGCAGTTTTTTCGATATGTTGCAAATAAAAGAAAAAATGTATATGGCTGAATGATTTTAAAGAATGCCGATGGTAAGGAGGTAACTGAATCAGTTGATATAGTGGAATTACTGAGTGAGCACTTTATAAGAGTATATCATCCAGGCGGTGACATTGCAGGAATGAATGAACTAATAGCTTATATAGGAATTGTGGTGAATGAAGTGGAGATGAATAATCTATTACAAAACCTCAATGTCAATACATCTGTGGGGTTGGATGGTATACCAGCTCGTGTGTTGTACGTGAAGTGGCTAAGGAATTGTCAGTGCCCTTGACCATTTTGTTTAATTTGAGTCTCGGGTCTGGGTTAGTCCCGAAAAGGTGGAAAGATGGGAAAATAGTTCCACTGCATAAAGGAGGTTCAAAGACTGCTGTTTTAAATAACTGACCAATTAGCATATCAGGAATCGTTGTCGAGGTCTTGGAGAAATTAGTCAAGAGAAAAATACAGGATTGGATAGATGAAAATGGGATACTGTATGGGGGACAGCATAGTTTTGTGAAGGGTAGATCATGCCTCAGTAACTTTCTCACATTTTATATCACAGTGACAGCTGAACTGGATAAGGGTAATGGATTTATATAGTGATTCTACTAGACCTTGCTAAGGCCTTTGACAGGATACCACATGGAATTCTAATTAGTAAACTGCAGCATATGGGGATGGATATAGGGTTGGTGAGATGGATAGGAGGGTGGCTGATGGAGAGATATCAGAGAGTGGTTTATTCAGGAGTAGAGTCCAAAAGATGGCCCGTGACTAGTGGTGTGCTGCAGGGTTCTGTTCTTGTACCACTACTGTTCAATTCGTTCATTAATGATATAGGAAAGGATCTGAGAGGAAGTGTTCATTTGTTCGCTCACGATGCAAAGTTAGGTAAAGCAATAGTGAGTGCACAGGATGTCAAAATTTTGCAGGATGATTTGGATAGTTTGGAGGATTGAGCTAAGGAGAATGGATCTCAATTTAATGTGGCAAAATGTAAGGTTATGCATTTTGGGGTGAAAAGATTAGCAGCAGTATACCACATTGGTGGAACTGTACTCCAAGAGATTGATGAGGCCAGGGACTTGGGAGTGTTGGTGGATAGGGAGTTGAAGTATAGGGGAGCACATCACAAAAGTGGCTAAATCAGTTCATCAAATCACTTGGTTGCTGAAAACTACTTTAACAAGCAGAGACAAACAGGTTATTGTTCCTCTGTATCGAGCCTTGATAAGACCTCATCTAGACTACTGTGCCCAGATATGGGCACCAGGGTTTCTTCTTGATGGGGAGGAGGTGGAGAGGATACAGAGACGAGTGACCAAGATGATAGCAGGTCTATGGAATGAACCTTATGAAAACAGATTGAAGATTTGTGGGTTGCAGAAATTGCTTGATAGGCGGAAAAGGGGTGATATGATTGAGACAAATTACTGAAGGGTTTCTATAAGATTACAGAATATATTTTTGAGAATAGGACTGGTGATGGGAGGACTAGGGGCCATACATGGAAGCTGGGCAAAAGTGTGGTTAACAAGGGTGTTAGAGCTAGGTTTTTTACTTGGTGAATGAGTGGAATAAGCTGCCAGAGTCTGTTGTGGGTGCCATGACTGTGAATGAGTTCAATGCGACGTATGACAGATACGGAGTGAATGTCGAATAGTTGTTCTTGACATGATGTTAGGGCCTCCTTCGATGAGTCTGTCTACTCCTTGGATTTGCCTGTAATAATAATAATAATTTCATGGGCTTGAAAAAATATATGTAAACACTATAAAACTAGCTAAACAAAAGTCATGGTCAAACTTTGGTAAGAACATAGAAAATAAATATCAAGAAGGTTGCAAGGTATTCTGGAGGCTGTTGAAGAAACTCAGAAATGGAGGAAAGAGTACTCTAAAAGGAATTAGAGATGATGAAGGTGACATGACTACTGGAGAAAAAGATATCCTTGATGAAGTAATTGAAAAAAATTGCTAAAATTGAAACAATCAGTGACAGCACAATGGTAAAAAAATGCTGACCAGGGATGCAATCAGGAATAAATATCCATACTTGAAGTAGACAAAGCCATCAAAAGCCTGAATGTAGAAAGGCAACTAAAGTAGATGACATTCGAACAGAAATGCTCAAGTATGAGGGTATAAAGTTCTTAGAGTGGCTGCACTGCATAGTTCAGAAGATATGGACAGAGGGACGAATATATATATAAAGGGAAATTAAACTGAATGTGAGAATTACAGAGGCATTTCTCTACTGAGTGTTCCCAGTAAGATTTATGCAAGTCTATTTGAGAAATGGTTGAGAAGGATTGGGGAAGGGAAGCATGGAAGCGAGGGAGGTGCTTAAGGGTCAAAGCTGTATAACTGAGAGGAGACCTCCACATACCCTTTAAAGGAATGTGGAGAACCGACCAGCACTTCTGACCTAATGTCCAATCCTCACCTTCTCGTGATGCACCCTGGATACTGAATGAACGAGGATGGGCTGGCAATTTGAGATTTAGACGAGCAAATTGTATTCTTATTGGCTTAAACCACAATATTAAATGATGGTACAGCATGATAGCATTTCATGCCCACTGGGGAGTCACCCGGTTAAGCAAGGCACCCGTTGTTTTTGCCAGGGAACCAGGGTGAACAGCGAAAAGTCAGCTACTGGAAGAAATCCTAAAACACACCTTAATCAATATCACCAGAAATGAAGATCGGTACTATCAACATAAGAAGCCTGAGTGGCAAATGGAGCTAGCTGAGGAATTAGTTAAGAACCAGATCGACATAACAGGGGTGACTGAAACAAAAATGACCAAAACTGGTGAGCTCTTTCTGAGCAATAAATACAAAATGTTATATTCAGGCAATGACAATCAAGGAAAAGAAGGAGTAGCCATAGTATTCAACACTAAATACGAGGCTAATATTCTTGAATGACAGACAATTTCAAGTACAGTGATGTGAGCAAATATCAGAATAGGGAACTGGACAATGAGACTTATTTGTACCTATGGTCCCACAGAAGGCTCTCCTAAGGTAGAAGTGGAGGTATTTTTTGAGGCTTTAGAAAAAGCAACTGACACAATGAAAAATGAAAAGTAGGTCCTTGTTGGGGATCTAAATAGCAGAGTAGGAAATGATTGTCAGACATACAAAAATATTTTGGGAAAATTTGGAGAAAACAGCAAAACTAATAATAATGGCAAATATTTGTTATATTTCTGCTCAGGACATGGACTGGTTATTACTAATACCATGTTCCAACATAAAAATGTGCACAAATTCACATGGAGAGAACAGGCAAGGAATAAGAAAAGTCTCATTGACTATGTTATTGTTGATAGTGATGTTTTTTCTCTGGTGCAGGACACTAGAGTGTACAGAGGATTTGAAATTGGAAGTGATCACCATTTAGTCTTAAGCAGGATAAAATTTAATTTTATACTGAAAAGAAGAACACGTGAGAAAGTTTTAAAACAAATAAAAGTTGAGAAGCTCTCAGATGTGAACTGTAGACTAAAATATACAAACATTATTCCAGAAAAAATGAAAGAGTTTGAGAACAGGAATCAAACCTTGGAGAGTCAGTGGCAAGCTCTGAAGAAAACATTGATTGATTCTGCCAGTGATGTTTTTTCGCTTTTTTACATTTGTCTCTGTATTCTCTAAGAGCACAAGCTGACTTATTTGCCAGGATCTTCTGATGTGCTTTCTTCTTTTCCTTTACTGCCTCTTTAACTTTCTGTGTCCACCATGGAGTTCTAATTTTTCTATTCTGCAATCATAGAAAAATCTCTGGACCTTTTATCTGCAGATTTGCAGATAAAAGGCCCACGAGGAAGACCAAGATATAGGTGGATTTATGCAGTAAAAAGTGCCTTAGAAGATAGAAATATAAGATCTGATAAAGTTGAAGTCTTGACAGGTAAAAGATTGATTTGGAGGAAAATTTTAGATAGGAAGTTAATAATGATGTAAGTTTTTCATGTAGTACTATCAAATTCTGTGGATACATATCAGGAGTTTGATGATGATGAAAAAATATATGCGTACCCATTCTATTTAACAGCTATTATATTGTCTAGTGTGACATCTAGTGGGTTCGGTATGCTCCCAGCATGCACACAAACTCAAGTATATATACTGTATATTGCAAACAAACAGTATAAAATTTTATTCATTTGGAGTTGAAAAAAAAAAAGAACGAATGAAGAAATAAATATATAACACACCCAAAAATAAGTGAAAGATGCTGAAGTCCTAAAAGGGATGATCTCTATATGGGCATAGGTCTGCAGACTGTGTTGGCTATCGAGTGAAAGATAATGTTTCTCAAATTTGGAGAAGTTCAAACAACATCGTTTATTGAGGTTAGGTTGGTTTTTCAAATCTACTATTGATTCAAAAAAAAAGACTGTAATCAGTGATGTAGTCCTTACAGTGTGACACATAACACTTTTCCCATTTGATTCTGTGCAGAGTGTAAGGCATGGTCAGATAGGCTTCACTGACCAGAACTGTATTGGTGAAGATGTTTTTCAAGACATTGCAGATATTCAAGACTCTCCACAATATGTCCAACTGTATACTGAGAGGAGAGGGAGCTAGTCTTTAGGAGAACAGATGAGAGCAGCCAGCTTCATATGATTGAAAGCAGTACAGTGCTTTATCTTTTTATTAAAGTTCTGGCTATTTTTTTTTATGTTACCCAAGACATAGACAAATGATGTGATGGAACTGTTCTAGAAAAGAAAGACTGTTACCTTGTTTTCTTTCAGTGTACTACTGGATTTTGGGTGTTGAGCTGGATGTGGAGTAATGAGTAATATGCCTGAGGCATTTGGTCAAATGGATAACATATCACCAGTGTAGATTAGCTAGATAAAGGTTTGAGAAAGATGTTGGAAGTTTTTTTCACTTGGTTAGACTATAATAAATTTAGTTTAATCCTTTATCCAAGTGTAAGCAAACAAAGTTTGCACCTGAAGTATCTTCAGCACTGAGGCAACTCGTGGTAAAGGAGGACCAATCTCCCATCACTCCTTGTCTCAGTATGCAAAGTATCATAATGTCTCAGTATCATAATGCAAAGCACATCTCCTTGCGGACATGTATAATGCTATGCATTAAGGGAGGTGGCCACTACCCAGACCGGTTTCGACCTTTATTGAGGTCTCATCAGTGGGAGCCAGACCCAGAAGTGATGATAGTATAGATATATTTACCTATACGAGTTGCCAAAATGTGTACCACCTTATTATTAAATTACTCTGGATTTAGAGAAAGATGTTGAAAGTTTTTTTCACTTGGTTAGACTATAATAAATTTAGTTTAATCCTTTATCCAAGTGTAACCAAACAAAGTTTGTGCCTGAAGTATCTTCAGGACTGAGCCAATTCGTGGTAAAGGTAGATCAAGCTCCCATCACTCCTTATCTCAGTATCTCCCATAATGCACAGCAAGGAGATGTGTCTTCCCAAACGAAAACAATTGATATGGATGGCAAAACTGAAAAGATTAGTAATGATTATTGTTTACAGACTTTTTTTTTTGGGAATCAGTAGTAGATCTGAAAAACTATTGTAATGTAACCAATAAATGGCTGTTTTGTTTGAGGCATTTAGAAGAAATGTTTGAGTACAATCTGAATAGGCTGAATCTAAGCTGACAATTGCATATTTAAAGGTTATAGTTTCATGTGTTTATTTCTTATTTTTTTGACATTCTTCATGAGCAGATTTACCAAATATGTCAGAAAGAATGTTCAAATTTTGAGTTAACAACAGAAAACAGCTCTTTTTTGAAGTGTGCTAACGAATACACTCAGACATCTGTAGGACAGATTTGCAGGCAGGAATTGGATTTTTTAAACTATTTAAGGTTAGCAGTTAAGTCCCCATTAATGGTATTTCCACTTATCTCTTTTGCTAATGAATGAAGCTGTAAAATGAACATGCTACTATGAGACGCTACTTACAGAACTTCAGAATATGATCAACTAATTCCCAGAATAAAGCATTAAAAAATATTACTTAAATATATTACTTCATAGCCCCTGAATTAAATAATCTGAAAATTTACCCTTCCACCTCAGATATATGGATTACCCAAATGCATAAATCCAAAACTAACTTCATCCTACAGAACATGCTGCTAATGGCTTGAATTATTTAAATTGTTAATTTCATAAATATTTACTTGTTGTTTTTTTTGTAGCATATAAAAAAGTAGAGATTTACCTAGTAGGTACATCTTGAATTAATTTTATACAGCTGAAATTTAATTTTGAGCATGCATGAGATTAAAATGTGCTACTATTTGTCTATACACTTCTATTAAATATGACATTGACAGAATTATTGCTAACTACAACATGTGAATAAAGCATGCAGTTCTTACAATTTCAGTATCATTACACCTGGATTGCTGCTATTGTCTAGAAACATTTTGTGAATGTGTGAAATGTGTATATTTGATATTTTTCGAAGGACACTATTAATATTCAGACATCAATATCAAATTTAATACCAGTAGCATAATTTTCCATAGTATTCAAATTCCTTGGAGTTTGTGGTAACATACTTATTTAGGTTTTCGATACTTATCAGTATCAGGACTGATATCAAATCAATTTCCTATTTTAGGTATTTTTGTTTTCAGTTTTTTTTTTTATAGTTGGGGTGCTTAAGGGTCAAAGCTGTATAATTGAGAGGAGACCTCCACATAGCCTTTAAAGGAATGCAGAGAACCGACCAGGGCTTCTGACCTAATGTCCAATCCTCATCTTTTTTCGTGCTGCACCCTGTTGGGCATCTACCTGGATACTGAATGAACGAGGATGGACTGGCAATTTGGGATTTAGCTGACCAAATTGTAATTCTTATTGGTTAAAACAAATTACAAAATGATGGTACAACATGACAAATTTCATACCGGCTAGGGCGTCGCCCGGTTAAACAACGCCCCCTGTTGTATTCACCAGGGAACCAGAGTGAACAGCGAAAAGTCAGGTACAGGAACAAATCTGAAAAAACATCCCAACTCAACAAAACCAGAGTTAAAGATCGGTACTATCAACATAAGAAGCCTGAATGGCAAAGAAATGGAGCTAGCTGAGGAATTAGATAAGTACCAGATCGACATAATAGGGGTCACTGAAAAAAAAAAAGACAAAATCTGGTGAGATCTTTCTGAGCAATAAATACAAAATGTTATATTCAGGCAATGACAATCAAGGAAAAGAAGGAGTAGCCATAGTATTCAACACAAAATACGAGGCTAATCTTCTTCAATGGCAGGCTGTCTCAAGTAGTGTAATGTGGGCGAATATCAGAATGGGGTATTGGACAATGAGACTTATTTGGGCCTATGGTCGCAGAGAAAGCAACTGGCACGAAAAAGGAAAAGTTAGTCCTTGTTGGGATCTAAGTAGCAGAGTAGGAAATGATTGTCAGACATACAAAAATATATTGGGAAAATTTAGAGAAAAGAGTAAAACTAATAATAATGGCAAATATTTGTTGGATTTCTGCTCAGGACAGTTCAGCAGCTCTCTGATGTGAACTGTAGACTAAAATACACAAAGATTATTGAAGAAAAAATGTAAGAGTTTGAGAACAGGAACCAAACTTTAGAGATTCAGTGGCAAGCCTTGAAGAAAACCTTGATTGATTCAGCCAGAGGCATGTGGTGAGGTTGTCTGCAAGGACAGAAAAATCAAAACTCCATGGTGGACACAGGAAGTTAAAGAGGCAGTGAAGGAAAAGAAGAAAGCATATCAAACGTTCCTGGCAAATAAGTCAGCTTGTGCTCTTAGAGAATACAGAGACAAATGTAAGAAAGCTAAACACTATGTAAAATTAGCTAAACGAAAGTCATGGGAGGACTTTGTCAAGAACATGGATAATAAATATCAAGAAGGTGGAAAAATATTCTGCAGTTTGTTGAAGAAGCTTAGAAATGGAAGAAAGAATACTGTAAAAGGAGTCAGAGATGATAAAGGTGACATGAAAACAGGAGAAAAAGATATCCTTGAAGTATGGAGTAATTACTTCGAGAAATTGCTAAATGAAACAAGCAGCAATAGCACAGTGGTAAAAAAACACTCAACATGCATACAGTCAGGAATACATATCCATACTTCATGTAGAAAAAACCATCAAAGGCTTGAAATGTGCAAAGGCAGCAGGAGTAGATGATATTAGACCATAAATGCTGAAGTATGGTGGTATAAAAGTCTTGCAGTGACTGCACTGCATAGTTCAGAAGGTCTGGACAAAGGGATGAATTCCCGATGATAGAGTAGAGCTCTCACACTACCCATGTATAAAAAGGGAAATAAAACTGAATGCGATAATTACAGAGGTATTTCCCTACTGAGTGTTCCTGGTAAGATATATGGAAGTATACTTGAGAAACGGATGAGAAGAATTGTAGAAGAAAAGCTTGGTGAAGAACAAGCTGGATTCCGGCCAAATAGAGGCCGTCTTGATCAGATCTTCACTTTACGACAAATAGTGGAGAAAGCATGGGAATATAACAAAGTTCTCAATTTTTGAGTTTTGCAGATCTGGAAAAGGCATATGATAAGATGCCAAGAGAGAAGCTATTCAATGCGCTACAGTTATATGGTGTCAATGGAGCATTATATCAAGCAATTCTTAGTCTTTATTTTAGTTTTAAGTCAGCAGTTGGAATTGAAGGAAGTACAGGAAGATGGTTTAATGTCAAATCTGGTGTGAGACAAGGATGTACATTATCCCCTCAGTTATTCATTATCTATATGGATCACATTATGAAGGAAAGTGGTATTAAACATGATATCAAAATTGAAGATGTTAATGTCAGCTCTTTGCTTTATGCGGATGATGTTATACTTCTAAATAAATCCGCTACAAGTCTGCAAGATTCTCTGACTAAATTGAATAGCTGTTGTAATAGATATGGTGTGAAGGTCAGCAATAACAAGACAAAGGCAATGTAAATAGGCAGAAGCATTGAAAATGTCAACTGCATTGTTATTATTATTATTTCGGGCGACTCCAGGAGTCCTTAGACTCATCGAGGAAGGCCCTAAACATCATGTCCACACAACTATGCGATTACATTCTCACAGAATCTATCATACCTTGCCTTGAACTCACTCACTGTCATAGCACCCACAACAGACTCTGGCAGCTTATTCCACTCATTTACCATTCTAAAAGTAAAGAACCCAGCTCTAACACCCCTGCTAACCATACTCTTGCCCAGCTTCCATAGGTGTCCCCTAGTTCTCCCACCACCAGTCCTGATCTCAAAAATATCCTCTGAATTAATCCTATAGAATCCCTTTAGCAATTTGAATGTCTTAATCATATCTCCCCTCCTCCGCCTATCAACTAGTTTCTGCAACCCACAAATCTTCAACCTGTTCTCATATGGTTCATTCCATAGACCTGTTATCATCTTAGTCACTCGCCTCTGGATCCTCTCCACCTCCTCCCCATCAAGAAGGAACCGAGGTGACCAAATCTGGGCACAGTAGTCGAGATGAGGTCTTATCAAGGCTCGGTACAGAGGTACAATAACTTGCTTGTCTCTGCTCGTCGAGGTATTTTTCAACAACCAAGTGAGTTGATGAGCTGATTTAGCTACTTTTACAATGTGCCCCCTAAACTTCATCTCCCTATCCACCAACACTCCCAAGTCCCTGGCCTCATCAATCTCTTGGAGTACAGTTCCACCAATGTGGTATACTGCTGCTAATCTTTTCACCCCAAAATGCATAACCTTACATTTTGTCCATTAAATTGACATCCATTCTCCTTAGCCTAGAACTCCAATCTATCTAAGTCATCCTGCAAGACTTTGACATCTTCTGCATTCACTATTGCCCTACCCAACTTTGCATCATCAGCGAACAATTGTGAACGGAGAACCCGTGTGACAAGTAAAACATTTCAACTACTTGGGCACGAAAAATCATGGGAAGATAACAAAGATCTGTATTTAAGTTTTGTAGATCTGGAAAAGGCATATGACAAGGTGCCAAGAGAGAAGCTATTCAAAATGCTACAGTTATATGGTGTCAAAGGGGCATTATATCAAGCAACACTCAGTCTTTATTTGAGTTGTAAGTCAGCAGTTAGAATTGAAGGAAGTGCAGGAAGATGATTTAATGTTAAATCTGGTGTGAGACAAGGATGTACATTATCCCCTCTGTTATTCATTATCTATATGGATCACATTATGAAGGAAAGTGATATTAAACATGATATCAAAATTGGAGATGTTAATGTCAGCTCTTTGCTTTATGCAGACGATGTTATACTTCTAAATAAATCCACTACAAGTTTGCAAGATTCCCTGACTAAATTGAATAACTGTTGTAATAGATATGGTACAAAGGTCAGCAATAAAAAGACAAAGACAATGAAAATAGGCAGAATCATTGAAAATGTCAACTGCATTGTGAAAGGAGAACCTGTGGAACAAGTAAAACATTTCTCCTACTTAGGCAAGATTTTTAGTTAAGATGGTAAATTAAATATGGAAATAGACAACAGAATCAATAAAGCTGGTATAGTAGGAAGTCAATTGAATAAATTCATATGGAATAAGAGAGAAATTAGTCGGAACACTAAATTAGCTGTATAAAAGACAGTGTTCAAACCAGTTTTAACTTATGGATCTGAGAGCTGGGTCAGAAGTAAAACACTTGACCAAAGACTAGAGACTGCAGAAATGAGAGTCCTGAGAAAGATTAGAGGTGTGAACAGATGGCATCAATGGCAATATCATATGAAAAACGAGGATATTAGGAAAGAACTTGACATTGTCAGCATCCAGGAATGCGTTAAGAGAGCTAATTTCAGGTGGTGTGGTCATTTAAACAGAATGGGCGAAGAAAGATTTGCAAAACATGTGTTCTGTGCCAGGTTGGCAGGAAAACGACCCAGAGGAAGACCAAGATATAGGTGGATTGATATGGTACAAAGTGCCTTAGACGATAGAAATATAAGATCTGATAATCTTGGAGTCTTGACAGGTGACAGACTGATTTGGAGGAAAATTGTAAATAGGAAGTTAGTAATGATGTAAATTTATCATGTAGTACTATTATATCCTGTACACCCCCTTGAGGGTAGATGGCAGGAATTTGATGATGATTGTTTTCAGTTTTAGCTAGTGAAGTGTTTTTAGAGCATAATCTACTAAAGCTAAACTTGTAATTTCTATTAAATATTGTGTTTTTGATGTATTTCTTTCAGATGGCAGATACATCTTGACTCCTTGTAGTAGCACAGTTCATAAACGCACAGAAATAAGCATATGCATAGGTGGTAGTAGAGAGAGAGAGAGAGAGAAGTTTTTATTTATGGAAGAATGGAGATAATAGCTTCCAAATAGGTATAAACAAGTTGTGGTTCAGCCATGCATTTGTAAATTGTTTAATTTTTTTCTGAGCACAATCAAAAATAATATATCAAAATGTCAGTGCTATGGGTAGTTTTTGTTAGGGAAAGATGTATGTTGGGGGGGAACTATTTCGAATGATTTATTGTTATTGGAAAGGACTTTTTTCTTCCTTAAGAAAGTATCCTAGTTTCTCATTGAAATAAAGAGATTATGTGCTGTTTATAAAAAGATTTAAGAACCAAAATGATTTGGTAAACAACTTAAAATTATATAACTCAATAACATTTGAATAAAAAAATCATATTAAACTGATACCATTAACACAAAAATCTAATCAGAAACTTACACCATGTAGACTGTTCCACTTTTTGCATTCAGCCAATTTTTCTTTTACAGCTTCTTTAGCTGATTTTACTGTTCCTTTTACAACTGCACAGTCCTCAAATCTAATTAAAAAAAATCATATTAATTTGTAAATTTTTACAAAAAAAAAACAACTATTAAATAAACTTAGATGTAATTATTTAATAACCTGGAATAAATAACAAAACATGAGTGTACAGTTGCTTCTGTACACTTATCAGTAAACCAGTAAAATAATCAGCTAGAAAATATGTGGAGCAAAAATGATTCTTCTCCTGCTTTATTAAATGGAGGATTCATCAGAGGAGATAGGGAAGGCTAAATCATCAATAACAAATTCTTCAAATTCAGTAATTGCAATCATGCAATGGTTTACCAGATTCATAATTTATGGAAAGTCTAGTGAAAAAATTGGCAGAGGCAAACCCTTCTGCCAAATATTTCACTATTAAATTTTTTTTGGAAGCTGAGCTTCATTTTTTTCTTCTGTTTTCTTTAAATCTGGGTACAAAACTTAAAATGCAAAAACTTACTTTAATTCCAAAATTCAGTTAGTGTCAATAGTATGGTGAACACTTCCAAACTATCAGATTCCAAGAATGTGATGAAGTCCAGTGTTTGTAATCACAGCAGTATGGTCAGTCAGTGCAGAATCATAATAAAGTTAACAGGAAGAAGGTCTACAACATATGTTCCATTAAAATGTCTAGTTACTCGCCTCTAGGTGAACAATACAGGCAAGTACAAAGATTTCGTAAGCATACTAAGAAAGAAAAGTTAATTTATGAAAGAAGCTCACATATCTTACACACTGCTGCTGCAATGCTGATATTATTCCTAATTGTGTAAAGTAGAATATCAAATCCGTCACCGAGCAATGAATTTATTTAAAAGTTAACAATGGCCTTATTAACGGAGCAGAAGCATTATACCAAGAAACAGTTCTTTTTATAAATAATGTTCACATTAAAGAGAACAACACTTTAAAACTCTTAGCCAGAAGCATTTTGAATTAATTTATGGAATTCATTAACTTCAACCAGACAAGCCAATTTTAAATGAAAGCTCAGATTAATTTGGAAATTTATGCGCACAGATGTTGATCAGTACCTGCCCATGTTTGTATGTGATTAAATATAACTTTTTCAGAATTGCTAGTTCTTTACGCTGCAAAAGCAACATCATCATCAATAGAGCTAATAAAGATAATGTCACTGTTCAAATGAATACTACAGAATAAAATCATAAACTCAATGTTTTACTTACAGATAGACATGCTTATAGAGAAATCAGCAGAGATCTACCTCATAGCCAATTAAAATTTCTAGATGAAATAAGTTCAATATACTCCTCCATCAAGTTCACTACTAAACTAATATCTAACAAAGCCTTTCCTTTCAGAAACCTTTCATAATCTGTACCTCTACAGATGATATTTGATTTACTGTTGATCAAAAACCTTCTTTTACTGGCAGATAAATTCATCCTTCATCACACCATCATCCATTACCGATGATAGGTATTATCAAACCTCTAATATACAAAGCTAACTCCATCTGTTTGACTGACTCAAAATAATAATCTCTATGACTGCTAATGAATATACTTGTAAATGAGGTGAATATCCAGAGAATTATCAATAAACATCATCCCTCAAACAGACCGCAAATGGATGTTAAAAAAGTGACCATATGCTACCTTAAAAAAACACTAAAACAAATACCATGGGATCTTCACGAATTTCATCTATGCACAACTATCAAACCACTTTAAAAACTGCTCTCTATTCTACCAGCCACCAAGCAAAAATTATCACTTCTGCCATTGCCTGGTGTTATTACCTTGTTCAGTCAACCTCATTATTTCAGAGATGAGTTGTGTTATTGAAATTAGACTCCAAGATATCATCAAATTCTTTGATTGTGGTAAGACTGTCCTTTACCATGCCAATAACATTAGTCACAGATTCTATGAAATCAAACCAGGGTTCTGAAGTAAAACATATTTAAAATAATTAAAATTAACTCAATTTATATTAATTAAAAGTAAAATACATTTGATGTTTCTTCCTTGAAACATAAAACTCCATAACACCAAGCAAACCTCAACCATTCTGCTGCATGCATATCTCAAAGTTTTGGGAAGTAATTATAATTAAATGTTCATGGTTTACTTTTATTCTTATTTATTTTATTTATTTTTTCATGAATGATTTAAGTGATTTTGTACTGAATTACAAAAACTATTGCTTTCTTCAAATTCTGAGAGTTTGTTTGCTTTTTTACTCAGTTGTGACAAAGACATCAGTAATAAGCAAATGCCATGTGAGGAAGAAATACATAGGAACTAATAACATCTGTATTTTTTGGACATAACACAAAATAAAAATTCCTGTCTAAAAAAATTGGTAATGATAACTGTAAATCATCCTGCATAATAACATCATTCATGCCAAATAAATTTTGATAAAAGTATCATATGTAAGTTAGTAGAAGCCAGAGCCCTGGAGCTCCAGCCCTACTTAGATGGATTTAGGTGTTAAGGAAGAAAGGAAGATAAAAATATCAATCATCAGATGTTAACATTTAATGGAAATATAAAAAAGAAATTTCAAACATTATACCCATTAATTTATGTTGTGATGATTTACTATCATTCTATGCTCCTTGAATTACTGTATTAGCTCAAAGAAGTTCAATATTCATGTGATTAAGATAATTACAATGACAGAAGCAGTTAAACAAGAAAATCAACTTAAACAATTGGCCTTAACATGCATGTGAAGACCAACTCTTGTATATACATATCAGTATGCCGGATATGTATATAGAGGAGTATACAACAAAAAAAAGACTGATTTTTTGCAACTGCCTCATTCAAAACCTTCTTTTTTTGAGCTTAGCCACAAGGAAGGAAGGAGAGGGAAGTAGAGGGGTGAGAATAATATGCAAATATTAAATATACCTTTTTGGCAAAGTATAAAGGGAATGGCTGAGATTCATCTGAGCTTCTTCTAGTAGAGCTTTTTCTTGACATGCTTCCTGAAGAAGTGTTTCAGCAGACTGAAGATCAAGTTGAGCATCAAGCCATGATTTTAAAAAACTTTCTAATTTTGGAAGTGTAGAAAGGAGATCATCTCTATGCATAAATGAAAACAAACAAGTAAGTATATACCATTTAATAATAAATATTCATTTCTAAATTATTATAATGCTCTTTCAACCACTAATAATACTAGTTTAAACATATACCCTTCTTGTTTATAGTTAAAGACTATTTACTGAATAAGTAGAGCATGTACTACCATCCCACTGGAGAGAACAGCTGTAC
This sequence comes from Typopeltis vanoorti, assembly GCF_054136105.1. Classification (NCBI taxonomy): domain Eukaryota; kingdom Metazoa; phylum Arthropoda; class Arachnida; order Uropygi; family Thelyphonidae; genus Typopeltis; species Typopeltis vanoorti. The sequence continues at coordinate 43,886,592 of NC_143557.1, read as the reverse complement.
TTTAACCACCACACCAGAGATACTGGTAGGTCTATAGTTACACCTATCAGTCTTTGCACCACTTCTTGTGCGATGGAATTATACATTCTTTCCAATCCTGTGGAACCATCTGTGTTCTGAGGCTCAAATTATATAGCCTGGTCAAAGGAACAGCCAATTCAACTGAACACTCTTTTATTAGCATCTGTGCCGATATCGCTGCCTCTATTGCTGAATTCTTATTCAGTTTATGCAACAGTTCTAGTACTCCCTAATACCTCAGTTTCATCAACCAGCAAGCTCAATGTTGCACACATCAGGTTGGAGATTTTAGCAAAACTGGCACCCATTAGTTGAGTAATCTTTTCTGTGTCTTTCTTTCTTTCTATTACTTGCAATATAATGACAGAATTCTTTTGGGGTTGTCTTTAGCATGCCGAGCCAGTGTCTTTTCATATTCAGACTTAGCTTTAAGTATAATAGATGTAACTCTTCTGGCTGCTTCTTATAATTTTCATAACTGACATCAGTTATGCACACAATATTGTTTCCACATCAACTTTTTCTTAAGAATTAACAAGACTATATATCAATTTCACTCCAATGCTATTTATTTTTTGAACTCCAGAGACATTCTGATATTGTATCAATTAAGTACCTTTTTAAATGCTCCCCATGCACTAGCAATATCCTTCTCATCCAGTACCATAGAAAAGAACCTAGTGTGCACCTCAGTTAGTCATACTTTTTTTCTTTTTAGTTCAGCATACAACTTTTTCTGAATGGAACATCCATATACTTAGGCAATTTCAAGTCAGTACAGCATGATTGCCATCACCAACCAGAGCCAGAACAGTCATGTGTAACTTATAACACTAAAATCAGATATAACACTCTCTGACCTAGAGTTCCTCTGGCCACATGCTGTTTGAGGGAGTTGTCTTGCGAAAGCTCAATAAATTTGCTTCATTCTTTTCATGAGATTTCGCTGCTACCCAATCAATGTTCAGATAATTAAAAGACACTCATGATGATTACTTATTTCACATCCATCTGTTTATTTGGTAATGCATTTCATTTTCACTAGCATCTGATCCATTAGTTCTGTAACAACACCCCACTATGTATTTGATCTTGTTAAACTCAACTTCACCACAGATGGCTTTGAACTCACTGCCACATGGAAAATTGTTACCAGTATTGAAGTGACAGCTTTCTAGTCTAAACAGACTCAAATTATCTGATATCATTATCCCCCCTACACACAATTCTTCTATCGTGTCTATCCTTTCTAAAAATACTATATCCTATACACTCGACACCTGTAACAATAACTATTTTATTATTATTTTATTATATTCAATTTTATTTTAATTTATTTCACTTATTCTTACTTTTAGATTTAACTTTAATTTAACTTTATTTTGTAACCACCCAGTGTATGACAGTTCAAACATGTGGCACAGATCTGCAAAAAGGAACAAAATTCCATTATTCATGCAGCATAAGCACATTCATATGAATGTGCTTATGCTGCATGAATGTGTCAGTGCACAAGCACATTCATATGAATGTGCTTGTGCACTGACGATGATGTGTTAGTTTTAGGTCAAAATATTTGCAATAATAAAATTATAATTATTTATTCTTATGAATACGTGTTTCTGTTAATCTATAAGTTAGTTTTCTCTTTAACAGTGCTGTTATCCAATGATATGACTTAACCACCTTACCAATGTGACTCATAAACTCCTCTAACTTTGCAGACTACTTCCAACAAATGTTATATTAATATAACATCCTAACCAATAATATTACCTGCCCAACATGCATAAATTTACTTGGCAAGACAGAAATGATGTTCACTGTCATTTACCAACCTAGAAAAATCCACCTGCAGGAATTCTGAATCAGTTTTATTCCTTACTGCTCTACCTGGCTAAGCATGATCAGCTGTAACTGAATATACCACTTAAATCTGCCCACAATATCATTAATACAGACACTAAACAATGATGACTGAAACACACATACACAAAAAATTAGTAAGAACTATCAACACATATTACACTTTGAATCCTAACAAATCCCTGTAAGGCAATGAGAATTCAAAAAAGGCAAAACAATGACAATGAATTTCAAAATGATATGGGCCACATGCTAGTATATTATGGTACAGCAGATAGCAAGATATTTGATTTTAAAAAAATATTGCTTATGACAAAAAAATAATTATACTTTCCCAAATTTTAAGTAAGGAGAGGAAGTCATGATTCAATTTTTGAGTGATGCAATAATGTGCTCCAGCACTCTTCAAATTTGAAGTGGTACTGATGAAGTAGATAAATGCTCGACCAGAAGATTCTGGTTAGTGTTGGCTCCATGATGTGCTTAGAGTTTTGGCAAGAGGAACTCTAAGCACATCATGGTGAAACAATCATAAACAAAGGGTAGTTATCAAACTGACCATGATATGAACAGTCTGTAAAGACAAGTTTTAAACTTCAGTCACAAAATCTGTTTTTATTTTATTTTATTTATTTATTACTATAAATAAAAGTGCAGGAATTGCCAATTTAAAAGCTTAAAAGTTGAGATAAAACTGAAGACTCTTTTTGTTATAACAAAAAGAGTCTTCAGTTTTTTGATGGCATCCTTCTCTAGACTGATAACTTTATCAAAGAGAGGATACAGTTTGTTAATCTATTACTGTAATTATGTGGTTTGTTGGCATAGAAGTGATATTTTTCTGTTGAAATAAGAGGTATGTATAATTACAGTTGCTCTTCCTTTGTCACCATTGATAATAGTTAAATAGTTATTGCATCTTAGAGATTTTAATTTTTTTTTGGTGAGGAAAAGGGGGGGGGGGGGGGGGATTATTGCCAAATGAATCCCTGGGGAGTGAAAGAAAGATTGTATTGGAGTGAGAAGATATTGATCATCCACTTATATATATATATATATGTGTGTGTGTGTGTGTGTGAGTTGATTTGAGCTGCTATCTGAAGTAAAATTTTTGTCTGAGACAGTGTTTGTGTTTATTAAACGAACAGTCAAGAGAATGTCAGGATATTCAAAACTTTATTTAGCAGTAGTATAAATTAAAGATGCCAAGAAATTATATTCTTGGTTTAATCATTTATCCAATTGTAATCGAATATAAATTTGCAAGTGACATAACATCATGACTGGGCTACTTGTATATAGAGGCTAATGACTTCACATTAACTGCCTTAGTATTGTATAATGTAACACACATATCCTTATGGACATGCATTATGGGAAGCATCGCCACCCAGACTGGTTTTGACCTTTAATGAGGTCTCATCAAATCAGGTTTAAAGCTTATCACACAACCTTTCACTATTGGTTAAGAGAAGGTATTATTTCTCTTCAATCTACTTCATTCCTACCTTTCCTTTTTGTATTATCAGCTTCTACCATAGCAAAAATTTCAGGAAAACAAGTATTAATTAATAAAGAATACAACATTTTTTCCAGATAAGTCTTCTTGATGTTCTGAAATTGGTTATATTGTATTTACTCTTTAAATAACTCAATCACTGCATTATAGAAATCACATCAGATTAGTATTAGACAAGTATTCTAAAATTATTCATTATTTTATTTTATTTTTTAAATTAGATGATTAAAAAAAATTAGTGCATTGACAAGGGAAAGATAACTAGGTTACTTCAGCATGATTGTATAACCTTATCAGCCCAAATACATTATATTTAAGGCAATATTCCAAAAGATTGGTTTAGAATCCTCCTCACCGCTCACAAAAAAAAATAAAATAAAATAAAATAAATAAATAAATAATAAAGGAATATATTTGCTGAGTTACAAACCTCTTTCTTTGTGCAAGAATATGGACCAAATTATTTTTCAAACACTAATTAGCAAGCACACAAAAATCTTTACCTGTTTCTTAGCCAATCTCCTTTCATTTCTGCTACACGTATAGCAAACATAGAACATGCAATATCCCTTTCCATTTCCAGTTTTGTATGTTTTGATTCCATTGCCCATGCCTGTCTTCCTCCATACACTGCTCCTGTATATCCTCCTTCACTTCCTGGTGTCCAGTCAACTAATGGATCATACACGAATGCCTCAAGCAAAGTGAGGAGTGTTTCACGACCTTTTCTTAAAACTTTTAACACATGTTCACAAGAAACACGAAATGTACCCTGAAAATAAATATGTCAAATTCAAATGGCTTCTCCTCTATTAAAAAAGAAAAATAAATAACTTCATAATGAAAATTATACACCTAACATTTTGACATTTATGTTTGGCATCATCATGAGGAGTTTAGACAACTGGAATAAATGGGTTAGTGCTTTATATCTGTGCTTAAACAAAGAGTGAAGCAAACTTATTATTATTTAAACTTTTAGCAACCTTTTTAGCTCAGCCTTTTTTTTTAAGAATAGTAATTTTTACCATTTAAGTTAAAAAAAACAAAACAATACAGCTTATATAATGATTTTAATGGGGAACATAATAACAACAAGTGACTATTTGTAGAAAGCATCAGCAGAGCTCAAGTACTGATATTATTGGACGTAAGACTCATTCTCTGCCTGTAGACAAAGGATCTTTAAATAATAGGAAGTATACAAATTTGGATTCAGAATACCACACTTTTATTAATGAAAGAACAGCAATTATAAGACCAAAATTTGAAACAAGCTATCAGTAATGGGAATCTTGTTCTTCTTCTTCGTCTTCTTCTGCAGCTTTTTCCCACTTAAGTAGGGTCGCTGTTTGTAATGAGCCTCCTCCACAACCTCCTGTCTTGGGCTGTAGCCACATCCAAGTTCATCCTCAAGTCCTCCACAACCAACTTCCTCCATCACTTCTTTGGCCACCCGTGCTTCCTCCTTCCCTGCACATCCATCTGCATGATCTTTCTTCCCACATACTCTTCCTCTCTCCTCATCACATGACCAAACCATCTCAACCTTGCCTCCTGCATCTTTGCTCCTAAGTTCGTAACTTTCACCGTTCCCCTTACATAGTCATTTCTCAGATAATCCTTTCTGGTCACACCACACATCCACCTAAGCATTCTCATCTCCGCTACCTACATCCTGCTGATGTTATTTTTCCTCAGGGCCACAGTTTCCATAGCATACGTCATAGCTGGTTTCACTACTCTCCTGTACATTTTGCATTTTAGATTGATCGGCACCCTCTTATTGCATAGAACTCCAGTCATATCTCTCCAGTTCCTCCATCTTGCTTGTATCCTGCATTCCACTTCCTTCTCAGCCTCACCATCCTCTTTTATTATTGAATCTAAGCATCTAAAGTCACTGACCTTCCTGATGGCATTTCCTTCCAACTCCAGATCTGTCTCCTGGCTGCCATCCACATTGCAACACATATACTCTGTCTTACTTCTGCTCAGTCTCATACCTCTCTCTTCCAGTACTTTCCTCCAACTTTCCAGTTTAGCTGCCACTTCTTCTCTTGATTCTGCACACAGCACGATGTCATGTGCATACAACTTATCCAAGGCGAGTCTTCTCTCACCTCCTCTGTCACCACCTCCATCACAATATTAAACAGGAACGAACTTAATGCTGACCCTTTATGCTAGCCAACTGTCACTGGAAAACTTTCTGTCTCTCACAGGCAGGTCCAAACTCTTGTCCATTCCTGCACCAGCCTGACATTCTCTGGTACCTTCTTCTCCCTCAGACACCTCCAGACGTCTTGCCTTGGTACTCTATCATACGCTTTCTCCCGATCTTCTCTTGTGCGTGCATGAGCATGCGTGTGTGTGTAAATCAACCATAGTTTGCAAATATAATGATACAAATGCAGTCAGCACGATCACGTATCTGGCACCATGGAAATGTATGCTTTGGATTCAGACATTTGGGTGTATGTAGAGAAGGAAAAGAGAACGTTGTTCAATTGGGCCAAGCAGATGTAAGTATAAGAAAAAGTCACACGGTAACCAATGTCTATAAACAAATGCCAGGGGGCATCAGGAACAAAGGGGTTCATTTGTTGCTGTAGTGAATACATTGTGGCCTAAAATTGTTGGTATTACTGAAACTTGGTGTACAGTCAGATGAAACTTGGATCAAGCATATGTGTTGTAGTATGTATTGGCAGGACAGAACAGACAGGAGAGGAGGAATATTACTAATGATATTCAATGATTTGAGACAAGTTAGGATAGCAATACATGAAAGCAACAATAGTAATTATGTTTTCCATCCAGTAGCCAGCCTGAGGCTAGCTGGTATGAAGTGGAGGTTAACACAATAAAATATATCTGTTGCAACAGACCTGGGTTCAGTTGCTGGTGATGATGAAATGCAGTGCCAAACCTGATTTGTACTGAGTGAGTATATATAATTAAAAGAAGACTAAATATTTCCATTAACTCCAGCTTGATGGAATATAATTTTATATAGTTGACTCTAACTATAATGAAAATATTAGAGATAATGAGAATAGTTTATTGTGGTGAAGAGTTTGCTTTGGTAAATTTCCTTTAGAATGACATTGATCTTTTGACTATAAGGCAAGAAGGTGTCCCAGTTAAGCATGTGACTTGTCTTAGCATCATATATATATGCTCAAAAACAGAGCAATAAATATCGTCACAGAAGAAAAAGATCTACTTGATGAGCTCTCACTCATATCAAAAACTCTATCCAAAAAGGTTATCCACAAAATATAATTCAAAAGATTCTCTATAGAAAAAGCTCACAGTGACAACCTCAAGTGACACAGTACACATCGTCATATCTTATGCAGGTTTAGTCTCCACCAAAATAGCAAAAATCATTAAGTCTTTCAACATCAGGGTTGCCTTTAACTGCACGGTACATGTTAAGATCTCCTAAGGACAGCATCGCTTTCTACAAATATGCAGGAGTATACAACATCCTATGTTCCTGTGGACTGAATTATGTAGGTCAAACATCACGAAGCCTAGAAATCAGAAAAAAAGAACATATCAGAGATGTCAACAACAACAGAACAAACACCTCAGGATTAGCCCATCATTTCTCAATTTTGAGCCATTCCAATGATTGGAACAACAGCTCCATGCCAGGTACATGTTAAGATCTCCTAAGGACAGCATCGCTTTCTACAAATATGCAGGAGTATACAACATCCTATGTTCCTGTGGACTGAATTATGTAGGTCAAACATCACGAAGCCTAGAAATCAGAAAAAAAGAACATATCAGAGATGTCAACAACAACAGAACAAACACCTCAGGATTAGCCCATCATTTCTCAATTTTGAGCCATTCCAATGATTGGAACAACAGCTCCATGCCGTACATTGAAGAAGATTTCAAATGTAGAAACTTTAAAGAAGCTGCAGTGGTACTCCGTACAGCAGACAATCTCAATAGAAATCAAGGCATGATATTAAAAGACATTTGGAAAAGCTTTATAAATTCACTATGTTCAACAGAACTGAATTACGCAAAAAAACTATAAAACGAGATCTACTAACAATGATTAATTCTCCACGCTTTATGCTCTTAATGTCGCACATCCTTTTCAAGTTTTTTTAACTGACTTTAAGGTCGTTACTGCATTCTTCTCTTGTAGCATTTAATGTTAGTGTAACCATTCTCGTCCTGAAGAAGCCAGACAGACCCAAGCTCGCGAAACTGGTTGATGATTGTATACATATATTTATTAAGAATCATGATCCAATAAAATCCAAAGAAAATGTCTGATATTTAGACTTAATCATCATTTACAAATCATGAAATAGAAGATACAGTCTATCTAAAATAGTTATGAAATGAATTTAAGAACATATATAAAAATAATGCATAAGAGGAGAAATAGAAACTAATCAAGAAGTTTAATAAGGATACAGACATACAGAAATGTTTTGGAAGAATTTGGAGAAAAGCACAAAGCTAATAATAATGGTAAACGACTGCTGGATTTCTGTTCAGGACATGGATTAGTTATTACTAACACCATATTCGAAAATAAAAATGTGCATAAATTCACATGGAGAGAAAATGCAAGAAATAAGCAAAATCTTATTGAATATATATGTTATAGTTGAGAGTGATGTTTTCCCAACAGTTAAGGACACAAGAGTATACTGAGGATTTGAAATAGGAAGTGGTCACTATTTAATTTTGAGCAGGATAAAATTGAATTTCATATTGAAAAGAAGAGTGTTTAAAAAGTTTCAAAATTAATCAAGGTTGAGAAACTTCCAGAGATGAACTGTAGACTGAAATATACAAACATCATTGAAGAAAAAATGAAAGAGTTTGAAAGTAAGAACCAAATCTTGGAGATTCAGACACAAAACTCAAAGAAAGCAATGACTGATTGATTCAGCCAGAGAGGCATGTGGAGAAGTTATCTATATAGGATAGAAAAATCAGAACTCCATGGTGGAATCATGAAGTTAAAGAGGCAAACAAGGAAAAGAAGAAAGCAGATCACAAGTTCTTGGCAAGTAAGTCAGCTTGTGCTCTTAGAGAATACAGAAATACACTGTGTAAAACTAGCTAAACAAAAGTCATGGGAAGAATTTAGTAAGAACAAAGAAAATAAATACATAGAAGGTGGCAAAATATTCTCGAGGCTATTGAAAAAAGTTTATAAATGGAGGAAAGAGTACTGTAAAAGAAAGGATAACAGTGATATGAAAACGGAAGATAAAAATATTCCAAATGTTTGAAAGAATGCTAAATGAAACAAGCAGAGTCAGGATGGTGGTACAAAACTCCCAACAGGAATGCAGTCAGAAATACATATCCATACTTGAAGTACACACAGTCATAAAAAAAAAAAAAAAACCCTGAAATGTGGAGAGGGAGCTAGAATACATCAAATTCAACCAGGAAATGTTCAAATATGGAGGTATAAAAGTAGTTTTACAATGGCTGCATTGCATAATTCAGAAGATCTGGTCAGAGGGTCAAATTCCAGATGACTGGACAAGAGCTTTCATAGTAGATATCTATAAAAAGGGAAATAAAACTGAATGTGGGAATTACAGAGGTATATTTATTTTCCTACTGAGTGTTCCTAGTAAGATTTATGCAAGCATACTTGAGAAATGGATAAGAAAAATTGTGGAAGGGAAGCTTGGTGAAGTACAAGCTGGATTCAGAACAGATTTTCACTTTAAGACAAAATGCTGAGAAATGTCGAGAAGATAACATTTAACATTTGTATTTAAGTTTTGTTGACTGAAAAAGGTATATGACAAGGTGCCAATAGGAAAGTTTTCAAAATGCTAAAGTTATATGATGTAAATTGGACATTATATTGAGCAATGCATAGTCTCTGTCTTTAAGCAGTTAAAATTGAAGGAGATACAGAAAGATGGTTCGAAGTTGAATCAGGTGTAGGAGAAGGGTGCACATTATATTCATTGTCATTCATTACCTATATGCACCACATTATGAAGGAGAGTGCTATCAAATCTGATATCAAAATTGGCAAAGTTGGTGAATCTTAGCTCTTTACTTTATGCAGATAATGTTATACTTTTGGATAAATCCAGAACAAGTCTGAAAGACTCCCTGACTAAATCGAATAATTGTTGTAATAAATTTGGTATGAAAATCAGCAATAAAAAGACAAAGATACTGAAATGGCAGAAACATTGAAAACATCAACAGTATCCTGAATGATGAGCCTAAAGAACAAGTAAAACATTTCAGCTATTTAAGCACAATTTTGATGAAGATGGTAAATTAAATATGAAAATAGACAACAGAATTAGCAAAGCTAGTATGATAAGAAGACAACTGAATTAATTTATATGAAATAAAGAAATGAGGTCACTTAAGGATCAAAGTCAAATAAATGGGAAGAGTCCTCAACACAAGAACTGACTGATGTGTCCGACCTAATGTCGAATCCACACCTTAATGCAGTGTGCCCTGTTAGTAGGTATCTACTCGGTACTGAACAAATGAGGACAGGTTGGCAATTTGGGATTTAGCCAACCAAATTATACTCTCTATTGGCTTAAACCACAAATGCATATGATAATACAACATGATGGGATTTCATTCCAGCTGGGGCGTCGTCTGGTTTAACAAGGGCCCCTGCTGTTTTCTTCAAGGAAATAGGGCAAACAGTGAAAGTCACTACTGGAATAAACTCCAACTCAACATCTAGAAGAAGAAATCCAACATCCAAAAGACTGAAGATAGGAACCATTCATATAAGGAGAATTAAAAGAAAGAAAACTAAACTAGCAGAAGAATTGGAAAAGTAACACATGGACATAATTGGCATTACTGAGACAAAGAAGAAAAAACAGGTGAGATGTTAGTAAATACTAAGTATAAGATGTTATTTACAGACAATAATGATCAAGGAAAGGAAGGAGTAGTGATAGCATTCAACACCAAAAATGAAGATAAACTTCTTGATTGGAAGTCAAAACTAAAAATTCAAATGTATACCACAGTAATTAAATTCTAATAATATGTAGATATTTTGTCTTAAGTATCTTAAGACATCATCAGTATAGTTATTATAAACAATACTAGGAATTATATTCAAAGGAACAGTTAGTGTACAAGCTTGCACTGGAATACTCTTTGAGGAATTTAAAAAACAAATTAGATGTAATTTTAAAGTCAAATTAAAAGATATCTGATAAATTTATTTTATACAATTGAGGATAATAATTTCCCAGACTTTTGGGATAGTGAGATGGTCATTACAGTTCAGATTGGGTCTGTGAGGTAAGGCTTCAGCACTTTCTTTGTATAATGCTCATGTTTATATAAGGGTAGCAGCTTGGTGTTTTTCCATTGGATCCTATGGTTAGGGTTTTTCAACTCCATGTTTTGCGAGGCCAGATTTGTGCACTTTGATAAGACAGATGTGGTCTTGATGTTCAGAGATGTGTTTACTTATAGATCTTCCTGTTTGTCTGTATATCTTACAAGAACATGGAACTTCATATATGTCAGGTAGCATCATAGGTGAGAGTTTGCATTTCTTCATAATTTTTGACAGACGTTCAAAGATGCCTTTGATATGGTATCGGAGTCCTACAGGCTTCTTGTTGTCTAGGTTGGTGAGTATGGAAGTGAATGATAATTTTTTGTTTTTAAATTGTATCCATTTAGTAAGGCTGCATCTTTTATAATTTCCAATTCTTGTTTTAAAGATTCTTCAGAGATACAAAATTTGTGTGCTCTGGATACCAAAGATTTTATGATGCCATATTTTTCAGATGGATGGTGAGCCTTATATAAACAACCTTCATCCTTGCATCAAATTCACACTAGAAAAAGAATCATCACAAGTCATCTCCTTTCTTGATATATGCATCCAATGAAAACAAGATGGTTCCATTTCCATTTCCGTCTATCGTAAACCAACTTCTTCAGATTGTTACGTCCAGAATTCATTGGCTCAACATCCATATGCTCGTACCTCTTGACCCTGAGGGTACACTCATGGTTTATCATTGGAGTTTCATCAACGGTCCTCCTCCCTGAAGTTCTCCGTGCAGTTCACAAGGCACGTCTGCCGATGTATCCTGCAGTATAGCAGGCCATGCTCCCTGTAATTTCAAGCCCAACCGACTGAGATATGATGGATAAACATCAAAGATGAAAACAAAATCTCCCCCAATTACCTACTAGTGTAAACAACAGGCAGCTGCCAGTAAAGCAAGAAAATCTGGAGAGGCTTTTGCTCATCAGGGCGATGTAACTCGATGACGATGAACACAGCAACAGACAATCAGTTGGTTCCATTTAAATTGTTAACTTTATTATTTTTTTGTCTGATTATTATAAAATTGTGACTACAAGTGTCATCCATAATTCTTTAGAATGTTGTTTAGCAGTTCACAGAACTCTGTTTTTCGCTGCAGGTTTTGGCAATGAATGTGCATAACCTCTGAGAAAGCTGAACCTGCTCAAAGTAATGCACAAGTAAGAACAGAGTGCTATGTCTGTTTAATTGCATGTTCTAATAGTCAGTTTGATTGTTTTGCAGTATGAAAAAATTCAGCCACATCCATATGAGACCAGATAACTCACCTTCAGCTGAAAAGCCCTGACAAAGGTTTCTTGCATTCTTATACAGGATTTGAACCCTGGTTTTTCTAACCAAACAGTATTGCCAATACTGAGTGATTTGAATGGGTCTCTTACATTAACACAAATGAGAACCATACGTATAATCTGGTTTTAAAAATACATTTACATCCCACATATTAAAGATGCTTAAGAAAATAATTAACAGAACCCTTAAAAAATACAGAATGATAACCAGATTCAGCCATCCAAAAAAAACCTGCAGTCTTGTTATATTTTTCCAGTAATACAGAAGTACAATAAAAATAAGCAATTTACTGTTATTGCCAAACAGGCCACATGGTAGCTAGGAATAATGTGGAAATTTAGATAAGTTATCTGTATGGCAATAAATTAAAATTATCAGAAAATGCATTAGCTATTGATCACGAAATTGAGTAGAAAGCTGTCTAATATAAACATATGCAGTAAATTATGAGTTGCACCACGAAAGCTGATAAACCTATATGAGTAGCTTTAGTACTGTGAGTGGACTAAGAAGTTTTTTCAATTAATTCTTCTTTTACATAATCTAGTTCCAATAAACATGGTAGTCATTTCACATTGAGTGATGAAATTCATCTCCCATGTAAAGGTTATTATAAACATCCAGCTCACAGAGGAACCTGTTGGTTGGAGAGTGGACACTAATCAGTTGTAAAACTATTTCTAAATGGACTATGCATGACAACCAAGATTATAGAAATGTATGTCATTTCTCACCTAACAAAACTTGAATTAGGAAGTAGATTCTTAACCATAATGGAATTATGGACAAACTTCTCTGGATTGCAAGCTACATTATTATTATTTTTTTTTAAAAAAAAAAAATCCAAAATCCGATCTAAACTGCATAAATACAATTCACTTAGTAATAGTTATATGACAAACTCCATGGAACCTGAATACTCATCATGTGGGAGGCTCACACTAACCATTACTCACATAATCTCTATTGTAACTTTCTTTAAAATCATCATTAAGAAAGTACACACACAACCATCTCTCACAAACCATTCCACTCATTTACCAATCTTCCAAACAAAGATCTAGTTCTTGTGCCCTTGGTACTGGAAACAAACACTGGAATCTGCTGCACAGATTCCAGTGTTATCCCTTGCTCTCATCCTTTTGTCGTATACTGAAAAAAAGTTCTTCTACACAAATACTACACAACTCCTTTAATAAGCCCTTTTATATAGTTTCTATTGTATCCCTTCTTTTGTGCTTATCATATAAATTTTACAAACACAAACTTCTCTATTAGGGCAGCATTACACAGACCAATCACCATACTAGTCATTCACTTATGAATTCTCTCTCTCTCTGTCACTTCCACAACCTGAAGAAAGCAATGTAACCAAATCTATGTTCTGATGTTGTCATATTAAAGCATTATAATTAATGCTTTGATAGGATAATAACCACCTTACCCCTGCTTGTCAGGATGTGTCTTAACATATAAATGATCTTTTGAGTTATTCTACCAACTTTTATAATATATGTTCTGTGAACTCCAAATTAATATCTCACCTAAAATCCTTAGCACTTCACAAACTTCCTATAGTGCAATCCCATCAATAAGACAGGATTCTTTAGTCCAAAGAATGTTATATCGATATAAAAATATGCCATATTAAGCTGACAACTATTATCCATTCTCCATATGGTCATTTTTTTAAAAAAATTCTGCAGGATCTCAACATCATCAGTAAACAACTGGATATTAATCTCGAATAATTTCCTATATCATGCAAAAATGAAATAGAAACTGCACAAGAACATAACCTAGAAGCAGACAGCTGGTCACTGCCTTCTCCTGGATTCTACTTCTCCATACATTCCACTTCTCTTTGTTGACTATCCATCAGCCATCCTCTTATCTATAGGGTGATCAAAATTAAAGAATCACAGAATCACTGGAGAGCCATCCAGGGATCCAAATGCTGCAGAACTTTGCAGGAATACATTGTGCATTACGCAGAAGCGATGTCTGTGGGGAGAAGGGGAATAATTCAAAAATTCACTACCAGAGGTGCTGTATGGTGTACTGCATGTAGATATTGTAATTTTTCAGTACATGTAAGAAAGAGAAAAGCAAAATAAGCATAAATAATACATTTTTATTCACTTCTATTTTGCATTCATGGGCTGTACTGTTTAATATGCTGCCCTTCATGGTATGCCATAAACTGCATCCTTTGCGCCATGTGTTCAACAGCTGGTCATGACTGATGTTGTGCAAATGTTGCATTATCCTGTCATTCAGCTCTGGCATGTTATCAGGATGATCCGGATAAACCCTGTCTTTGAGAAATCCCCAGAGCCAGAAGTCACAGGTGGTCAGCTCAGATCAGGTGAACAAGTGGCCATGCAGTGGGAAATGCATTGCTGATCCCTCTGGCTTCTTGCTTGAAGAACTTCCTTTACACATTGACTGATACATGGAGGGGGGGGGGGGGATCATCCTGCATGAAAATTACTGAATTCATGCACAGGTGCTGCTGTAGCTATGGCACAACAAAATTATTTATCATAATCCGATACCTCTCGGCAGTAATTGAGCAAATCACAGGACCTGAATGGTGAATGTCCTCAAAGAAGAATAGTCCAATGATAAATGAAGCTGTAAACCCAAACCAGACAGTAAAATTTGGTGAAAATAAAGAAATCTGTTGGATTGCATGAGGGTTTTACATAGTCCATAACTGGCAATTGTGGGTATTCACAGCTGTTTAGGTGAAAGTGAGCCTCATGTTCTCCCTACAAAATCATCCACATCTACGCAGAGACTAACTCCACTTGCGAAAGGAATGTTAATGCGAATGTAAGTTGCCTTTCAAAATCCTGGTGGATGCAATTTCTGTGTCATGGTTATACTGAACATCCTAGACAGGATTTCAAAAGCAGCTGAGTAATTAAAATTTAGAAATACAGAATCTTCCATACAGTTGTGTAAAATGAGGACTACATCACATTCATGTGTCTATATGACATATGGACTGCAGGAAACCCATATTCCACAAGATCTTAAACAGGGATACCCTAATTCTGATCACCCTGTATATTCCAAGCTTTTATCCATCCCATTTACTCTAGTCGCTGTAATATAACATAATTCCAAGTGGTTTCCTGTCAAACACCGTTATTCATGGCCTGCTCCATATCAGCAGTAGTAACTGCATTCACTTACTGTGAACTGATTGGTCTGAGACTTCTGCCAGGTCTAACTCCCAACAATCTCATTTCTTCGAAACAACTAATCACTTGTAACAGTGGAAATAGTAGACCTCATTAACATTTGTTCAGGAATTAAACTCATGGAGTGCAGCAGGAGCATTGCAATTGCTTAAGTAGTACAGCTTCACTAGCAAAGCATGTTGGGACGAGGTTAAGTGCCATCACAAATTCCATGTATTTGGTGCTTACAACCACCTCTGGTGGTGAATTTTAGAACTACTCTTCCCCCCCTCCCCTCAGATACTGCTTCTGCATGATACACAATGCATTCTTGTCAAGTTTTGCAGCATTTGGATCATTGACTCCACAAAGTCTTAAAGAGGGATACCCTAATTCCAATCACACTGTATATTCCCAGATTATATCCATCCCATTTTCTCCATTCTACATAACATAACATACTTCCATGTGGCTTCCTGTTAAATGACTCTGCAAAGGTTGAACAATATCACAGTGTAGCCTTTTTTACTTTATCTAACTAAACAGTTACTTTATGATACAAAGTAAGGAATATTTACACCAATTACTGGAAATTCATTACTACCTTCTATATGGATTTATGAAACATCATTCTACAAATGAGGACTACTTAAACATTTTATGTTATGGTGTACTAACTATAAGATCGAGAAAAGTAACAGTTAACTTTTGCTGCCTAGTGAATTCACAGGATTAAAAAGAATTAATTTTTAGTTCTAGTTTCATATCGTGTGTGTTCACTATATCAAATCAAAATACATGATAACACTATTGATTAAATGTCGAGTTATTAAAATTTAATTAATAAAGATAAATTTATTTTCTCTCAGCACTGTTACTCCCTAAAAATTTAGGAATTTTCAATGCTCAGTATTCATCCAGACTTATGAAGTGGAACAAGAAAACTACCTCAATTCCAGTTACACCTAAAGTTGTTTCTATATTTGGTGTCATTCTAAATGGAACTTTTTCTGGAAC
This sequence comes from Typopeltis vanoorti, assembly GCF_054136105.1. Lineage (NCBI taxonomy): Eukaryota > Metazoa > Arthropoda > Arachnida > Uropygi > Thelyphonidae > Typopeltis > Typopeltis vanoorti. The sequence continues at coordinate 43,870,328 of NC_143557.1, read as the reverse complement.
TCTCAGATTTTTACCCTTGTCAAAGCACACGTTATAGTCAATGTGGACAACCTGAAAGATAAGATATCAGGAAAACATTGGTTTGTATTTAAGATTTTTACAGTAGCAAGATTCACATCTATGTATCTAATTGTACATATTTTCAAGAAATCACATGGCAGTGCTAATATCAAAGTACATCTCTTAATTCAATATAATCATATTACTATAAATTATGTAACAGGTATTGAAAAAAATTTTACTGAAAGAGTTGCAACTTACATTCTGTACAAACGTTTTGTGCCAGCCCAACACAGAAGCAGCACACAAATGGTAATGAGAAATCAGAGGTAACAAAAATAATCTGCTTCCTAAAGATATCCAGACATCCAAAAGTTATCATGCTATGACAGGATACAAATCATAAAGATGCCAAGGCATTATATTCTTGGTTTCATCCTTTATCCAAGTGTAAGCATACAAAGTCTGCACATGAAGTAACTTTACAGCTGGGCTACTTGTATACAGAGACTAATTACTTCACATCAACTGTTTTATATCTCATAATGCAATGCACATATCCTTCAGAGATGTATAATGATATGCATTATGTGAAGGGCCACTACCCAGACCAGTTTTGATCTTTATAGAGGTCTCATTAGTGTGAACCAGACCTAGAAGTGTCACCACCTCTGGGTCTGCCTCCCACTGATGAGACCTCAATAAAGGTCGAAACCGGTCTGGATAGTGGCCCCTTCTCTTAATGCATAGCATTATACATGTCCGCAAGGAGATGTGCTTTGCATGGTGAGAGATACTGAGACAAGGAGTGATGAAAGCTTGGTCCACCTTTGCTCTGAGTTGCCAACAGTTGCATCACCTTGCTTCAGTCCTGAAGATATTTTCAGGGACAAACTTTGTTTGCTCACACTTGGATAAAGGATTAAACTAAATTTATTATGTTTGGTCTTTTGACTAAGTACTGTTAAAAATTGCATATTTGCAGGGAATGCTAGGGAAAAAAAATTACAGAAAAAAGGATTACAAAAGTAGCACATAAAAAAATAAATAAATGATGCTAAAGCGAAATTTTTTCTCCCTCAGGAGGGAGGGAGATTATGCAAGAAAATATTAGAACCAATTCAAGATGCTTTATCTAGCCCCAGAGGACTGAGATTAAACGTCGTGGAAACTATGACATCATTATGATAAACAGTGATATCATTATGATATGAAATAAAGTTCTAACATGATATTCTGGGTACAACCTAAGTGAACAAGAAAAATGATCCAAAGATTCTAAGAATCCATATCACTCGCATCTGTTCACTTGCCATTAGGACTGACATCACCAGCATTTATTCTGATGCTTTGCCATGATATTGAAACTGGCAGTTTTGCAACTTACTGAATACATGAAAGTATATTATGTTTTTAACCTCTGTGGTTTTCCAGAAAGGACAGGATGTAAATGAACAGACTGAAAGCTAGAGTTGTTCTCAGAGAAAACAAAGTTACAATCCAATGTTAATAATCCAATATTTTCTTGGTTAGTAATGTGCTTGCGACAGATAATTTTTGATTGTGCCATATAAAAAGAACAAGATAAATTCATTTTGTACAACAACTTATATTGACAGTAGACTGAACCTGCTGCAATTCAGTCTGCATTTATTTTGCAAATATGTCATTGGAAAGAAGTGATAAATAAATCACAGTGAGCTACATGACATTTAATCCTTATGACAGATTCATCAACCAGGTACTAAGTGCAAGTAACAGAATAATCAATTGTGAAGCACTTCCTATATTAGGCAGAGGTTTAACGACAAGATAATACACAGAACTGCAAATAATGGGCACTGGAATTATGGACATCACACTAAATATTCTATCATTAATAAATGTAAATAAAAGTTGCAGAGTTAATGCAGTGAGAACAGAATGTGAAATATAAAAACATGCATCAATCATTTTCTCATGATCTTCTTAAGATGGAGAGCAACAGACTAATTAGAAGATACAATTAGAATAAAAATAACTTAAAAACAGAAATGTTGATATGATGATTTACCTCCCCAGTTCCAAAATCCACAAGAACATTATCGAGATGACGATCTCCCAATCCAATAATGTATCCTATCATTGACATCACTGCAGTAGAATGGTTATATGCTTGAGTTACTTCCCACCATTCTAGAGCACTGCTAGAAGAACACCACAGCTCCCTAAATATAAAACTCTATCAGAAACACTGAAACATAATAAAAAGATGATAGTTAATGAAAATAATTAATCACACCAGCATCCAAAAATAGGGTGACATTGAGTGATGGAACTAACCTGCTTACCAACAATAGACTAAATTAGATCTGACTAATGTAAGATTTTAATTTATATTAAAAGGGTAAATAAAAAGACATACCTGGCTATCTGTTTTTAAAAGACTGGGATGACAAGATATTAAGCTAACCTTGACTAGTCCCAAAATGCACGATATGAAAAAGATGTTGAAACAGCAACAATTTAGGTGCTGTTCAACACCTGTTGCTAAACACCAAAAATTTGGGCAACAGTTACTTTAACATCAAATTATTACTTGTTTCTTTTTCAACAATAGATGGCACCAAGTAGGACTTTAGTTCCTTGTGTAGTTTTTTACGATTTTTTAAACTGGTCCTGCTGTTAACTAAATTGTTGCTGTTTGTGTGACCTACTTTTTGTACTCTGAAGATGTTGGATATATTATCAGTGAAATATCAGCTAATAAGTTAAATAATTATTTATTATTTTCTTATTATTCTTCTGTTGTGAATTAATAGATTAAATAAATTAGCATCATATTGGAAGAAAAGTATGCAAAAAAGTTCTAAAAAGAATCAATGTTCAGCAGCTTTTAGAGATGAATTGTAAACATAAAGACACAGAACACAAAACCACACCTTAGAATTTCACCGGTACACTATAGACAATTCAGTCAAAGAGGCACATGGTAAGGTCATCTGCTCCAATCACCAACAAGAAAAGATGAAAGTGTATCAAAAGTTTCTGGTAAGAAAGTTAGCGTGTGTGCTCTGAGGGAGAATACCAGAAAAAAAGAGCGCTAAGTTATGTGTAAAACTATCTGTGGAAAAGTCATTGGAAGACTCTGTGAGAAATAACAGAGAAAATAAATATCAGGAAAGTGGAAAAATATTCTGGATGCTATCGAAAATGCTTACAAATGAATTACAGATGATATGTGTGCCATGAAAACTAATATAAAGTTATTCTAGATGCGAGGAGTAAGTATTCTGAAAGATTTTATGTGAAGCAAACAGTGACTCTGGGGTTACAGAAAACATTCAAGGAGAATGCAATAAGGTGTGTACATATCAAATACTTGAGGCAGAAAAAGAATTTTATGATAGCCACACTGCCAGATGATTTTAATAGAGTCTTCATATTACTCATTTATAAAAAGGGAAATAAAATTAAGTGTAGAATTACAGAGGAATATCCCTAATATGTGTTTCTGATAACATTCATGCAACCACAAAACCACACTACAGGAATATGCATATACAGTAAATCTGAATAATTTAAATAGGTCTGGGGAGGAGGGAAGAAGAACTTGATCTGACCAAGGGTCAATCAATTAGTAGTACATTAGTAAACAGAATTTTTTTACAAAGGATACGAAGTTACCTATGTGGGTGTGTGTATGTGGATAAGGACAAATTATTTTACTTTATACTGAGGACATGAAAACAGAAGCGTCTATGCTATCAACCACTTAACATGCTGACATGCAGTTATCAGTAAGCTGAAATCTTATATAAACCATCGCAAGGTTACAGTTTATTAGCCAAATTATAATTTTTTAAAAATAATTGAAGAACTTTTATTTTGTGTACTGGTGGAATCATGATCTATAATATCTATAATCAGAGAACGATATCATATCTGTTAAGTAGAATGATCTTTTAGAATACCATGCATTTTTATCTTTTTCTTTTTTTGCCCTGTTTGATTTATTATGAACATCATGATTAACAGTAAACAGATACTGGTCTCTGTTACTATTAATACAGAATACTATTCAGGAGGAAATTCAGAAGTTTAGAGAAGTAAAATAACACAGGAAGCCTATCTTGCAAAATTACAGTGATCAGTCTCTCATCATACTCTTGATAAAGTATTCCTCTGCAATGTTGTAGCTTTAAAAAAGCTCAGAGAAACATCCCATAAGTGGACATGACTGCCAATGGTAGAGAACGCCTCAGCAGATTTCCAAGAGATTCTACAGATACACATGCATTAAAACAAGGGCAATTTTGTTTAGTTCTAAACCACAACTCAGTAACATTATAAAGCTGAGGTTGTAGCATTAATGAACATATACAACAACAAAGGGTTTCCACAGTTATGTGAGCAATTATTAGGATAACAGAATCTACCACAAAACCCCAATACCGAAAGATTTTTGGAGGCTCAAAGATGCAATAGAATCATATGAATATAAAAGAGATGAGATCAACAGTAGAGAGAGAAAGAGAGAGAGAGAGAGATTATAACCAATAGCTTTGTAAAGTGAGACGGTTTGACTGCTATTTGGATGGGATAGGTATTTCCTGCTTGTAATTCTTTCAAAATCTGTTTCAGATGAGATAATAATTTTCTTACAGCTATTCTAGGGTTGGATATAAGCAGCCAAGAAAGGCAGAGTTTTAAATGATCATAATACTTTTGGCATAATCAACAAGGGGAAAAAATGCATTTATTAAACTTACTAATATTTTGCTAGTTTTCTACCAGCATAATCAGAGTGCAATGATAACTGTGACAGGCGCACAGCTCTAAACCAAGTAATGGTAGAAACAATTTACATTTAAACTGTAAGTGACAACTAATGCCCTTACATGGCACCCTTTATGGGTCAGATAACTACTAAGTTGAGTTAGAGAAGTCTGGCAACAAATGATATCCAGATAGGCATTTGGATAGGTTAAAAGAATAGTCTCCCAGATTTTTGGTAAATTAATGAAACCATACTTGTTGAGATTTGGAGAGGCTATTCTTAGAATCAGCTTCATAGCTTATGCTGATTCTAAGAATAGCCTCTCAGACCTGTAAGGATTTCTATGTTAAAAAGATGTTTTTTTCCATCTGATCCTAAGTACAGTACACGGTCTGCCAATTCTGACTTGCCATACAGATAGAATGGAGATGGTATATATTTGGCATGATGATTTGCAAAGAACATTGGCTATTTTTTTCTGATATACCTTTAATATGAAATGGGAATGGTTTTTGATGCAATTCTGTATGTTGGGTGTAGGAGAGATGGTGGTGGTGGTGGGGATCATGCCACTTTCAAACTATTTATTCAACCAGCTACTTCTATACATTCTCCTAAAGATTGACTACATCATCATGAACATCTGGAAGTGTATAAAGTTACTCATGCCTGCACATAGGATCAGATGGAGAAAAACATAATTTTTTTTACATAGAAAAGTCATTACAGGCTATTCTTAGAATCAGCATTAGCCATGAAGCACTCTTGGTGTTGGTTATACCGTTAAGCATTATTATGATTAATGAAAAAATACCTAGGCCTTTCTTTATGGGGTTTTAGATGGGAGTCAGTTATGGTACGCTCAACTGTTCGCTTTTACTACCTTGGAATGAATAAAAAACATTTTCGTAAAGGAATTACTCGATTACTGCAAAAGAATATCAATACTCAATATTTTAATATTGAGTGACAAAGTATTTTTCAGTACATAGGTCCATAAACACTCCAATCGGGTCAATGAGGCATAGAAGTTAGGAAGATGATCCTACTTGGCAGTCTTATAATGCTGGACACGTGGGTGAGCATGTTGTTCTACTTGAGAAGAAACGAGACTCGGCTGTCACTGAATTACCTAGACGAAAAATAACATTCACAGTGAAAACTTAGAAGGATCACTAGTAGGCATTTTGTCAATTTGTGAAAATTCACTATGTGACAGCAAGTGTCTCAGCATCTCCAACTGCTTGATCTGTGTAGTTTAAAGAGGAAAGGCCATTTGTATTGTGATCATTAAAATCCCCAAGAGAGATGACCATGTTGTTAGTAAAGTAGGACTGAAGTACTCAACATTTCAAGAAAGAAATTAAAAAAATTAAGAATGGTTGGTAGTATTAAGAGTGATACACAATAAATGAATTGAACAGACCTGGGTAGAGAGATTTTCACAAAGAATGTCAAAATCAGAAAATTTGAAGTTGGACCACTTTTGATTCAATGATCAAGGAGTGTCCATGACTTATTTTTCACGGTATTAACAACACCACACACACACTTTTATCACAAAGATGTTTTATTAACGCTTATATTTCGCTGATTTTCAACTCAGCATCATCAGAGCACAACACACTGTTATACGCGACAGTGAGTAAGTGAAACAATATAATTGCAAAAGACAAAAGATCTAAAGTCCTATTTTTGGCGCCATCTATCAAGAAAAAAAAAAATGCAGCTATCCAGGAGTTTTTCTTAGGATAACCGTTTCTCAAATAATAATAATAATAATAATAATAATAATAAAATAAAAATAATAATAAAAAAAACCCAGCAAAAATTCTACGCGCTCTGTTCTTTGTTTAATATAATTGGAATCGGTTGATTTTAGTTTGTAACAGTTTTTTACTTTTTAGTGCCTTACATCAGTTTATGTACCCTGAAGATGCCAACAGACTTAGTTGGTGAAACTAGTTGGTATAACTTAGTTGCTTATTATATACACTTGAACAATATAATCCCAATAAAAGTTTTTCCAGAACTTTTTGGTCAAGAAAATTAAATGTTTTTTAACAAAAAAAACCAGCAGCTATCCAAGAGTTTTTCTTAGGATAACCATCTCCCAAATTTTTGGCAAATTAATGCAACCATATTTGTTAAGGTTGGGAGAATTCTTCAAAGCCATTGCTGACTCAAAAAATAATCTTTCAGATCTATAACGACTCCTAATAGCACATTCGTTTTCCTCCATCTAATCCTGTGTGAAGAAGTGTCCAAAGCATGGTCTGCCAGTCCCGACTTGCCATAGTAATAGTAGCGAATGTGTCTTTCATGTTATTCCATTCGGATGTTCACTGATCTTCCTGTTTGCCCATAATAGGCCAAGTCACAGTCACAAGGAGCTTCATACACTCCTGGGTGTGGTAAAGGGTGAAGTTTATCCTTAGGTGAGCGGATCAGAGTTGCCAGCTTGACATGAGATTTGAAAGTGGTGCAAAGGCCATGTTTCAACAATACTTTGGCTATCTTTTCCGATGTACCTCTGATTTAGGGAATAGAAATGGTCTCTTGTATTCTTGTGTATTAGGGGAGGGCAGAGTAATGGGCCTATGTAGTATTTTATCTATTTTGTAGGGATTGTAGATATTGGCTAAGAACATATGGGTGCAGGTATTGGAGGTCAGTGGGCAGAGCTGTATCATTAGAACAAATGGCTCTGGCTCTGTGTAAGTGTTTTTAATATGCCATACTGTTGGACTGGATGATGATGATGTCATTGTTTATGTAGGTATCTTCCTGTGTGTGTGTGTAGGATTTCTGTAAATAGAAAAAGATAGTGATCCATCTGAAAGGCGGGTGACTAATGTGTCAAGAAACGGTAAACAGTTATTTGATTCTTTTTCTACTGTGAAGTGAATTTTGGGGTGTTGGCTGTTTAAGTAGGTGACAAAAGCATCCAAAGTGTCTTGTCCATGGGGCCAGATGGCAAGCACATCATCTACGTAGCGTAACCACACTTGTGGCATGTATGTAGCTGTGGTAAGTACTTTGTTTTCAAAGTGTTCCATGTAAAAATTTGCTGACGGGGGGAACCCATAGCAGTACCATTAATCTGTTTGTAGCATTTTCCTCCCCATGTAAAGTAACCTGCATTCATGGTAAATTGAAATAATTCAAAAATATCTGGGGAAAATTTAGACTTGATTAAATCAAGAGTGTCTATAAGTGGGACATTGGTAAATAAGTAGGTGACATCGAAACTAACCATTATGTCTGAATCTTTTAGGATTAGATTTTTAACCAGTGTTTTGAAATGGATTGAATTTTTTACAAAAGTAGAGGAGTTGCCAGTAAGGGGGGGCAAGCAAATTGGCTAAATGACAGGCCAATTTATAGTGGGACTATCTATGCTATCAACTATGGGGAGTAAGGGGATATTAGTTTTGTGTATTTTCGGTAATCCATAAATACGGGGTGGTTTAACATGAATTGGTTTTATTTTCCTGATGATTTCTTTGGGCCATGTGATCACTTTCTTAAGTAATTTTCGGACTTTTTTTCTTTTGAGACATCGTAGGATCTCGATGTATAATTTGATATGTGGAACTGTCATATATGAGATCTTGCATTTTTCTGTTATACTCTTCTTTATTCATGATAACTGTTGCATTTCCTTTATCAGCTTTTGTAATAATAATATTTTTATTATTATATAACTTTTTAAGGGCAGTTATTTGCTTATGTGGCATATTGCTTTTTGGAGGCTTAGCCTTGTTTATAATACTTGCTATATCTAGTCGCATGTTATTGGCCATTGCTGGCGGAAGATCGTGGATCTACACCCCATTCTACTTTCATCATAATTTCTAGTTTAGGAATTTGTTTGGGCATCGGCAAAGTTATTTCCTAGACTGAGAGTGTTCTTGGCTTCTACAGTGAATGCTTCTGATGATAGGCTTATGACCACGTGGTCTTGTCGAAGTTGCGGTCGGGACTTCGTATGTTGGCGCTGTTGTAGGAGTTCACATTTCTTTAGGTGTTTTTGTTTTTTTGCTGCAACTTCAGAGATGTGCTGTAGGCCGCAATCCATATTTCAGGATTTAACATGTTGATTAGTCTTGTTGTAGAGCTGTTTAGCTTACTAAGCTCTATGCAAGTAGCAGTGATTTGTTCTCGAAGAAGCGCTAAACTCGCCCGTCGATAAATACGATGTGCCTTTGCCGATTGCAACTTTTCTTTGAATTTCAGAAAAGATGGAATGATATCGTTGTCGCAGCATCATTTAAGGAACGGTAACCTGTTCTTCAATATCTAGAAACCAAGAACGCTCTTAGTCTAGGTCATAACTTTGCCGTCACGCCCAAACAAATTCCTAAACTAGAAATTATGATGAAAGTAGAATGAAGTATCCATGACCTCCCGCCAGCAATGGCCAATAACGTGCGACTAGATATAGCAAGTATTATAAACAAGGCTAAGCCTCCAAAAAGCCTCCTTATTTACCAATGTACCACTTATAGACACTCTTGATTTAATCAAGTCTAAATTTCCCCCAGATATTTTTGAATTATTTCAATTTACCATGAATGCAGGTTACTTTACATGGGGAAAATTCTACAAACAGATTAATGGTACTGCTATGGGTTCCCCCCCTCTCTCCCCCATTAGCAAATTTTTACATGGAACACTTTGAAAACAAAGTACTTACCACAGCTACATACATGCCACAAGTGTGGGTTACACTACGTAGATGACGTGTTTGCCATCTGGCCCCATGGACAAGACACTTTGGATGCTTTTGTCACCAACCTAAACAGCCAACACCCCAAAATTCACTTCACAGTAGAAAAAGAATCAAATAACGGTTTACCATTTCTTGACACATTAGTCACCCGCCTTTCAGATGGATCACTATCTTTTTATATTTACATAAAGCCTACACACACACAGAAAGATACCTACATAAACAATCACATCATCATCATCCAGTCCAACAGTATGGCATTTTAAAAACACTTACACACAGAGCCAGAGCCATTTGTTCTAATGATACAGCTCTGACCACTGAACTCCAATACCTGCGCCATATGTTCTTAGCCAATATCTACAATCCCTACAAAATAGATAAAATACTACATAGGCCCATTACTTTGCCCTCCCCTAATACACAAGAATACAACATGATCATTTCTATTCCCTATATCAGAAGTACATTGGAAAAGATAGCCAAAGTATTGTTGAAACATGGCCTTCGCACCACTTTCAAACCTCATGTCAAGCTGGCAACTCTGATCCACTCACCTAAGGATAAGCATCACCTTTTACCACACCCAAGAGTGTATGAAATTCCTTGTCACTTGGCCTATTATTGGCAAACAGGAAGATCAGCAAATATCTGCCTGGAAGAACATGAAAGATACATTCGCTACTATTACTATGGCAAGTTGGGACTGGCAGACTATGCTTTGGATGCTCCTTCACACAGGATTAGGTGGAGGAAAACAAATGTGCTATTAGGAGTTGTTATAGATCTGAAAGATTATTTTTTAAGTCAGCAATGGCTTTGAAGAATTCTCCCAACCTTAACAAATACGGTTGCATTAATTTGCCAAAAATTTGGGAGACGATTATCCTAAGAAAAACTCTTGGATAGCTGCTGGTTTTTTTATCATTTTTTTTAAATTTTATTATTATTATTTGAGAAACGGTTATCCTAAGAAAAACTCCTGGATAGCTGCTGGGTTTTTTTATTTTTATTTTTTTATTATTATTATTATTATTATTTGGGAAATGGTTATCCTAAGAAAAACTCCTGGATAGCTGCGTTTTTTTTTTTTTCTTGATAGATGGCGCGAAAAATAGGACTTTAGATCTTTTGTCTTTTGCAATTATATTGTTTCACTCACTCGCTGTCACGTATAACAGTGTGTTGTGCTCTGATGATGCTGAGTTGAAAATCAGCGACATATAAGCATTAATAAAACATCTTTGTGATAAAAGGTGGTGTTGTTAATACCATGAAAAATAAGTCATGAATAACCATCAACACCTAAGCTTATCTGTTAGATTGATCAAGGAGTGTGTAACTGAGAAAAATGGAATGAGTAGTCTTTGAAGAAGATGCAATTAGAGTTTCTATTAGGAAAAATAGGTTAAATTTTGCAGACTGGAGATGGAAATGAACATTATTATGGCTGGAAACAAGAACATGTATACTTATTAAGTGGATTTGGAAAGTTCTGTGAAGTTTGTTTGCAACTGATTACATGGGCTGAGGAGATTCGCTATGAAGTTTGAATGTCCATAACGGATGCAGCAAGTGATTTATTTTCACACCAGCATTCCTTTTTTTTTTTTTTTTTTTTTTTTTTTTTTTTACTCAGTGGTCCACATTTTATCACTATTTTAATATTTCTGTCTCAGTTATTGAAGTAGTCAGCAGCCTTGTCCTGTGGGATGAAGGTAAGATTCACATAGGCTCATATATATGACAGGGATGGAGTGGTTCACACTTAGTATTCGATTATGAACTGGGATCTGCTCACCAGATGCAGAAAACTTGCTCTTTATTTCACTGAATTTGTGGACCCAAAGGAGTAGTGACACTTAACAATTTTTCTGGGAGCAAAGTTAAAATTTTTGGAAAGCTTGCTGATTTTGTTCTATAGTGTCACATCTGTTTCTGGAAAGATTTACATGCCTCAATTAAGTCAAGAACTGTTTACACAATAAGGTAATAGCCACTCCTATTTTACACAGGCACTCCTTTCTTTCATAATTATAGGGTGATTGATCAGCATTCATTTTCAAAAATTATGGAAACATCTACCGTGTTACAGTACAACTTCAGTTTAATATAAATCAAAATAATCGCCCGACGTTCTTCATATCAAAGTAATGTGTATCCTCCAGATAACAGCATTAGATGGAGGATACACATACATGCAAAGAAACAAGCTATGTTACAATCTACACAGTATGCTAAAGTCACACTAATTTGGTCAATCGTTAACACTATTGGCCTGATCTTTGGTGAAAATAAAATCCATACTACAAAGCTAGAGTCCTGTTATATGTTTGGTTACAAATCATTAAGAGATATAATTAAGAAAGGAACATGGTTTTACATAATTACTCACAGTAAATTTTTTCAAAAACACATACATGGCTCATTCACACTTAAAACAGAGTCTTGGGAAACACCTCTTAATGAAATGGCCGAGATAGCATACTTCCTACTCACACTTGGCTACACAAAAAGTTTTTAACAAATACAGCAGGGTACCCTCTGAGACCTACATTATAGAGGTCTTTTAAATTAGCTATATCTCCAGGCTGTTTCATAAGCTTTTACCATGTCAAAGGACACTGAAACCAGACATTCTTGTTTCAGGAATGCATCTCTTCGTTTCTAAATGAATGAAATGGTCCAGAGTTGAACGATGCTACGAATGCCACATTGTGTATTGGAGAGAAGACAGTTGATTTCTAAATACCAGAGAAATTTGACATAAAGATAGCTGATCATCACAATAGGTCAATAATTGTTTCCTTGTGTTAGATCCTTTCCAGGTTTTGGGATGGCAATAACAACTGACTCATGCCAAAAATCTAGAAACTCTTCCTCTGCAAGTATTCTGCTGTATATTAAGAGAAGGAGATCCATATAAGATGATGGGAGATTTTTAATAATCTCATAATGAATGTCACCAGGACCTACTGTAATGGAGCTCTTTTTATTTCCTTCTTAACAAATGTCTAATTGTATGGCAAAAGCCCTTTGTTAGAAAATTTTGCCAGGATCTCAGCAGCTTCAGCCATAATGGTTCAAGGTAGACAAACAGTGTGTTCTGTATCTATCTTTCATTTTCTGGATTTTATTGCATACAATTTTTCAGCTGGTTGTTTGATTAATTGAAGATGTAAGTTGGATTCAAGATTGTTTTTGACTCTGACATCTCACATAATATGCTTTGTTTAGGTATGTTTAAAAGTTATTAAGTTTGATATGGTAGGATCTAAAATATACCCCATGCTCTGTCTTATCTTTTTTTGGCTGCCTATCACTCTGGGTTCCACCAAGGCTTTGAATAGAGTCAAAATTGAGATGATGTTTTTTGGAACTCAGACTGTTGCTGCCTGGACAATACAATCTGTTACATGCTTCACTGCTTCATTGATAGGTGACTGACAGACTACTTCTGCATTAAAATTTGAAAGATGGGAAAGTATTCCAGTCAGCCTGGTACATTTTCCCCATGGGCATCTGTGTAGAAAAACATGGTTCCATATATGTTCTCTTCGTCATTCCACATAAGCAGTGGAAAATGCCAGGAGAGCATATTGTAAGTTCTATTATAGAATATGAGCAGGTAGTCATATGGAAGAAAGTCTTGAGTCTATTATTCAAAAGGAAGATGTCAATAATGTTAAGCATTTGTTCAGTGATATAAACTTGTCCATTTCTGTTGGCACTACCCCACAGTGTGTTATGCCCATTAAAGTCAACCATAATAAGTATGGCTCAGGAAGTTGCAAGATAAGATTATCAAGATTGATTTCATTTAACTCAGAACTGGTAGTAAATAACTGGAACATACTATAATAAGAAATCCCTCAGTTGGATTGCTACTAGCTTCCAGAATAGTATTAAATTGGAATGGAGTATGAGTTTTTGTTGGAATTGAGAATGATTACCCACAAGGATAGCTATTCCACCATTATTAGGACCATCTCTTGTTCTGTCTTTATGAATAACAGTGAAATTCCTTAAGGTGAGGTCCGCACTGGATTTTAAATGTTTCCTGTAGACAGAAACGGAAAGGCTCGTGTTTCTGCAGCAGAATCTTGATATCATCGCTATTTTCAGAAACTCACTACAGTTCCAATGTAAAAAGTTTCTTATTGTTTTGGCTTTCTAGACAAGTTCAATTTTTGAGAGGATTAAGGCTTAGACAAATATAAACCTTTCTCAGGTTTATATTTGTCTAATGCTTTTAGGAAGTATATGTACAGCCAGTGGCTATCTTTTCCTCTGGAAAAATGTTCAGTTTGGTAAGTTTCATTTACTATTAGTGGATACCAAAGATCCTTTTTTTTGTTTTTTGTTTTTTTTGTGTAGAGTGTCTGGTGGTTTATCTAATATCCTTGACATAAATTTTTTGAGAGGTGGGTTCTCAGAATGAGTCCATTTTTGGTCTTTTCTCAGGAGTGAGACTAGGTAGTGCAACCAATGCCCTACACCGAGAAGCACTCAAAATCATAAAGTTGAGGAATGGTAAAATTATCAAATGGTGAAAGCGACATATGAGTTTGAGATGCTGTTGATATTTTCATAACTGTCAGCCTCTCAGCATAAGAGGTTTTCAGGACAGGTGTGGTGGTGGCTCATTTCCTTTTAGCATCCTGATATAATATATTTTGTTCTGTTTTAATATTTTTTGAATTTCTTCTTCATCCTTCCACTTCTGTCATGCACAAGAGCAAGCTGAATGATCTCCCTGACACTTCACTAAATGTGTCAACATTTAGCTTTCTTTGCAGAGCAAGATTTGCTGTCATGTCATTTACCACATTGGACACAGGTGGAAGAGTCACAACATGTGGTTTGAGCACATCTATATTTCTGACATTTAAAGCATCTCTGTGGATTAGGGATGTATAGTCTAACAGGACAGCTGAGATACCCTGCTTTTAGAGAAGTTGGAGGCTTAGGTGTATCAAAAGCAAGGATGATGTTTCTGGTCAGAACCAAGTGATGATCTCTATGTATGAGGATATGCTTGATACCTGTTACTCCCTGATCTTTAAATCTAGACATATCTCCTCATCTGGAATATCAAGAGGATCCCAATCTGATCTCACTCCTCTATACGCATTTAGTGTTTTATGAGGTGGCACTGTAACTGGAATTCCACCCATTGATGGTAAACTTTAGTAATTTTTCTGAGTGTTGTAGACTACTGAATGTTTCCATGAGGATATCACCAGAACAAAGTTTCTTGACTGTTTTATGAGATCCTGCCAGTTCTAAATCCCTTTGAATAAAGAAAGGCGACATTTTCCCTATTGTATGGATGATGAACAAAACTGCTATATTTATACTATTGTCCCATATCTTCTGTTTCTTATTTCTGGTATCAAATGATGTATCTGGAATATCAGTACTTGATTGGGATCTTGTTAGGGATCCTGAATTACTTGGCAATGAAGGATTCATGCTTAACCCCCCCCCCCCCCAATCCATGGGATAGGAGATTTACTGTAATGCAGGCAAGCCCAGAAGCCAATTGATTCCGGCCAGACCATCCAGAATTGCTTGTCTTGACAAAGCAGAAGCCGAAGTAATGCAAGACTACTACGATTCCCCTTTCTGGATATCTACAGGTTGCACTACACTGCAAATTTGTAGTGTAGTTTGTGCACTACAAATAGTGTAGTGCAAACTACACTGCAAAAACATAAAGTGCAATGACGATGGTTTAAAAAATGACAAAGTAAATAAGACTCAGAAAACCTAAAGTGAAGAATGTAAGAAGAAAAGGACAGAAAAAGAGGTATAATGAAAAGTGCCAGTACACAATAGGTCTCCCTCCTCCACAAAGAGCTGCATAAAGAGAAGCCTTTCAAGAATAATACTATAGATAATATCATACAAAAACTGTGTGGTTCTACATGGGATTTTTCTGCTATTACACTGCGATGCTCCATATTGTGCATGGTCTATTCTGCAGCAGAGTATTGCGCACCAGTATGTATAAACAGTCCTCATATCAAGAAAATCGACATGCAACTAAATGCAGCAATGAGAACAATAACAAGCTCTGTTAAATCCCTTCCCCCTCTACTGGCTTCCAAATCTGAGAACCATTGCACTACCAAACTTGTGCAGACAAAGTACTCTCATAAAAGAGTACAGAAAAATAAATAATAATCCCCTGTTATGAATTCATGATGACCTCCCACATTTAAATATAAATCACTTTAAACTGACATCGAAATTGTAAAAAAAATTTTGATGTTAATTTGAAAAAATGGCCACCGGATTTAAATGAATATATCCTTCACAACCAAAATCCGAAAGGGATGCCGCTTCTACATCACCTATGGAAAAGCTTAAATAGGATACACACAGGACATGGTACAGCTTACACAAGTGGGGAAGATCATCTACACCACGGTGTGACTGAGGGCCACAAACCAAACCATCCAGCACATTGTGGAGGATTGCAGCATAAGAGCCTACCCTGTTAACCAGAGAGACTTTTTTGAGATAGATCTTTCAGCTCTTGAATGGCTAGCTGAACTAGATTTAAAATTTTAATGACTTTTTTTTTTTTATCTATACATTGATGTCATCTATCTGTTTTAAGTTATGTCATATATGCTAAAAAAAGTAATAAATAATACTGTAGAATAAAAATCATTCATGTCAGGAGCATTTATTATTCTTGAAGTACTCAAGAATAATAAATACACAATTAGTCACATTTTGTCTCACTTTTACTTACATATTCTTTGCATTATTGTGATTGAAATAGAAAAAAAAAATTCCATCAATTAAGTGATACATTCATTATAAATAGTTCCATCATTCACAGTTTTTCATAGTTTCTTGCTTCATCCCACAGACCCCCCATGGAATAGATAACATAATTTTATGATAACTACTAACTATTTCAAGTTAAGGGGATAATAAATCCCTCATTATTTTAAAGCCGGATACGAAACTCAGAGATCGAAATCTAAGAGTTTCATGCTGAAGAACTATCGGCAAGTCCAAGCGTAAGTCATCACCTGGGTAGTACAACACTAGGGCAACTCGTTGCAAAGGTGGAACAAGCTCCGTCACTATCCTTAATATTTTTTCATAATGTAAAATGCAGCTCCTAGGAGATGTATTACTGTTTTACATTATGAGGAGAGGTCACTACCCAGACCAGTACTGACCTTTATTGAGGTCTCATCAGTGAGCAGGTAGATCTGGAATACCAAGGTTTAAGTGAACCGAACTTACATATAACCCTACTAACGAATTGCCAGACCAGTGTACCCATATAATATTATTACTATGATAAAGAGCCAAGAGGCTTTTTTTTTTTTTTTTAAACTATTTCAGCATAACTAGAAGGATCTTTAAAAAGCCAGGAGATAACAGATGAGAATGATTTTTGGTGAGTGAAGTAGTGGTGGTGGTTTTAAGCTGACCATCTGGAATTATATTTATTAATGCCTTGTAAAGTTAAATGCAGAGAATACGTGAGTAAAAGAAAGACAAAATGTGAATAATGGTGTGTTTATTATTCATAAGTACTTCAAGGAAATAATGAGTAAAATCATATCTTTTTGTGTGGAAGTGTTTTTATTAAGGTTTAAGTAAAGATTAATTCTATAATGAAGACTCTTCAATGTTCATTACTAATCTCTATTTCAGCTATGAGTCCCAGTTTTCTCTGGGACACAACAGTGAAATCCCTTATTTCCTTTTGTAAAGCAAGTGGAGTATTCTTTTTGGCATTAATACCCTTATTCAGTAATACTCATGCAATATTTTCAATCTAATCAATAGGCTTGTTAGTGATATTTTTAACCTGTATGTAACACAAATAAAGATCTTTTGTTTTTATAGTTATTTTGCATGCTTTTGTTTAGGAGTGCTACTGTTTTAATGTCATTGGCTTTTTACTCAAGAATTCTTAGGGCATTGCAGATGTATTTAAAGACAATTATATGTAGCATAACAGAAGAAAATTCGCACATACCTTTTCTTGGATGTTGTTGCCTGTCTTCTTTCTGTGGTGTGCAGACTTTTGCTGTTATGCTGCTGAAAGGGAATGGGGGGGGGGGAGGCTAAGGCAATGTGGGAGAAATAATTTGAAAAACCCCATTATTTTTTTGTAGAGTGGGAAAAAGAAAAAAGGAGGCTGAAAATAGCAACTGTTTTTTAGAGGAAGGGGAAGGTTTTATGGGAAAAAGAGGGCCAGGGAGAGGGTTGACGGGGTGCAAGCCGTTTCGACCGTGTAGGTCGTTGTCTGAATTCATGGAGGAAGTGGATGCTATGTCGTGTCGGCTTGATGTTTCTGCCTTTGAAGTGTTTGTGTTATAGCCTATTGGTCAGAGTTGTGAACTAATTTTTATGTTGTTAAGTTTCCAATACTTGGAGATTATGTAGGGTCGGTTGACATTGAGTTCGCGTCACATTTTATGGCTATTGTTTCCGATATTCTAAGCGTTGTTTCGTTGTCTTGTCTGTCTATTATGATGGCCTTGGCGAATTGCGGAGTATGTTTTTGTTCAAGGGCGTGAACTGCTATTTCTGTGTTCCCTGTACTTTGTATTCTGTTTTTCTTTTTGATGTTATGTTTTTTAGTGTTTAAATGTTCTGGAATAGGGATGTTACAGTCACGGAAGTGTTCTTGTAGTCTTGCCCATAAAGACCTGATAGTAGAACCAGTGTAGGTGATATCACAGTCTTTTTGGTAGGGAAATTTGTAGACTACGTTGTGGTGTTCTAATATTTCTTTGTGTGTGTGAGATTTAGTGGGTTTTAGAAGATTTGCCAATTTTTGGTTTGTGGTGAATACCAGTTTGTAGTCAGTATGTTTGAAGATGTATTTGTATGCTTTGTATGTGTTCTGGATGTATGGCAGTTTGATAACCTTTTGTGTTGGGAAGTTTGTTTTGGTTGTTGGGTTGTTTTGATGGGTTTTTGCTGTCATGTCCTGTTTGCATAATTTATTAGTTGTGTGGGATAGTTGCGATTTTTAAAAATCTGTGTTAGTTTTATTTCTGTGTTTAGGTATTATTTCTGGGAAAACTCCCATGTTACTCCTCTTAACTACCCCCCCCCCCCCACACACACACACTTCCCTTTCAACACCATAACAGCAGAAGTATGCACACAGCAGAAAGACGATAGGCAACAACATCCGAGAAAAGGTAAGTGCGAATTTTCTACTTTCATGCTACATATAGTTGTCTCTAAAATACATCTGCAATGCCCTAAGAATTCTTGAGTAAAAAGCCAATGACATTAAAACAGGGGCACTCCTAAACAAAAGCAGGCAAAATAGCCGTAAAAAGAATAGTTTTTAAGAGGAGTAACATGGGAGATTCCCCAGAAATAATATCTAAATAAAGATCAAATTATGAAGTTGAATTTTGCTAATTTTGTACACTCATTAAAAAAAAAGTCATAAGAAAATTGAAAATGTAGCATCCACAGATTTTACAGAAATCACAGAATAACCAATATTTCAAGATTTGTCATGTAATGTGTGTGAAATCCCAATACTGTCTTTCTCCCCTTTTTTATGCATTGCCATGTCAGATGAAAATTCACAGCATAGCAGTAATAATGTGATATGCATTATACACAACAGTACATAAAATATAATTTTAAAATAAGTAATTAGTAAAAGCATGAGCATAGAAAGCAAACTGCATTCATTATACAACCAAGTAAAATACTTAGATATATATTTCAAAGATTAATAAATAAGTACCAAAAATTAACAACATAAAACTCACTTTGCTAATAAATCTCTTGGGGTCTCATTCATTAAATCTTTCAATACATCTAAAAGAACAGACAATGGCCACTCCTTTCTGTTTTCTAAATTATTTATTCCCTATTAAAAATAGATTTTTAAGATTATTAAACAAAATTAAAAGAAAAATGAAAATACTTCTAGAAAATGACCGTTACCGATAATTATTACACTCAACTCTTAATACACAAATCTCTCAAAATCCACAGGATTAGATTGTTAGTAAGCGATTGATAATTGAATAATACATTAATAAACATTCCCGTGCAGGTAAGTTTTCATATTTTTGTTACAGTGAATTTTCTTCTTCTCTGAAAGAGAACTGTAAATAGATAGATTTCATCAGGACTTTTTCAGTTATTTGTTATATAGTGGGCAGGTCTATTACAATAGCCTTTTCTGCAGTGATAGGTGACTGTATTATGAAATACTGGAAAATGCACAGAACCAATTAATAATGGAAGATTTGGAATCCTTTTCCAGCTAACCAAGAATAATGTAACAATAATGTTATTCAAAAAGAAACTACCTGCATTACATATGCCCTATATTCCAATAACATATAGAAAACAGGATGACATTAGAATAACAGCTATGTCCAATTAAGCATTATCTTAATAATATTTATTAACAACAGTAAGCATGATCAGTATTTGAAATGTGTTTCCAAAACATCTATTGGGCTTCTGAGGACAAACAGCAATATTCTGAAATTGATATTATTAACTTTTTTTTTAATTCCAGTTTTACTTCTCCCCTTATGTGGTACTTACAATAGTGGTCCAAAGATATAAAAATAGAAACAACTAGTACTACGATCTCACTTTGTGGTGTATAGTGCAATAAGAATTACAAAGACTTGACTTCAATAGGCATTACTTCGGCACACCGGTGGCTTGGTGTCGTCACCAATAAAAGAATTCTAGAATACGAGGATGGTCTGAAAAGTTCTTGGCCTAACAATGAAAAAACAAATTTATAATTTTAAAATTATTTTTATTTTTCAACATAATCTCCCTTAAGATTAATACATTTTATTCCAGCAATGCTCCAGCGCCATTATCCTGTCCCTATAGTGGTTCTCAGTAAGATCTGCAAAATACGCCTCTACAGCTGCAATCACCTCTTGATTCAAAGAAAAATGCTGACCAGCGATGAAGAGTTTTAGTTTTGGGAAGAGATAGAAGTCAGAGGGAGCCAAATCTGGGGAATAGGTTGGATGTTCCAACAATTCATAGTGCAGATCCCTTAATTTTCCTAATGTCAAAACACCTTTGTGGGCAGGTGCATTTGTCCTGATGAAAGATGATTTTTTTCTTCTGCAAACCTGGTCTTTTCTTACGAATTTTCCAACTCATCTGGTTAAAAGATTGGAATAATATTCCCCAGTTATTGTTTTACCCTTTTCAAGATAATTAATAAACAAAATGCCTTTAGCATCCCAAAACACTGATGCCATGACCTTTCCTGCTGATGGAACCGAACCCTGCAGCACACCAATAGTGCCTTTGCTCTCTTGAGATAGTGCCCCACCATACAAAATTTGCTAATACCTTATTGACAGTCAATCACCTATCCATCTCCTTCAGTTTAGTGACCAACCTTAGGTGTGGCAATCTATCAAAATTTGTATATGCATCTCCCTTGTCCAGTACAGTTGTCACCTTTTTCTTCTTTGGTGCTGAACAATGGGCTTCTGTCCACTGTTCAGCACCAGTTTTGACTGTTGTTTGGATTCTGGTATGTAATGGTGAATCCAAGTCTCATCCATAGTAATAAATAAATACACAAAATCAGTTTTATTCTTGTTCAAATGCTCCAAGCACTGTTCAGAGATTTTCGTGCGAGTGCGTTTTGGATCTGCTTTGAGCAAGCGCACCCATCTTGCACAAAGCTTTTCCATTTACAATTCTTCACGAAATATATATATATTACACGTTCTTTTGAAATGCCTATAGTCTCAGGAATTTCGCGCACTTTGATTTGCCAGTCATCCAATACCATATTGTGCACTTGATCAATGATTTTTGGTGTTGTCACACTTTTTTGGACATCCTTCACATGGATCATCTTCAAGGCTGGTATGGCCAAGTTTAAACTCAGCAGCCCATTTCTTAATTGTCGAAAATGAAGAAGAGTGCCCATAAATTTTTAAACACTTCAAATAAATTTCTTTTGGTGTTAAATCTTCTTTTATGAAGAATTTGGGAAGATTTATAAAATAGCATAAAACACCTTGAAACAGTGCAATGCCATGAAAAATGCATAGCAGAGGAATCAGCAGTGCTTATGATGAAAGAATGTCCAAATGAAATTATCTCTTACTGCATTCTTAGAATCAGGAGAATAAATCCAATACAAGAAAAAAAAAGTCCTAGGAGCAGTATAAAAAGCAGACTAGTAGAGTAATGGCCATTGTTAGGAAAGTCAAATCAGACAAATAAAGAAAAGTTAGCCTCACAGGAATAGGAAAATCTGAGAGAATTTTTTTCTCCATGTGATGGATTTTGCCATGCATTTGAAATAATTCCACAAAGGAAACTGTTATACTAAACCAAATGGATGGGTATACAAAAGAGGCTTATGGCATGAATAGTAAAGTAGTTGACTAACAGCAAGCAGTAATGTATAGAAGTGCTGATTTTAAAAGAAAGAATATAACCGCTGGGATACTACAGGGTTTTGTGCTGTCTGTATATTCTGTACAAGACCACTGTTGTGTAACTTGTAAATTAATGGGACTGGGATTGATCAGGATATTAATGCAATTATTTGCTACAAAGTTAGAAAGAGTGATAAGGATTAGTCACGCTGGCTCAACAAAAAAAAAAAAAAAATCGTTTTTACTCATTGTTTTCTACACAGAGAAATACTAGTTTCAAAATCATTAGTACTTGATCTGACAGGAGTATTAGATGAGATGGTCAAAAGCGTTAATTATATCAAAAGTAGACCATTAAAATTGAGATTATCTGCAGTACTATGCTTCTCACATGCAGCTGCTAATTCATACAGAAGTGAGGTGGTTATCTCAAGGGCAAGTTCTTTCAAGGTTCTATGAAATAAAACAGGAGCTTCTAACTTTTTTGACAACTCAACAATCTGAGGTAGTTGATTTTCTTAGCAATGAGCTGGGCTGCAATAAGGTTACATTCTTTGCTGAATTTTTTCAAGTTTTGAACACTCTTAATAAAAGTATGCAAGGAAAGCATGAAAATATTATTACTTGCACCAACAAAATTAACACTTTCAAAGAAAAACTAACGCTTTGGGAAGCAAGAATCAGAAGAGAAAAAAAAAGCAGAAATGTTCGAGCTGACAAAAGGTTGCAGGCTGGATAAAAATTTTATAGAACTGATTTTACGAAGTTTAATATTGTTTAGCAAAAATGTTGAAAAATATTTTCCTTCACTTGATGTATCATCCTTAGATTGGGTAAGAGATCCATTTGTCTTAAGTGCATGTCAGTTTACAAATTTAAACACTGCAGAAGATGACAAGCTAATGCAGATAAGGAATAACAGAGGATTAAAACATTCAATAGCAGATACTATTTCTGGTTGTCTCTTCAAAGTGAATATCCCATTATCACAAAAAAAAAAAAAAAGGCGATATTGAAGCACTTCTTTCTTTCTCCATATATGTGTGAAGCTAGATTTTCTGCAATGAACACTATAAAAAAAGAAGAGTAGCTCACAGCTTTAAATCTTGGAAGAAGGTTTGAGGGTATGCCTATCTACAATCCAACCTTGCACATGAGACTTAATGAAATGCCAAGCTCAGGTGTCTCATTGATTAAAAACATACATTTATGTTATATGTAGGAGGGTAGTGTGAAAAGTTCTCAGCCTCAACCACAGATGGCAACACTATTGAAAGGATTTTTTTTTTTCTAAGTTGGTACATCTGTCATAAGTAACCATGTGAAATTGCAAGTCATTCTCTCAAGTAGTTTGTTTTATACAGCTGTCTGAAGCACAAGTGTTGTCAGTGTCCCTCGAATGCCAAAAGAAATTCAGTTTGTGAAAGTTTATGGGCACTCTTCTCCTTCGTTTTTGACTAGTTTAAACGTGGCCAAATCAGCCTTGAAGATGATCAACGTGAAGGATGTCCAAAAAGTGTTAACTACACTTTTTGGACGATCACTAGAAACCATTGATCAAGCATATGGTATTAGATGACTGGCAAGTCAAAGTGTGTGAAATTGCTGAGACTACAGGCATTTCACAGCAGATCAAAAACGCACTCGCATGAAAATCTCTGAACAGTGCTTAAAGCATTTAAACAAGAATAAACAAGAATAAAACTGATTTTGTGCATCGATTTATTACGATGGATGAGACTTAGATTCACCATTACACACTAGAATCCAAACAGCAGTCAAAACAGTGGGCAGAAACTGGAGAAATCCCAAAACACCTGATGCCATGACTTTTCCTGCTGATTCCATCAGCAGGAAAGGTCATGGCACCAATGTTTTGGGATGCTAAATCATTTTATTTATTAATTATCTTGAAAAGGATAAAACAATAACTGGGGAATATTATTCTGATCTTTTAACCGGACTAGCAAAAAAATTCGTGAGAAAAGACTCGGTTTGCTGAAGTAAAAAAGCATCTTTCATCAAGACAATACACCTGCCCACAAAGGTGTTTTGGCAATGGGAAAATTAAGTGATCTGCACTAAGAATTGTTGGAACATCCACCCTATTCCCCAGATTGGCTCCATTTGACTTCTATCTCTTCCCAAACTAAAACTATTCCTCGCTGGTCAGCGTTTTTCTTCAAATCAAGAAGTGATTGCAGCTGTAGATCTTACTGAGAACCACTACAGGGATGGGATAATGGTGCTGGAGCAACGCTGGAATAAATGTATTAGGCTTAAGGGAGATTATGTTGAAAATTAAAAATAATTTTGAAATTATAAATTCGTTTTTTCATTGTTAGGCTCAAAACGTTTCAGACCAACCTCGTAAGTATATTGGAAAAAATTAATAAATAATTAATGTCATATATAACTTTGATTATTCTTTTGTATTTCTTTACAAGGTGCCATAAATAAATAGGGTTTCAAAAATAGGGTAGGCTCATAAAGAAGGTTGTGACAGGTTTAGTCTTTATTTGGAACAGTCGATATATTTCTTAATACTTGAATGGTGTGCTATAGAATTTTAGTAATTATTTTAGTGTGCTGTAAGATAGAATGGTTGAAAACTGCTGATATAGATGGATATTCACGACATTGTTTTTAGAGATGAGTGTTAGAAAATTACCAACCTGCGAATTACAGATATCAGGGGAAATTTGGAGAAGGTTATTTAAAAAGGAAGGATGGCAAGTTAATTGTTAATTCAGGAAAAGGTTCAAAATCATCCTATGACGGCTATGGAACTAAGAAAAGGGCAAGAAAGATATCTTCTAGGTTTTTTTATTAGACTTAAGGCTCATTCTATGAAGTCACAGCTGTTGTAGTTTATGCACCCCCAACAGTGATGGGCCTTATGAAGAGAATGACGAATTCTATGCAAACCTATAGACTATTTTGGACTGCCTGTCAAGAAGTTTTTGCTTACTTAGCACACACCTCTGACTTTTTTGGATTTTATTTTCTAAAAATATACTGATTCTTAAGATATTGTCCTTGCAGTTGCAGTAAGAAAGTGAAAACAATTTAATACTGTTTTGATATTATTCACATACTAAAATGCAAAACTTTAACTAAACAACTGACAGATAGAGAAAGACAAAGTGAAAATGAGAGAGCAATGATGTAGAATTTAAAAAAAACAAAGAAATACAGCTATACAGACAAGTTATTGTTGGAGGCTGATTCAGAGGGCATTTTAGACAGTTATTATGCTGGTTATGATTTGGATTGTGAGTTAGCTGTTTGGTGTAATGTATGATATTACTTCAGTTTTTGGGCAGATGCCAAATTCAAATAACTGGAAAGTGAAGTTAAAAAAATGCATCTTGAATTCCATTTTGAGAATGTATCACTATATTCCCCCCTCCCATTGTTTTGGGATAAATCTGTATGTAATTTCAGTGCATGGGAAAGACACACACACAAAAAGAAAACTGAGCATAATACAATATGACATATCATCAAAGACAAACTGTTCAAGTGGTGTCCAAAAACATTTTTTAAGGGGAAAACAAAATTAAATTCATTGTTATGAATGCAGAAGCATGTAAAGATAAAATTGATGTGGATCAACAGTTGGAGACAATACTGGTTGTGAGAGAGTGCTTTGCTGTGCAAGCAGCTTTGAAGAATGTAGACATTGCATATTCACTGATTTTATAATTCCATACATGTGGCAGAATGCTTGCAATAAATCACTGAACTATAGTGTTAATGATGATGTGTTAAGATAAACAAAGTGAATAAGTTACCAAATATATATATGGTTTAATCCTTTATCCAAATGTAAGCAAACAAAGTTTGCGTGATGTGAGTATGGTGATATGACTTCGGCATTACTTCCACCTTAGTATCACCACCTCTGAGTCTGGCTCCCACTGACGAGACCTGAATAAAGGTCGAAACTTGCCTGGATAGTGACCCCATTCCATAATGCATAGCATTATACATACCCATAAGGATATGTGCTTTGCATTATGGGATACTAAGGCAAGTGATCAGAACTTACACGTTTACCACGAGTTGTCCTAGTCCTGGAAATACTTCAGGTGCAAACTTTGTTTGCTTTCACTTGGATAAAGGATTAAACCAAATATATAATTGGTAGTATAGCATAGTGAAAAAACTTCCATCAAAGTGAATAAGTAAATCAATGTTTTAAACGATAGACTAAAAATTGTGTGTTATAATTTGGGAAGTCAACACTAAGATTTTTCTTCTTCTTTCTAACATCCTAACTAAGATTTATATGATTTGAAATTAAAATAAATGATTTCTAATGTGATGGAAAATTGTTAGGTGAGATCAGGCTCATGATGCTGAAAGGTCAGGAGCCCATGGTTAAAAGAGTTTAACTACTGAGTGATTCAAAAGTATGGATTGGTGGTGGTGAGCATAATGCAGAGTGGGCAACTTAAAAAAACATTACCATTATTTCAAATACTAACAAATGGAACTTATGAACACTAATGACTATGAAATAAAAATATTGCAACTTTATTATCTGATTCTTCCATTTATTTAAAGAGAGATTCAACACTGAAAAATCAGGTAAAATGAATTTAATAAATAATATACCACATTAGTTTGGAAAATTAAGTAAACATCTCAAAATGAAACATAGACATATGTCAAAGACTGTCCAAAATCTGAAATTATATAGACCAATTTGGCTGATAATTGATAGCATGAGTTCTCCTATTTATTTATTGTCAAATACTCAGCCAACGACCACTTAAAAATTCATAGCATACATGTTGATTCCTGTATAGTGGGGGGAAGGGGGGGGATTCAACATTTAGCCCACACCTGACATTTATTTGCAAGGTCTTGTTGCTTCTTGTGTGTGGTATAAAAAAAAAAATATTAATAAAAATAAATAAATAAAAAAGGAAATTCATTAAAAACACTTTCAACATTAGAAATCTGTCTTTCTCATATCTAATTTTTAGCAAGTCTTCACATAATTAATTTATTTACTGATGTCTAAGCAGCAAAAGCTCTCATGCAGAGAGAGAGATGCAGATTATCTTGGGATGTAGCCAAATTTTGTTCATTCTTGTATATATGAAAACAAAAAACTGGCATTGCAATGCACTCGTTTTCCCTCCCACTGTTAAAGTATTTAGAATTTGAGGAGTATTCCTATTTCAGCCAAATCTTCGACCTTCTGTTTGATGAATGTAGAATGATGATATTTTCATCATTTAGAATAATTGTCCATATTTTCCTTTCTCAGCACTCCTTATCTAAACATCAAAGTTACCAACCAGTATACATTTTCATCAAGAAAAATCAAACAATGGTTATACAACTCTAAAATTCTATCAAGAGGCTACTGATAATGCGTGGTATCTCCATGATAAATCTTTTCTTTATCCTATCAAATATTTGGATTATTAATACTCAAAAGAACAGAACATTACTACATATTAAGAGATAACAACAAAACGTGATCACTTATGTAACCAATACATTTATAAAGGCTATCCTAAAAAAAGTGCTTGGTAAGATGCTATATAGAAAAAGCCATGAATGTCATTTATCTGCTACATAACTTGGACTAAATATGCAGTTCTCTCTATCCTCTTCAGGGAGTTTTCTTCTTGCTCCCCTTATTATTAAAAATCAAATTATTATGGTTACTTACAAACCAGCAAAAAAAAAAAAAAAAAATTACAAGTGATCTGACAGCACTAAAGATCACCTTTTGAAAACTTGAAGGTTTTAATGAAATCTAGTGTATTTGCAGCAGCAGCCTTACATAATGCTAAGCCAACTGGAGTTATGAAGAACAGAGTAACACGTGTTATAAACGGGGAAAAATCCAATCTGACCAATTAATTAATTGGTCAGATTGGAATAATAAGTAATTGCAGTAGCAGCCTTACATAATGCTAAGCCAACTGGAGTTATGAAGAACAGAGTAACACGTGTTATAAACAGAGAAAAATCCAATCTGACCACTTACATAATTATCAACAACCATAGCATAGATAGTTCAACAGCTACAATGCTTTAATTGAGAATAAAATTTCTTGTCCCGAAATTTCAAAGTACTGAGTAAAGTTATGCGCTCATATGGAACTTTAAATAACACATAACATAATTTCTTAATCTCTCTCTCTCTCTCTCTCTCTCTCTCTCACACACACACACACACACACACACACACACACACACACACACACACACACACACACACACACATTGAGAAGGTACATGTTTTTATTCAACTGAAATATAACTGTACATAAAATATATGTATACAATATTGTGCTGTATATTTTGGCATCTTTGAAGTGCCAAACTTAAAACTTTTAACAATTATACACTACTGATTGTTAATATGACAATTAAAACACTTTTTTAAAATTTCTTGTTTGACACTGAGCGGGATACTGGATCTCGTGCAGGGGTCTCAAACCTATGCATGAGATCCAGTCTCATGCCTTTACTATTTCATCAATAAATGATGAGAACTGCAAGATACAGAAATACCCAACAAGCGATATGACATAACCAACATGTAAACTTCTGTTCTGTTCATGTGATACTCTTTGTTACATTACCAAAAGTTTATTGGACTACATTCTTTACATAAATTAATGGAATTTACACAATATCATGACTATATGCAGGAAGCAAAACAAGGTGGAAAGTTTGATCTACAAGAGATGCATAATAAAGAAAATAGTAATAATCCACATTAACGAATACAATAATACTTTGACAAATTAATGCAAAATAATATTACAATAATCTAACAATAATACTTTGATAAATTAATGCAAAATAATATTACAATAATGTACCATTTATCCAACCCTCAAGATACCAACACTGCAATTACTGGAAGGGTCATCATTTTGCTTGTGGTACAGACCATGTGATTGCACTTTTTCTCAACCCTTCGATAATCTGAATGCAAACTACCTTCCCAATGTAGTTGGATAAACTGTTGATTATGTACCACTTTCCCAACATTAAAATTAACTGAACACACACACTTTCCTGTCAATTCAGGTAAAAATAAAGTCAAAATGCTTTACACTATTGAGTCTCTGCAGAAATTATTGACATCTCTCTCTCTCTCTCTCTATATATATATATATATATATATATATATATCTTAAAGCTTATTTCTGCTAAAAGCAAAGACAGAATATATTTATAAATGAAACAATACATTTTCAATATTATATTTTGACTTACTTACCTTTTCTTTTAAGAGTGGAGTTAGTTTATTATAAAAAATTTCAGATGGTCTCAATATCGTTGTTGGTCCAATGTTACCAGATGAATTCATCTGTATTTTGAAAAGGAAAAAAGAAAATTAAATTAACTTCAAGTAAAATGCTGAAATTAATTAAAGATCAAATTGTGCATATGGTATAATTCAATACATGCAAAGAAATAGTTATCCTAAATAGAACTGAATAATATTGAAACTACATAATCATAATTGATCCCAACTTCATGCCTTTAATTTTAATAAAGGAATGGAACTGGCTGCTTTTTTTTTTACCAACAGAGTGAAATTAAGTGCAAATTCTCATCATCATCAAATCACAGCATCCTAAACTAGTGTGCTTATTACCTAACATTTTAGATATTTAACTTTAAGTGAGAGCGGTACATGCTGGGACCCAAAGATGGTGAACTATGCCTGGGCAGGATGAAGCCAAAGGAAACTCTGGTGGAGGTCCGCAGCAGTTCTGACGTACAAATCAATCATCAGACCCGGGTATAGGGGCAAAATACTAATTGAATCATCTAGTAGCTGGTTCCCTCCAAAGTTTCCCTCAGGAAAGCTGGCACTCGAGGGAATCAGTCTCATCTGGTAAAGCGTATTTTAATAATTATATTGCCGGCCTGGTTGGCCGAGTGGTCAGCATATCCGCTCTCCAGCCAAAAGGCTGTAGGTTCGAATACCGCGTGGGCATGGATGTTTATGATTGTCTGTGAAAATACTAGTGGTGATGATGGGCGGTAGATGGCATTGGTGTGGATGACAATGGTAGTTGCCGTTTGCTGTAGTTGGTGGATTAAGTGGTAGAGACAGCTGTAGATAATGTGCCCTCCCTCGGTGAATCTTTGGACTCTCTGGAGGTGTTACGTAATAATAATAACTAATATCTAGTTATTGTATATATTAAAAAAATGACACAGACAAAAGTACTATCTCTTCGGTCAATATTTTGACAACTACTTAAATTACATATTGTACTTTGTCTACTATTGTTTTGGTCAAAGATATTTTTGCCACATCAATAATGTGAAATGTCTTCTTTCCGGAAATAAATCTGCAACACACAAATAGGAAAGAAAAACAACTTCATAGACTACATTCTATTTTTGCCCTGTACATGACTGCAACAAACAATTTTCTATGAATGCTTAAATAGTAATACCAGGGTTGAATACTCACCACTCTTCTTATCAATCTGATAATTTAACAATCAAAAATAAAGGAATTTATTTTATATTATGACTTTTTTCTTGACCAATAGTATTAATAAATTAAAGACTTAATTCTGTATGTTAGTCAAGTAGATAATAGATTAATATCCAATGTTTCACTGACTAATGTCTGTCAGCATTTTCAAAGGATACACTGGCAAGCAATAGAAAGTAACAAAAACTAGGAAACTAACCGACAATTCTAAAAATTATATAAAGTTATCACTGTGCGTGATATAATGATATAATACGCGTGTCGCAAGTACATCCATATCTCTGAAGATAATATTATGGCTAGCCTGGATGTCACATCTCTGTTCACAAATATCCCAATTTCAAACATCACCAAGTTGTTCAAGCATTGCTTAACTTTGAACTATTTTACATGGCAAAAAACATACTACAAACAACTTAATGGATTAGCCATGGGTAGCTCTCTCTCTCTCCTTCTTGTGCTGACCTATTTTTAGAAAATCTGGAAACTCAAATTTTATCCCAAATTACCGCTAAACCAAACACATGGTTTAGGTATGTTGACGACATCATCATCATTTGGAATCACAAAAAAGAGGAACTAACAGATTATCTAAACAAAATTAATAGCTTCCACAACACTATCAAGTTCACTTTGGAACTAGAAAAAGATAATAAACTTCCATTCCTAGATGTCCTTATTAAGAAACAAACTGACAACAGCATCAACCTCTCGGTATATAGAAAACCTACTAACACAGGACGCTACCTCCATTTCGACTCGTCTCACCACATATCCCAGAAACTCAGCATTATCCATATGCTCAAAAAAAGAGCTATACAGTGTACCACAGACCCTGTGACTTACAAGAAGAATTAATGAAAATATCCAGAGATCTATCCTTAAATGGCTATCCTACAAGAATCATCAACAAGATTCTCTTTAGTGACATATAGCAAAGACAACGAGATGAAACCCAATACATCAACTCTATAACAATTCCATTTGTTAGTACCATATCCAAAAAATTAGCTTTCTTCTAAAACCATATAATATCAGAGTAATGTTCAAACCTATTGAGACCATTCAAAAGTTTATAAGATCACTGAAAGATAGCCATCCTTTCTACAAATACTCTGGAGTTTATAGCATACCCTGTTCATGTGGTATTAATTACATCGGACAAACATCTAGAAGTTTTGAAACAAGAAAGAAGGAACACATAGGCTATGTAAGGAACAACAGACAAGATATATCAGGCCTTTCTTCCCACGTTGCCTCTACCAACCATAATATTGAATGGGATATGAGCTATATGCCCTACATAGAAGAGAACTACCATTCCAGAACATTTAAAGAAGCTGCTACAGTCGCCCGTTCAACAGGTAACTTAAATAAGAATCAAGGCCTTATCTTACCAGATATATGGAAAACTCTAATCAGATTTTAACCAAAAAGAAATGAACTTTTCATGAAAATTACAATAAATTTCTCAACAAATAAAACGTACTTGCGACACGCATATTATATCATTGTATCATGCACAGTGATAAATTTATATAATTTTTAGAGTTGTCGGTTAGTTTCCTAGTTTTTGTTACTTTCTATTGCTTACC
Organism: Typopeltis vanoorti; assembly: GCF_054136105.1. NCBI lineage: Eukaryota > Metazoa > Arthropoda > Arachnida > Uropygi > Thelyphonidae > Typopeltis > Typopeltis vanoorti. The sequence continues at coordinate 43,838,329 of NC_143557.1, read as the reverse complement.
AGTGTATCCTTTGAAAATGCTGACAGATATTAGTCAGTGAAACGTCGCATATTAAACTATTATCTACTTGACTAACATACAGAATTAAGTCTTTAATTTATTAAAGGAATTTATTATTTTTTTATTTTATTATTTATTTATTATTTTATTCATTGTGCCACTAAGTACTATGGTTGTGGTATAATAATTGTAGAATTATTCCATAAAACAAGTTCATTTAGTCCTCTCAACTTTACCACAGAGTCCTCATTGTGCTTTATTTTTTTTCTCTAACCTAATCATCTGCTCAACATTACCCTGAGGAACCACTACTGATACTATATTAATTAGGATAACACTGTTAATTTTATATATCCCAGTTATTAGTTGCTCAATTAATAAAAATAATTTTTATTCAACACGATATATGTAAATAAATAAAATGCTTACTCTTTCTTAGATAAACTTCTACATAACTGCTTTTTTACCTTCAATGACAGGGATACTGCTTCCCTTTGTTGCCATCGTTTATAGAGGCCAAAGAGAGGAGTTGCACCATCAACCCATTGTATCAATCCAGACCTTGGTCCTAGTGGGGTAACTGAGTAGTGACGAGCATTGTACACAACCTTTCCATGCCTTGAAAGAAAGAAATAACTTTCATAATAAAGTAATACAGATATAAAACAGCTATATAAATAAAACTATACACAATGGAAATAAATATGAGTATATAAATAATTAGAGATAATACAAAAAATATGAAAATGAAAGTAGTCGTGATGCCCAACTGTGGTTGTTTAAAAAATATGTATGATATGACTAGAAAGCAAAATGTCATGAAACATATAAGAATGTGGATAGAATAATGGAGAGAATGATCAATAACAAGAGGAGTTAAAAATGCAAACAGATAATTGATGAGTAAAACAATTGTGTGTTGTGATACACAGTCACAAAAGGCAACGTACAGCAATACAACTTCAAAATGTAACCATTTAAGAAATTATGACCATTTGGGAAACCTCACATGTTTAGTAATAACCTTATATTTTACGAGTACAGAAATATTTTAAAATAATAAATGATTGAAAAAAATAAATAAATTCACAAGAATATGCAAATTACTTTGAAAAACGTTATTTTACCAGTGAAATCACATCACAAAAATCTGCATACAGCACATGTATTTCTTTTTCGTCATATGAACTAGCAATCTATTCTTATTTAAGCAATCAGATTGCATCGACTGTTGAAAAGTTAATCTTGTATGTATGTTAGTCATGTTCAATTAAAATGACTCCACAAAAAGAAATTTCTCTAAACATGAGAAATGTGATAATATAGTTGTGAAAAAAAAATCTTGTGGTGAGATTTCAAACATTGTTGGAAAAATCTGTTCAAGTGGTGTCCAAACTGTTATTAGGAATTACAAAACAGCCGGATGATGTTATACTTCTAAACAAATCTGCTACAAGTCTGCAAGATTCTCTGACTAAATTGAATAGCTGTTGTAATAGATATGGTATGAAGGTCAGCAATAAAAAGACAAAGACAATGAAAATAGGTAGAATCATTGAAAATGTCAACTGTGTTGTGAATGGAGAACCTGTGGAACAAGTAAAACATTTCAGGTACTTAGGCACGATTTTTAGTGAAGATGGTAAATTAAATATGGAAATCTACAGCAGAATCAACAAAGCTGGTATGGTTGGAAGTCAATTGAATAAATTCATATGGAATAAGAGAGAAATTAGTCGGAACACACTAAATTAGCTGTATACAAGACAGTGTTCAAACCAGTTTTAACTTATGGATCTGAGAGCTGGGTCAGAAGTAAAACACTTGACCAAAGACTAGAGACCGCAGATATGAGAGTCCTGAGAAAGATTATAGGCATGAACAGATGGCATCAATGGCAATATAATATTAAAAATGAGGATATTAAGAAAGAACTTGACATTGTCAACATCCAGGTATGCGTTAGCAAAGCTAATCTCAGGTGGTATGGTCACCTAAACAGAATGGGCAAAGAAAGATTAGCAAAACAAGTGTTCTCTGCCAGGTTGGCAGCAAAACGACCCAGAGGAAGACCAAGATATAGGTGGATTGATACGGTACAAAGTGCCTTAGACGATAGAAATATAAGATCTGACAATGTTGGAGTCTTGACAAGTAACAGACTGATTTGGCAGAAAATTATAGGTAGGAAGTTAGTAATGATGTAATTTTTTTCATGTAGTACTATCATATCCTGTACACCCCTTGAGGGCATGAATTTGATGATAATGATGAGTTCCAAGAACAGATTTGGATGAATTTGTGTTCTTAAATGATCAGATGGAAGAAGAAGTATGTAGGTGGCTTGGTTTAGTAATATCCATGAAAATATCTTTTTTTATAGCTATTTTCATAAAGACATAATGCAAAAACAGAGTGCTTATAAATAGACTGCTTTATTCTGGATAGTGTACATCATTCTAAAGATAGATTATGGTTCCATCCAAATGTCAGAACAATTAAAGTCAAGCCAATTTCAAACTTATGTGTTAGGATGGGTTTTCTATAAACTGTTTCAGTTTATAGTCAGTTTATATTAAACTATAATCAGTTTATAGAAAACCCACCCATACAATTAGATACATTCACCAACAATCCCATCACCCCCCCACCCTCACAACATTATGGAGTTATTAAGACACTATTCAACAGGGCAAAAATAATCTGTTCAAATGATCAAGCCCTAACCACTGAACTAAATCACATCCGTGACACTTTCTCAGCCAATGGCTACCCCTCCCAAAAAAAAATCCAGAAAATACTTAACCCAGTTATCCACAACTCACCCCCCCTTCACAAAAAAGATTACTCTAAATCCATCACCATTCCCTACATCCGAGGCACCTCGGAAAAAATCAACAAAATCTTAAGAAAACATGACTTAACCACTTGTTACAAACCACATAGAAAATTGGCATCCCTTATCCGCTCCACTATAGACCAATCACTTCCCCTAGACCTACCTGGTATATACCAGGTCCCTTGCAGCTGTAAATTGTCTTACTTTGGCCAAACAGGCAGGACAGTAAATATCAGAATCTCAGAACACAAGGATTACATCCGATTTCATCAGTACAGCCACTCTGGGCTTGCAGACCACACTCTGGATACTCGCCACAGAATAAGATGGAAGAAAGCCACAGTAATACACCGCAGCAAGTTCAAGTATGAAAGACTATTCATGGAATCAGCCTCAGCCCTTAGGAACATGCCAAACCTCAACAAATTTGGATGCATGAGACTGCCCCAAATTTGGGAAACATTTATCAGAAGAACTTCAGCCCAATATAGCCCGGCAGGGGGCACCATCAGGACTTTAGGAAAACGTTAGCTTCCTAGCTTCAGTTCTCATTTGCTGTTATGTAGTACTTGTGTGCACATGTCTTTGTATTAAGTTCCCAAGAAGATGGCAGCATGACGTTTGCCGAAATATTGGAAAGTATATATTAAAGTTTATTTAATTTATATTTCTAGTATACACTGTCAATTCCTTAAATATTAGTTATCATATCAGACAACTATCCAATATCCACCAAGCATTGATCCTTGTCCTGGACCACAGGAAAGAAGGAGATTGATCATTACAGGTAATGCCACTAGGTGAATCATCCAACCAGGCTATAGAGGATCACCTGTCTTGCCAAAGCAACACATAAGCCAACCAGGATCATCCCCACTCCCAGGTATCCATAAAGACAGAAAACACTGCAAACATGGTGGCAGGGCATTGGATTTGAGTGACAGTGATCTGCAAAAAAGACTCAGAAGAAATACAGCAATGAATGAAAGGATCAGTACCATCACTGGCAGGTTTCTTCCCCAACAAAGAGGTGCTCCTGGATGAATCAGACTCTGAGAGAGAGAGATAGAGAGAGAGAGAGAATATAATAAATCCACTAACACCTTTTATTCCTGAAAGGAAGTAGATGAGGATGTGTTAATGCTAAGTTTTTGAAGAATGAAGAATAGCCAATTTTCATTCTTAATCATCAATGACAACAGCTTTAGGCTCCAATTAATTTCATAGATATTCAGAAAGGATATTACGGTACCTTCCATATTATTGTCAGTACATTCTGTGGTTGATTTCATGAACTATGGCATTAAAAACACAATTTATGGGGTGGGGGAGCCTTATTTGCCTGTACCAGAGATTGGCTAATTCAGGAATTGGTTGAAAAAAAAGGCCTAGAAAAGTTACTCTAGCTGGAAACTATAAATGAACTTATATTTGCTACCATTGGTTTGACACAATGGAAGCAAATATCTTTTACTCAGTAAACAAGACTGAAGACATCCAGAAAGGATATTACATCTCACTGTCTAAATTTTCAAAAACACTAGTGTTTTTGAAAATTTATAGAATTAACAGGATGAAATTCCACTCCTTCCATATGGATTGGATTGGTTCAGTCTGGTTTAGTTTTAAGATAATAGTATTTCTATCTCTTAATTTATAGTTTTATTCCTTATATTTTGATTTGTTTTACAATATACATTAGCAAGCATGCATAGCTCTGTGGAAGTGACACATGCATCCTCTGCAGTAGGCTTCCCAAAGATCGACTTAAGTTGAAGTTTAGTTGCTGACTGGAGGAACTTTTTCCTAAGCCTTTCTTCAGCAGGGTCCTGAGTTAGTTGATCTCTGGTACAGGTACGGCAAGCAGATTTTCCCCATCTGGAAACTTGGGTGTTTCATCTCATAAGCCCAAGAAAATTGACTGTAGAACCCACACTATTTCAGTCAATAAGATATTCCGTTAGAGTTAGGTACCAAAAGATGCCAGCACTTGTTTTACAGTCTCTTAATCAGTTGCCACTTATAATTAGTAAGTATTGGGTCAGCTATCTCTCATTAGCTACCAGTGGAGATTGAACTGCCAACTCAATCTCTAAAAGCTAGATAGGATTAAAAAGGCTTCACCTACTTCCTTCCTATAAGGGAATAAAAGGCATTAGATAATTTTTATTTTTTTTATTATTTTTTTGTTTACATTAGCAATATACGAGGTGGTATCAAAAAGTTTTGAGACTAGATCTGTTTACAACAAATTACTTTATTTATCTACGTTAACACACTATCACCTTCAAAATAGTCCCCTTGCATATCAATACAGCACTCTCAGTGTTCTTGCCACTTCTGGAATGTGTCCTGGAAGTCTTCTTTTCGAAGCATGTCAAACACCATCTGAGATTCGCACTAGATCTCTGCAATGGTGTCAAATGGTGTCAACGGTGACCTTTGAGCTGGATCTTCATCTTTGGGAAGAGGGCGAAGTCTGCAGGAGCCAAATCTGGCGAGTAGGGTGGGTGTGGAAGTGAGATCATGTTGTTTCTGGCGAGAAACTCGTGTGAGGACAGCTTGATGACAGGGTGCATTGTTGTCGTGGAGCATCCAGTTTTTCGCGCGTCACAGATCTGGTCGCTTTCGCCAAATGTCCTCCCTCAGAGGCCTTAAAACCTGGCAGTAAAACTCTCTATTAACGATCTGGCCCCTGAGGATGAATTCTCGATGCACATTGCCATGAATGTCGAAAAAGACGATGAGCATGAACTTGGTTGAGCTGCGGACCTGCCTCGCCTTTTTCGGCGTGGAGATGATGGGTTCTTCCACTGGGAAGACTGTTGCTTCGTCTCAGGGTCGTACCCATACACCCAAGTTTCGTCACCAGTAATGATCCTCGAATTTTACATTTTTTCAAATGTGAATTTCATGTTTGCTCTTTGTTCTAACTTGCTGTCTATGATGAAATCGCAGATGTGGTAACGCAGGTGGTCAGAATAGCATCAGTTGCACAGCTCCCGATGTACACAGGACAATGTCTTTTTGCACACTTACTTATGAAGGTAGGTACTCCATGTGATTGCAGACTTGTGCTGCCATCTGTTGGCGTGTTACAAACCTAGTCTCGAAACTTTTTGATACCACCTTGTATATTAGAAGAAAACTCAAAATAAATTTCGGATACCTGCAAGATGAATCAACCTTTGGTGTTTGGTAGAAATGACAGCCTAAACAGAAAGGGACTGGCCAGAAGGGTTGGCTGCATGTAGAGAGAATTTGAAGGAGTTGGGCCAGTGTGCAATAGAGAGAAAGATATGGCAAAAAATAGCAAAAACTGTACTGAAACAGTACTGGATCAAACTGATGATGATTACCATATATATTGTTACAGGAAGTGCAATAAACCTATATTGGTTTTCTCATCAACATACACAACATACCTCTATTTTTAAAATTACATGCAAGCTTGGTATTTTTGTCAGTAAGTCACTGACTTTCTTAATGGCTGACAGTTCTGATTATGACTGCATGATTGGAATTAATGTAATTTATTTTGTTCATTGTGCAATTAAAGACTAGTCCATATTGTTAACTGGAATATAGCAGGTATTTACTATTATGTCTTTCCCCTTTCTACAAATTTTTCCAAAATATCTCCGAAGTAGTTTTCCTATTCTGTTTATGTCTCCAACAAGATTTCCTTCTTCATCATATCAGCTGCCTTCATTAGAGATCTGAAAACTTCCTTTACTATCCTTCTGTGATATCAAAGGTAGAAAAATGTCTCATTCTCAATTTCTTACTTTGAAATTATCCTACGTTATTGCTCCAATTCAACAACTTTTTCTTCATGTTAAAGAATGAATAGTATGACTACCCATGTTTCATTAATCCACAGAGCCAAGATAAATCATTACATTATTTTAAAGGATTCACAGTTTTGATCTTAGTATTTCTCTAATTCCTTTGCTGCATCTACCTTTCTTCCACTGATGGTATCCCTCTTCAATCTGTCATGGTTGTTCCATAGGTTCAACTTACACTGTGGAAAATTGAATTAAATTAATGCATTGACATTCAGCAAATCACCTCTAGAGAGTAGATTATGAAGTTATTTTCTAGAATATGTAGTATGTGATCATGAATTTTTCAAACTCTCGTTTGCAGTATACAGCAAAACAAAAGTAGATTCCCTTCAGTAATTACAATTACAGAAAGAAAATCAGCAAAGCAGAAACACTTAAAAGTAACCTAAGTGATTATATAAACATGCCATGCTTTTTAAATATATGCTAGAGGCTAAATGATTGAGTTACCATTATATAAACATATAATAAAAACTGCAAATTTCTGAGAGAATTAATAAAATTACCTTTTATTTTTCATAAACATATTATTAACAATTGAAAGAAACTGCATAATACGTTCATCTAAATGAAGATCTTCAAGCCCTTTAAATAAGTATGTATACCTGAAAGACAACATTCCTTTATGAGTATCGATGTGTTAAAAACAAACTGGACATATAATATCTGAAAATAATTGTGACAATTATATCAAAAAAAAAAAAAAAAACAGTCTTTTCTGGTACCACAATATTCTTTTTTAACAATTATTTTGATATCATTTGAACATCAAAAATAATTAAAAGAAGAATGACAAATACCATTATGGTTTTGTATCAAATATAAAGAATATTTTCTTTGAAACTCAAAGTGTCTTGAAAGTAATCAAAAGCCTTATGAGAATATGAACTTTGTCAGACAATGAACTGTATACAGAAGCCTATATATGTACATTTTATTAGTGATTTTGATTAAGAATGTCAGTGACCTAATAATTGATTCAAAATGTGCATAATGGTATTTGTCATTCTTCTTTTAATTATTTTTGATGTTTCAAATGATATTCTCAAAGGGTGAACTTTTCATATGTGATTTATGTTATAACTAGTGTATAAACATTATCATATAAAAAAGGACCTAAATTGCTTCATTTGATATCAAATGCCATTGAAAGAACAACAAAGATCCAGTACCACTTCACAACCAAGTTGTAAACCAATACTGGGTCTTCAAACTTCGTTATTAAAGTGATTGACAGCTTATGAGAAGCAGAGAAGGATTATTAGTAATAGTACAGATGCAGCAGCCCTGTAAGAGGATTTGAATAAGCTAGAGAGATGGGCAAATGAATAGGGATTTCGGTTTAATGCAGCAAAATGTAAGATCTTGAGGTCTGGGAAACATCGATGGGATGCTGCATACTCTATGGTAGGAGTTATACTGGAGGAAGTAGGGGAGACAAGAGATCTGGGGTTGATGATTGATAGAAACCTGAAATTTAGGGGACATATTGCAAAGGTGGTGAAGGTAACACAGAGGATTGCTGCAATAATCAGAAGGACACTGACCTACAGAGATAAAAGGGTTATCATTCCGTTGTATAAGTCTCTGATCAGACCACACTTAGACTATTGTTCTCAGATTTGGCCCCGAGGATTTGAAGGGGATAAATTAACTGTGGAAAGGATACAAAGGCAGATAACAAAGATGGTTTCAGGACTGTACCATGTTAGTTATGAGGATCAGCTAAGGGAATGTGGACTGCAGAATTTGGTGGATAGAAGAAGGAGAGGTGATATGATTGATACTTTTAAACTGTTGAGAGGTGGTTACAGGGTTGACACCGGGGAGTTCTTTTGCTTGGTTGAACAGCTGGAAGGAGTGATGACAAGAGGCCATCCCTGGAAGTTACAAAAGGAAACTGTTTGCAAGAGGGTGAGGAGTGGTTTCTTTGCATGGAGGGTGGTTGAACCGTGGAATGCATTGCCTGATGGAGTGGTGAGAGTGGGAACGGTCAATGAGTTTAAGGAGTGGTATGATAGACTTTGTGTTTCTTAAGGGGGACCTCCGCTCGATGAATCTTGACAGACTTTATGTTCTTAGGAAGGACCTCCAACGATGACTCCACGGAGGCCTGAAATATTATAATAATAATAATAATAATAATAATAATCATAATGATTGTATTGTATTGGGAGTGGAAGTATCCTACATTACTGTTTGATGGTGGGAAAAAAATGGCAAATATACAATAACTGTATCTAAAGTAACTTGCCCCATAGAAATATTCTTGCAAGTAAAGAAAACTATAATAAATGAAATTTCTAGTGTACTACCCTCTAATTATTATTTGGGGGGGGGGGGGGGGAAGAGTTTTGAGAGATCGCAAGAAATACAGCTTGATATTTCATGATCTTTGCTTTAAAATATGCATGCATGTCACAAGAAACTCTATGAAAAAAAGAAATATATGTTTTCCTTCCCAAACATCTATGAAGTTCTAGCTCCAATTCAAATGATGTGCTAGTACATCTCTATAATCTATTTGCTAAAAGAAACAGTATTCAATAAATTATAAATTTTAATCTTTAAAGTGAGAATAAAGAGGTATACAATATTTTTACAATATTTCTGAAAAATCATTCCATTTGGTTAAACAAACAGCATTCAACAAATATTAAATTTTAATATTATTTTAAAATTATTTCCTGTAGCTCTATTTGTTAGATATCAATATGTAACAGCAAAGATTTCCTATAACCAACCCATGAGGCTAAAGAATAATTGTTTAGTTACTAATTAAAGTTTATTTTTAGAAAGAATAGCTGCAAGTAAATACTTTAATCGTGAAGGTAAAGATAACTGCCATATTAAGAGAACATTCAAATAGTTATGTGAGATATTTTATCATATTTTTTTATTTAGTACTCAATGAGAAATAGTATAATACTGTACAGTACTGAAAATAATGCACAGTGTGGAACCAATTAATGTATGTAGATATACAGGCAAACCTGATTTATATGCTATCTGATCATATATATCTTGATTCCTACTCATTCCAACTCTCTCATATGAAAGGCATTTAATATACCTTTAATGTTACAATAGCCTTCAATCTTCTGGAAGGGCTTTCCAGTAGATTTTGGTATGCTGTTGCAGTAATTTCCTACCATTCTAACAGGAGAGCATTAGTGAGGTCAGTTACTGATGTCAGACAATTCATCCTCCAATCAGTGTTCTAATTTAGTTTCTAATTTCTAATTAAATTAATTTCTAGTTATATCTAATTTAACATCTGTGGGATAAATTAGAACACTGATTGGAAGCTAGACTGAATTGCCTAATATCAGTAACAGACCTCACTAATGCTCTCCTGGAAGAATGGTAGGGAATTACTGCAACAGCATCATCATCACAAGATTTACACCATGTGATTATGCTAAACCTTCATCCTCATAAAAGCATAATAATAATAAACAACTTTCTTAGATTAAAAACTTTAATGCAATTTAATGGAAACAGTGGTTATTTCCAACTCATTTTGATCTCTGCCTGAAAATGATGCCATACTCAACTATCATATTGTTGCCATGCTCTTTCACTCTGACTTATTCGAATTTTTATCCCTGAAAACCGATTTTCTTAAATTACCTCCCTAACTACACATAATGCTCTCAACTACTAAAATCACTCAAAAGATGTCAAGTCAAAATTGTCGATATTAATTAGATGGTAATCACTACTAAAATGAAGCAAAGATGTCAAAAAGTCAGAAATGAAAATTAGTTTTATACTTAAGTTTTTCATTTATTCTAAAGAGATAAGTTCACTAGAACATCCAAACAACAAACAGGATTAAATATTCTATCACGGTATTAATTAGGCTACCGTGAAACAAAGTTACTTGGCTGTGATAGGCCACTGTGACTAACCATTATGGGAGGATGAAAATGAAGAAAGTGGAGGAATGATGGTGGCTAATACAGCAGGATAGGGGAGAAACAGAACAACTAATTAATTGAATTGCCCTCTTCTCTCTCTCTCTCTCTGTGTGTGTGGAGGGGATCAATTAATTATACTGACCTCTTCGGTACAACCTTAAGTGCTTTTATGGAGGATACTGTTGAATTACTCCCAAACATGTGAATAGCATTCAAAGATTGACAACGACTGTTGATGACTTCCTTGCTGATTTTTGGAAGAAACGGAGTGAGAACAATGGAACAATAGTTTGAGATGGCTGACTTATCATTCTTTATTTTTTTGGAACATACTGAATATATGCTTACTTTTTTTTCTTCCTTAAAAGGTTGTTCTTCCTTCCAAAACCCTTTTCTGTTGTTCTTCCTTATACATATGATGTATAAGGTAGAACAACTGAAAAGTTGAGAATAAGTTTTGAGTGCAACCTTTGACTGTACTCAAATCATAAAGACCAGAAGACTTACCGGTGTCAAATTTATTCTAGATTCTTCTGATTTCTTTCTGATGAAAGGCTAGAAGAGAAAAGGGGGGAACCAATACAAAGTATTTTAAAGCAATCATCTGTGAAAGATCTGGAAGACATGAATGATGCCAAAAAGGTATGCATTACCTTTGAGTCACGTTGCATGGTTATCAACTGAATATGTATGACGAAAGGGCAGAAGTTGCATCTAATAGCAAGAGACCACAAGACTTTACTGTTATATGAATAGGAGGCAAGACATCTTTGCATTCAGTCCTTAGATAACCAGAATCCTTCCCTCAGCTATTTTGCACTGCATTATATCAGAGTGAAAATCTTAAGTTTTCTTTACAACATGCTCCTGATATGCTGAACACATTGAAAACAATGACATACTGAGACTTGGACAGAATTCAGGTATTTGGAAAAGAATACAGCACAAAGAACTTCATTTCAGTTAGAATTATTTCTGCTATTCAACTGGAGCAGGCATCTGAATCAAAGGAATGGACAAACAGACCATTGACAAGTAGAAAGGGTTTGTGATGGCAGTTCATGTTAAGTTTTTTTTTTTAAATCATTGTTTAATTCACAACGCAAGACACAAGAAAATAAATAATATATTTACTTAGTTGCTAATATTTTGTTTGATTTCCTAACCTTCACTTTCAGAGAACAAATAGTTTCTCACAGCACACAAACAGCAATTAATAGTGGGAATGGTTTTTAAAATTATAATTAAAATGTATTAATTGATGCCATTTATTATTCGACACAGAGAAAGTAGAGTTGATAAGTATTAATTCAATTTTAAAACGACTGTCCTCTCAATTTTTGGTAAATTAATAGTTCATTAATAGGAATGTTTTAAAGCTGCTGCTGATTCCAAAAACCAAACTGTCTCTAATTTGTGATGATTTCTATGTAGCATTTTTTATTTTTAATCTAATCGTGGGTGAAAAGGTTACAAAAGATAGTGCTCAATGTATTTCTTATGTTTTCTGAGGCAGATGCCAACAGATCTTCCCTTCTGTCCATAGTAAGCCAAGTCACAAGTAAAGGAAAATTCATGGACTCCTGAATGTGATAAAGGAAAGAGTTTGTCCATTGAATGAGAGTTGCCAGTTTGATATATGGTTTAAATGTGAAGTAGAGCTGGCATTTATTAAGTACTCTGCATAGCTTTTCAAATATGCTCTGAAATATGGAATAGTAACAGTTTTGTTGTGGTTTTGTATATTAGGGAAATATTTCGAAGGGTTTAGTATTTTTCTCTATTTTCTGGACAAGATAGATGAGTTCAACGATTAGAGTTGTATCGCTGGCTCTGTGTGTTAGTATTTTTGGTGTACCATACTAATGTGTTGGATGATAATGTGACTATTTGTGAAGATATCTTCTATGCCAATGCTGAGTTTCCTGTGATGGAGTGATTCAGGTTAGAAGCGATGAGTTTAGTTATGATCCACTTATATCGATTCTTTAGTAGTGAACAATACCTCAACAAATTACAGTTGAAACTTGTCTGAGTAGTGGTGCTTCCCATAATGAACTGCATTGTACACATCCAAAAGGATGTATGTTTTGCATTATGGGATATTAAGGTAACTAATGTGAAGTCATTAGCCTATATATATATATATACACACACACACACACACATATATATATATATATACAGGGTGTTCGGGATAAATTTGACATATTTATAATTAATTATATTTTTCCGTAAGTTACATGTATTAACACACACTTCTCTTCATTTAAAAGTTTGGACCCTTCTTCATTCATATACAAGATGTCAGAAAGGATGGATAGCTGGAACCCACCTGAATCATGGAAGAGAATAACTTGTATCATGATAATTCGTGCCCGCCATCAAAATAAGGATATTACGACTGCTGCCCAATGCTCCCTGAATACAGTAAAAACAATCAGGCATGAACTAGAGACTTGCAATGGTGACTACGAGGATGTAGCAAGAAGAAAGATCCCTAGCAGACGATCTGATTGCGTTCGTACAGCAGAATTCCTCGCAAATCTGCAGGAACAGGTGTTGAAGAACCCTGGCATTGGAATTCGGGCTTTGTTCGTGGAGTTGCTAACTGTAGTCAAGCCCTGGATAACAAGGGTAGCCAATGGTAGGCCGTATGTATGGCAGCAGGATTCGGCCCCTTGCCACACCTCTGGGAAAAGTCAAAAATGGTTGTCTGAAAATTTCTACGACTTCACCAGTCCAAATGTTTGGCCTCCAAACTCCCCAGACCTTAACCCCATGGATTATTTTGTATGGGGCGCAGTTGAAAAAGACACCAATCGCACTTCCAGTAATACAAAAGCCCAGTTAATGGATAAAATTAAAACAGTTTTTGCGGCCCTTCCCAGGGAGACTGTAGCATCAGCTTGTTCGAGGTTCCGAAGCAGAATTGAAGCTATGATCGATGCTAATGGTGGTTATTTTGAGTAAATCTTGTTGATAGTATTGTAATTAACTCTGCCTGTAATGTTTTTTTGTCAATTCATTAAATTTAATAGATACAAAGAAGATTTTCTTTTTCCTTACGAAACTGTCAAATTTATCCCGAACACCCTGTATATATATATATACACACACATACACACACATATATATACAGGAATACCTTGTATAGCACGGTTTTGAACAACGCGGGTTTTGGTCTAACGCAGTTTTTATTATTACACTTATCATTATTACACTAACATTGTCACTGAACGGCGACTCCCAGATGCTGCAAGTGACAGTTGAGAGCCACATTTATGCAGTAGTTATTCGATTGGCTCTCATATAAACATGTTCTTTCCCAATGGCATTTTATTATTTACGTTAATATTAGTATTTAATATTTTTTTATTATTTAAGTATGAGTGAAAAGAGACAAAACAAAGAAGACACTGTTGGAGTAACAAAAAAACGCAAGTGGTTGACATTAGAGAAGAAACTTGAAGTTATAAAATGTCACAAGAATGGCGCTTCGCTTGCTAAAATAGCACGTGAGAATTCAAAGAATGAGTCATCTGTACGAACAATTATTCAGAGCAAAGAAAAGATTAAACAACATGTAATGAGCACCGCTTTTTATATGTCAAAAGTAATCACAAGAAATCGATCTTCTACAATGGAAAATACGGAACACCTTCTAATGATCTGGATTGAAGATTTAATCAGAAAAAGATTCCTTTGAGTCAAACGATAATCCAGGCAAAAGTGTATATGACAAAATAAAAGAAAATGAAAGCGAAAATGAAGGAGGTACAACCAGTGAAACTTTTATAGCAAGGTGTAGGTGGTTCTACAATTTCAAATAGTGTATGGGACTCCAAAGTGCAAGTGCTGACACTAAAACTGCAGAATTATTTCCCAACGAATTGAAGGAGCTTATTGAGAAGGAAGGCTACATAGATCATCAAATTTTTAATGCTGACAAGATTGTTGTAATGGAAAAGAATGCAATCACGCCCATTTCTAGCAGAGAAGGAAAAAACATAAGCTGGATATAAAGTGTCAAAAAACCGATTGACACTTTTAGTAGGAGGTAATGCATCAGGTGATTTAAAATTGAAGCCACTGTTAGTGTACAGAGTGGAAAACCCAAGAGCTCTTAAGAGTTTTACAAAGAACATTTACCTGTTCATTGCCGTTCGAATAAAAAAGCGTGGGTGACTTGTTCAATTTTCGAAAACTAGTTTAAAACTTGTTTTTGCCCTGAAGTTAAAAGCTATTCTAAAAAGAATGATATTCCTTTCAAAATTATGCTTTTATTAGACAATGCAGGCCATCCAACTCTATTGACTGACTTAGATGAAAATGTCAAGATTAATTTTTTCCCACCAAACACAACATCAATTCTGCAGCCGATGGATCAAGGCGTTTTCTCCCCTTTTAAGGCTTACTATTTAAGACAAACTTTTGCTCAAGGTATTAAAGCTGCAGCAGAAGAAGAAGAAGAAGATTCTTGGACTTTGAGTGAATTTTGGAAGAAATTTAACATAAAAGATGCCATTCAAAATATTTATGAATCTTGGCAAGAGGTGACTCAAAGCAATATGAGAGCCGTATGGCATAATATCTTGCTGCACTGTTCAAAGGACTTTGTTGCCTCTGCAACACAGAAAGAGGTAATCTCAACAGAAATTGTGCAGATGGGCAAAGATCTTGGTTTTACAAGTTTAGATTGTAAGAATGTGAACGAATGTATTGATTCTCATTCAAATGATCTGGATGATGAAACCCTCTTGGAGTTGGAACAACAACTAGCCTATGAAGCAGAAGAAGACGAAGATGACCCAACTGATGTCATGGTTGAAGAATTTTCCTTTGCTGATCTTTCAACTTTTGTGAGAAAAAACGACGACGCTTCCGACTTTCTCATAAATGCTTCAAATTTGGAAAGAAGCATCAAAGTGAGACAAAGTCTCAATAATTCCATCAAATGCTACAGAGATCTAGTATTTGAAGAGACAAAGAAGACAAGGATGGTTCAACTAACACTAAGACTACTTTAGTAAAAAGTAAATTACTGTATGCTAAAATTGAAGCAATATTTGTTTTGTTTTCTACAACTTCTATATCAATTTAAAAGGATTTTATTTGTTATTTAGTTAATAAAAATAACAATTTTTTTCATTTTTAAAATTTTTTATTATCCTAAATTTTTGTAATAAACAAATTAAATTGAAAACCTTTATAAATAGACCTCAAACAACGCAGTTTTGCATAGCGCGGATGCTTCTTGGAACCAATTAGCTGCGCTATACAAGGTATTCCTATATATATATATATATACACACACACACACATACTCAAGTAGCCTAGCTGTGAATATACTTCCTGCACAAACTTTGCTTGCTTACGTTTATATAAAGGATGAAACAATATAATATTTTCGCAAGTTTAATTTAAGTAAATAAATATACTATTTAATTCCTTATTAGTATATCTGGGCGAGCACCAAGCAATGGCAGACAGGCATAATAATACCAGTCTTCAAGAAGGGAGGACCAGAGAGATTGCAGCAACTATCGTGGCATCTCTTTGTTCAGCCTGCCTGGGAAAGTATATGCTAGGTACTTGGAAAGAAGGTGCAGGAGCATAGTTGAGTCAAAGTTCCAGGAAGAATAATGTGAGTTTCGTCTTAGTAGAAGCAACTGACCAAATCTTCACTTTAAGGCAAGTCTTTGAGAAGGCATATGACTGGGTTCCTCGGGATAAGCTTTGGCAAGTATTTCAGGAGTGGATGGCCAAATATTAACTGCCATCAAGTCCCTGTATCAATGCCTGGAGTTTTGTGTCAGGGTAAACAGCACAAAGTCT
This sequence comes from Typopeltis vanoorti, assembly GCF_054136105.1. Classification (NCBI taxonomy): domain Eukaryota; kingdom Metazoa; phylum Arthropoda; class Arachnida; order Uropygi; family Thelyphonidae; genus Typopeltis; species Typopeltis vanoorti. Next base: position 43,821,878 of record NC_143557.1, on the reverse strand, counting down.
GAACCTTTAACAGTCTCCATTGGCCTCTGCCAAGGGTGTGTTCTGTCAGCCCTCCTTTTCATAATATTTATGGACTGGATTGATAGGCACAGCCGGGGCAGTGAGTGTGTCAGAATTGGAAGATGTAGCATTCGACGTCTGCTTTTTGCAGATGACCTAGTTCTGCTTAGCTCTTCCACAGATGACCTCCAGCAGACCCTGGATATGTTTGTAGCTGTTTGTGCAGATGCCGGAATGAGGATCAGTGTGGCCAAAACTGAAACATTTGTGGTTTCAAGACAACTATCCCAGTGCACTCTACATGTGAGTGGAGTCCCACTGAGGCAGGTGGAGAAGTTTAAATACCTTGGGGTCCATATTCACAAGTGATGGAAAGTGGAACGAAGAGCTAGATACTCAGATTGGCTCAGCAAGTGCAATTTTGCAAGAGCTTGGTCATTCGGTAGTAATGAAGCGGGGGTTAAGCCAGACTTCAAAAATAGCTGTCTTTAATCTATGTCCCCATCCTGAGAGTTGGGTAATGACCGAAAGAATGCAGACACGAATCCAAGTGGCTGAAATGAGGTTCCTTCGAGGGGTTGCAGGGCTGACAAGACTCTACAGAGTCACCTCACCTCTGCAATTCGGAAAACCCTCAATACTCAACCATTGCTTTTCCGTGTTGAGAGATCAGTTACATTGCTACGGGCACCTGGTCAGAATGCCACGAGAGGCTCCCCTAGTAGGCCCTCTTTGCCAAGCCAGAGGGTGGGAGGCCACGTGGAAGGCCAAGGACTCGCTGGATAGATTACATCCAAAACCTTGGGTGGACACATTTGGGAATCCCACCAGAACATCTGAGCTTGGTTGCAGAGGATTGTGACCATTGGAAGTTCTTCTTGCAGCTGCTGCCCCCACATCCCAGTTTGGAAAGGTGGGCCTCGAAGATGAATGAATGAATAAAAAAAAAATAAAAAAAGACTATGGAAAAGAGTCAGAAAGAAATCAGACTATGGAAAGGAGGCAAAAAGAGAGTCATTCGTTCTATTTGACACCACAATAACGTCAAAGAAAATAAAACTGAGATTGGCTACATGAAGTATATTTGGCATTAAGGAAAAAATGGGAGAGATTATGGTCTCAGTTACCAGCAGGCATTTAATGCCTCCTGGTAACCAGTAGTGACATCTGTAATATACAAAGAAAACTGATTAAAAAAAGGCAAGGATACTGCTACAATAAGGATTATCTGGTATTTTGATTTAGGGAGGGAGAGAGAGAGAGAGAGAGAGAGAGAGAGATGGATAATTTGTATTAGATCATTGTACAAAGAAAATATCAGCATCTCTTCCACCTTGATTGGTACTACTGAAGAAAAGTAGCATGAGTTGTGGTTACTGAAAGTTACAAGTAAAGCATCTGCAATGTTTGGTTGTCAGGAATGCAGAAAACTGAATTTTACAGATTGATAAACAAACAGTTCAGAGTGGTTATTTAAATAAATGATAAACGCAGCAAATGAATGCTGAAAAATGTCATAAGGAAAATTTTTCAGTCAGAGGAGATCCAAAAGGGAAGATTCTAGGTTGAGCATTTTCTCAACAGGATATCAGATCAGAGCTAACCACCTACACACACACACGTATCACTCTTGTTACAAGGATTTCTGTGAAGTGCAATTTCTTCAACTAAGGTAAACAGCAGCTGCCAAGATGACATACCAGATTCAGTGAGTAATAATAGGTTGTGCTTTGTATAATTGTAATGTGATTATTTTTTAAGTGTTTTGTTATTTATCTTGTGGAAATTTTCTGATTTACAGTGTTCCTGTTATCTTTTCATGGCATATGTCATAAATGGTGATGCCAAATAGTTAATAACACAGCAGGGACATGCATTGTGTGAGATTAACAAACATATGAACATCATGTGTGGTTTCAACAATACTTTCTGCATACCACTATGCTCAAATGTTCTCTAAACGTGATCTGGAAAAAAAAGTGGGAGCATGATTATTTATGATGATTTACTATCAAAAATCTAGGTGTGTAGTTAACATTTCCTCCAACTATGTATAGGTGATGTGCTTCACAGTATAAATACATCATTAGAAGTAAATAAATAAATAAATGGAACTAATATTTCATTGGATGTCTAACCAGAATCATCAGCTGATAAACTACAACTAGGGTAAAACAAATATTGGAGGATTTTGGAGGTTTTGCTTTATTGGGAACACAGGCTACATCCAATCTAATATCGTTGGCGATGTGGTTTGGAAGTTGGCGAATTCCGCGTTCAATTTGGATCATTAATTCCTCGGCCGGTAATTTCTTAGGAGCAATGGCGAAGTTGTGACCACGTGACAGAGCGTGGAGTGCTTCTGGCTTTAAGGTAGCTGACGAAAGGTTAACAACAGTGTTGGTTTGTAGTTTAGGTTTGGACGCCGAGTACACAGAGAAAATGTGCCATTACGTCCCATAGTGGATGGCATTGATTCCCCCACTTACAAACTAGCCAAGCATTTAGCCAAAGCGCTCTCACACTATAATGGCAATACACCATCACACATAAAAATCTCAGCCCACTTCAAAGCCAGTATAGAAAACCTTACACTCCAACATAATGACATAATGGTCAGTTTTGATGTCTCCTCCCTATTCACGAATGTCCCCCTCAAAGAAACCTTAGAGCTAATCCAAGCTAAATTTCCTCCCGATATCTCAGCCCTATTTCAGTTTACAATGAACTCAGGCTATTTCGTTTGGCAGCAAAAATTCTACAAACAGATAGAGGGGACAGCCATGGGCTCACCACTTTCCCCACCCTTGGCCAACTTCTTCATGGAGACGTTTGAAGAGAAAGCGTTAAACTCAGCCCACAAAAACCTACCATATGGCTTCGCTACGTTGATGATGTCTTCGCTATTTGGCCACGTGGCCCGGATTCACTCCTCTCCTTCCTAACACACTTAAACAACCAACAACCTAGAATCAAATTCACCCTGGAAAAAGAAGAAAACAATAACCTCCCCTTCCTAGACACACTAGTCACCCGCCAACCTGATGGTACCTTGATTTTCTCAGTTTATAGAAAACCCACCCATACAGGCAGATACATTCACCAACAATCCCACCACCACCCCCTCACAACAATATGGAGTTATTAAAACATTATTCAACAGGGCAAAAATAATCTGTTCTAATGATCAAGCCCTAACCACTGAACTAAATCACATCCGTGACACTTTCTCAGCCAACGGCTACCCCCTCCAAAAAATACTTAACCCAGTTATCCACAACCCACCACCCCCTCCCCTTCACAATAAAGATTATTCTAAATCCATCACCATTCCTTACATCCGAGGCACCTCGGAAAAAATCAAGAAAATCTTAAAAAAACATGACTTGACCACTTGTTACAGACCACATAGAAAACTGGCATCCCTTATCCGCTCCACCAAAGACCAACCACTTCCCCTAGACCTACCTGGTGTATACCAGGTCCCTTGCAGCTGTAAACTGTCCTACTTTGGCCAAACAGGCAGGACAGCAAATATCAGAATCTCAGAACACAAGGATTACATCCGATTTCACCAGTACAGCCACTCTGGGCTTGCAGACCACGCTCTGGATACTCGCCACAGAATAAGATGGAAGAAAGCCACAATAATACACCGCAGCAAGTTCAAGTATAAAAGACTATTCATGGAATCAGCCTCGGCCCTTAGGAACATGCCAAAACTCAACAAATTTGGATGCATGAGACTGCCCCAAATTTGGGAAACGTTTATCAGAAGAACTTCAGCCCAAAGGCCAAGAACTACCAATATAGCCCGCCAGGGGGCACCATCAGGACTTTAGGAAAACGCTAGCTTCCTAGCTTTAGTCTCATTTGCTGTTATTAGTACTTGTGTGCACGTGTCTTAGTAGTAAGTTCCCAAGAAGATGGCAATGTGACATTCGCCGAAATATCGGAAAGTATAAATTAAAGTTTATTTAATCTATATTTCTAGTATATGCTGTGAATTCCTTAAATATTAGTTATCATGTTTAACCAGCGTATAAGCCTCTCAACAAGAATAAGCTTATTTCTTAAAATAAACTTCATTTTTTATTTGGCACCAAGAGGATGCTTTGATGAGACGCTAGTCCTTTTTACATTCTAAATTGTTTCCACAACATCTAAGTGATATTGTAGAAACAATTTATTTAACTAAGCTTATTACATATTTATCTTACTACAGTTACAATATATGAACTGAAAATGCATGTTGAAATTTAAGAAAATATGTTAGCAATGCATTAATAAATAAATTATTTATTTTGTTATTCTGGTGTTTATACTACATATTGTGTGAGATTAACAAACATATGAACATAATGTGTGGTTTCAACAATACTTTCTGCATACCACTACGCTCAGATGTTCTCTAAACGTGATCTGCATATAACTGTTAAGCACCAACACATAAGCCATTACATTTAAAAGCATTAAATAATTACTTATTACAATTAAACTGAATAAATAGGTTAATACATATTTTGACCTATCTATTGATAGAACTTCTAGGACAATTATAATAATACCAATGACAACATCTGAAATTAAAAATTCTGCCTACCAAACATTTAAGTTTCAATGTTTGGAGTAATATAATGAGAAATTCCTTAAATGTCAATCTTATACATTTAAAAAGAGACTAACTGGTGAATGCCTGACTAGGTTAATCAAATGTCACCCTCTAGCTCATTAATTACTTTTGCTATCAGACTTATTATTCCAAGCTTGTTCAGAGAATATATCTGCAAATAACTATGATTCAAAATGGCATTCAAATTGTAAATCTGTAAAATGTGTACAAAGCAGGTATACACTCAACTCTCAAAAGCAAATAAAACAATAATGAATTCACTGTAACAGCATATGATACGTTGTAACAGCAGTATCATATATTTGAAGATGAACTCTAGGAACACTGAATTTTTTTCATTTCTGAGTTTGTTTATACAACCAATCAATTCGAAAAATACCAAAAATCATATTTTACTACTTTAGATATGTTATGTCCTCACTCCCACTGAAGAGAAGAGTATACTTTTGTATTATGAGTTTTACATATATCAATATATCCCAGTAAATCCAATAAGTCAGTAAAAAAAAGAGATAAATTATTGTATACTACTTTATATAAAGTTAAAATAAACCAGATGGCATGAAATAATGCATCAGTTTACAAGGTTGCAAAAATAAATAAATAAAAATATATTAAAAAAATAATGGGAAACCTTACTTTTTTCCATCAGAACCTAGAAAGGCAAGCTTTTTTGGTTTTGTTTTTGTAGGTAAAATAGAAACATTATTGTGGACAGATTCTACTGTTATAACATTAGAGGACCTTGTACTAATTCCAGGCATAGGAATAACTGTTGATTTTAAGGATGCCAGCAATGGACTAATTTGATCCATACATAAATGAGACCTAGCTTGCTGTTGAACCTTTTGCTGGAATACCTGATGAAGCTATATACATATATATATAAGAAAAAAAAAAAAAGAAAAAAAAGATAAATTGCAGATCCGAATGCTACCTAAAAACACATAAGAACATGTAAAAAATCACTGAGAAACGTCCTATATTAATCAATCTAAGTTCACTCCACAAAGTAAATTTCATTACTGATTTCAAATCAGAAGTATAATCGAGTTAACAAAAAACAACTCATTTATATCTCTTTATACTTACCAGATGATAAATCAGCTAGTAAGTATGACGGGAATAACTGACAACTTGCATTAACAAAACAATACTAAGCACAATGAGTTAAAATTAAGGAAAATGGTAAGATAAATGCAAAAACAATCTTATAAATGTGGAAGAAGGATAAAATAAGCATATTTACCAATAGTTCCATGGAAATAAATTAGGTTAGGATCAAGCTGCCATTGCAGAAGAATAAACTTCCTAACCAGCCAGAACATATATGTCCAGCAGAACCTGAATACGATTCAAACCCCCAGCTGAAAGACCATGGATAAGAATTGCAATTTGGCTGTGATGTCCATTACAAAGTGCGATAATCCTTCACAACGAGGAGAACACTTAACCAGATTACCTCACATACGTAGCTATGTTCAGTTACTCACAGCAAGAAACATAGTCGCTTGCTGTTTGCTCGGCAACTGGAATCTAAGTTATATTAGAACTAAAGTTATGTTTATTTTTTCTCTTTCATTGTATAATTATAATTTGTAATGCCAGTGCAAAATAAGGGATCCTTTCATACTTTCTTCACTTAATATTATATCACTTTGGAAAATCAATGTCATTACCATTTTTTTTTTGCTAATTATCTTAGTTGCCAATACATTTTATTCTCCCAGAACTTGATTCAAGAAAATTATTTTTGCCAAACAACCTTTATAAATTCATGAAAATCTAAATCTTCAAATAAATACAGCCTCGATATGTTTCATGTTAAGTTTTCTATATTTTTTATTCATAATCTTAGTTTGAAGGTAACGTCACAGATTGCACGAAGGGTTGCACTTTCACAATTTTTCTTTATAGAGAATCATATCATGTAAGGCATAGTCTTTATAATGTAATTTATAGTTCTTTGCAATTCAACTTCCTTAGATTCCCCTAATCACTCACTACAAACTGAAATAAATTGCAATTATGAAGTCAGCTGTTATATTCATATTTTCTGCTAATTTTGATATTATGTGGCAGTTATGAAGTAGCAATACTGTCCCTACAGCTTATCATTCGAAACAGGCATCAAAATAAAATTTTATTTCCAAAATTTTCATAAGGGTCCTTAAGGATCAAAGATGTATAACTGAGAGGACACCTCCATATTGCCTTTAAAGGAATGTGGAGAACCAACCAGGGTTTCTGACCTAATATCCAATCCTCACCTTCTCGTGGTGCAACCTGTTAGGTATCTACCTAGATACTGAACGAACGAGGGTGGGCTGGCAATTTGGGATTTAGCTGACAAATTGTATTCTTATTGGCTTAAAGTAAAATATATCATAAAATGATGATATAACATGACAGAATTTCATGCCTGGTTAAACAAGATTCCAGTTGTTTTTGTCAGGGAACCAGGGCAAACAGCAAAAAGTCAGCTGGCACAAATCCTAAAACACACCCCCAACAACATCCCCAGAGTTCAAGATTGGTATTATAAACATAAGAAGCATGAATGGCAAAGAAATGGAGCTAGCTGAGGAATTAGATAAGTATCAGAATGCCATAATTGGGGTGACTGAAACAAAAAAGACAAAAACTGGTGAGATCTTTCTGAGCAATAACTATAAAATGTTATATTCAGGCAATAACAATCAAGGAAAAGAAGGAGTAGCCATAATACTCAACACCAAATACAAGACTAATCTTCTTGAATGGCAGGCAATATCAAGTGGAGTGATGTGGGCCAATATCAGAATGGGGAACTAGACAACGAGACTTATTTATGCCTATGGTCCTACAGAAGGTTCTACTGAGGTAGAAGGGGAGGAATTTTTTGAGGCTTTAGAGAAAGCAGCTCACACAATGAAAAGGGAAAAGTTGGTCCTAGTTGGGGATCTAAATAACAGAGTAGGAAATGAATGTCAGACATACATGCTATGTCCAAAAAGCAACCGATCTTCTTGAGAATAGAAGAAACTAGTGGCATCACCTGTTGTATCTTATTGTTGTCGAAAGCGGCAACCTTCATTAGTGTTGTGTCAACTGTTTATGACATTTGTTTGATTAGAAGCCGAGTTATAGTGTGTTTTGACGAACGGTCGGAAAATGAGTTTCAAACAGAGAGCTGTGATTGACTTTTGTGTTAAACTTGGTAAAGGTTTTATCGAAACGCATCAAATGCTTCAAAAAGCATACGGGGATGAATGCTTACCCCGTACTCAAGTTTACGAGTGGTTTAAGTGATTTCAAAGTGGTTGCGAGACGCTTGAGGAAAAAGAAAGGCAGCACTGTGCAAAACCTGGTCTGAGCGAAGTTAAGATTCCGAAAAGTGTGCATGATTTCATCTAAGAAAACCTGAAATCGCCTGTGAGATTGATTGAAGATGAATTGGGGATTCCAAAATCAACTGTGCACAACAGTTTCGGCCTTCGTAAATTGAATTTGCAATTTGTTCCCCACAAGTTGACCGAACACCAAAAAAACGTATTGAAATGAACACTGCAAGGAACTCATTAAAACCACTTGTAAGGGCTTAAACCTCCTTGAAACGATCGTTACTGGTGACAGGTGTGTATGTTTTATGTATGTTTTGAGTATGAGCACGAAACAAAGTGCCAGAGTGCTGAGGGGAGACCACCAGAAGAGGGGCATCCGTAAAAAAGTCGTTTGGAGAAGTTCAAAAGTAAAGACAATGCTGATTTGTTTTTACAATTCCAAGGGCATTATCCACAAAGAATTCATTCCACCTGACCAAATGGTCAATGGTGAGTTTTATCTCGAAGTTTTGAAGCCAATGATAGCGAGAATTCATCGCATACAGCATGAATATCGTGATGCAGACAGCTGGTCACTTTTGCACGATAATGCACCATCTCATTGTTCGAACATTGTGAGAGAGAGCTTTTGGGCAAAAACCAGGTTTTTGTGTTGGATCACTCACCATATTCACCTGATTTAGCACCCTGTGACTTCTTTCTTTTCCCCCAACTTCATTTGCTGATGAAAGGAAAGCTATATGACACCACTGAAAACTTTCAAGCGACAGTAACCATGGCCCTCAACAGTATCCCAAAAACCGATATAAAAAACTCATTTAACGAATTAAATGACTGTGCCAAGCACTGTATCAAAGCTGAGGGAAAGTATATTGATTGAAATAAAATATCTGAATAATTATAATTGGCCTGTGTTTTATTTTCCATCAAAAGTTCAGTTTCTTTTTGGACAGAGGGTGTACAAAAATACTTCAAGAATATTGAGAGAAAAGAACAAAGCTAAGGAATATTAGCAACTATGTCTAAGACACAATTCATTTCTGAGATGGCAAGTAGTATCAACACTAGCATCGGTTTCGAAGTACTGATACTTTACCGTTTAGTGACTATCACCCATCTTCTGCACAAAGACATGTCTATACCACATGCAAAATCGCTACCTTTGTAGCCAGAAAATTTCACTTATCGACATCAGCAGAATAAGAGCTACTTGAAAGGCGAAGGCTCTAATTTTTCTGCATCTCCATAATTTTTTTTTTTTTTTACATACTCCATACAAACAAAATTCATGTATAAGTACTGTTGCACATTATGCCATTCAAAAGCAGGTCGAAATATACGCAGTATGTTCCCCAGAAGAAAACAAAAGTATAGGATAAAAAAAAAAAAAAAGTTCTGAAGATGCAGAAAATTAGAGTCTTTGCCTTTGAAGTAGCTCTTATTCTACTGATGTTGATGAGGGAAATTTTCTAGCTGTGAAGATAGCCATTTTGCATGTAGTTTAAACATGCTTTTATGCAGAAGATGGGTAATTTTCACTATGTGTATACAGCATGTCTCAGTTTCCATTCATAGGTAACTCGGGTACTGAAGATTTTGACACAGCAACATTTTAGGCTTCTTCTGTCTGTTTCCAAATAATGATTTTCTTTCCTTCATAGTGGAACAGACTTACTTTTATGCTTGCCAAAAACATCAGCAAATTGAGTACAGTCTGCATTCTCGCAGTACACTATGAAGCCCAATAGATATCCAAATACCACTTACGTTTAAAATGCTCTTGAATGCACAAGGTATCTTGAAATAAGCCCACTCTCAAAATGTATTTCTATATGTATGGTATATAGAATGGATTCTGAACACGTCGATGTTTCTTGATGTTATGAGTGAAAAAACAATTCAGGTTCATTCTGAAATATTTGCATTCTCAGAATAATGAGGAATATGATCAGGCAACACATCTTTTGCCCAGTCCTCAACAAAATTTATGATTTTCTGATGAAAACGCATCAGAAATTTAGATCACTATATTCCTGAGTGAGAAAGAGACATGAATATCAATGAAAGCCTTATGTCATTCAAAAGCAGATTGAAATGTAAGCAGTATATTCCTCAAAAGAGAGCAACTCAAATATTCCCCAAAAGTATGGGGTAAATTTATGCTTTTCGAAGCACAAAGTGGATAACTTTGGGATTTCAAACCTTATAGGAGAAAGCAGACTGTACTCGAACATGATAAATACAGGGTGTTTCAAAAAGAATGTCCCGATTTGAAAATTGTATATTTCTGCAACCACGAACCACAAATGAATGTGACGTACCATGTGAACAGCTTTGGCCCAGTGTTTGATATGACGACTGCTAGATGCCACTACTAGTGCCCAAATAGCATAGTTAATAAGAAGATGGTGTCTAGTCAACAGAAGGTGTTTTATGTTCTCGAATTTAGCAAGACTGAGTCCGTGATTACGGTGCAGCGTGCGTTTAGACGACGTTATGGAATTGATCCCCCACTGGACAAAAACATTCGTCGTTGGTAGCGACAATTTCAAGAAACAGGGTGTTTATGTAAGGGAAAGAGTTCTGGATGACCACACACCTTAGAGGGGAATGTGCAACAAATTCAAGAAGCTTTTCAGTGAGTACCATGCAAGTCCACTCATCATGCTAGCCGAGATCTCACCATCCCTCATGTGACTGTTTGGCATGTGTTACGACGATGTTTGCTTATGAAGCCATATAGACTGCAACTGGTGCAAGCTTTTCATGTAGGTGACAAAAAAAAAAAAAAAAAAAAAAAAAAAAAAAAAAAAAAAAAAAAGAACAGATTTTTGTGCTAATCTGTTAGAGGACATTGAGGACGACACCTTCCTACAAAGGTTGATTTTTAATGAAGAAGCAACCTTTCATCTAAGCAATAAAGTTTTGCACCATAATGTTCGCATATGGGGACTTGAGAATCCACATGAAATTATATAACATGAACATGATTCACCAAAACTTAATGTTTTTTGCACGGTTTCTGTTAGAAAGGTTTAACCACATTACCGGCCATTATGGATTAAATATGCATCCTCAAACGCTTCGTATCCATCATATATTTCAATGTAATATCAATGGTATTACAATTTTAATATGCACTTCGCATCCATGATAACCTTGACGTCTATAGATGTCTTGGCCGGTAGCGTGGTTAAGGCACTTTCTTTTTTGAGGAAAACACTGTTACGGGAAACTCCTATCTTGAAATGCTGCAGGACTGGCTACTTCCGCAGCTGAATGAAGAATCTGAAGATTACATTTTTCACTAAGACGGAGCACCGCCACATTGGAACCTCCAAGTTCGTTGGTTTCTAAACGAAACATTGCCTCAGCATTGGATTGGACACACGGAACCCCACGACTTGGCACTACACTCTTGGCCTCTAAGATCTCCAGACATCACACCTTGTGATTTCTTTTTATGGGGATATGTAAAAGACTGTGTTTATGTTCCTCCATTACCCACTGACTTGGATGAGCTCAAAACCAGAATCACGGCTGCAGTAAATTCTGTGACAGAAGACACTCTCAGACGCGTTTAGGATGAATTCAGCTATCGGCTTGATGTTTCCCGTGCAGCAGGTGGAGGGTACATTGAACATTTGTAATTGTGGTGAGTGAAACTTTAGGCCTTACTTCATACTTAGTAATTTATTTTGTAACTGTACCACATTTTCATTATTAAATATAATTATTTGAAATCAGATTGTTCTTTTTGAAACACCCTGTATTTGGATCTTCCCTTGTCGATGCTGTAGTAATGGAATTACTAGACCCCTTGTTGGGGAAAGTTAATGAGTTACAATGGATAACTATTATGTGTGTCCTGAAGTCGGTGATTTGCATTTACAGCACCATATACAGATTGTTATTGTACTTAAATACAAAAGGGCTATACATCCTCCACATCTGGCATAAGGAATTAGATTTTATTGTTGCAATATTAGAATATTAGATTTTATTATTTGGAACTATTTCCTCCTGTACAAGAAAAGATACGTCTTCCATAACATATCTAGATTATAGAGTTGAAATCCATTGCAAAATGTTTATGGTCCTCCTTTAGCAAGCAGGAAAACAGGAAATACTTCCAGACTTCTGTAGTTGAAGCCTGGAACTGCTAACACTATTTCTTGGAAATTTTATCATCCTCAAAAAAAAAAAAAAAAAAAAAAAAAAAAACTGCATGCAAATGTCATATCTGCTTAAAAAAAAAATATAAATGGGACAATAATCTGGTGTTTTGAATGTAAATCTGCTTTGTGCATTCATCTTTATTTTAGGGTGTTCCATACTGTTCGAGATATATACATTTTGAACAGTATGAAAACAAAAATGTTCCCTTTCAGGGTTATCAAAACAGTCCTTTTCTGGATTATGAATATGGAAAGAGCGATGCCCAAGTGTACTAATTCCAGTTCCTCTTGAAGAGGAATTTGTTTAAGTTGTTTTTGTAACATACAGAATAATATATGGTTCCTCTCTAAGTGGCTGATAATACCTTTTTTGAGGGAATAAAAATACGGAAGGTCATCAGGACACATGCTCTCTAGGTGCAAACACTTTTCTTTTTTTTTATGTCCACAACCACCAAATTTGGGAAATCTATAACACATTAATGCTATATGTAATTAACATCAGAGATAAGACTAAGCATGCACCCCAAAGCATCCAATAAACTGGGTGATGATGGCCTTGCACTATGCTATTTACAGAGCCAAATTCATCTACACATCTAAATATTTTCATAAGCTTTATGAAATATTGCCAATATTGAAGAATTTGCAGCCACTTGGTAAAAAGAAGCGACCCCTCTCCAGTTATCTACCCAAGCTTAGTTGTCTCAATCAGGAAAATGATTGAGTAGACTAAGGCTGTGACTTTGTTTTGATCGGAATTATGGTAGAAACAAATATGAGACAAGTATATTGAGTGTTTATTTTCCAGTGCTTTGCCTGTTTGCTGAAAAACGAAACTTCCTGGTAGTGAAAAACCATCATCTCCGTATGAGACTGTTTAACTTATTTTCAGTTGAAAAGCCCTGATGAAGGTTCTCATAGTACTACACAGATTTTAAACTCAGGTTTTCTAACCAAAGAGAACTGCTGCACTCTCCTCACATCTGCTTTAGAGGCATATACTATGGACGGCATATCTCATATCTGGGAAATGGATGTTCACTAGCAAATTTGTTTGTTTTGCATGGGGAAGAGCCCTAATTTCTAAAAAGGAATGACACTGAGATCATTTTTCTGTTGTTTCTGAAATCTCATACTCACAGTTTTATATCGTCTCTAATCCTTTGTTCTTCTGATGCAGTTTCCAGGATTACCTGCGAGCACAATGACATCACTTTGGCTCCCTCTGTTCATGGGGACATATTTCTACATTTACATCACCTTGCAAACTTTTGTTTTTACTTCGTCATCACTATAATCCATGTTAATCCCTTACTTTCCATTTTACATATACTTCAATATACATTAATTTATGCATTTTAACAGTACAGATATAACATTCATTTTAATACATTATAATTTCTAATTTTTATATGTTCGGAAACTTCTTTGAAATCGATCTTGGAAATTTAATTTAAAAATTTATCATGAGAGATTTTACATGTCCACGTTTGGTTTGGATCACCTCCTGAATCCTTTAAGAGAGGCTTTCCACCAATGTGCAGCAGACAGGTGAAATTTGTCTCCATTCCTCCATCAAAGCAGCACTGAGTTCAGCAACAGATCAAGGGCATGCTACTCTGGACTTTTAGTTAAGGATATTTAGATGTTTTCCGTTGGATTTATACTGGTAAGAAAAGTCCTGCATTTTACTGAGTGAAATAGAAAAATCATTAAGAAAAATTATGATGAACTCAGTAAACTGAAAAGGCAATCAAGGAAAAGAAGAAAGAATATCAAAAAATTTCTAGCATGTAAATTAACATATGAAATGAGAAAATACAGAAAAAAGTATAAGAAAGCAAAATAATTTCCAAAATTAAATAAATCTCATGAATATGGCAAAATGTTCTGGAGGATATTGAAAACACTTAGGAATGGGGGAAAAATTACTAAAAAAACATACAAGTGACAGAACAGTCAAAGAAATATTCAAGAGGATTGTTGTCAGGAGTACATATCAATAAATAAGGAAGAAAAAGCTATTATAAACCAGAAATGTGGAAAGGAAATAGGAGTAAATGATATCTGACCAGAAGTGCGCAAATATGGAGGTATAACCACTAGACCAACCAGGCTGGTTGCTGGCCTGGGTGGTCGAGTGGTTAGCGTATCTGCTCTCCAGTCAAAAGGCTGCAGGTTCGAATCCCACCATGGGCTTGGATGTTTGTGATTGTCTGCTAAAATACTAGTGGTGGTAGGCAGTAGATGGTGTTGGTGTAGATGACGTGGTTTGCTGTAGTTGCTGGATTGAGTGCTGGAGACGGAGAGATCTAATGTAGGTGCCCTCACCCGGTGAGTCTTTGGACTCCCAGGTGGTGTCAGGTAATAATAAAAGTTTTACAATTGCTGCACTGAATAAGTCAAAAAGCATGGTCAGAAGGGTGAATTCAAAATAATTGGAGTATTCACAATAAAATTTTAGTGGAGTGAAACAGCACTAACAAACAATTAAAAGTAGTATTTAATGCTTCCACTATTTCGCCTCAGTTACAGGGACATTGTCAAGGAGTACACAATGAGAATTGTAACACACAAAGGAAGCACAAAACTAACTAACTAAAGAACGTGGATGAAAGACTTGAGTCCTAACTAGGTGGAGCTCATTCTATGGACATCTGTTCGCAGACTAGGATGTACACTGGAATCCCAAAGTGTTAGTGTTTCCCATATTTTTGAAAATATTATGCAACTATATTTATTAAAATTAAGCTGATTTTTAAGAGCAGCAGCAAATTCTAAAATTAGTCTTTTGTTTTTAAATTTACTGTGATGGAGCATGATGGTCTTTTTCCAACAAATTCTGTGCATTGTATTCAAAGCATAGTCTACCAGGCAAGAGTGACCATAGTCATGACTGCAGATGTATTTTTTATGTTCTTCCATTCGAAAGGTAGCTGATCTTCCTGTCTGTCCATAATAGACCAACTTGCATGAACAAGTAACTCTATATACACCTGGAACTGAGAGCTGAGGGAATTTACCTTTAGTGGCACGAATAAGGGTGGCTAGTTTTAAGTGGGTTTTGAAAGTGGTGCAAAGATTGTATTTCTTTAAGCTTCTGTATATTTTTTCTGATGTTCCTCAGCCATACCGTCCAACTACTGCCCCCATCTCGCTCACCTCAATCCTGTCCAAAGTAATGGAAAAAATCATCAATTCCCAACTCCTACACTACCTTGAAGCAGGGGCATGCCAGTAGTGTCCAGTGCCTGTGTGCAAAACTTTAGTTGGGGCCCATATGCCCAATAGCACGCCAGTAGTGTTCGGCACCTGTGTGCAAAACTTTAGTTGGCACCCCTATCCCCCCCCCAAATAAAAAAATCACTTTAAAAAACCTTTTTTTAAAGTATTTCTTCCTCTTTGGTGCATTTACCATCCTGGTGCCTGTGTGCGTCGCACACACTGCACATATGGCCGGGTCTGCTCACATATGTCACCCACCTTTGGACAAATGCCATGAAGAAGTTTGTCAAATCACAAGCGGTTGCACTTGATATCTCCAAGGCGATTGACCGGAATTGGCACAAGGGCTTACTAAGCAAGGTTCCATCGTTTGGTCTATCTCAAGACCTCTGTAGTCGGATTGCCAGCTTTCTGTCTGGATGCACACTATGTGTGGTGGTGGATGGTTCCTTATCCTCTCACCATTCAACTAATGCCAGGGTTCCACAAGGTTCTGTCCTCTCACCAACCCTCTTCCTACTGTATATCAATGACCTACTTCAGCTTACCTCCAGCACAATACACAGTGTTGCAGACGACAGCACATTGCACTCCTCCCTTTCTTAAGATAAACCTTACTCCACACAACTCACCTCATCTTCAACCTACAGAACATCAACCACCACTGCCCTCAATTCTGATTTCCAAGCCATCCTCCAATGGGGTTCAGATAACCTAGTCAGTTTCAATGCTAATAAGACGCAGTACTATCTTATTTCTCATAAAAAAGAACCAATTTCTCCCATTATTATTTTTGACACCCAAATTTCCAGACAATTTGAGATTTCCCCTCTTGGAATTATCCTGACATCAAGCCTCTCCTGGCATAAACACATAACCATTGCTCCTCAGCTTCTAAAAAACTAGGATTTCTCTTTCGCTCAAGATGTTACTTCACCCCTGAACAGCTGTTAACCTTATACAAATCAAAAATCCACCCAACCATCGAGTACTGCTCTCATGTATGGGGTAGGGCTCCCAAAAGCTCCCTCAAAATGCTCAACTCAATACAGAGGAGAGCAATCAGACTTATTAATGACCTATTTCTTACCAACTGACTCCCCACCACTTTTGCACAGATGATCAGTCTCCAAACTATGTGTATTCCACAATTATTTCCATGGAAAATGTTCATCTGAAATAGCATCAATAATTCCCCTACTTAAGCTCGTTGGAACATGTGCAGCTGCTGCTCAACATTCCTTCACAGTGCACCTGAAACTCACAGGACAAGTTTCTTCTCCTAATCCTTCATCCCCACAACTGCTGTGCTGTTATACAGTCTTACTCCTGTTGTGTTCCCCAGGGAATATGATATACAGTTGTTGGTATCAAATGTGAACAAGTACCTTCTTTTCCAACTCACCACCCATACACGATACTAATGTACTATAAGATGATCAACCAACCTCTCATCTGTGGGCTAAACATTAAAAAAATATATATATATCAAAGAGAAGTCCATGGACTAGCATGTCATTCTGACCCCCAAGAATGACAAGGCTGCCTTCGTTAATGATAAACCTTTATGACACTCTACTTAACCCATTCAAAGGGGTAGAAATGGAGTACAGGTCTGTGGACTCGGTGGTGCAAATGGATGATGCCATCTACTACCATGTGAAGTTCCCCAACACCCTTAACCCTATTGACTTCCCAGCCCACCTTCTCCTCAAAGTGAGGACTCCAGTGATGTTGCTGTAGAACCTCAACCTGCCCAAACTCTGTAATAGCACATGGTTGCGAGTGAAGGCCCTCCAGAGGAATGTAATCGAAGCCACATTGCTCACCAGTTGTGCTGGGCGGGTGGGTGGGGGCAGTGTTCATACCACTCATACCATCAGAGTATCCCTTCAATCTTTAAGTTCAAGAGGCAGTAGTTCCCCCCCCTCAAGATCTGCTTTGCTATGACCATCAACAAGCCCCAGGGACAGTCGATGAAGGTGATAGGGATTGACTTAAGGGTGGACTGCTTTTCACATGGGCAGTTCAACGTAGCCTGCTCTGGTGATCCAAGCTGCTGAGGGGAGAGCCACCAATGTGGTCTACGAAGAGATCCTTAAGTAGAGAAAAAAAGGTTGTGGGTAAATTTTGCATTATTTTTTTACTACAATCTTCTCTTTTATATCGTTTTTCTGCATCAACACACCTCGCTTTATTCAAACTATATATACTTTTTCTTTATTAGTTTTCATTTACTTTTGAGAACACCTTTGAAGAACAAGTACTATGCTTTATATCACCAAACCAATTCAAAATAACAATGTATAAAACAAAAAATGTTATATACCCAGAAGTAATACAATTTGATTGTTTTTAAATAACACAATCTATAAATTTGTAATTCTATGTACTAATGTCTAAAAATATAATGCGGGGTATCAAATTAAAGGGAATTTCAACCTGAACATGAATGTGGTGTTGGTCATGTTATTCGATGAAAACCATGAATTTTAATAATTACAGGGTGTTGATGACATAGGGTAGTTGTGCTAAATTTAAATTGTTCATTGCAATCAAAGGAAAGTTTATTGGCGTCAAAATGGATTTTAAATATTTAAATAGTTAAAATACCATAGTGAAGCAAGGGTATCAAGCTTGTTTAAGTATAATCTTTAGTGAAAATGGAAAGTTAAATATGGAAACAGATAAGAGAATACCCAAGAATGGTATATAAGATTACATTGAATCCAGTTTTACAAATATCTAAGAGTTCAAAATTACTATCAAATATGGTAATCATATATTAGACAAGTCAGATGAAAATTAGAAGAAAAGAGATGTCATAACCATTCTTTAGCAGGATGAAATCAGAAGTGATATATAAAAGTCAAATTACATAGTGTGTGTGTGGGGGGGGGGGACTCCTTTGTTAAGTAATCTCTTCTGCATCTATCGCCATTGCATCATTTGCATTCAATAGAGTTATTCTTTCATTTACTTGTGGCATAATGATAGAATTCTTAACTTGCAGAGCCAGTTTCTTTTCATACTTAGACTTGATTTCTGTTCTGTACAACAGCTGTGACTTTTCTGGCCTGCTGCTTATAATTTTCATAACGGACATCATCCGTTTCTTCCGAATCTCTTGCTAATAAGATCACACATCCATTTGACTCCTATCCATTTATTCTTTGAACTATCAGGACACATTCTGATACTGCATCATTTAAGTATTTTTTTAAATGCTTCCCAGGCATTGTCGATATTCTTCCCATCCAGCAACTAATCTACCAGGTCTTTAACAATACCCTACTATGTAAATTGATCTTGTTAGATTCCACCTCACACCAGATGGCTTCTAATACACTGCCACATGAAATACTATTACTAGCACTACAATCATAGTTCTGAACTCTTACTGGATTCAAGATCCAGTAAGTGTTGTCATCCTATATCATTAGCCTCATGCCCATGAGGCTAATGATATAGGAAGACATACTCTTTCTCACAACAAATGTGAGAAATCTTGAAACATAACAAAGATCTGTACCTAATTTTTCTATATTTGGAAAAAAAAAGCACATGATAAGTTGTTAGCAGAAGTCATTTTTCAAAATGTCATAGATTAAAAAACTGTGAGGAAAACACAGTGGATTACAGGAATGATGGAGAACACTGACATGTAGAAGCAAGGATATTATGATTGCACTGTACGGGGCTTTGAACAGGCTGAATATGGATTACTGTGCACAGATTTGGTCACCTGTTTTTCAAAAGGATGATGAGTTGTTAGAGAAGGTTCAGAGATGACTGAATAAGTCAGTTTCTGGTCTCAGGGATGTGGAGTATGAGAACAGATTTAGAGAATGCAAACTGCACAGTCTACTAGAGAGAATGAACAAAGAGAGAAGGCATGACTGAAACATGTAAATTGGTAAGGTATAATTACTTGATTAATGTGGATAAAGTTTTTCACTGAATGGAGATTTCTTCTGTATCTGCCCACTCTCTCTCTCTCACGTGCGCACATGCGCACGCACGCACACGCACACACACACACACACAACTACTATACTTTCACATTCATTCTTTCTTCCACTTGCAACATAATGGCAGAATTCTTTTGGGAATGGCTTTAGCATGCTTAGCTAGTTTTTTCCTTCCAGATGATCTTTTTCTTAAAAATTGCTTTACTTAATAATACTGTACATCCATTGAACTACCTCCATGTTTATTCTTCAAACTCTAGGGACAGATTCCTATTTTGCATTGTATGTATTTTTTGTAACACTTCTCATTTGCTGCTGATATTGTTCCCATCTAGTAACTGATACGATGTGACTGATTCTAGTATTCTCCTCAGTTGGTCATAATTTCCAGCTCTGAAGTTCAGCATGTAAGATTTTTCTGAGCGGAATATCCATACCCTTAGTCACTTCTCAGGTATGTTCATGATGATCACTGTTTCCAACAAATGGAGGTAGAACAGTCACATCTTTAACTGAATCCACCATCCCCCAATAACACTAATCATGACACTCTTTGACCTTGAAGCTCTTTATGTTCCATGCTCCTTAAGGAGGTTGGATTGCAACAACTCAAACATTTCGGCTTAATTCTACAAACAAGACCCAATCATGCTTGAATAATTAAAGTCACACATGTTGATTAATCATTTAATACTATTAGGTTTACTTAGTGAGCTGATCTGCTTAGTCGCAGAACTCCAAAATGTACTTGCTCTTGTTAGACTCCACCTCAAACCACAGTAGTGAACTTCAAACTCACTAATACTGCAATCACAGCTTTCTACCATCCATTCATTGGACATATCAGATGCCATATGTTGATTCAGATGCCTGGTGATGTGCCACACCAGTCCTTAGTAGGTGGTCCTGTTATATGCTTTTCTGGAAGCTTCAACTCTCTGATGCTCAGTCACCCCCCCCCCCCCACACCACACCACCCACCTATTGCATTGAGGATCTACTCCTTCCTCTTTTCCCAGGAACTTCACCTTCTATTGCTGTTTTGAGAAGTCCTCCTTCTATTCTTTCAATGTGTTCAAAGTATTACAACCTTCTTCTATCAAGATCTTTAAAAAGCCTTAAAATTCTACCAATCCTTTCTAGCACCCACCCATCTATCTGTCTTTCAAACTTTTTATCCTAACTGGACTTAAATCACTTGATATCATTAGCATCACACACCATCCTCCCCCATCTTGTCTGTTGTAAAAATGGCCATCAGTTAAGTATTAGTAAATGTAAAGTAATGGGAGATATCCAGTAGCATATGATAATAAAGGGATTATGCTAGAAGAAACTGATCAGTTAGGGATCATGGAGCGTTAGTAGATAGGAAGTTAAAGTTCAGGGTTCATGTAGCAAAGATTGCAAACACAACACAGAAGATAATTGAAATGCTCAAAAATTTCGTAGTTGATATTTCATAGACTGCAGACACTGGCAAACAAGAGAAAGAGGAGTGATTTAATTAAGACTTAGAAACTTCTGAAAGGGTCATACAGGATTTCTGTTGATGAAATTTTTCATTTTATTGGGGGGGGGGGGGGGGTTGAAAGGATGAGTAGGCATCCTTGCAAGCTGAGAAGAAATGCCACCAAGAGGGGGGGGGGGGGAAGATCTAGATTAAGGTCGCCAAACTTCTTTGACCGTCGACCCCTTCAAGAGTTCCTTGATTTTTTATCAACCCCCACCATTTTACTCTTACGTAATTATAATAGGACAAGCAAAAAAGACGCTTATATGAGTTTTTAGATTATTTTATAGTTGTGTTTATTGTATGTATAATATAGTATATATTATTATAATGGCTTAACACCAAAGAGATACGTTTTTGTTTATGACTTCCTTCTTAACATTACATAATTGATAGGAGGGATAAATATTATATAAAATATAAAATTTAATTTAGATAAAAAGTAACAATAATACAATCTTCCTTATATATATGAAAATAAGACTTTTATTAACTTAGTATACAATTTACTAACATTGTCGATGTGAAGGGTGTGCTTCGGTGCCGGACGAGAACCACTGACATCCGTTTATTGGTAAATACGTCATTTTGGCCTCCGTAACTATTTTCATGACCTTGCTTCATCTTACAGGTCCTATTCATGTTATTGTTCCCACGATTCACTCTTAATTGCATTGTCATTCAGGATGGAGGTAATCCAAGTTAACTGAATTAAATATTACCCGTACAATGATGTCTTATATTTTTCTATCGACCCCTAAAGTTATATCGACCACTTTGGTGACCACCGATCTAGATTTTTCTCTCATAGAGTGGTATGTGATTAGAATGAACTGCAATGAATGTTATGTGTGCAAGCAGTGAGAATGAATTGAAGAAAAGGATGACAGCTTATCGCATTTTCCTGACTCTCCTCTATGCAGTGCCGGATTTACGTATAAGCTAAAAAACTACAACTTAGGGACACACCATCTGTCGGGGCCTCAAATAAAAAAACAAAAAAGACCAGTTGATGTAATTTAAAACAGTAGGGGGGCCTCTGGGTTTTGTATAGCTTAGGGTCTCAGCAAGTCTAAATCTGGCCCTGCCTCTATGGTTTGGAAACAACGTTCTTTAAAAGTGGTTTTAAGTTTGGGAAACAGGGAAAAGTCTATTTGGGGTAAGTCTGAAGAATAGGGTGGATGGGGCACAATGGATGTCTGATGTTTTGGCATATAACAGCGAATGTGGAGTGGTGCAACATCCAAGTCTGGTTTTCCCACAATTCAGGCCTCTTCCTATACACAGCATCCCTCAAACACACTGAAACTTCCTGGTATAACTCTTTGTTTACCATCTGATCACATGGTACAATCCATAATAGACAATGCCTTTCCAATCAAAAAACACTACCAACATCACCTTGCTCTTTGACCGACTCACCTGTGCTTTTTTTTTTTTTTTATGGTAGAGCAGACCCTTTTCCCACCCACTGCAACAATTGCCTCTTGGGTTCTATATCATTGCCATAGCCATGTCTCATCTCCTGTTATGATGTTCTTAATGAAAGCTCTTTCATTATCAATTTGTCTAATCTGAAGAACAGCTTGTACACGTGCTCACTTCAGTAGATGTAACTCGACAACTAATGCTCATAGTAGAATGGGGCAAATGGCAATTTGTTGTCAAAACTTGCTGCTAGGTGTGCTCAGTAGCTGTAGCATGCTCTCTGTGTTGGTTGGCATGCTATTTAAGAGAGTTCGATCTTTTTTTGAACATGCCTTGTATATATAAAATACTTGAACAATTATAGGTATTATTTCTGGGAAAATTTCCATGTTACACTCAAATAATACTCAGCCAATTATTAACTTATCTGAGTACATCCTAACCTTCATTAGCCAAACATGTTCAGGTAAATGCATAAATACACACAACATTCTGAACAATGATAAATATTTTAAAATATCATCCTCTTTTATAACTGCATAACAGTTGTCAACTTTGTTAATCCTTACTGTTTTGTCAACTAATTTGTACATTTACACCTGAAAAAATAAAATACTGTGCAATTAGGATGAGACATGTTGCCAATTAAAATAAATATTATCTTGTTCTGGTGTTCTGCCTTACAAACTTTAGTCCTACATCTATACACACACACACACACACACACACTGACCATGAACCAGCCAGACAATTTTATATCTAATGTTCATATCAACAGTTCATATCTAATGCTTAACTTATACAGGCATCCTTACAAATGTTTATTAAGTTCGAACTTGGTGAGCATACAATTATTCTAACATCATTTTTATTGGTAACAGAACTGGATTCTTAACATTTCTCCAATCAGAATCTAAATTTTCTGGAGTTTTGAATTTCAAGATACCAGATACCAACTGAAGACCAAATCCCCCTTATATAAATCAATTCTTTCAAATTCACTCCATACATGACAGTAAAACTCACAACCATTCTTTCTACACAACCTCCACACCAAATGATATCCCATTCAGTGTGGAGTAATTCTGTGCTATGACATGCTATGGTAATATACTGATGATTTTCACTTCCTCACTCTTCACACGTCTTCCAACTTATCTTTCATATTTTCTCTTTTTTTTAATTATTCATTAGATTTTTTATTTTAGCACACAGAACAACCCAAAGTAGTATATGGTCATCAACTGCATGTTTAATAATTGCATCTCCATACCATGTAATATTCTTCTTTTTATAGCAAACTTGACCAACCTGATTACTGTTATGCAATGTTTTACCTGATTCAGTGCTTTGTTGTTTCTTCATTTGCTGCTTACCTTTCTTGTTCTTCCTAAATCTCTAACTGCTTTTGACATTGTTACTGCTTGAACATTTTCCTATTTCTCACTGTCCATTTAATAATCTGTTTTACTTTTGATATTTCTAAATTTAATTCATTTTCGATATCTTCATTAATTTCTGAAATGGACATGATTCTGTCCATTGGGACAAGCCTCGCCATTTCTTTCCAATTTCACTGATCTGGATAATGCTTCTTGTTGTAGAAACTCTACTGTTCTTTTTAAGTTTTTGGTGCCATTTTATGGTACACTTTAATATTACAAAACAATATCAGGAAATACACGAAAATCAGAAGTAATAAACAATAAAATGCTAATTATTCTAAGAAAGAGAAGAAAAAAAAAGAAATATTAAATCAGATGAAAAAATCTCCAATTTCACAAGAGCACTAAATAAACTGATCATTCACTATTCAGCACTAAACACAGAAATTATTAGTTACCTGTTTGAAAAGCATCCAGCTCTGTTGAGGTCTTCCAGGATCTATGGGATTTGATAATTTATTAAGAGTTTCCTCAATGTGTTTGCCAAAGGTTTCCTGAAACCATATTTCATGGGGAGTTTCAGGAGTCTGACCACTAATTGCTTGTAACTGTTCCAGTATGTACAGTGTCTAGAAATTACATAAGAAGAATAACAATCAAAACAACATGCTAACAAGCAAACACAAATGACATTACAAGCTGGAGTATTTATATTAAGAAATAGAGGTAAAACCTTGTGCATAATGGGAGAAGAAAAAGAAATTGCAATGAGAAAGGGAACTACTATAAAAATCACTTGCTGTTAAAGATATTACCTTTTCATGCAGTTTCTTAAATTACATTATTTAAAAACATGAATATAATTAAAAACTACATTGAGCTTTGTTATGCACTGAGAGCCTCCATAAATAATGAATCTCTTTAGGTTTGAAACTCATCTAAGGTGTGAAGAACTTTTATCGGGACTTTTCAAATGAAGGCGAGTCAAATAGTCTCATGGAGCAGTGTGGAGTTTTTTTCCCCTCCCTAGAAGCTCGGATGTTTTCTCCTGCCACACTAGATAAACTGACTAGGAGAACATGCAGTGTATACAAAAATTATAACACTAGTCACCTTCACCTAAAATTATGGTTACAAAAGCCAGGGATACTTGGTAAGACATGGGTCTTAGCAGCTTGTATCACACATTATTATTATTTGTTCTACGTCTAATTTTGCATATGAATAGTCATACCTTATTTGTTTGAATACATTTCTTCATAATCTTTTAAATTTCTGCTTTGTTTCAAAGGATAAAACTCAAGTCAGGTATCATTAAGTATCATTACTTCAGAGATCAATAAGCAATCTGATGTTGAAAGTTTATCCACTTGGTTATTAATTAAAAATGCAAAGTAATTATGTCTTGGTTTAATCCTTTATCCAAGTGTAAGCAAACAAAGTTTGACCATGAAGTCACTTCAAGAATGAACAACTCATATATTGAGTCTAATGACTTCACATCACTTGCCATAATGCAAAGCACATATCCTTAATGTATAATGCTATGCATTATGGAAAGGGGTCACTAACCAGACTGGTTTCAACCTTTCTTTTCATCAATGGGATCCTGACCCAGAGGTGATATGAGGTTGAAGTAATACAGAAGTCATATTTCCATATGCAAGAATATAATTTCTTAGTATCTTTAATTGACAGTCCAACACAACATTTCTATTATTTGTAAATCTCCAACAATATTACATTTTAAAATTCTAAAGAACATCTAATTCCAACAATCCGTCTGTAGTTTGGCTGCACTCTGAGAATGCTTTTTTGCTAATTTGTCTTATTATCTAACATACATAATGTTATTTAAAAATGTTTTCACATAATTAGTCCAGACATCCATCTATTCCTTTTCTCATTTTTTTTTCTTTGTTTCTAAGCTTTCTTATAGGCAAAACCTCCAAAGCATCTTGTGTTTTCTTGATATTTTCTGTTTTTTGATTGTCTTCAACCTGAATTCTACCCACAAAAAGGTAAAAAAACAGTAAATCAATACTATGAATGGTCTAGGGAATCAGTTCCCAACCAGTGGCACACGTACCCATGAAGGTATATGCTGGGCCATTTAGGGGTACACGAAAAATAATCAGTAACAGCGGAAAAACAAGTAAAGTAAACAAAATGCAAAAAGTTAGTTAAGGAACAATAAATGTTAAGTTTGAATCACCGCTAATGGAGACACTTCAAAACTAGCTCACATTAGCGAATGAAGATTGGTGAGGGAGTGGTCTTAATAAATATTATTAATAATAATAAATCAAAAGTGTGTTAAATACTTGATCATCATTATCAATATTTAACATGAAGCTATACTTATTTCTGTGTTACGAATATTGTAAATTAAATCTGTGGTTTGTACTTTTAGCGTAGTAATTTTCCTTTCCCAACTCATTACCTCATTTCCTCTATTTTACATTAAGATAGGCACTAAACAAAAGTGTCAGTATTTAAAAACAGCTGTTTTAAAAATAAGGGGAACAATTTACAGAAATGGGTTTGAAAGGGGTACACAAGTGGAAAAAGTTTGGGAACCACTGGTCTAGGGGATTAAATATTCCAAGAAACTTAAAGTAGAGACATGAAACTTTAAACTACTTTAGACATCCAATAAAGATTATAGTGGTCTCACGCTATTGAGAAAATACTTGTATTACCTAAAAACTTCCCCATTCAAGTCAACACAACTGAAATCTACTAACTGTTGGTTAGACTGGGTGCACTATGTTCTGAAAACAAAGCTTGAAATGTTCTCATGGCTTCTTTGCATGCAGAGTGTTTTTTTTTTTTTTTTAATATTCTCTAAGTATGAATACTAGCTAGCTAGTTAGCAATTCTTAATATTTCATTTCTTCTTGTTAAAGACTACTTTTTAAGTTTCAGTGCTCACCCAAGAATTTCCTATTTTTCTATCCACTCATGTAACTTCAATACATCCCTTCTTGGCTCAGCCAATCAGTACTTCCTTTACATATTTAACACACATGCTGTAAGGTTTGATTCTTGTTTATAAATGCTTTATCTCTTAATTCTCCAATAATATTTGAATATTTGAGTCTGAAGTTGTTTACATCTGACTGTTGTTTGATTTTCATTGCTTCAAACCATATCATTCTTTTCTATATTTTTTCTTTTCATTCTTCAATACATCCTTCTTGGCTAAGCCATTCAGTATTTCCTTCACATATTTAACACACAAGCTGTAAGGTTGTGTGTTAAATATGTGATTAATTGCTTTATCCCTCAGTTCAGTGCTCACCCAAGAATTTCCTATTTTTCTATCCACTCATGTAACTTCAATACATCCCTTCTTGGCTCAGCCAATCAGTACTTCCTTTACATATTTAACACACATGCTGTAAGGTTTGATTCTTGTTTATAAATGCTTTATCTCTTAATTCTCCAATAATATTTGAATATTTGAGTCTGAAGTTGTTTACATCTGACTGCTGTTTGATTTTCATTGCTTCAAACCATATCATTCTTTTCTATATTTTTTTCTTTTCATTTTTCAATACATCCTTCTTGGCTAAGCCAATCAGTATTTCCTTCACATATTTAACACACAAGCTGTAAGGTTTGATCCTTGTTTATAAATTGCTTTATCCCTCAATTCTCCAATAATATTTGAATATTTGAGTCTGAAGTTGTTTACATCTGACTGCTGTTTGATTTTCATTGCTTCAAACCATATTCTTTTCTATGGGATAGTTATTTTTATCCAGCTCATTGCTATGTAGAGATTGTTTCCTATTTCAAATGCCTTCCCTTGTACATTATTGTATCCTGCGGCAATCTCAAGCATAACTATTGGCAATAAATATTCAATAACACTTTCTTGTTTTGTATGCATTCTCTCCATTTCAATTTATGCACACACACAATCATTATCTATGACAGGGGTGTTCAACCCGTCAATCGCGATCGACCGCAGAGCAATTTTTGGTCAATCTCTTGTGTATTCCTCCTTCCTTACAAATTTCATTAAAACTGAAAACATAATATTTTATTTATCATTATTTTATTATTTTTAATTCGCTTTAAATGTATTGGTATAGTATATTTATTTTTCGTTAAAATTGTCAAATCAGTAATTTTCTTATAAGTCCAGGTAAATGAATTAATTTGGAGCAGTGGAAGTCAAACAGCGAGCCGAGTGAATACGATTATAAGCAAACATAAAAACTCGATTGTAGCTTAAATATTCCAAAGCACATTACATCGAATTTTTTACTTCGGTTAAGTCCCATGTGAATATTGTAAAAAAATAAACTTTGTTTGTCTCGGTATAGTTTGTATTAGATGTTTTTGTAAATAACTCTTTTGAAGCTAACTGTATATACTGCTTTAATAAGAATATGTTAGAGTGTTAAAAACAAAGACAATGTTTTTGTCACTGAAGCTGTACATGCAGCATTAGAAAGATTGTTATTGAAACTTGTATGTTATGAGAAAGGCTTGCAGGCTCTAATTGTAAACAACTCCGAAGTCAGTCAGAAAGAGTTCAAACAATTTTCCGATGGCTGGCAACTTACAATCTAAAGAAAGCGGAGGAGAACAAAAGGCATACTGAACTTGAAACTTAAGATGAAAGACTCATACCGATTCTTTGGGGGTTGCCAAACTTCATGTGAGGTCTCAGAGGAGGCCTAATAAAAAGGAACTGAAGCAAGCAGAAAGGGTCCCGGTTCCAGAATTGCTGTCAGAGAGGAGGCCGCCTGGTCCAGAGTCGCTGTCAGAGAGAGACTGCCCGGATCCACGTTGCTTGAGAGAGGAGTTTCCCACTTCCAGAAAGGAGCTTCTCGGTTCGAGACATCGCTAGAGAGTGACTTCTTCTAGGCTGCAGACAAGGTTTCAATTGCCGAAAGGAAAAGTTCCAATTGCCGGAGAAAAGTTCCCAGGCCAGGTTAACGTCAGACATTCACCAGTGTGTTGCGTTTTCATTACAATTTGATGAATCAAATGACTTCACTGATTGCTCAGTTAATGGTATTTATTCGCATGGTATTTCAAGATTATTCAAGTAAAGAAGAACTTTTGAAAATTATACCATTATTGGGAAAGACTAGGGAAGAAGACATTTTTTTGGCATTTGATGAATTTGTGAAACAACACACAAACTTCCGCTTTTTAAACTTGTGTCTATTACTACTGATGGTGCTCCTGCAACGATAGCTAATAAATCAGGCTTCATTTCATTATGTAAAAACGATGACAAATATCCAGACTGTTTAACGTACCACTGTATTATTCACCAAGAAGTACTGTGTAGTAAAAGATTAAACACAAAAGATGTTTTGGATATTACATTTAAAATTGTAAATTCTGTTCGAGGAAAAGCCCTACAGCGGCGGTTATTTAAATTACAGGCAGATGATGATAGGGAACTTCTGTTGTACAATAATGTTCGTTGGCTCAGCAGAGTCAATTTTTAGAAAGATTTCTTGTATCAATTAACGATATAAAAAATTTTCTTGATGAAAAAGGAGATATTTATCCACAATTGAGTGATAAAAGATGGTTGTTACACTTAAGAAAAATATAAATGACCGCAAATTTAGACATCTCCCATATTTAGTAAATTTTTTGCAAATCAAGAAATGCTTCGCTATGATTTAAAAGAATTTATTCATGAAATAGAATTAGTCGAGGAAGAAATAAATTCAAGATTTAAAGATTTTAATAAAACTGAAATGATTGTATCTTTTATCAATAATCCATTTAAAAAAAAAACACCTGAACATCACAGAAATTTCAAATAAAATTAGTGGGCTGTTTGATATAAACCAAGCTGAAGTAGAACTTGAGATAATAAACATTCAGAATAGTTTACATTTAAAATGAATAAATAATGAAGTCATTTGGAGGTATGCACATGAAAAATTCCCAATATTAACTGATACTGCGCGAAAAATTCTGTCGTGTTTCGGATCGACATACTTGTCAGAATCCGCTTTTTTAAATATGAACCTCATAAAAAATCAATTAAGAAACCAAATTACAAATGATCATTTGGATGATTGTCTGCAATTGGTCACTTCTTCATATCAACTTGACTATGAAAATATTGCGAGGTCCAAACAATGCCAAATTTCACATTAACTTTTTTTTTTTTAAATCAACCAGCATTTTCTGTAACTTGTGAGTTTGTAATCAATCTGTTGTTTTTTCTAACTTTGGTTTTCCAAAATAGAGAAATAAATATTTTATTCGAATACATTTGTTTTTGTTTTTTTTTGTTGTATTAAAATAATTAAAAGTGATAAATAAATTTTTAAATACCCAAATGAAGTTTTTAGTTATGTATTTTTTTTAGTTGTTTATTTGTGCGTAATCAGATTATCAGGTTGGGGGAACATGATCTATATAAGAGAGTAGATTGCCAAATAACTTTTTATAGAAAAGTAGCTCATGCAGTAAAAAAGGTTGAACACCACTGATCTATGAGATCAGTAATGACTAGTTCATATTTTCCGCAGAAATCTGTCAAGTACTTGCCACTGGTATCAGGTCTGACAATCTATTTCCACTAAACATTTCCATACATCTGGGATTCATTTTTAAACTGTCTCCTCAACAAAAGCTTCTGCAGAGATGATTTCTTGAACAGAAGGTAGATGCTTGCTAATGAATCATAAGCATTAATAACACCTACTTCCAGTTTCACTTTTTAAAATTTTCCTGCCTCATCTACTTCAACTTACTCCCAATATAAGGAGATTATTTTCATTTTTGGTGTTCAATACTATATTGAAACTTAAGATGAATGTTAAACAGAAGGCAGATGCTCGCTACTGAATCATAAGCATTAATAACACCTACTTCCAATTTCATTTTCTAAAATTTTCCTGCCTCATCTACTTCAACTTACTCCCAATATAAGGAGTTTATTTTCATTTTTGGTGTTCAATACTATAGCACCTTCCTCCAATTCAATATTGCAATTTCAGATTAATCATCTTGTCGGTATTTCATTGGCAGCCAAATAGAGCCAAAATTAAAGTGCCTAAACATAATTCTGGGTACATCAGGGATGTTCACATAGCTAAATTTCAGAACCAACATTACTCATTTGTTCAGCACACAAATTTGATGCGCAAGTAAAGGGAGTGTGATAAATTTTAAGAGAATGCACCAGGAAGGTGAGAACTGATCAATATAATTCTCATCCCAGTTATATTTTAAGCTTTCAATAACCATTTAGAATGTAATGGTGCACTGCTCATTTCTTTTTAAATGAGAAAGACGTTAAGCTAGTAGAGGAAATACAAAATTATCAAAAGATTACCAAGTGTCAAATAGAGCCAAAATTAAAGTGCCTAAACATAATTCTGGGGACATCAGGAATGTTCACGTAGCTAAATTTCAGAACTAACATTACTCATTTGTTCAGCACACACATTTCATGAGTAAGTAAAGGGAGTGTGATAAATTTTAAGAGAATGCACCAGGAAGGTGAGAACTGATCGATAAAATTCTCATCCCAGTTATATATATTTTAACCTTTCAATAACCATTTAGAATGTAATGGTGCACTGCTCATTTCTTTTTCAATGAGAAAGAGGTGAAACTAGTAGAGGAAATACAAAATTATCAAAAGATTACCAAGTGTCACATGCAAATTTCAAAATGGGAAAACTAGGAATACATTCAATGAGACTTTTTGAATGTATGCTCATAGAGAAACTTCCAACAGGGATAATATAGAATTTTTGGAGTCACTGCAAAAATCAGTTGAGAAAAAAAGCTGGTGTTACTGTTGGAGACCTTATTGGAGAGAAGAATAGGAATCTCTGGCATGTGAAAATGTGAGAAAATGTAGAGAAATAAAACAAGTTAATAATAATCATATAGACAGGCTGCATTTTTATATGGATTATACATTATAAATGTATCAACAGAGATAGGTGTGAAGAAAATAAAGTCTTAGTGACTAAGTTACACTATGTGATAATGAAAAGAATAATATCCATGAAATTTCAAATGTCAAATAAATCAAAATTGAAATAAACAAATATGGTTGAAGAAAAATGAAAAGGTTTTGGGGAAAAAAAAAATTAAGAATAAAACGTATATGAATTTAATAGTATATCCTGAAGAAAACATTCATTGATTCAACCAAGGAGCAAGGTTGAAGCTATCTGTGAGGATAGAAAAATTTGAATTTTGACTCAAATGATGAAAGAGGCAATCTATAAGAGAATAAATTCTATCAAACTCCTAGCAAGTATGTCAGTAAGCACCCCGAGAAAATACAGCAAAAAACTGGTAAGAAAATGTGTTAAGAATAAGTGAAATAAAAATCATAGGAAGATTTAGTAAGAATATGTAGGTTTTCTGTGGGTTTTAAATAGATTAAAAATCAGATATGACAAATGTTTCACTAAAAAACTTCTAATTCTGTAGTAAGAACTGAAGAATGTAAAGAAGGATAAAAATCAGCTAAAAGTATATGTAAATTATTTGCAAAAACATAAAAATTAGGTAAATGACATAACTAATATACACATGACAATTGTCAAACCAGTTTCT